>NC_135331.1:80766233-81368769 GCF_023851605.1 Tamandua tetradactyla | reverse complement strand
ATGTGCCAAAAACACATGTGCTATACATTAAAAGCCAAAATACTTATGTTCAAAGGCAAAGCATGTGAAAGATGATAGGTCATGTTCTCGGCTTAGACTATGGTTACCAGTGCTATAGCAAAAACAACTGTAATGAAACAAAATATAACTTCAAAATTCATAGGTTATTTCATTAGAAATCTAGCTGCGATTTAGATCATTGTATTCTGTGAAACATTAATCCCAAAGGAACCAAAGAAAAAAGGCCCATGATCAAGTGGTTTAGAGCACAGTATATATACCACAGTCCCCTCCCAGGAGAATCAGAACACACGTAAGCATAGTAAATGCTCTAAGATCTCCACAGACCATCACCGAACACTCTTCTTATATTAATTCAATTGGAGAAATAATTTTCCTCTTTCCATGACAATGTTAGAAACCATGTTCACAAATTATTAACAATCTAGTGATAAAGCTTACCTGAACCAAAAATATAATAAGAAAATAAAAGTTTGCCACTCTTCTGAATTGTTCAAATAAATTTTTTGGAACAAAATTCCACACAGTATACTAAAAGAAGAGGAGATATTTATAAATTAATATTTAAAAATAATACACATATACAGATATAACAACCTAAAAGCAAAATCAGATTTTCTAAGCTCTTAGACAAATTTCACATAACTCTTGATATTACAGAAACTATCTGGTTTCTAAAGTTAAAAGATTTTTATTTTACCCTCCTTTTAATTTTATTTTACCATTCATTTGCAATTATAGTTATAATTTTTAAAACCTATTTTTCTCTTTTAAGTGTTGATATTTTAGAAGTTGGAGAAGGAAGATGAAATTATTCATTAAACTGACATTTGGATAATTTATTTGGACTTCGCAAAAACAAAACTAAATCTATGTGAAAATATGGCAGCTTTTCTTTTGATAGTTGTTTGTCGAGTGGTCTCAGTTGCCCTAAAGGCTTCCAGAGCTGTTGGCAACATCTCAGACCTCTGGCTAGCCCAGGTGAGAGGTTTGTTCTTAATTTGTTGCTTAATAACATGCCAAATGTCACATCTTTCACCACCGTATATTACTTCATACCACGCTGTCACAGAAAGAACTAGAAGAATTTTTTGATGATCCAAAGAACTGGATTGTTGTTTCCAGGGTTTTTTAAACACAAACATTTTAACAAACTGAATGAATCTACATTTTGTGCTTGTCTTGTTGCATATGCTCAGAGAAGAGGGATTCTTGTAGAAAAATAAAAATTTAATATGTTTTAAAATTCTTTTCATTATTATGAAATAAATGTCAAGATAAATGAATGAGAAATAAAACTTTCCTTCTTAGTTCTGATATTAGTAAGAAAACCAAAACACAGTTATAAATTTAAACAGTCCGAAGGAAGTTACAGGATAAGATAGTTACTGTTGTCAAGTAAATTAAATAGAGAAATATCATGCATCTGCAATGTACAAGACACTTGCACTAGAGGATAAAGAAGCTTAATAGTAAATAGAGGATTTTAAGAATAAAATATCATTGATTTTATTCAAAGGTAAAATAAATGAATATATAAATAATTCAAAGAAAATAAAATCACTCAGAAAAACTTAATGAAGGAGATCTTATTTGACAAAGGCCTTGAAAAAGGAACATTTGGCAGGCTGAAAACTGGGAGAAATAGAGGAAGAAAACTACCTGCAGATAGAACAGGATGAGTAAAATTTGCAAAAAGTTCTCATGACTTTATGGGATAGAAGATAATCCACTCTAAAACGAACCTAAGGGAACAATAGGGAAGTGATAAGGGGCTAGAGTAAATGACAATGTCCACATAAATATCTACCTTCTTGTAATTGTGGTTTAAACAGGAACTCTACATTTCTACAAAAACATGGCTAAAAATCTGAAATCACTGCAAAGGCACAGTTGTAGTTCAACATGAATCTGTGGAATAGCAGGTAATCTGGTTTGGAAGGTATTTAAGAAAGCAATAATGGAATAATAAGGAAGTAATAGGGGAGTAATGAGAGAGAGAGACCTCATTTATGCTCAAAAAGAAAATAGAAATGTTTATATAAACATCTATATTTTTGAAACTGTGGTTAAAAACATTAAACAAGGCATTAATACTGCTGCACATTAAAATAATCATATAAAGATATTTAGTCCCCAAAGTTTTCCAGGACACTCAGGCAGGGGAGTTAAGTGCTTTGGAAAGTGTTTGGCTGTTTCTTATAAAATAATAAAACACTTAACACATAACCCAGTAATCTCATACCTTGGTTTTAATCTCATACCTAACAGAAAGGAGAAAGTGTGTTCAAACAAACAGCTGTGAATGTTTATAACCACTTTACTCATAAAAGTCAAACCCCACAAGCAACACTAATGCCCATCAACTGGTGAGGGAATAAACAAAAAACTGTGGCAGAACTGTAAAATAATATACTACTTAGCAATAAAAATGAATGAATTACTGAGACTGATACTTGCAACTACAAGGATTACTCTAAAAAGCATTATGTTAAGCACAACAAGTCAGATACAAGAGACTCATGTATTGTATGATTCTATCTTATGTGAAATCCTATAAAAGACAGAGCTATGTTACAGAAAGCAGATCATAGGTTGCTAGTGTTGGAAGTGAGGAGGAGAGGAACTGGCTGCAAAGGGGTATGAGAAGACATTCTGGGGAGATGGATATATTCTATATCTTGAGTGCAGTGATGGTCACATGATGCTATGCATTTTTCAAAAGTCATTGAGTTGTACATGTAAAATTGGTGCACTTTATTTTATGTAAATTATACACTAAGTTACAAAAAATTTTTCAAGCAGAAAATTTTGAACTTAGTTACTAATCAAGGGTTCCTCCATCATCCTAGAATCTGATATTTCCTCTTTCTGCCCTTTGCTTTAGAATATTGCCCATAATGAGAGACGTCACTAGTGGGTTTTTAACATATCTTTTAACATGCCATGTTAAAATATTACATTGTAACATAACTTCTCAATAAACAAGAGACCAGGAAATTAAAGTTTGTAATTAAACAAATTTGAAAAATAGAAGATTTATCCAATGGATAAACTGAGAACCCTTTTATTCCCAACAATTAGAGAGTACACATTATTTTCAACCATACTTGAAGATTTCATTAAACTTTACTATATTTTAGAGATATCAATTGGGATTGAAATCAGTTGTAAAAGAAAATTCCCACAAGAGTGGGGTAAACCACTTAGGAGTTTATTTTTCCCGCATAACATGAAATCCAAAAATAAGCAGTCCAGAACTAGTGTATCCAGATAATACCTGTGTCTTTCTATTTTATCATCATTAGCCTGTGACTGGAATCCTTTTGGTCTATTTTCTAAGAAAGAAGAAGGGATAAGATAGAGGCCAAATGGTGAAGAGAAAATATCAGATGAGATGCTCTTATTTCCATCACCTTCCTTAGAAGCCATAGTGGCTCCCTCTTACTGTCTATGACGGTGATACACACCCACGCACAGTTGTTAAGATAAGCAGAGATGCAGGTCTTTTAAAAATTGCACACACTGCCAACTGAACAAAACCGTGGCTTTGTTAATTTAAAGAGAGGAGGAACGGATATTAGGACAGCAACTAGTTATGTCTACCACACTAGGCCACACATTAAGGCTTGAACAATTTTCTGTCTGAATCACTACCATGTAGACTCTATATTGTGTAGAACACAAGACCAGACATTGTGTTCACAATGCAATTAAATTAACAATCCATAATTAAAAGATAACTAAATATGTAGAGAGCCTAAATATTAAAAAACACACTTCTATTATTTACATCTATGGGTGCAAGAAGTCACAATGATAGTTATAAATTTAAATCATAATGAGAATACTACTTTTCAAAACTTTTGTGATGCAGGTCAAGAAGGATTTGGAGCGATATATATATATATATACGTCCTTAATACTTACAAATTAATGGCACAAATTTACAGTTTTAGTAATAGAACTGTTAATCCTTACCTTAGATGAAATGATTCGGTTATCTATAAATTTCTGAGGTGTGTAAAGCCCATTCAGAGGAAATCTGTTGGCTATGTAAATAGTCCTTGTGTCACTTTGATGTGGTGGGTCAAAACCCTAAGAACAAGAAAAAGAAATACTTTCATTAATTACAACAAATGAAAATCACACTAATGCAAGGTGTTAGTAATAATTCAGGGAATATATGGGAATTTTCTATTTTCTGCATGATTATTCTGTACACCAACAACTTCTCTAATAAAAAAGAATGAAAAATGAAAAAGAAATGCTGACCAAGAAGTTAGTTGTTATGATTATTTACTGTTGGTTTTAACTGGTCAGACTGCATGTTATTACTGGCTTTGCACTGTAGATAGACTCAATCCATTTAAAATTATTAGAGTTAAAAGCCAAATTTTTTTCCTTTATAGGTGTACAGCCATATTACTGTGCTGGATTGAAAGGATTTATGTACCCTAGAAAAGCCACGTTTTAATCCTAATCAATCTTGTGGGAGCAAAGGCTTCTTCTAATCCCTATTCAGCACTATAGATTGGAAGCTTGATTAGCTATGTCCATGGAGATATGACTCAATCAATTGTGGGTATTAAACTTGATTAGATGGAGATGTGTCTGCACCCATTCTTCATGGATCTTGATAAATTTACTGGAATCCTACGAAAAAGGAGACAATTTAGAGAGAGTACTGTTTTGAGAATGATGAGAGAGCCACAGAAACATGACAGAATGACAGAGCCCACCAGCCAGCAATTTCTGGAGATAAAGAAAGAGAATGCCTCCAGGGAGCTTCATGAAGCAAGAGGCCCGGAGAGGAAGCTAGTTGACGTCACCATGTTTGCCATGTGCCTTTCCAACAAAGAGAGAAGGCCTGAACTTCATCAGCCTTCTTGAACCAAGGTATCTTTCCCTGGATGCCTTAATTTGGATATTTTTATAGACTTGCTTTAATTGGAACATTTTCTTGGCCTTAGAACTGTAAACTAGCAACTTATTAAATTCCCTTTTTAAAAGCTATTCAATTTCTGGTATATTGCATTTTGGCAGCTAGCAAACTAGAACAATTACTTTCAGATATTAACTAACCAGACAATACCTCTGACGATGAACAGTTCATACTCTGAAATAAAAATCATAAGAAGACCTAGAGATGTGTTTGAGGACATTTCCCCCCACTGCCTCCCTTTTCATGACTGTGAGTTCCTTGCCCTTCTCTTAGGATGGATTTCTATTCAGTGATGTGGAGGTTTTGTGTAGCATTGGCATGTTCAGCTCCCACCCTATCTGATGACAATAGCTCTTCCACTCTCAGATCAACTTGGTTTCAAAGAGCTTTGTCCCCAGAGGACTTACAATGCCTTGGGTAGGATCTTGCTTAGATTCATTCCACACAATCATTTATTTGTCTCACCTGACCCCCAATATACAACATGAATGGCTACAATTTCTGGCCTTGAAGATTCCATTCTGGTCACATTTACAAGATCTTCCCTCAAGGTACATGTAGTAACGACCAGTGTTCTTCACTGATGGCAAGTACATGGCACTTGATTCCTACAATACTATACTCTCTTCCAGGGTGGTAAGTGAATCTTTAAGAATTATGGTAGATCTTGGGAATCTCCTTACAGGCTGAAAAAGAAATCCCAAAAGCAAGGCTCTTCTTTGGTTCTGATAGGCAAATGACTCAAAATTCTTCATATTTTCTTTTCTTCTTTTATGATGGCCAAGTGCTAATTACTAGTACAACTGAGTTATTAAAAGGTTAATTAAACTTGTTATTCATAAACTACAATGGTCCATTTTCAGATATTACTAAGAACTCTAATTTGGAAATCCATGTAGCAAGTAGTCTAGCTGCCATTCAATGGTTAGCAGCCCTGTAAAATTTCCATTAAGCACAGACATATATAAATAGTTGAACTTTCCATAAATGCCCAGAAAAATATATTACAGTGTTGTCTTAAGTTATGTATGGTTTTCAACTGCTATACTTATTTTTAAATTTTTATTTTCTGGTCCTAGAAATAGCTAGTGCAGGACTGAACAGGTTAAATATATTTGTATGCTCCATTAAAAAAAACACATTTATTAATTTTATTTTCTCATGCTATTTTAAGTCCCATGATTTTCCACCTTGCTTTTGCAGCACTTAAGAATAGTGATAACCACATTTCATGGATGTGAATATATCATTATGGATCTGATTTCAAAGTCAGTCTCTTGAAGGAAAAACATGGTGGCATGCATATTTACTTTCCTCATAAATTTTCTTTTAAATATTTTACAATTATCCCTGCGATAACTCCTGGGTAGGGGGAGGGGGAATACAGATTTCAAAACCAGAGCTGGAAAACACTGCTTTTTCCAGAATGTCGCAATCATCTTAAAGATTATGCCATTTATTCATTCAACATTTATTGATCTCAAGTACTATTAGGTTGCAAAGGATTGCTTCATTTGTTATGTACTCAAGCAAATTATAGTGTATTCCAATCAATCAATCAATGAATAAGCAAAAAAACAGTGTGAATGTTACTGTTTTAAACTATGGCTGCATTTCTCAAATGGGGTTCACAGGAAATTTACCTATAAAGTTCACAAGAAATTGTAAGAGAGATTCACAGAGAATTGAAACTTTAGAATGAGTGAGGCATATTTATTCAGCATCCCATCCTGTAATCATGTTAATGTATCTACCATATTCTGGTTCCCACCTCAAATACTTTCTGCCATCCTTCCCTTTAGCATCCCTCCTTTTTAGTTCAACTCAATAGATCAAACTTAGATGGAAACATGTCTGAGCATATCTAAAATTTATAACATATAACTGATGTGTTATTACAGTAACACACCATACACTTAACCTTTGGGGACAAATTAAAGAAAATGAATTTGAAGAGTCTGAAAGACATCAAGACAACTGAAATTGAGAACCACTGATACAGAATTTTATTTTTTTGCTAAATTCCCACCAAGACTGGGACTTAATACTATGTACTTCTAAAGTTGCGAAACAAGAAACAAAACAAAAAACTCCAAACAGCCAAAATAGAACCATAGCAACACTTCACTTGTGAATAGAATATTTATGTATTAATAAATAGGTAAAAAATTGCATGTAATTTCCAGAAAGCAAATTCTCACTGTTCATCTCTTCTGGATGATTAGGGATCATATACTAAAGTTTTAGAACACCTATGATTTCTACAATCATTTCAAGGGATTATACAGAAATGTTCCAAAATTAAATCAATAGTAAACTGAATTTTTAAAAGTCTATATACAGTCTGTAAGATATTACAATTCAAAATAAGAGAATGATTTTAAAAAAGTAAAAAATGACAAATTTTATTCCTAAAGATGACATAACATCCACTTAAGCATTTTGGGTTTTTTCAGTTGTGATTAATTCACACAATCTCACTCAATCACGTTACAAAGGCATGCATATACGCAGGTGTGTATTTTTTTTACACAGAAAATAGTTAAATTTAGTATTTGTAACTCTAGTATAAATATGGCTAAATGTCCCTTATGGAAATTAAACCTCAATTCATTACCATTATCTCTGCAACAAAATAAACTAGCCAAAACCAAACAGAAACAAAAGAATTAAACTGCCCAAAATGAACCTTTCAGCAGGGTTTATAAGTTCCAGGTTTGTGAATTCCTGAAATTCGCCTATATGTGCACGTTTCTGACAAGAATGTACACAGGTCTCATCATGTTTTCATGATGTAAAGAAACTTAAAATCATTTACCTGAATTCTTTTTTTTGGAATCAGCTCCCTATCCCCAATCCATACTTAAAACTGACACAAGAATCTTTGTATTTCAGCCACACCTCTACCTTCCTTAATGGGAGTCAAAGCAAAATCTGTTATCAGAAATTAATTGTGTAATTATATTGTTACTTTGAAGTTCAAGCACAGTTTGCCCTATTTCTAGAAAGCATTATCAGCAAATTTTATTATGGCACTGAGGAAAAAATGCAATCTTAACTCCCTAATCCCTAGGCAAGGCTACATACCACAGTTCAGACACATTTGGCACTATGACATTTTCTGCTGTCATCCCAGACAACTCATTTTCTCAACCCTTGATGCTTCCCTGACTCTTTCTCCTTTAATTTGGTTCTGGGCAAAGGAACTGAGAGATTACTGATTTTCTAGCTACCTGATTTTATTTTAATGCCTGGTACAGAGGAAATAGCCTAGGCTTTGGAGGCATACAGATTTCAACTATTTAAAAACTCTCATTCTCTAATTTGTGAGCCTATCTGAAGCCATAGAGACTCTAAAAAAATAAGTGGGTAAGTATTTAAGAGGGAAAAAAGACTCATGGTAGCAGATAGGGGAAGAACAGATACCCCATGGGATTAATCTGAAAGAGACTCCATATGGAACTATAAACTGATATGATCTGGAGAAACCAGAAAATAGCTTTATAAGTTTTAGCAGTTGGTTTTTGGCACACAGCAATATTTTGAAATGAATGACAGCATTTTACATTTTTACCAAATATACCAGCCTCTGCACTATCTTAAAAACTCCAAAAATTTTATTAAAAATATAAGTATTACAAATCAAAGAGCTAAGGAGAAAAAACTATAGTCACGAATAATGTTAACTAAATATTTTCATAGTTCCTTAATATAATTATGAAAGCATCATGTCTACAGTTCACAGTGATGTAAGTAAATTTGTGACTTTTACCATTCTTATAGATGATTTATTTTGTCTACAATGGAAAGAAAATGGTCCAAAACAAACGAAAACCCCAAAGAACAATAACAAATCTGGAAGCTTCAGAGTCAAAACTGCAATAGCATTAAGTTATTAAAATAAATGAATAGAACAATAGGAGAAACTGGGTGGGGTGGAGGGCTATACACGAACTCTGTACTGTGTTTGCAATTCTTCTGTAAATTTATTATTCCAAAATAAAAAGTTTTTTTCTGATTAAAAAATATAGTCCTTCTAAAAAAAATGTATGCATAGTCCTCATAAAAAGGGGGATGGCATCTATAACTTTATACAAACATGTTACATTGACTTAATTTTTCTCATTTTGCTACAGACCACTGAAAATTTTATTTCAACCTACCACTGACCCATTATTATTTGGGATTCTGTGCCTTAGGACACTGTAAATTATAAAGATTGCTAAAAAGATCTATGATTATTTAAGAATTTGACTTTTACTTTCTCATAACAAATCCCTTAATTGCTTCAGCTTTTCCCACATTTAAAAAAATTCTGCAAATATATGCTGTAAAAATGACAACTTCTTTAATCAACACTGGTTTTAATCAAATTTGGCAGTAAGCACTGCATCAATTCCCTTTAATGTTACATAAAGAGTTGTACCCACAAAGTCTGAGTGTCTTCTGCGTATCTTGGAATTCAGGCTAAGTTAGAGGCCAGTTCCTTCACAACATTTACAGTTCTGAAAACACAAGGATAGCAAAGCCCTGTGTTTCAATATTAAAGAATCAGATCCCCCCCATATCTTTTTTTTTTTACCTAACTACACATTAGAGAATAGTGGAGAATTAAGAGAAGAACAAACATCTATACTCCTTTTGTAGTTCAGGAGAACCAGGAGTGAACAAAACAATTCCCTGGATAACATGATTAAAACTGTCTGGCTGTATACATTCAAGCTTTATTTACCAATTGCAGTCATCATGAAAGATTCTTTGAAGCAAAATCTTATAAATACCATCATGTAATACAAGTATTTGAGAAAAATTTGTTTGATATTATGCTAAGCAATGTGCCAAACTTAAGTAGAAATATTTGATCATTCTGAAATATTAAGCCATCTAGCATGTCTTCTGTAACACATCTTATAATTTACTAAAAAAATCAATTTAATAAATACTATATACAAGGTAATGTACTTGGTACTATGGAAATAACAAGATGAGACATCAGGGCCCCTGCTTTGAATAAAACTTCATTTAAAAAAATAAGGACTTTTAAAAAAACAAGAAGTAAAACAAATAAAATATCAAGTAAAATGATAAAATTTTGACTGAAATCATAGTAAATCATTAGATGAGCTATTTTTTTCTACATAATACTACTAAATACATTCTCCTGAACAAAGCGTTTAAAGTATGGCATACTTTCATTATAGATGCAATAAAAATCATTAATAAAAATGAACAAACTCTATCTGTGTCATGCCTAATTTCTATTTCAGCATCAGAAACTTCAAACTTCAAAATAACTTCCGGGTAGTTAAGTTTCAAAAAGAAAAAAGGAACAAAAAAACTCTCTAAAAATTTGTCATCACACTCAAAATCAATTTAAATGCATTTTACATTATATAACATTTGTGAGAGGCGATATATATTAAGGTACAAGCAAGGCCTAACTTCTTGTACCTAAAATATCAACTTGACAATGGCCATGACTAACTACAGCAATTCTTAATTTCTTCTTTTTCTCCACAAATCTGTCACCCCCATCTCCACAGTACTACTGCTACCCAGAAATTCCTTCCCCTACCACATTCTCTAGAGTCTCATCTTACTCTTAGACAGACTCACCATGGCCAGATTGGCAAAGATGAGATCACAAGGAAAACCAGCGCTATTCCCATCTTCCACTACTGCTAATTCTTTTCCACATAGCTAAACTGCCTGACGACCTCTCTGGTTGAGCCCCAGCTCTGACATTAATAATCTACTGACCACTGGAAAATTCATACTTTGAACTCTTCTCTTTAGTCAAAAAAGTAAAGATGATGGAGAAAGTCTTTTTTTTCCCCCTTTAAGACATCTTACCTAGGTTTAAAAAGAGATAAACACTTCTACAGTCCAGAGTGAGTCTTTAGGACTCTGTGCCTACAAATAGGCAGTCTGAGGTTCAACTCCAGCGGCTGCTGATGATTACCATCACCCCCTGCGTACCAGGTCCTAGGTCAGGTGAATGGGTAACACTGGGGCTGGGTCTAGGTTTACCCACTCTTGAAAGGAGGTGACAAAAGTCTCAAATCTTCAAAGGATAATGGAAGGAACAATTTATTTTTTGAAAAAAACTAAAAATTATGAAACAAGTCAGGCAAAATACATCAAGAATGGATGGAAATAAGTCCAATAATAAATCATGGAGATGAAAATTAGTCATTTAAAAGCAAAATTCAGATGCAAGAATAAACTCTAAGTGAGAGAATTAGTGAACAGGAAGCTAGAACTAAGGAATTTGAACTGAACAAAGGCAGAAAAACAATATTTGAAGAAAAAAAGTGGCTGAAATATTTTCTAACCTGTAGAGAAACAATCTTCAGATTGAAAGTATACACAAAACAAATGAAGAGCAGGGAAAACAAAGATAATGTCATTCTGGATGCATCATAGTGATACTTCAATATATCAAGGACAAAGAATCTTAAAAGCAATGTGAAATAAAAGAGATGACCAACAAAAGAATAGTTATAGGATTAAAAACATATTTTATACTACTAATAAATAACATCAGAAAGTAATGAGTAAAATTTTCAGTATGTTGAATGAAAGTATCTACTAAATTAGAACTCGGTAGCTAGCTAAATTAACATCAACTAGTAATGATGAACTAAAGACATGTTAAGATGTAAAAACTAAGAAAGTTTACCACCCTTGAATTCTTGCTTAGGAACAATTAAAAGATAAATTTCAGCAAGAATAAAAGTGAATCCACTGCATCCCAAAACAGCAGGCCACACATTCTTCTCAAGTGCCCATTGAACATTCTTAAGGATAGACCATATGGTAGGGCACAAAACAGGTCCTAATGAATTTAAGAATACTGAAGTTATACAAAGTTCTTTCTCTGATCATAATAGAACAAAGCTGGAAATCATTAACAAACGGAGAACCAGGAAATACACAAATATATGGAGGGGAACAACATGCTCTTATTCACAGGGCAAAGAAGAAATTGCAAGGAAAATCAGAAAATTTCTCCAGATGAATGAAAACAACAACACAATGTATCAAAACTTATGGGATGCAAACAAGGTACTGCTAAGAGGGAAGCTTATAGCCTTGAATGCCTACATTAAAAAGGAGGTTATATTTCACAACAAAACAATGTTAATAAAAAAAAGGAGGGAAGGGTGGCTCAGTGGCAGAATTCTCGCCTGCCATGCCAGAGGCCTGGGTTCGATTACCGGAGCCTGCCCATGCCAAAAAAAATAAAAGGAGGGAAAAACTAAACTCAGTGACCTAACTGAACAACTGGAGAAGGAACAGCAAACTAATCCCAAAGCAAACAGAAGAAAAGAAATAACAAAGATTAGAGTAGAAATTAATGAAATAGAGAATTAAAAAACAGAAAACCAATAAAACCTCAAGTTGCTTCTTGAACAGATCAACAAAATTGACAAACCCTTAGCTAAAGTGACAAAGAGAAAAAGAAATAAGCTACAAATGAATAAAACCAGAAATGAGAGGTCGGGGGCATTACCACGGACCCCAAAGAAATAAAAAAGACTGTAAGTGGTTATCATGAATAACCATATGCCAACAAGCTAGAGAACTTAGCTGAAATGGACAACTTCCTACAAACACAGTAACAACCTAAACTAACTCAAGAAAACATAAAGGACCTCGACAAACCAATCACAAGAGATCAAACCAGTTATCAAAAACCGGTTGCCACCACACTGTTCTGGAGGGGTTGAGCATGTGCCCCAGCAATGACAGAGCCCGGGCATGCCCTGATGCTTGGAGAGGGGGAGAGCCAAGGAAATGGTGGTCTCTGCAATGTCCCAGAAGGTTGTATTTGGAGAGAGTCAGGCTGCTGAGTAGGACCTCAGAAAGGGTGGGACTGCGGCTTTCTAAAGCTGGGAGAATAAATGACTCTCAGACTTTGAAATCTAATGGCATTTGCTTTGCAGATTTTTGAAACTGTTTGGGTCTGGTGACACCTGTCTTCCTTCCAATTTCTCCCAATGGAAATGGGTATATGTATCTGATGACTGCCCTCATTCGTTTGCTGCAGCAGAAAACCTGTTCTGAGTTTTACAGAGGGGGAGTTTTGCCTTAGGACAGACCATGCCTGTAGCTGACTTTGATGAGATTTTGTACTGTTTCTGACTGTGTATTGCATTTCTGTTGTTACCAAAATGGTTTAAGCCTTTGTAATAATGGGATGGAATGAATGTATTTTGTATTTGGAAAGAACAGGCCTTTTTGGAACTCAAGGGGTGGAATGTGCTGGTCTGAAGCTATTATGTACCCCAGAAAAGCCATTCCCTTTAATCCTCATTCAATATTGCTGGGTGGGATTCTTTTGATTGTTTTCAGGGAGATGTGACATACCCAGTTGTGGCTAATAACTTTTGATTAGATGGTTTCCATGGAGATTTGTCTCCACTCATTCAAGGTGGGGTTGCTTATAGGAGCCCTTTAAGAAAGAACCATTTTGGAAAGTGCCCACATAGCTAAAGACCTTTGGAGACGCCTAAAGAAAAAGCCCCAAAGGAAACCGTTGAAGAAGCCTGGAGAGAAAGCTAACAGACCTCTCCATGTGCCTTCCCAGCTGAGAGAGAAACCCTAAACATCACTGGCCTTCTTGAGCCAAGGTATCTTCTGTTGGATGCCCTAGTTTGGATATTTTTATAGCCTTGCCTTAATTTGGACATTTTCACAGCCTTAGAACTGTAAACTTGCAACTTAATAAATTCCCTTTTTAAAAGGAATCCCGTTTCTGGTATATTGCATTCCAGTAGTTTACAAACTAAAACAGTAATACCCCAAATTAACAAATTAAAAGAAAAACCAGGACCAACAAGAATGGCCATTATCAACAAAACAGAAAATGACAAGTGCTGGAGAGGATGTGGAGAAAGAGGCACACTTATTCACTGTTCGTGGGAATGTCAAATGGTGCAACCACTGTGGAAGGCAGTTTGGTGGTTCCTCAAAAAGATGAATATAGAATTGCCATATGACCCAGCAATACCATTGCTAGGTATCTACTCAGAGGATATAAGGGCAAAGACACAAATGGACATTTGCACACGAATGTTTATAGCAGCATTATTTACAATTGCAAGGAGACGGAAACAGCCAAAATGTCCATCGACAGACAAGTGGCTAACAAACTGTGGTATATACATATGATGGAATATTATGCAGCTGTAAGACAGAATAAAGTTATGAAGTATTTAACAACATGGATGGACCTTAAGGACATTATGCTGAGTGAGATCAGCCAGAAACAAAAGGACAAATACTGTATGGTCTCACTGATATCAACTGACATTAGTGAATAAATTGGACTATTTCGTTGGTAACAGAGACCATCAGGAGATAGAAATAGGGTAAGATATTGGGTAACTGGAGCCAAAGGGATACAGATTGTGCAACAGGACTGAATATAAAAACTCAGAAATGGACAGCACAATGCTACCTAACTGTAACACAATTATGTTAAAACACTGAATGAAGCTGAATGTGAGAATGATAGAGGGAGGAGGGCTGGGGGCATAAATGAAACCACAAAGATAGACAATAAAGATTGAGATGGTATAATCTAGGAATGCCTAGAGTGTATAATGATAGTGACTAAATGTACAAATTTTTAAAATGTTTTTGCTTGAGGAAGAACAAAGGAATGTCATTACTGCAGGGTACTGAAAATAGATGGTAATAAAATATTTTAAAATTTCAACTTATGTATGAGACTAAAGTAAAAAATGTTTATTTAGTACAAAATTTGTATTTTGACTAGTGCATTTCCTATTATAACTTATGTAGATAGCTTGGTTGAACAAGGTAAGTACATGGAACCTTGGGTAGGACATGAGATTTTGTTGGTTTGTCCAGAGTGATGCCTGATGAATCCCAGAGTGATGTGATCAGTGAGTGGAAAAGTATTTGCAAAGTCCCCTTCGGGGAAAGGTGAGAATGGGGAGAAATTCAACTTCCCTGAGTTGAATTCTTGATATTCTCACAAGCAGTTTGGACAACCAAAGCTATAGGCTGAGCCCCTAGTCTTGGGGTTTGTTCATATGAAACTTAACCCCACAAAAGACAGGTTAAGCCTACTTAAAATTAGGCCTAAGAGTCACCTCCAAGAGAGACTCTTTTGTTGCTCAGATGTGGCCTCTCTCTCCAGCCAACACAACAAGCAAACTCATCCCCCTTCCCCGTCTACGTGGGTCATAACTCCCAGGAATGTGGACCTTCCTGGAAACGTGGGACAGAAATCCTAGAATGAGCTGGGACTCAGAAAGGGATTGAGAAACCATTCTAGACCAAAAGGGGGAACAGAGAATGAGAGAAAGTGTCAATGGCTGAGAGATCCCAAACAGAGTAAAGAGGTTGTCCTGGAGGTTATTCTTATGCATTAAATAGATATCACCTCGTTAGTCAAGATGTAATGGAGAGGCTGGAGGGAACTGCATGAAACTGTAGAGCTGTGTTCCAGTAGCCATGTTTCTTGAAGATGATTGTATAATGATACAGTATTCACAATGTGACTATGTGATTGTGAAAACCTTGTGTCTGATGTTCCTTTTATCTACCTTGTCAACAGATGAGTAGAACATGCAGAATAAAAATAAATAATAGGGGGAACAAATGTCAAAATAAATTTAGTTTGAAATGCTAGTGATCGATGAAAGGGAGGGGTAAGGGGTATGGTATGTGAAATTTTTTTTTCTGTTTTCATTTTATTTCTTTTTCTGAATTGATGCAAATGTTCTAAGAAATGATCATGATGATGAATATGCAACTATGTGATGACATTGTGAATTACTGATTATATATGTAGAATGGAATGATTATATGTTAAGAATGTTTGTGTTTCTTTGTTGTCATATATATATTTTTTAATTTAAAATTAATAAAAAAATTTTTTTAAAAAGGAAAAACCATATATCATCTCAACTGATGTGGAATACGTATGTAACAAAATTCAGCATCCTTTCATGACAAAAACACCTCAAATGGTAGGAACTGAAGAAAACTTTGTCAATATGATAAAGGGCACTTAATATAAAAAATCCACAACTAACATCATACTTGATCTTGAGAGACTGAAGGCTTTCCTTCTAGGATGAGGAAACAAGACAAGGATATCAAATGTTACCACTGCTATTAAACATCATGCTAGTTCTATCTAGAGCATTAGGCAAGAAAAAGAAATAAAAGCATCCAAATTGGAAAGGAAGAAGTAAAACTGTAGGTATTTGCAGATGACATAATCCTATATTTAGGAAATCCATAAAAAATCAACAGCATGGCTACTTTATCTAATAAGTGAGTTCAGCAAAGTGGTGGAATCAAAATCTACACACAAAAATCAATGATGTTAGGGGTGCCAGGGCAGTTCGTTGACAGAATTCTCACCTGCCATGTGGGAGACCTGAGTTCAATTCCTGACCCAAGCACTCTCCAACCCTCCACCCCACCCCAAAAAAAGTCAACAAATGATGTGGCCATAAGGGGACAGTGGCATGGGAAAAGAATGAAATGTGACCCCCACCAAACAGTATACCAAAAAAAAAAAAAAATCAATGGTGTTTCTATCCACTAGTAATGAGCTATCCAAGGATGTAATAGCAACTAAAAGAATCAAATATCTAGGAATAAACCTAGCAAAAGGATGTAAAGGATTCATACACAGAAAACTACAAAATATTGCTAAAAGAAATCAATGGAAAGACATTCCAAGTTCTTGGAGTGGAAGGCTAAATATTAAGATGTCAGTTCTACCCAAATTGATCTACAAATTTAACGCTATACCAATCAAAATCCAACACAGTACTTTGCAGAAATGGAAATCTAATTATCAATTTTATTTGAAAGGTAAGGGGTCACGAATAGCTAAAAACATCTTGAAAAAGATGAATGATGTGGGAGGTATCACACTTCAGACTTTAAAGCATATTATAAAGCCACAATGGTCAAAACAGCAGGGAACTGGTATAAAGATAGACATATTGATCAATGGAATCAAATTAAGAGCTCAAAAATAGACCCTCAGATCTATGGTCAATAGATTTTTGATAAGTCTCTCAAGTCTACTGAACTGGGACAGAACAATCTGTTCAATAAATGGTGTCGGGAGATCTAGATATCCATAACCACAAGAATGAAAGAGGACCCCTATTTCACACCCTATACAAAAATCAACTCAAAATGGACAAAGACCTAAATATAAGAACCAGTACCATAAAACTCCTAGAAGAAAATGGAGGGAAACATCTTCATGACCTAGTGATAGGCAGTAGTTTCTTAGATTATACCCAAAGCAGAAGCAAAGAAATAAAAAAGAAATAAATGGGCACTCTTCAAAATCAAATACTTTTGTGCTTCAAAGAACTTTGTCAAAAGTTGAAAAGGCAGCTGACTCAATGTGAGAAAATATTTGGAAACCACATCTCTGATAAGGGTTTGATATAAGGGATTAGTATAAAAAGTAATTCAACAATTCAATAGCAAAAAGACACACAACCCAATTAAAGAATGGGCAAAGGATATCAATAGACATCTTTCCTAAGAGGAAATGCAGATGGCTAGGAGGCACATGAAAAGATGCTCAGCTTCACTAGCTATTAGGGAAATGCAAATCAAAATTACAATGAGATATCATTTCACACCTATAAGAATGGCTGCTAGTCAACAAACAGGCAACTTCAAGTGTTGGAGAGGATGTGGAGAAACTGGAACACTTATTCACTGCTGGTGAGAATGTAAAATGGTATAACTGCTATGGAGGGCAGTTTGGTGGTTTCTCAGGAATCTAAGTATAGAGATGCCTTATGACCTGGCAATTCCGCTATGTGAGATATGTCCAGAAGATCTGAAAGTAGGGACACAAGAGACATCTGCAAACCAAAGTTCATAGTGGCATTATTAAAAATTGCCAAAGATGGAACAACCCAAGAGTCCATCAACAAATGAATAGATAAATGAAATATGGTATATACATACAATGGAGTATTTTTCAACAGTAATAAGGAATGAAGTCCTGAAGCACATAACAACATGGATGAAGCCTGAGGATATTATGTTAAGTGAAATAAGTCAGACACAAAAGGACAAATATCTTATGATCTCAGTGATATGAACTAATTATAATACGTAAACTCACAGACACAAGATATAGAATATAGGTTACCAGGATATAAAACAAGGCTGGAGAATGGGGATCAGTTGCTTAGTATGTGCAAAGTGTATAACTAGAGTAAACATAAACATTTGGAAATGTACAGAAGTGACGGTAGCACATCATTGTGAGAACAATTAACAGTGCTGAATGGTGTGTGAGTGTAGCGAAAAGGGGAAGTTTAGTGTCAAGTATGACAACAGAAGGAAAGTTGGAGGTTAAAAGATGGGAATATATAACACAGTGAATCTTGTGATAGACAATGACTGTGATTAACTGTACAAATATAAAAAAGATTTTTCTTGAACTAGAGCAGACGTATGACACTATTATACAGAGTTAATAATAGAGGGGTATATGGGAAAAAATGTACCTAGTGCAAACTATGGACTATAGTTAATAGTAATACTTTCTTGTACCCATTTTGGAAGGCAGTTTGGCAATTCCTCACAAATTTAAACATAGTTACTATATGACCTAGCAATTCTACTCTTCAGGTATATACCCAAGAGAAATGAAAACGTATGACCACACAAAAACTTATACATCAATGTTTTTATAGCATTATGTCTAACAGTCAAAAAGTGGGAACAACCCAAATGTCCATCAACACTGGATAAACCAAATGTGCTTCAGCCACAAAATGGCCAATTGCACACGTTATAACCCTGTAAATATTATGCTAATTGAAAGAAGACAAACACAAAATACCACATAATGTATGAGGCCACTTATATGAAATGTACACAACAGGCAAATCTATAGAAAGAAAAAGCAGACTTTGGGAATGGGGCTGGGAATCTGGGGGATTTGGGGACTGACAGTTGATAGGTACAGAATTTATTTTTGGGGGTGCAAAAATAGTTTAAAATTAAGAGTACGATGATGGTTTTACAACTGTATAAATATAGAAAAAAAAACCACTGTTACACTTTAAATGGGTGAATTGTACAGTACGTGAATTCTATCTCAATAAAGCTTTTAAAAGAAAAAATTTAGAGCTAAATTATGCAACGATAGATTATGTAACAATAATATGGAAGGTGAAAGAGACAATACTGGAGTTAAAAATCTTCTAAATCCCTATATTATTTGTAAATATACAGAAATGCTCAATGACATGGGCATAACTAGAAAAAATTAATGAATGCTTAAAGTTTATAGGTGCATGAATAAAAAATAAAAGTACAATCCATGAGTTCCACATCATCAAAGGAAAAAATATGAACAGAAGAAATTTAGCAAATTCAATACAATCCCAGTCAAAATTCTAGAAAGGGTTTCTATGGAATTAGACAAACTGATTGATCATAAATAGGATATGAGGGAGAAAAGGTCCAACACAGTTGTGAAGAAAAAAAAAGTAAAAGGAGGTAGATTTTGCCTGCCAGACACCAAGAATCATTATAAAACACTATAATTAAGACAGTGTATTATTGTTACACAAATAGATGAATTAAACAGAATTAAATGCAATCTACAAAGAGACCAAGATCTATGAAAGAGAATGGTGATATATGACATAGAACACAGATGAGTGTAGAAAAGGTTATTTTCAATAAACAGCATTGGGACAAATAACTTTCCATGTGGGAGAAAATAGATGGTCTACTTTATTCCGTATGCAAAAATCAATTTTAAATATATTAAAATCCTAAATGGTAAAAAACTAAATTTTTAAACAATTTGAAAAAATCACTGGAAAATTATCTTTATGACCCTAGCATAGGAAAGAAATTCCTAAACAAGTTATAAAAAGCACAAATAATTTGCCTTCAACTAAATTTAAAATTTCTATATGAAAAAAGACATCTTAAACAAGGTTAAACACAAGGGACATATTGGAAGAAGTACCACAACACATACAACAAAGAATTAGCATCCAGACCACAGAAGGAATTAACACCAAATAGAAACACAAGCAATCAATTCAGAGGATGAAGGAGAGACACCTAAATCTTACTATCAATCAGGAAAATTCAAATTAGAACAAAATGAGCTACTACTTCACTCCCACCAAACTGGTGAAATTTTTCAAGTCTGACAGAGAGTACCAAGTGTTGACCAAGATGTAGAAAGAGAGGAATACTCATGTTTTGGAAAAGAAATGGCAATATCTAGTTATACTGATAATGTGCACACACCAAGACCCAGCAATTCAACTTCTACGTATATTACACTTCGGAGAAACATTAACAATAATGGTCACTGCAACATTTTATTGCAGTATAAAACAACTGGTAACAACTCAAATGTTCATTAAGAAAGAAGATACATAAATTGTAGTATTCCATTTAATACAAGGAGATAAAGTACAAACATCATTAGAAAACAAAGCAGAATAAAGGACTGCAGAACAATAAGTACAGTATGATACCATCTATATGAAGTTTTAAAAATTCATACAAAGCATCTCTAAGTATTAGCTGTGGACACACATTTATTTAGTAAATATAAAAACATGGATCAGCTCTACACAACAAACTTATGGAATGGTTGCTTTTGGGCTGAATGAGAAGGGGAACAAAGACCTACAGCAAAATGTAAACATTTATTCATTCTGGGTGAGGAATATAAAGAAACTCTGACCTTCCTTTTTGTTTTGGTATGCTATATTACAAGGTTACATTTCATTCTTTTTCCATGTGAGCATCCCATTACTGAAGCACCATTTGTTGAATTTTTGTTTGTTGGTTTGTTTCTTTGCTTGTTTGTTTCTTGGGGAAGTGCATAAACCGGGAATCAAACCTGGGTCTCCCGCATGGCAGGCGAGAATTCTACCACTGAGTACACTTGCACCTCCTGACCTTCCTATCTTTTAATTAAAAAAATAAAAGGATGAATGGCAGGTGAGGAGGCAGTCTCCTTGAGGGCCAGCCAGGGCACTGTGGTAGTTCCAGAGTGGGGAGTAGCATGCTAGCATATACAGGTGCTCAGAAGATACTTGAGTGAACAAAATAAGCACGTGAAAAAGGAAGGGCGGTACTTAAAAGCAACTTCAGGCTTGAGAAACAGCTTTTGTTAGAGAGAAAAAAAAAAAAGAAACAGACAAGAATCCCTGCCCTCATGAGAAATGCAACAAATAAGAAAATCAGCATATATTAGTGATAAGTACAAAGAAATTAAGGGCTCAGAAAGGAGAAAGGGAAGAACTGGGAGGATTACAGTTTATACAGAATGGCCAGAAAAGGACTCATCAGTAGCCTCTGAATTAAGATGTGTAGGAGGGAGGGTCTGACAATTATCTGGGGGGAGAACATTCCAGGTAAAGGTCACAGCCAGGGCAGAGACCCTGAGACTGAAGCAGGCTTGCCACTTCTGGTGGACTGCAAGGAGGCCAAGTGATGAACTTGTAAAAGCAGAGTGAGTGGAGCCTGGTGGGAGAACAGAAGTGGATGGGAGGGACAAGAGAGCAAGAGCTCAAGAAGACGCACAAGAATGCAAGGCCTTGGAAATTGTGATTAGAGGACACGATCTACTTGTGTTTTAATAAGATCATTCTGGCTGTTGTGTTGAAAACAAACTGTAGGGAGAGAAAGGCAGAAACAATGAGATGAACTGGGAAGCCCTTTTTTTTTTTAGACAGAAGTTTTCATGCGCAACCTTTGCAGTCAGTCTTCTTGCTGGTGACAATTTCTCATTAGAAGTCATACAGGCCAGAAGGCAATGGGATGATACATTCAAAGTGCTGAAAAGAAAAAGACCATCCACAAACAATTCCATATCCAGCAAAACTATCCTTCAAAATGAAGAAGAAATTAACACATTCCTAGGGAAAGAAAAACAGAATTGTTCTTTTTGGGGTAACCAGCCAATTTCACGGCTTTCAATATCTATCTGTCTATAGCCTTATGAAGCTCAAATGTGTATGTCCAGCCTGTTCTCCTCTCAATTGCCTCTCTATTTTTTAACTTTTTTTATTGTATAGTATAACATTTATACAAAATAAAGAAATAAAAAAGCAATAGTTTCCAAAGCCCTCTTCAACAAGTGGTTACAGGACAGATTCCAAAGTTTGTCATGGGCTAACGTATGATCCTCTCATATTTTTCCTTCTAGCTGCTCCAGAATATAGGAGGCTAGAGGGCTTAATTACGTTTTTATCATCACAATCGACTTTTTTCCTTCTTTTTTTTGTGAAAAATAACATGTATACAAAAAAGCTATAAATTTCCAAGAACGGCACCACAATTAGTTGTAAAACATACTTCAGACTTTGACATGGGTTACAATTTCACAATTTTAGGTCTTTACTTCTAGCTGCTCTAAAATACTGGAGACTAAAAGAGATATCAATTTAAAGATTCAACATTCATATTCATTTGTTAAGTCCTATCTTCTATGTATAATTCCACCATTACCTTTGACCTTTCCATACCTCTCTTAAAGGGTGTTGGGTATATGGCAATTTTTAAATTTTAATATTAGAAAGGGCTGTCACTAATATGGGGTAGGGAGCTGGAACTATCTGATGCTCTGGAGAGGCTGGGCTAGGTTTCAGGACTTATTTGGACCAGGGATCCATTTGGAGGTTGTAGGTTTCTGGAAAGTTACTTTAGCGCCTGGAACCCTTGAAGAATTTTATATATTGCCCTAGGTATTCTTTAGGATTGGCTGGAATGGTCCTGGTTGGGGGGCTGGCAGGTTCTGATAGGTAGCAAAGTCTACCTGAAGTTTGTGTAACAGCAACCTCCAGAGTAGCCTCTTGACTCTATTTGAACCCTCTCTGCCACTGATACTTTATTAATTACACTTCTTTTCCCCCTATTGGTCAGGATGTAATTGTTGATCCCACAGTGCCAGGTCTGGATTCATCCCTGGGAGTCCTCTCCCACGTGAACTGGGAAACTTTTTCAATAATCCAGGCAAGAAATAAGAATGGCTTAGTCTAAGGTGGCAGCAGTGGAAGAGGAAAGAAATGGTTCTAGATATATCATTTCTTCAGCAACAATAAAGAGGGAGATATGATTTGCCCCTCAAACACTGTACTTTCTTTTACATTCACAAGCAAAACATTTTTTTCTTCTCTCTCTCTCTCTTTTTTTTTTTTTTTTAACGCATATGACTTCTCCCCACAGATAAAACAAGAAAAAGAATAGGACTTAAAAAGAACTTGACTGCTCAGAATTTAAGAGCAGGAGGAAGGAAAAGAGGAAGGGAATGTACGAGAGAAGAGCTGTACCAAGAATTACAGTTATGCACTTAAGAAAAAGAGCCCTTATCTCCTGAAGATAAATACAAAAACACTTAGGGGTGAAATTATATGATATCTGGGATTTGCTTCAAAATAACCCAAGGGGGGAGGGATAACACGTGAAGGAAATAGGTGACACAAGTGTGACATGTGTTGATAACTGTTAATGTTGGGTGAAAAGTAAATGGGAGCTCATTAATTTCTCTCTACTTTTGTATATGCTCAAAATTTTCCATAATAAAGGTTTTAAAAACTAACAAAAATAACCTCTACCAGGTATATTGCCTTCATATATGAATTACCTATATGTATACACATTTTTTCGTTCCTAACTTTTGCAAAATGCAGGGGAATAACTGAATGGATATTTGTGACTATCACCCCATTTTTCATCCTTTCCAAAGGGTATGCCACCTCCGATTAAAATGTGGTCTTAATTAATATGCTTAATTAATTCAATATCTTATCTAAATTTTGGATGATCTAATAGTTTTAAAGAGAAACAAGTAAAATTTTCTACAAAAGGCTAGCAATGTTAACTAGGATATACATATGTGTTAGAAATTTGGGAAGAATTTAGCAATATCAAGAATAGAAAAAAGGAAGGAAAAAAATTAAAAATTAAACTACAGTGATCATTTTAAGTGAGCCAGTCAGCATAAAAAATTCAGTATTCTAGTTTTCTCACAGAGCACATCCAAGACTCAGAGAGTTCCTCACAGAGCATTTCCAAGTCCTATGAAGTAGCAGAGATTTAATGTATGCCTCATTAGCCACACTGGGGAAAGTTTACTGAATCCCTTTTAGTTACCTACACAGAAGAATTAAATACAAATATTTATTTCTATCCTGTGACACTGGTTTGAAAATAAATCTCCTAATGTTTTACATATAAGTACCTAATCAAATAATTTTTTTACATTGAATTTTATAATAAACTGCAGAAAACAGGCAAAATAAGGAATACCTGAGAATATAATCTTCTACTGAGTCTCTGAACTCAAATCTCAGGAGAGTTTAGTTTTGATATTTGGAAGGCTAGAAGAAAATGAGCATTTCTGGTAAAAAGAAAAAAAAAAAACAACCCTGGTCAAATCATGAATAGTATCTTGTTTTGAATTATCAGCACTTAGACAACTGCAGAAACAAACAAGAACAAACACTATATCTACATTCTACCTGAAACCCAACAGCAGCCAACATTTGAAGAATTCTTCCCAAAAGGCCAGATTCTCTTCACACTAAACATTAGATACCAGGCAGCTTCCAGTCTCTTGGATACAATGTGGACACACTGAAAATAAGGACTCAAAGAAAAAAAAAAGCCTGGGCAAGATCAGAAAGTCCTTAGAATTGGCTGCTTTCCTGAATCTGCCTATGCCAGAGATGATAAATTGTTACCAAAATCCAAAACAGTGCTGTCCATTTGAAATATAAAGTAAGCCACCCAGGTAATTTCTTTTTTGGTTCCACATTAAAAAAAAAGTATTTAACCCAATATATCCAGAATATTATCATTTCAATATCTAAGCAATTTAAAAACTATTGAAGAGGTATTTTACATCTTTTTTTTCAAGCTATGCCTTCAAAATCTGGTGTGTATTTTATACTTCTAGCACCTCTCAATTCAGACAAGTCACATGTGAAGTCCTCACTAGCCACAGATATGGCAGGTGGCTTCTACACTGAACAGCACAGCCCTAAGAAAAATTTAGTAACGACAGTAAGGGGAATCATAACGCTTTGGGAGGATGTCTGGCAAAGTCTCCACCCTCAGCATCACTGGAATACCTGAGACTCCTCCAATGCTTGACTCCTATTTGAATGGAAAACCGGGTATATAGGAACATACGTTAGAGCATAAAGAAGAAAGCAGTAAAAAATCCAGGTTCCTAAACATTCATTCTGAATATTAAAACGTACTTGGCTGCACCAAAATAAACACCATGAAGGCCTCTTTCCATTTCTTCCTCCTCTACCATCCACTCCTCAGGAGAGGGGAGAAGGCAGTGCTTCTAAACTGAAGCTGAAATAAATGTGACACTCATTCATTCATGCAACCAACATTTGGGGAGTCTACAATGGGCAGGGTGCTGTCTTGAACACAAGAGATATAAAGATGAATGGCCCATGCCCTAAGGTATATGGTCCAATCTAGTGGGTAAGTATCTGGACTTAGAGACAATGCACTACAGAGAACCACAAGCTTACTTTTAATGTTATAGAGCAGTACTAACAGAAACATAATGTGAGTCACAAATGTAAGCCACTGTGCAAATATTTAAACTTAAATTTCTAATAGCCACCAGAAAAAGTGAAAAAAAAGCAGAATTGTAATATATATTCACTTTACCCAATATATCACAATATTATCATTTCAACATATAACCAATATAAAAAATTTTTGAGATATTTTACATTCTTTTCCTTTTACTGTTGTTAAAATCCAGTATGTATTTTATTCCTGCAGAATATCTCAAACATTTCAAGTGTATTGGACAGCACAGTTATGCAGGACAGATCTATTTTTTTAGAAAATCTGAATAGAATTTGGCAGTTATAGGTACAGGATAAGGAAGGATAGTAGCAGGTGGATCACAGGTTAAAGGAGTGAATGGGAACAAATCAAGTAACTGATGGCAAGTGTGGAGAGCAGGATCAAGAGCACCGGTGGAGTGGTCAACGTGGAAAGACAAAGGTCACAATGCCTTCCTTTGCAACAGGTAGAAGAATTTAGGCAAGTTTGATGAATGGGTGAGAGAACAGAAAGCTGAGGGAACTCAGGTTAAGAGCTTCCCATTTTCTTACTGAAACAGAAGGCAATCTTATGAGATACCTTCCACCATTTCCATTACAAAATGGCAGGTATTACATTCATGAACAATGTAAGAAACAATTATCCTAGTCTGACATATTGAATTGTATTTTTTGTATATTCATTTTCTACCTTGCTTGTGGGCTAGGAATTTTGTTCTTGCATCTTTAAACACAGTAAAGTGGGTTCAAAGACACAGGAAAGAATTTCTCATTCTTTCTTTCCTCACCTATTCATTATTTATTCAGCAAATCTGTGCCCAGTGTTTACTCAGTGTCAAACACTGATGGGCCCTGAGCAGACGGGGATGAGACCCCAACTAACCACCAATTAGACCTCCAGTATTTAGCACAGTGTACCATCCTATGACACTCGGCATTGACCACCGCTTACATCTCTAGTATTTAGCATAGTTTAATATTCTATGACACCCAGTACTGACTACTGCTTAGATCTCCAATATTTACCACAGCGTACCATCCTATGACACCCAGCACTGACTAATGCTTAGACCTCCAGTATTTAGCATAGTGTACCAACCATCCTATGACACTCGGCACTGACCACTGCTTAGACCTCCAGTATTTAGCACAAGTGTACCATCCTACTGTACCGCAAAAACCAGGAACAAGGCCGCAGGCTTCCAGGAACGCGAAATTAGAACAGGCCAAGACTAAGGATCCATAATTTGGGGAAGCAGGTTTTATTTTCTATGGCCATAGAGCTCAGCCAAGTAGCCTCTGAAAATCTGAGCCCCGAACAGAAAGCTAACATCAGTTTTTATAGAAAGGATGGCATGTTAAAGACAAGGTAAACGATTGGCTGGTTTAAATTGAGCAGGGCACAAAGCTGAACCGTTAAGGGAGGGGTCCCCATCCCAGGAATGTTTTATCTTGCCTACTTGCTGTTTCACCCAATCCTGAAGGCTAGGGGAGGGCCCCTATCCCAGGAATGTGTCTTATCTCTCTTTTTCCCATTCCTGAAGGTCAGGAGAGTGGGTCTGCAGATTTTCCACAGAGAAGGCAGCTGAACCACAGGGGTGGGGGGAAGGCCTGCCTGCTACACCATAACACCCGGCCCTGACCATGCTTAGATCTAACTTCAGCATTTAGCATAGTGTACCATCCTATGACACCTGGCACTGACCACCACTTAGATCGCCAGTATTTAGCACAGTATACCATCCTATGACACCGGCACTGACCACCGATCAGACCTCTAGTATTTAGAACAGTGTATATCCTATAACACCCAGCACTGACCACTGCTTAGACTGCCAGTATTAAGCATAGTGTACCATCCTATGACACCCAGCAAGCTGACAGTGCTTCAAAAATCTAGCAGCCTTGGAATGCCCTATAAAGAAGTATTATATGTCAACTAAAATATGGATTGAAAAAGACTGTCATGAATGATATTAACTGTAACAGAAAGATACCATAAGATACTTTTCTTAGCTTAAAATAACACTTGTGAACTAAAAAGAAAGAATGCACAAAAGAGGAAAATAAAAAATAAAGAATATGCCACTCTTTTCTTTTCCACTCTACTTCCCCAAAGGAAAACACGAAACTTCTGCCAACTACTGATCTATCCCAGGATGTCAAGTACTAAAAATACTTTGTCAAGACAAAGTATAAGGATTTTCTATTAAGAAAGAAATTACTAAGGCATAGAGGTTATTTCTGTGTAAAGTGACAAACATTTTTTTTAATTTATTTATTTATTAATTTAAAAAAATTAACAACAAAAACATTAACACATGATCATTCTGTTCTACATATAATCAGTAATTCAAAATATCATCACATAGTTGCATAGTCATCATTTCGTAGAACATTTGCATCAATTCAGAAAAAGAAATAAAACGAAAACAGAAAAAAGATTATGCATACCATACCCCTTACCCCTTCCTTTCATTGATCACTAGCATTTCAAACTAAATTTATTTTAACATTTGCTCCCCCTATTATTTATTTTTTTTATTAATTAAAGGAAAAAAAGAAATTAACCCAACATTTAGAAATCATACCATTCTACATATGCAATCAGTAATTCTTAACATCATCACATAGATGCATGATCATCGTTTCTTAGTACATTTGCATCGGTTTAGAAGAACTAGCAACACAACAGAAAAAGATACAGAAAGTTAAAACAGAGAAAAGAAATAAACGTAATAATAATAGTAAAAAAAAAAAAGAACCTATAGCTCAGATGCAGCTTCATTCAGTGTTTTAACATGATTACTTTACAATTAGGTGTTATTGTGCTGTCCATTTTTGAGTTTTTGTATTTAGTCCTGTTGCACAGTCTGTATTCCTTCAGCTCCAATTACCCATTATCTTACCCTGTTTCTAACTCCTGCTGGACTCTGTTACCAATGACATATTCCAAGTTTATTCTCGAATGTCCGTTCACATCAGTGGGACCATACAGTATTTGTCCTTTAGTTTTTGGCTAGACTCACTCAGCATAATGTTCTCTAGGTCCATCCATGTTATTACATGCTTCATAAGTTTATCCTGTCTTAAAGCTGCATAATATTCCATCGTATGTATATACCACAGTTTGTTTAGCCACTCGCCTGTTGATGGACATTTTGGCTGTTTCCATCTCTTTGCAATTAAAATAACGCTGCTATAAACATTGGTGTGCCAATGTCCGTTTGTGTCTTTGCCCTTAAGTTCTTTGAGTAGATTCCCAGCAATGGTATTGCTGGGTCGTATGGCAATTCTATATTCAGCTTTTTGAGGAACCGCCAAACTGCCTTCCACAGTGGTTGCACCATTTGACATTCCCACCAACAGTGGATAAGTGTGCCTCTTTCTCCGCATCCTCTCCAGCACTTGTCATTTTCTGTTTTGTTGATAATGGCCATTCTGGTGGGTGTGAGATGATATCTCATTGTGGTTTTGATTTGCATTTCTCTAATGGCCAGGGACATTGAGCATCTCTTCATGTGCCTTTTGGCCATTTGTATTTCCTCTTCTGAGAGGTGTCTGTTCAAGTCTTTTTCCCATTTTGTAATTGGGTTGGCCGTCTTTTTGTTGTTGAGTTGAACAATCTCTTTATAAATTTTGGATACTAGACCTTTATCTGATATGTCATTTCCAAATATTGTCTCCCATTGTGTAGGCTGTCTTTCTACTTTCTTGATGAAGTGCTTTGATGCACAAAAGTGTTTAATTTTGAGGAGCTCCCATTTATTTATTTCCTTCTTCAGTGCTCTTGCTTTAGGTTTAAGGTCCATAAAACCGCCTCCAATTGTAAGATTCATAAGATATCTCCCTACATTTTCCTCTAACTGTTTTATGGTCTTAGACCTAATGTTTAGATCTTTGATCCATTTTGAGTTAACTTTTGTATAGGGTGTGAGATATGGGTCTTCTTTCATTCTTTTGCATATGGATATCCAGTTCTCTAGGCACCATTTATTGAAGAGACTGTTCTGTCCCAGGTGAGTTGGCTTAACTGCCTTATCAAAGATCAAATGTCCATAGATGAGAGGGTCTATATCTGAGCACTCTATTCAATTCGATTGGTCGATATATCTATCTTTATGCCAATACCATGCTGTTTTGACCACTGTGGCTTCATAATATGCCTTAAAGTCAGGCAGTGCAAGACCTCCAGCTTCGTTTTTTTTCCTCAAGATGTTTTTAGCAATTCGGGGCACCCTGCCCTTCCAGATAAATTTGCTTATTGGTTTTTCTATTTCTGAAAAATAAGTTGTTGGGTTTTGATTGGTATTGCATTGAATCTGTAAATCAATTTAGGTAGGATTGACATCTTAACTATATTTAGTCTTCCAATCCATGAACACGGTATACCCTTCCATCTATTTAGGTCTTCTGTGATTTCTTTTAGCAGTTAAACATTTTTTTTTTGGCAAGATTATGAAGTAGTTGAAAATCAGAATTCATAGAATGAATAAAGTACAGTTAACTCCAAACAATCTTTCCTTGCAATTTGCTTAACACTTTCCAATTTGTCCCATTCACCTGAATTTTTAAAAATCCATTGCTAAAAGACAAAGTGACCGCATCCACTGAGCAAATGGAAATATAATCTAAATTAGACTGACCTGAATTATTCCTGTTGTAGTAATTAGAACAGCTGTTTATGATTGGGCAGTACAATATACTTTCAGTACTCTGTGCACCTGCTGTACTTCATGTGCAATTTAAGGGAACACACAAACTTAATCATAATTACAAAGTCTGAGTACACACTCAGAAGATCTGATAACTTGAAAGTAACTCCAACAAGGTGAGCAGTAAAGGACAGAGATGGCATTTCCATCCCAGCAGCTGGCTGCACTGGTAGCCACCCTGGAGGCAGCTGCCTTGTGAACTAACCACATGTGGCTTCCGGCCCTCACTCAGGAGTGCTCGCTGGCAGCCACTTTCAAAAACAACCAGACTTCCTGTCCTGAAAACAAGAGTACTAACACAACTGAGAAGGGGCTTCTTCTATCAGGAAGAGCTTTTGGAGAACGGCCCTAAGTGGCCCCTCTACCACACACAAACATCAGGTGCATGAACTCCCAAATAGAAGACTTGTAAATCACAAGCAGGAGCCCAGATTCGTAAAAATGAACTTCAGAGGGAGGCTGCTGTGCTACGGATTACCGCAGCTAGGCCAAAGTAATAAGGGATTATAATTACATCATTCGTTCGTTTTACTAACAGGCATATCTCTGGATTGCCTGAATTTAAAATCAGCTAAAAATAGGCAGACAGGAAATGGCAGGCCGTTTTAGTTTTACTTATGAGATTTTTTTTTTTTTTGAGAAGGATGCCGGCTGCAAAATGAACAGAAAGCTGAGCCGGTCAAACACCGTGCCTGTAAACCAACGTTAAAATGCTGGTCTAGAGCAAAGGAAAGGACGTGTCTGTTCTGTGACCCCACAAAAATCCTTAAAGAGTCCACCAAACTGTCGCTTCAGCAGACCGCCGAGCCCCTGCGACCCCGCGCGAGCCCCGCGTCCTGGAGGGGCCGCCCTCACAGCGGCCCAAGGCAGGCAGAGGGCTCGCTCAGTGGATCCCCAGACAAGCGGCGGGTTTTATAGCAGAAACCACCCTTTCCTGGGATTTTTTCCTCTCCGGATGCGCTACTAAAGTGGCTCGGAACCCTCTCCGTTTGCCCGGCATGAAGGGGGCCGGCCGCTAAGTCCTCCCGACTTTCCGACCAAGCGTTTCCGAAACCAGCAGGAATATTCTTTCCTCCCCGTGTCCAGGCCTTGGGTCAAAATGTCTCGTAGAAGGGGGTTAGACGACATAAAATACCCCCCTACTTAATAATTAATGTCGAATCCTGACGCTCTTCTCGCAATGAGCGACAAGCCCCTTCCCTCGAACGCGTCCCAACTGCTAGCATAAGCCGCGCCTCCCAGGCCCCGCCGCCTCCTCAGGACCACCCGCTAGGCCCGCCTCAGGCGCAGCCACCGCGGGGCGGACGAGGAAGGCGCCGGGATTCCGGCCCCAGGCGGCCGAACGTGCGCTCCAGCCCCAGGCCCGAGGCCGCCCCAGGCCCGACACCGCAGGACGGCCCAACCCCAGGACCGAAGCCAAGGTCCGAGGCCGCTCCAGTCCCCGGACTGAGGCCGCCCCAGCCCCAGGACCGAGGCTCGAGGCCCGAGGCCCCTCCAGCCCCAGAACATAAGTCGAGGTCCGAGGCCGAGACCGCCCCAGCTCCAGGTCCGCGGCCCCAGGACGCTCCAGCCCCAGGACAGGCCCGAGGCCCGGGAGTGGGGCGGGAGCTTCGCGGGCTGCGCCCGGTCCGCGCCCCCCGCCCGCCTCCGCCGCGGCCTAACCGGGTGCCCGCTCCAGACTCGCGGCCTCGCACTGCCCGGGAAGTGAAGGGAGGAGGCACCTACCAGCTGCTGTCGGACCCAGCGCAACATGCCCCTGCGCCGCGTCCTAGGCCCCGCGGGGCTGCTGGCCGAGGGGCTGCGCGAGGCGGCCGCGCGCCACACCGGGAAGCGGGCGGGCCCTCAGGTCACGCTCAGTCCGCCGCCTCACTGCCCGCGCCAGGCCCCCATCCCGCTCGCCGGCCCGGAGCTCCTAGAGGCGCGGCCACGGCGCCGCCCCCGCCGCCCGGTGCAGCTGAGCCCGGAGTCGCGCCGCTGCCACCTTCATTATTGACCGTGGTCACCCCAAGCCCGCAACCCCGCCCGGACCCCGCCCCGTCCCGCCCCGGACGTGACGAAAGGGGTGCGCGGCCTCCCGGACGCCGGCGGCGGGCAGCGGATACCGAGGGGCGGCCAGGGGATGGGGCTGGGCTACAGAGGGGCTGCTGGGGGGCTGTAAAGGGGCGGCTGCGGGCGCCAGGTCAGCTGCAGCGGTTGTGAGGTGGGGGCGGCGGTGTTGGAGGGTGGAGCGCAGGGGTCTTCCCGCCCCGCTCGCCGCTGGCGTGGCAGGTCCGTTGGGGGCGCCGCCTTGGGTGTCCCGATCCCCGCACACACTGCCCGTCGCTGGGGCGGGTGGCCACCCCCAGGTCCCGGTTGGAGTTGAGCTGTCTGGCTGCGGAGCTGTAGGTGGCGGAAGGTGGCATTAGCGAGGACGGACGAGCTCTGCCTGGCGCTGCTCACCCAACAACTTAGGGGAAATCTGTTGGAAAGATAGCTGCTTATGTGAACTGCAGAACTGCGGGCGGAGATGCTCACTCGAGGTGCGTGCGTCCGTAAACTGGAGGGAGCAAGTAGAGGTGAAAATGGGAAGCGCCGGGGGCCAGTTTCTCACCCTGGGGCTGAAACCAAGAGCCGGGTCTCGCCTTCTTCAGGAGCCGCCCTGGTCGTGATGTGAGTGCTGCATCGGGCTCACCGAGGGATGTATCCTGTGCACTCTCTTTGCCGACTTAAAGCATTCTTCATTGAACAGACCGTCGTCTGTGGCTTCCAGAAAAATCTTTTTAAAGCAAAAACAGAAGTCTAAATGAGATTAGCATGACTAGGCAAGTTGGTTGCATATGTATACACAGCCTTTTAGTTCCAACAGACATTCTTTACATAATGCCTGTTCAGTACCACAAATAGAGGCTTTGCTTGGGAATATTTATGATCTCTAAAACCAATAGTGGAATTTTATTTTTTAATAATCCGAATATATAGATACTTAAAGAGAAAAAAAAGTATTTTACTTAAGTTCTTATTGGCTGAACCTTGCTGAATGTCCCTACACTTACTTGTTAAAGTGATAAACATACTTCTACATAGAGGCTATAGATCTATCTTTATTTTGCATACTTTAACTTAGCTCCCCATCAACCCTTTGAGGATAGTGTTATTTCCATTATATGGATGTGGAAATTCAGGGTCAGGTTAAGTAACTTTCTTGTAGTGTCAAGGCTGGGATTCATATTCAGTATTGCCAGGCAACAAAACTCATGCTCTTAAACCATATCAAAGAACAAAAATATGACCGTACCTCTTTTTATGCATCTGCAAATGATCTGATAACAAATTAGGCCTCGAGATTTTTTTTAATCTATGTCACTAACGTTTGTCAAGATAACCTAAGAAATAGAAATCTAGAGGATTCTTTGAGCAACATCATTTAACTGTGTTCTAAATTTCAAAAGATGGAGAGTGGGAGAATTGGTTTTAAGTACTATGGGAGAATATGTTAAGCAGTGATTTCAAGATAAAAATGTAATGATCATAATGCCAGCTCAAACTGTCAGGAACAGAATGAAATATCAAAGTATATTGTTTTAAGCATGTTTCAAGAGCAATTCAATTCTATACATAGATACAAGGTCCGTAAGATAGGACATTATATTGAAACTATAGAGTAAGCCATTAATCGATGCTGAATTCAATTTAGTGTGTCAGGATCAGTATTTTAAAAAATAGAAGACATCAGACGCTATAGTACAGAGTAATGAGACTTGCTTTACAAAACTTTTGTTTCAGTCATGTATTCTAGAACGGGGGAGCGTACACACACACACCAAATCATAACATAAAAGGAATTTGTTCCTATTGGTTGTGGTTGGGGAAATTCGAAAAAACATTGAGATGGAAATACTCAGGACTTAAGAAGGCAGGCACCAGCTGTAAGAAAAAAAAAATGTATTTGGAATCCGCTATAATTCATTCATTCCGTAAATATGTCTTAAATATATGGAGCACCAGATGTATGCATAACAATACCCAAAACTAGGTGAAGACACAAACACAATGCTAAGCAAGCCACTTCTCTGGGGGGAGGGGGGCAGAGAGTACAATCCAGGAATCAGTTAAGCAATCCAAATCAATATAGGATAAGTCCCAAAGAACTATACTGACATTAGTCACTAATATCATAAAATTGATGTGGGCAATAGGATCTGTGGAAGGCCCCAGAAGAAAGCAGCTGAGATTTAAAAACTTGAAATGGGAGGATAAAGGTGAGCAGGAAAGGCTTTCCAGTGGGAAGAACTGCAGGAACAATTGCTTAAGAAAGCTCAAATGTTTGCGATACGACTAATTTGGAGTGATAAGAGATGGAGCTGGATGAATAAGGGAGGCACAGTAGGGGATGAGTTTCTGGCTGGTCACAAGAGTTTACAGGAAATGGGCAGTCCTTGGAAATTTTTGATCAAAGAAAATGATGGAATCAGAGTGCTAATCCCTAGACACTATATTTGATAGATTAGAGAGGGAAGAAAGATCAGATAGGAAATTAATGCTACAGTGCAGCATGAAGTTGAAAAGTGCTGGGACTGATGAAGGACAGACCACACGATGAACGTTACAGGAAGTTGTGCCAGGACAAGGAAACCTGAGACGTTCCAAGTGCCATAACAGACCCTCCAAGAGAGGGAGTTTACCAGCATCACCTAACAGCCACTGAAATAATGCTAAATTCGGTTCCTTTTCTTGAGTAAACTTGTTAATATAATTCTGTACCAGTTACACTTTGGGACATATTCATTCCCAAGAAAAAAACTTTGTTGTGCACTTTGGTGACTTAATTTATTTGTCATAAGTGAGGAGGAACTTAAATAGATAAGTACCTTGTGATAGAATTACTGACAAAAAGACTGATACACCAGATCAGTTGCACCAGTGGAAGCTATTACTATAATAGGCAACCTCCATCACTTCACCAGCTTTGGTACTTGGGCTACAAAATGGATAAAATTATTCAGCCATCTAGAAGATGCAACGTAACCCAAAAGAGAAGGGAGAGACTGGCAGATGCTACCATGTGCCTTGTCATGTGGCAAAGGAATCAAGGATCAGCAGCAGTCAGGCTTTGAGAAGAAAGCATCACTTTGATGCCTTGATTTGGACATTTCTTCGAATGAATTCCTATTGTTAAGCCAACTCATTTCATGGTATCTGCTTTCAGCAGCCTAGCAAACTAAAACAACATGGGTTATCTTGTTTTAGTTCCTCCTATGGTTAGATTTTGTGATTATGGTTACTTTTACTCAACTGCATTTTAGGATCACACTATTAGCCCAACTCTAAGAACAGTCAGCCAAGACTGGAGATGTAGCTGAGACTGCTGCCCTCTGTATCATACAGTGCTCTATTTTGAAGGGCCTGCAGAAATTCCACTGCTGTGTCAGTACTAGAAATAGCTGTGCTTCTTTTAAGCAACCAGTTTGTTTTATAATCTTCTGGGCTTCTTGAGTTATGTAATGCTCCATTATTGTGTTGGTTGTTTCTAAGCTCAGAGGCTTATTTTTAGCAAGTCCCCAGACCCTACAGTGTACATTTTATGAATTACTTTCTCCCTGGCTTCTGCGTATATGATAGGATCTAGATAAATATGCCTCTAGAAGTGTCTCACTACAGAGGAGAGGAAGAAGACGAGGCAAACACGGTGGTCTCAGCCACCTTTGGGCCATTTTGCATGCTACATGAACAGCTTCTGTCTGGAAGTCTATTCTCTGTCTTCTCACTCCCTTCATTTAAGTCTCAGCTTAAGAGTTACTCCTTCAAAGGGCGGGTCCTCTTGCAGAGCTGGGTTAAGACATTTATAAACCCTAAGCACTTAAAAAGTTCCCGTGGCTAAATGTGAATTCAAACTAAATAAAAGTGTGAAAACAATGTTTCTTCGAAATGGCATTCAACAACATGTATCCCGAATAAGTTCTTTCTAGAGTTTCTTCTTCATGTTACCCTACTCTCTCTGCCTTGTGCGTCCTGCTGCCCCTATGCTGACTTTCTCCCCTGGAGCCTCTGTTCGCTGGTGCCCCAAGCCAAGTGTTGAGGCTGCTGGTCAGTAATTCTGCACTTTCCTCCACTGAGCATCCCCATGGTCTGCACCTCTCCAAGCACTTTACACACTGATAATCACATAATTAATTGTTTGCTGTAGTCTGTTTAATGTCTGCCTTCCCCAGGAGGGGGAATTCTCCTGGAGGACAGGGGCTTAGTTTTTGAAGCTCATCAAGAGCATGTTCATTTGCTTGACCAGCTATCCTGTAAATGTAAACAAACTCTTTTTAGTAATTGATGAAGAAATCAGGGAACTTTGTAGGGTGGTAAATTGGACTTTAATGAGTAAAAAGGAGGATAAAAGGATAAAAGAAGACTGTGCACTAGGCGAGAAGGCCAAATGAAATGAGGTGTGTTCCTATACATTAATAATTTAATCAGAGACTTTACCTATTTAATGCTGCTATTTTGGTGAGCTAAATTGGCTTCCTTTTGACAATTCCTACTCAACTACATCATAAATCTGTCATTATGATCACTCTGTTATTAACAGTTTTATAAGACCCATTCAGTAACTCATACTAAGTGCTTTCCTATTGTGGTATCCAGATGATAGAATGCTAGGACATGGTCCTCTCCCTGCCCCCTTTCCTCTACCGCTACCATTCAATTAGTCAACAAATACTTGTTGAGCATTTACTATAGACTAGCCGTTGTGTCGCGGGTTTAAGATAACAGTCCCTCAGGTCCTGCCTTCAAGGAACTTGTTTAAGACCTGGGGTAGTGTTTCCAAATTGTGTTATTAACAGCAACACAATTTTATATAATTTGTCTTGAGTATAATAAAAATGCTATAGGTGAAAGTATCCAGAAAGGTGCCAACTGTGCCTGTGTAGGAGAGTGCAGGTACATAGAGTAAAGAGGGGTCTATAAGAACATAAAATCAGAAATTTCTTAGTTCTGTGTACCTCATACTGAAGGCCTGCTTTTTTACTGACCAAGTCTCAATTACTCAACAGAGACCTGGTAACTTTTTTGGATGGGGCAATGCTTCTTTCTGATCAGCACATACATATTAAGAAACATCCTGTCTGCCGGAAAGGAGGTTGTATCTCATCTGTACAAAGCATGGTTGATTGTGTATGAATATGTGTTTGCTGGTTTGAGTCTGTGGTGTTCCCTGGAGAAGCCAAGTTCTTTAATCCTCATTCAGTATTGCTGGGTGGGATCTTTTTGAGTGTTTCCATGGAGATGTGACCCACCCAATTGTGGGTAACTTTTGATTAGATTGTTTCCATGGAGATGTGTCTCTACCCATTCAAGGTGGGGTTGCTTACTGGAGCCCTTCAAAAGGGGACCATTTTAGAAGAAGCTTCAGAGCCTATCAGAGCCGGCACAGCTAGAGACCTTTGGAGATGCAGAAGGAAAATGCCCCCCGGGAAGCTGTTGATGAATCCTAGAGAGAAAGCTAGCAGACCTTGCCATGTGTTTTCCAGCTGAGAGAGAAACCCTAAACATCATCCATCTTCTTGAGTCAAGGGATCTTTCCCTGGATGGCTTAGTTTTTTTTTTTTTTTTCAATAGCCTTGCCTTAATTTGGACATTTTCATGGCCTTAGAATTGTAAACTTGCAACTTAATAAATTCCCCTTTTTATAAGCCATTTGTTTCTGCTGTATCGCATTTTGGCAGCTTTTTCAAACTAAAACTGTGTGTATGTTTTGCTTGTGTATGTGGCTGCTTGTGTAAAGAGGGAAAGATAGGAGAAAGTGATATGCACAAGTTTTATTACTTAGTTGATTTTTATCCAGAGTAATTAATAAGCATAAGATAATAAACTCAACCCCCAGAGGTGGTTGTTATCTTTACACAGAGGAAAACCTCTGTCCCTTAACCATAGATTGTGTTTTGAGTCTCAAAATGCAACCAAGTTAAAAGCAAGCAGGAAACTCAGTGGAATCAATAGCATGACCAGTAAGTCAATTCAGTCATATAATGATGGATCAATAAATAAAGGAGTTGCATTTACTTTTAGGTGCAACACTGTGTCTTTCCAGAGTCACTGTGGAAAAAGGAAAAAACAAAAAACCAATCAGAATAGGAAAGGTGAGCTCAAATTTACACACAAATGTACATGTTTTCTTCTGGATTATTTTATATGTATTGTTTTATCTATATACCTGCATATGAAAGTGTAAATATTATTTAACCATAGAAAAATGTGATAATATGTGTGAATTCCAATTAGCCTTAATCCCACTCAGTAATTAATGACAACTTCAGCAATTGTGGGAGCTCCATGGGGTTGCTTTAGAATTCTGAATGACATTTTGCTTTTACTTATGGAGTTGTTTTGATACACAATAAGAAAGCAGCTCTTCTCTTGTATCAATTAATTAGTGTATTGGGAGAGATGCCAGTTTTTAGGCTATGTCAATCATTTTTAGCACCATCTGTTGTGTTTTATCAAGTTACTGTTTAAACACTGGTACTTAATTTATAGCTTCCATATTGTCCTCACTAGCTCCCCTAAAATGAATACTCCTCTACTAACCTTTTAATTTACTGTTGTGCTCCTTGACATCTGGGGGTGGGGGTGGGGTGGGGTATACTGTTCCATTACAGAAAGAACCTATTCTTATCGGAGACCAGAGCACGGGCACATCAGAATCGAACACTGATAAGACTGGGACTCTTTCCAGAACTTACAGATGGAATTTATCTCCAGTTGACACCGGCAAGTTTCTTCTCCCCGGATTCTTTTCACCCCTCATGTCCCCCATCCTTCCCCAGGACACCAGCTCCCACACTCTCCCTACCTGTTGGGTTAGAGCACAGGGAGAGGCATCGCTGAATCGAACCTGGGATGATGGCAGGGAGGACTTGCATTCCTCAAAGCGGGGCATTTACCACTGCTGATCACCTGTTTAATATAATTTTATGCATTATTTAGATGTCCTCTACATCAGAGTTGAGAAAATGCAGCTTGCTGTTTAACTCCTTTTTCCTCACCTGGCTCAAATTTCTATTGATTAAATGTTTGACTAAGAAAAAAAGTACGGTTAATTAAATTAACATTTTTTTATTTATAAAAAATTACAGTTCATGGTGTGAAATCATATTATGAAACACTATGCATTCTGGTAACTAATACAAACATTTTCTTCCTAACAAATTTAGTTCTTAAGAAATAGGGAGATAGTATGGTGCGCGGCGACAAAATGTGGAGTAAAAGGTACCTTTTGTCAATATACGGTATAGGGTCTCAAGTCTGTGTTACTGCTTTATATTTTCTCTCTGACAAAGTATCATCTCTGGGGATAGCAGACCTTCAATTTCTTGCTCTTACCTCTCTCTCTTATCTGTATCCCCAGTTGGTTATACCCTTCCTCTGCAAGCAGTTGTCATTATTTCATCATTCAGTTACACTGAGTCTTTCAGAAGCTGATGAATCAACAGAAGCCAGGAAATTACATATACACTCTGTATGTTTAATAATGGTGTGCAATCTGATTACCATGAGTACAATTTTTAAAATCCTCTTTAAACGGAGTTTATATGAATTCTAACCTCTGTTCTCAGGCTTACTTGTGTGGAAAAATCCCTTTGAGGCTATAAGTGAACTTGTGAGATGATATTTATAAATCAGCAATACAAATTAACTTTGAGCTTACCATCAAAATGTGGAAAAAATAAATTGGGATCAGAATTTAAAATAGGACCCTCAGTTCCACTCTGACTCTCCAGGTGGCTGATATTTTCAGGTGCAGCAGCCTCACAGGCACAGAGCACTCTTTCCATCTGGGGTAAGAAAGGGTCTGTTGACCTTTGCTATTCTTATCTGAGATAAAGCTTCTAAGAAGAAAATTCTCTTAATTTTAGTTGTAGGTATGTTCAGCAGAGCTTCATTTAATCTCACCCACATTTTCCAAATCACTAGACCGCTAAGTGTTCACTGCAAATTTTAAGGTCATTGTAAAATGAAATAGCAATTTGGTAATTTTTATTAATTTAATATTGAATGCCAAGACACACAGTCAAAGCTGAAAACCCACAAACCCATTACATTATACTCTTTTAAGTGTCTACTTTAAGAAAAATAAGCAGATGATTTTAAAATAGCCATTTCCTTTTGGGTTGAATTTCCAGCCTGAGGAACTGTTAAATTGCGTAGGGTAAGAATGCATTCCGAAGGCTCTCAAGATTTGAGCTGATGTATTTCACTAAAGAAAAATCATCTCATGCCTGCTAAGTTAGCCTATAATATGATTTGTCTCTACCACAAGTGAGAAATGCGAACATATATCATTGAATTTTAAATTATCAGTAACATTTAATCAAGATTCAAGTCACTTCAAGGATGTGAGAATTGATTGTATCATTTTGTCATTTCTTTATATTGTGCCCTTTCTGGATTTATAGCCAATAATTTTGTCAGATACAGTTTTGCTAATGAATTTAATTTTCTTTTGTAGTATACAACAAACTAGGTGTAATCCCAGGTGATAAGATGCTTTGTAGGAGTTACTCTTGTTTTCCTTAAAATTTATTCACTGATTTTTCATACTGTTTTCCATAATTTCATCCAGCCCAGGACCAGTGTATAATTTAGGCTAGTAATCATGTAGTAGCCAGAGAGGTTGTGATATAAGCAGTATTTGCTTGGTCTTTTAATTCACTCCATCCACCGGGCACTAAACAATAATGATAATAATAACAACAGGAGCAACAATAATAGAATCAATATTAATATCTACTATTTGTTGAGCACATACTATGAACCAAGCCCTGCACTTACCTCATCTTCTTTAATCCTGACCACAATCCTGACGTTGACATTTTATTCCTATCATGACACTATTACTGTAATTATTGTAGTTACTGGTTATTGGGTGCGGTACACGCTGAGTGCTTTACATGTGTTGTATCATTGGCTCCTCACCACCACTCTGGACTTTAGGCATGGTTACACAGCCATGCGACCACACTGGTTGCTAAGATCCTGACATACTTCCACAGTGGTCAGCAAAGAGCTGCTGCCCTGAACTCCTCAAGTGCCATCCCCCGCAGTTTCCCGTGGCCAGCTCTTCTCCTGGGGATTCCTTGTCCTCATCCTTCTCAAATCCAGAAACTGCAGTATAACACGGGCTATCCCAGGCACCTCCTGGGGCTCTGCTCCAGCCAGGGCAGGGTACATTCTGGCTAGCTAGTGCTGAACTCTAGCCATTGTTAAATATTGTTTATATCAGCAGGGATGCAGATATTATCATCCCTGTTTGCTGGTGGGGCAACTCACATATGTACAAAAAAATTAAGCAGCTTGTGCACGATTACCCAGCTAGGACATGTGAGCCAGATTCAACTCCAGTCCATTTCAGGCTGCAGTCCCTGCTCCGAACTGCCGCAGTGCATTCAGGAGTGGAGGGAGCCAGCCAACCTTTGAGTTAGACTTCCCAGGCTCAAGGTGAATACCTCTGGGACTCTGTACTCTGTGTCTGACTACTTGCACAGTGAATTTTAAATTTCAAGATGTGATTAACGTTGATCTTAAAGCTGTCAAAACTGCTCTCCTAACTGCTTCCCAGCCATAATAATGAGCATGGAAGTGCTAGAATGACAGTACCTATTTCTTTGCATCATTCTGCCAACAGGCTCTATTCAGGAACAGAGCCGATGTCGTATTTTGTGATCCTCTCTCTATAGGTAGAAATAATTATATTCATTTTATGACTGGGCCCCCAAATAGCAACCTCGGTATTCAGCCCATTCATTAAATTCACGAAAAATCTGTAAGTTCCAAGACTAACATTTTTATATACTTTTAAACTATATTTCCTTTTATATAATTTTAATATACCTCATTTGCAATACCAAAAGCTTAAATCCCTTTGCATATTTTGCTTCTCTTCTTCTGTCTTATCAATCATGTTTTTCTCTTCATTTCTGATACAAACCTAGTCTCCAATTTAGTGTGCAAAAATGTCCAAGTCATTTATACAACCTCACCCCTCATGGTAAAGGAAGTTTTCGTGCTATTACTACAGTACTGTGTGCTTTCAAAGGCAGTTACTTAGCACCAATACGTGAATTAGCAAGTTTGCTAACTACAAGGCTCACCTTTAACAAAATGCAGCAAGGCCTGCACAAGTGGATATGCCACATTCACTCCTCAAAGCAGAAAAATTGTCTAGAGGCAGGAGCAGAAATATCTGGACATTGTGAGAGAAACAGCTGTCCCTCCCTATGCAGTGTTTGGAGAGAGAAGAGGCAGTGAGACTGCTGGAGGGTATATCTCATCAGAGGCGTACCACAGTGTTTCAGTCTGCTAGCTGCCGGAATACAACACACCAGAGATGGATTGGCTTTTAATAAAAGGGGATTTATTTTGTTGGTTCTTCAGAGGAAAGGCAGCTAACTTTCCACTGAGGCTCCTTCTTACGTGGAAGGCACAGGATGGTCTCTGCTGGTCTTTTCTCCAGGCCCCTGGGTTCCAACAACTTTCCCCGGGGTGACTTCTTTCTGCAGCTCCAAAGGCCTGGGCTGAGCTGCTAGTGCTATGATGAGGAATGCCAAGCTGCTTAGGCTGTGCTACATTGTGTTCTCTCATTTAAGCACCAGCCAATTAAGTCAAACGTCACTCATTGCAGCAGACACGCCTCCTAGCTGACTGCAGATGTAATTAGCAACAGATGAGGTTCACGTACCATTGGCTTATGTCCACAGCAACAAGACTAGGTATGCTCACCTGGCCAAGTTGACAACTGAATCTAACTAACACACAGAGTTATGGCTGAAGGTGGCTGCCTCTTGTCTGGGACAGCAGCCTGTGCCTGTGTCTTGCTGACCTATTCGAGTGTGGGGAGGGGCTGTGCACCCTGAGGCCCTTGGGGCCAGCCTGCAGCAGCACCAGCAACCTCATGGCAAAGCAGCAGCAGGGATGAGACACTCACCTGCCCTCCTGGGTCATGGGCACCAGTGGGGCCCTAAGGCTGTGGCTGCACCACTGTCTGGTGATGGCTAATCCCGGAACTTTGAGCAGCTTTGGGCAAGGGATGTGGCCTGCTCCAGCATCATCTCTGTACAGGCTCCAGGGGGTGCAGGTGCACCTGAGCTGGGGGAGTTGTAGGAGCTTAGAAGCTGGGGCTGCTCCTCACTGTTCCACCCCTGGGTCAGGTTTAAGGCAGCAGGTGGGGCAGGGCCTGTTGCCCAGGACTGCAGCGAGGAGAGTGCAGGAATCCCCTCAACTGTGCCGGAGATGGAGAGGACTTGGGAGGGGAGGTGGAGTTTCTAGAAGGTACCCTGTAAGGGCCTAAGCTGGAGGTGATTATCTTGGCCTCATTTCCTTGCATTGCTGTTTTCCTGGGGCGTGGGAGTGTCTGTTAAAAAGAGGCCATCCAAGTTGTGGGGAGTTCTGTTCTCCTTTGGGCCACACTCGGGCACTACATTGCCAAGAATGGGCAAGGGGGCGCTTCCAGGGTGGTGAGGCCATCGGCCTAAGTGCAGCCCTTACTTCAATGCTCCTTTGCTGAGCACGTACAACGTCTCGGGCCCTGTGTTTGCTGCTTTATAGTTCAAGGAAGCTGAGGCAAGTGAGGGTTGCCTCACCTGAAGCAGACAGAGAAGGCAGTTACCTTCCCTGTGCACCATCATTAGGTTTGTATTCTGCCGCTCCAGTGTGGCCAAGAGGCCCCGCACTCACTAGTGAATGGATACGGCACAATGGAAGTTATTTGCCTGATGTGCAGGGGTAGGTGCAGAAGGGATGACCTGGGGAAGGCTTGGATAATTTAGGTTTCTATAGTTTGGTCTAAACATGACAGGGTTAAAACCTGTCTCATAAATATTTTGAAGTTGATCAGAATTGGGATGTTCAACTTTGCAAACCTCCCAACAGATGGACATATGAAACCAGAAAGGCATTCTGTGAATTGACAGTGAGAAATAAAACCTTCAGGGGTCAGGCATGCGTGGGCAGGGGGCTCCATTGCTTAATCTCTCCCACTCATCTCCTCTCTGCAGAGAAATCCCATAAGAAGCCAAACTATTAAAAAAATACCCTGAAGAGGAAGCATTTTTAGGTGTCTTATCTTCAGTGGTGTCACGGTGAGAGAGCCAAGTGCATTCATACCCACCTGGGGATGCACCCACTAGCACAGCAGATCCTGGAGGCAGCCCCAGGCTTCCCTCTCCTTGGGGACGGACGGTCTGTGCCAGCGCCTCCTCTCTGTCGCCTGCACACTCTTACCTCCAACATGCTAAGCAGGTGGCCTGCCACTTTGTTTCTTTAAAGAAACTTTGTGCATCTCAGTGCCAGTTTTTGGTTTAACACTCAGCATTTATTTCCTATTCTACTAAGGGTAGTCTATGAGGGTGTGTGCTTATCCCATGCACTGCTTATGAGAGTGATTATTGAACTTTTAGCTATTAAGTATTCTGACACCATTTCTGGTTTCACATTAGTTTCGGTAATGGAAGGACCAGAGAGCATGGAAATACAGTTCATCAATAATAAGCTGGTTTTAAAATTAGGGTTTCCTAACACCCAACCCTCTGATAAATTTGTTAGTTTTTCAAATTAATTTCTATGTTATTATTGCTATTTTAATCAACATGTTTATTATTTAATTGGGGATGAAGGTACAGTTAAGAGAAGAAAAGCCTGTTGTGCACTAGGAAAACACTGATTGAATTTCCTAGAAGTAACATTCACAGGAGATATACAATGTCTTGTCCAACCCCAGCCCTGAGGTACTTTCTCACTATGATTGTGTCCTCATGGCTGAAGCCAGAAAAATGTCCAAAATGGAGAAGCAAAAATTTCCGTCAGTTTTAAGTCATCTGGTCCGTGTGCTACTTCCCAGTGAGACCCTTGGTAGGCGTGCATGCCCACGACCAAAGCCCCCTCTGGCTGCTCGGTGAGTGAATTCCAGGGGCACTCCCACCCCCCCACCCTGAGCTTGCCGCTAGATCCTGCCGGAGCTGGGCCAGACTCAGAGGGTCCCCTCAGGCAGCACACTGACCCTTATCTGGAAAGCCCCAGGGGGCTGTTAAGCTCCCCCCCCCCCCCGTTTTCTAGTAGAAAAACAAAATGGAGGGATGTAATCACATGATCCACTCTCCAGGGAAGCTCCAGTCTGCCTCCCCAGCAGCACCCCTCTTCCCATCCCCTGCAAACCCAAAGAGTTGATATCTGCTGAATAAATTGATTTTTCAAAAAAGAATATGATTTTAAAAAGCTTTTCATTTATATCTACTCCACTTATTTTCCTAAATAGAAATATGTAGAGGCTAATAGTTGGTTCTTAGAGAAAAATCAGTAAAATTGATGGGCTACTAGCAAGACTGACAAAGAATAAAAGAGATAGGATGCAAATAAACAAAATCAGAAATGAGAAGGGGTGCCTTACCACAGACCCTGGAGAAATAAAAGAAATTATAAGAGGATACTATGAACAACTATATGCCAACAAACTAGATGACTTGGATGAAATGGACAAATTCCTGGAGACATACAAACAAGCTACACTGACTCAGGAAGAAATAGAAGATTTCAACAAACCAATCAGAAGTAAAGAGATTCAATCAGTCATCAGAAATCTTCCCATAAAGAAAAGCCCAGGGCCAGATGGCTTCACAGCAGAATATTATCAAACATCCCATAAGGAACTAACACCAATCCTGTTCAAACTTTTCCAAAAAATTGAGGAAAAATGAACTCTACCTAACTCATTTTATGAAGTTAATATCATTTTAATATCAAAACTGGGTAAAGATGCTATAAGAAAGGAAAACTACAGGCCAATCTCCTTAATGAACATAGATGCAAAAATTCTCAATACAATATTAGCAAATCGAATCCAACAATACATTAAAAGAATTATACACCATGACCAAGTGGGGTTTATACCAGGAATGCAAGGATGGTTCAACACAAGATGATCAATGAATGTAATACAGCACATTAGCAAATCAAAAGGGAAAAATCATGTGATCATCTCCATTGATGCTGAAAAAGCATTCAACAAAATTCAGCATCCTTTTCTGATAAAAACTCTCCAAAAGATAGGAATTAAAGGTAACTATCTCAATGTGATAAAGGGAATATTTGAAAAACCAATAGCCAGCATCATACTCAACGGAGAGAGACTGAAAGCTTTCTCCCTAAGATCAGTAACAAGACAAGGATGCCCACTGTCACCACTCTTATTCAACATTGTGCTAGAAATCCTAGCTAGAGCAATCAGGCAGCGCAAAGAAATAAAAGGCATCCAAATCAGAAAGGAAGAAGTAAAACTCTCATTATTTGCAGATGATATGATACTATACTTGAAGATCCTGAGAATCTACAGCAAAGTTACTTGAGCTAATAAACAAATTCAGCAAGGTTGTGGAATATAAAATTAATGTGCAAAAATCAGTAACATATCTATACACAAGCAATGACCTAGCTGAGGAACCAGTTAAGGAAAAAATTCCATTCGAAATAACAACTAAAAGAATCAAGTACCTAGGAATGAACTTAACTAGGGTTATAAAGGACTTGTACACAGAAAACTACCTAACCTTGCTAAACAAAATCAAAGGAGTTCTAATTAGGTGTAAAGATATTCCCTGCTCAAGGATAGGAAGGCTAAATAAAGTTAAGATGTCAATTCTCTCCAAACTGATCTATAGATTCAACACAGTACCAGTCAAAATTCCAACAATGTACTTTGAAGATTTGGAAAAGCTAACTACCAAATTAATCTGGAAGGGAAAGAGACCCCAAATAGCTAAAAGCATCTTAAAAAAGAATAATAAAGTGGGAGGATTAACACTCCCTGACTTTAAAACCTATTATAAAGCCACAATGGTCAAAATAGCATGGGACTGACACAAAGACAGAAGCATTGACCAATGGATTCAAATCGAGAGTACAGAAATAGACCACCAAATCTATGGTCAACTGATTTTTGACAAGACCCCCAAATCCTCAAAACTGGGAAAAATAGTCTTTTCAATAATAGGGCATGGAAGAACTGGATATCAATAGCCAAAAGAATGAAAGAGGACCCCTGTCTTATACCCTACACAAAAATTAACTCAAAGTGCATCAAACACCTATATATAAGAACTAGCAGCATAAAGCTTCTGGAAGAAAATGTAGGGAAACATCTTCAAGACCTAGTAATAGGACATAGCTTCCTAAACTTTACACCCAAAACACAAGCAACAAAAGTAAAAATAGATAAATACGAACTCCTCAAAATCAAATGCTTCTGCATTTCAAAAGACTTTGTCAAAAAGGTGAAGAGGCAGCTAACTCAATAGGAGAAAATATTTGGAAATCACATATCGGACAAAGGTTTGATTTCTTGTATATACAAAGAAATCATACAACTCAACAACAAAAGAACAAACAATCCAATTATAAAGTGGGCTAAAGATATGAAGAGGCATTTTTCTGAAAAGCAAATACAGATGGCTCAAAAGCACATGAAGAAATACTCATTTTCACTGGCCAAAAGGGAAATTCAGATCAAGGCCACAATGAGATACCACCTCACACCTATAAGAATAGCTGCTATTAAACAAACAGGAAACTATAAATGTTGGAGAGGAATATGGGAAATTTGGACATTTATGCACTGTTGGTGGGAATGTATAATGGTGCAGACACTATGGAAGACTGTTTGGCGGTTCCTCAAGAAACTAAATATTGAGTTTCCCTATGACTCAGCAATAGCACCACTTGGTATATACCCAGAAGAGCTGAAAGCAATGACACAAAGAGAATATGTTCATAGCAGCATTATTCCCAATTGCTAAAAGATGGAAACAAACCAAATGCCCATCAACAGACAAGTGGATCAACAAAATGTGGTATATACATACGATGGAATATTATGCAGCAGTAAGACAAAATGACGTCCTGAAGCACATGATAAGATGGATGAGCCTTGAGGACATAATGCTGAGTGATGTTAGTCAGACACAAAAGGATAGATACTGTATGATTCCACTTTTATGACCAGCATAAAGGTATAATCAGAGGCTTATAATACAGAATATAGGGGACTTAGAGATACATAGAAGCTAGAGATGGGTGTACCATTAGCTAATGACATTGAACTCCAATGTAAGGGAATAGATAGGAGTGAAGGTGGTTCTCTACTGGGTCTATAAGTAATATTACCATATTGAAGACGAACAAGATTGAAAGGGGTTGTATAGACCTACATGTCACACTGATTAACACTAGAAATATGAATTAGTTCTCGCAAGAATTACTTCAAAGTCATGATTCTTGGATAAAGAGTAAGTCCAGGGTACAGGGGAAAAACCTGCTATTGCATGCTGTGAGCTATGTTCAAAAGGAAATCCTCAACCCTCCCACAGAAATAGCAGAGGTAAATAATGGGTGGAGGGACAAGAGGTAAGATGATGTTTAGATTTCCTGTTTGGCAAGGGTAAGTTTATTGGTTTTCTTTCTCTTGGGAACAAAGAAATTATCTAAAATTGAGAATGTTGATGGACTGTGGGCTTTGGGCCCTCTACATGATGCCAGATGATGCAGGTGGCTGAAGGATGCACTGACAGAGAAGTAGATTGGTGAACAATGGTATATACTTATGAACAAAGGTTGTGCTGCTACAAAAAGAAACAAATTTGTGAGCCATGCAACGATGTGAATGAACATGTGGGACATTTGGCCAGAAACAAAAAAACCAGAAACAATGATAAGCCAGAAACAAAAAAACAACAATGATATGGTCACCTTTAGAAAATGCTTATAAGAAAACAGGGGCCTAGATTGTAAGCTTTTAGAGCAGACACATTAAGTCCGGAGTGGTGATTATTATTTGGAGAGGCTGTTTTATATATATAACCTGATATATAGAGATAAGAATGAAGCCAAACAGTTTGGGGTTCAAGTAATTCAGAACATAGGGGTAAGGAAGACAGTGTCTATATTTTAGAACCACAAATACTCTTTGAGACCAATGGATGAAAAGCTTATTTGATCTGGAACCGAAATTTTCTGTAGTGCATAATCTAATTCAACCTATCTGTATAGCTCATTTGAGCACTTGAAACACAGGGAGTGCAGAATAAGAAAGAGGTCCTTTAATCCTGTATAGATCATGGCAATGCCCGGATACATCCTAGAGCATATTAAGCAGATAATCAAAAAGTATTGGAAAAGTCCCCTGAGGGATGGGAGAAAAATATGCAACTATTAAACCTTACCATCAGGGAATCCCCTGATACTGTGTCAAACTTTAGGGACACCCAAATCAATAGGCCATGCCCTCAATCAGAGGCTTACTCTTGTGAAGTTTATGTAGGTAGTGGAGAAGCTTAGACTACCTATAGGCATGCCTAAGAGTTACTTCTGGAGGACCTCTGTTGTTGCTCAGATGTGGCCTCAGTCTCTCTGAGCCCAACTCTGCAAGCGAAATCATTGCCGTTCCTCCTACGTGGGACATGACATCCAGGGGTCAAAGTCTCCCTGGTGACATGGGAGATGACTCCCAGGGATGAATCTAGACCTGGCACCATGGGATCACCCATTCCATCCTAATCAAAAGGGGGAAAAGAAGTGTAACTAATAAAGTATCAGTGGCAGAGAGAGTTCAAATAGAGTCAAGAGGCTACTCTGGAGGTTGCTCTTACACAAACTTCAGTTAGACCTTGCTACCTATCAGAACCTGCCAACTCCCAACCAGGACCATTCCAGCCAATCCTAAAGAACATGTAGGGCAATATATAAGATTCCACAAAGTTTCCATGCAGTAGAGTAATTTTCCAGAAATATACAACCTCCAGATGAGTCCCTGGACCAGATGAGTCCTGAAACCTAGCCCAGCCTCCTCAGAACATCAGACAGTTCCATCTGCCTACCCCATATTAGTGATGGACCCTTCCATTATGAAAAATTTAGAATCACCGTAGCCCAAACACCCCTAAAGAGAGAGATGGAAAGATCAAAGATGTTGGTGGAATTATACAGAGAAGATACGATTTAACAAATTAATATGAATGCTGAATCATTAAACTTATATATCTTTTAGTCTCCATATTTTAGAGCAGCTACAAGTAAAAACCTAAAATTGTGAAATTGTAACACATATCAAACTATGTAATATGTTCTACAACTAATTGTGGTGCTATGCTTTGACATTTATAGCTTTTTGGTATATATGTTTTTTTCACAAAAAAAAGAAGGAAAAAAAGTCGATTATGATTTTAAAAAAATATTTAAGCCTTCTATATTCTGGAGCAGCTAGAAGGAAAAATATGGGAGGATCATATGTTAGCCCATAACAAACTCTGGGATCTGTCCTGTAACTACATGTTGAAGAGTGCTTTGAAAACTACTGTGTTTTGTTTCTTTGCTTTGTATATATAATATACTATATAATAAAGTAAGTTTAAAAAAATAAAGGAAAACACATACATGCACACACAAAGAAATTCCCTGTTTGTCTTATATAGTCTTCTTATTCAGGCTTACCTTTTAATAGTTAAAGAAAAATGACAATTTTATGCTAGAGGAAATATAAGTAGTATCTGCACATGATGGTCTAAGCATGGAATGTGATTCAGGGAGGTAAAAAAAAATCTTTCTGAGGAACAGACCATCTAATCAAGGCAAAAAATACAACCATAACAATAATGAGCATTTATTGACTTCTTAATATGTGCCTGTAGAAAGCTAACTGCTTTGTATGCATTTAATCCCTCATCTCCATAAAGTAGGTCTCGTTATTATCATTATTTCTAGAATAGAAACAAGGAAATGGAAGCCTGCAGGCTTCAGATAACTTGCTCAGTGTCACAGAGCTGGTCGATGGGTATCGCAGGTCTCGGGCCCACACAGTGCCTGGTGGCACACAGCTGGCCACATGCCATACCACTGCAATGCATCCCACCCCATGGACACACTGCATAACCATGTTTCAAGAAGCCCACTAGAAAGAAGCACTTAAATCACTAAATTGTGCAACACTGACATCGTTACTCTGGAAAAAAGCAAATTTTCCTTCCCAAGAATCATATTCCTGAAAAATGTGCTTTTAAAATTCATGAACAGACAATACTGCCTGCTATACTTAGGAAAAGCCCAAATGAAACAGATTTTAGTTTTGTCATTGTTGATTTTTTTCCTGCTATATTATCTCATTGGTAGAAATGCAGACATTTCTGTTTTACATGTTGGCACGCTCCATGCTAGACTCTGCAGATCCACAGATAAAACAGTGTCTGACCTCAAGGAATTCACTGTCTTGGGAGCCAGACAAGCTAAATAATTGCAATATAACGTTACTACTGCTGTTTGGAGGCACATACCAAGTACAATGGGTGCAAAGGAAGGGTGCCTAAAAATCTACAGGAGAGACAGGAAGATATTCCGAGTGATAGATTTACTATAAAAAAATGTATTTTTGTAGGTGATCACAGACAGGTTTCCTTTCAGACCTTACTTAAGTCAAGTTCCACATTATATCAACACAAAATAGCTCCGGTCCTAATATTTTCTTGCTGATCAACATTTTCTATCTAGTTTTAGAGTTAATAAGGGTTCTACTGTAATGCTCATGAGGATCTCATGTTTTCTGAGGCAATTTCATTTTCTCAGTCCTTTACAGAGGCCTGGAAGGGGAGGTTTCAGAGTAACATTACGCTGAAACAACTTGCGCGTTTCCAGACGGGAGTAACATTGCTTCCTCTTTGATAACGCCACATCAATAATGAAAATAATAATTTTTTGATTAGAGAAGTTGTAGGTTTGCAGAAAAGGCCTATAAAAATACAGTGTTCCCAGATATCCCTGTTGTTAATACTTTGCACCAGTGTGGCATCTTTGTTTCAACTGATGAAGGAATGCCAAGATTGTACTATTAACTATAGTACATGCTTTACTTAGGGGTATTTTCCCCTACTAACTACCCTATTATTAACACTCTGAATTAGTGTCATAAATTTGTTCTGTTTCATGAAAGATCATGCTTATACTTGTACTGTTACCCCTAGCCCATCATCCATGTAGGGCTCGCTGTGTTACACTGTCCCATGTTTTATCCTCCAACTTTCATTCTAGTAACATCCACAACCCAAAACTTCCCCTTTCAACCACATTCACACACACAATTCAGCGCTGTCAGTTACATTCGCAATAATGTGCCACCATCATCTCTATCCATTTCTAAACCTTTACAATCAGCCTAACTAGGAATTCTGCACAAATTTAGCATCAGCTCCTCATTCTCTACTCTAATGTGGACTGTGGCCAGCAATACATGCAGCATCTTGTTTGGAAGGCACAACGGCTTGACAATATCTTGGGAGGGGGGTTGGTCAGAGAGGAGGGTGTGCAGCAAAGTTCAGTTTCTCTCATGTAGTGTCAATGTTCAAAGAGGATTGCGTTTGCAGGGGCAGAGCCAGCAGCAGCGCGAAGGAGGCTGAGGGCCTGAGAGTGTTTCTGATGAGGGGCAGCCTGGGGAAGACTGGGGAAGGGGCCAGCAGCTGCCGGGAGGGGGCATGGCCCTGCAGCTTGAGGAGATCAGAGCCGTGCTCTGATCCCACAGAGGGCGGCAAGACCCAGCACCACAACCCCTCCATGAACCTGGGTCAGCTTAGGTGATGCCATGTAGGAGCAGAGTCTTCTTGCTGGCCCTGTGGCCAGTTCGATCACAAGGTGCATTCCCAGGGAAAGCAAACATGAAGCTGGGGCAGGGTGAGGGCAGAGGCTCCAGAGTCCAGTGCTCGTTAGGAGCAGCCTGAGAAGTAGGAACCAGGGACTCAGAAGAGAGTTCCATGATGCAGGCTGACCACACACAGAGGTACTGCTGTAATATTTCTCCAAAGTCCCATCTGATATTTCCACTTATCCCTCTTGTCCAGAATTTAAGCACATGGCACACCTGGCTTTAAGAAAGGATGCGAAATATGCTCTTTTATTCTAAGTGACAGTGTGCCCAGATAAAAGTTGGTGATCTGTTAAGGAAGAAAATGAGAATTGACATAGGGAGGCAATTAGCACTTTTCCCCACAATCCTCATATCCTCTATAAGAACATGAACTTTTTCTTTTTAAATTCTGACCCTGCCATTTACTAGTAGCATGACTAGGAACAAGTAATTAACCTACTTGAGTCTCAGTCTTAGCATCTGCAAAATGGGCACATCATTACTCAGCTCACAGGCTGGGGACTGTTAAATAAAATTAATATCCATATAATAGGCACTAAATACACGTTGATTTCACTGGTCATAAAGCTGTTTGCTGCTTTTCTCTTGATGATTCCTTCACCGTTTCCATGGTATCAATTTGATTCCTTGGTCAAGATTTACCCCATGGGCTCATCTGAGTAAAGTCACACCCATTTGGACAATGAGGGGATCTCATCCAGTGCAACTCATCCAAGTTCCTGCATCCTCAAGGAAGGAGGTTGTTAGAGTAATAAAACAGATTCTATGAATTCTTGGTATTTAATGATTATAGATTTCATGACAACTTTTGCAAAAGTTTACTAATTTGGGTGCAAACTGGTGTATTACCAAATGGTGCCTTAAAAACAATTATGTCCTCCTGAAAACAAAATGAAGAGTAGTCCATTAAGTAGTTAAATATTTCTGTGTCTTCCTTAAATGAAATCTCCAGTTTATGGAACTTAAACACTGCAATACTTGCTGCCTTACAAGTAAAATACCTGTGACATGTTTCTCCTGTCATATGACTGTCACCTGTTAAACTTCATTATAACCCTGGAATCATACTTTGGCTCCGTCTCTTATTTGCTAGCACAATGTGGAACTTAGATTAGATATAAACTCTGTTAAACTCAGGGGTTGAAAATGTTTCCTTCAAAAGTACAGTTCTTGATTGTCCTCCTGACCTTCTCTTTGCATTTTCTTTATCTTGGTAACCATAGAAACAACCTCCCATGGGGAGGTGAAGTTAGCCTAGATCCACTCTTTTCCTGGATGGAAGGCGGCAGTTACATGACTTCCTAGTCAGTGATGATTTGATAGAAGAGGGGAAAGACTGAATCTTGAATAGCAACTACTCTAGATTTTGAAGGAATTTGGGAGGAAGAGGGAGGTTGAAGGATTTATACCCCTGCACTCATCTCTGCTCTCACCATTAAATGTTGAGCCCATTCACTATGGATCCCTGATGCCCACCCCTTGCTTGGCTCTTGTCTCCACTTAGACTCATTTGGCCTTATCTACTTCTACTGAGCTGGCTGTCTCTGTCCTCTCCTAAGGTATGCAGTGATGGTGAGCTTTGGAATCACAAAGATCTCTCATTGGCTAGGTGTCCTGATCCCCAATTTCCTGCTCTGTAAAATGGTAATAAAACTACTTCTCAAGGTTGTTTTGAGGGTAATAAAAATTACTTCTGTATACATTTCCGGCATTTGATAGTGTATAAATGCTGACCATTCACTTTTCCTCTAAAATCTACTCAATGTGTGATCCATAGACTCAGCCACATGGGAAATACAGAATCTCAGGCCTGCAAAAACCTACTGAATCAGAATCACATTTAAAAAAAAAAATTGCTCTAGTAAAATACATACAACCTAAGATTTCCCCTTGTAGTCATATTCAAATATACAATTCAGTGCTGTTAATTATGTTCACAATGTTGTTACCATCACTACCATCCGTTGCCAAAAGTTTGCCATTAAACCAAAATGGAAACTTTGTACAATGCCAGCATTGATTTCCCCTTTCCTGTCCCCACTCCAGCCCCTGGTAACCTGTATTCCAGTTTCTTATTCTATGAATTTGCTTATTCTAACTATTATTAATATTATTAAATACGTGTGAAGTCATACAATATTCGTCCTTTTGCGTCTGGCTTATTTCATGTAACATGATGTCTTTAGGGTTCATCCGTGCTGTCACATATATCAGAACATTCCTTTCACAGCCGAATAATGTTCCATTGTATGTATATACCATATTTTGTTTATCTGTTCATTGGGTGATGGACACTTGGATTGCTTTCATCTTTTGGCAGCTGTGAATAGTGCTGCTATGATATCAGTGTGAAAATATCTGTTCAAGTGCCTGCTTTCACTTCTTTTGAGTATATAAATACAAGTGGGATTACTGGGTCATATGGTAATCTATACTTAATTTTTTAGGGAACTGTCAAACCTCTTCCGCAACAGCTATATCATTTTGCATTCCTGCAACAATGAACAAGTGTTCCTATTTCATGATATCTTCTCCAACACTTGTTATTTTTTTGTTTTGTTTTTAATAGGAGTTCTTCTCTGGGTGTGAAATGTATCTCCTTGCTCAATACCATTGACTATTACAGAATCTGCATTTTCACTATACCCCCAAGTTTTTCATATACGTGTTAAAGTCTGAGAAGCACTTCTCTAAAGCTAAGACTCCCTCTCTTTCTGTTCTTTCTCCAGTGGGAAAGGACTGCATGCCTACTCCATGCCAGGTGTTGGCTGCTTGGCTATCTGTTATCTCCCCTCTACCTGTGAAGAAATGGAGACTAAGGGAAATTAGCTCGCATGCCCAGCATCAGTAGGAAGTGGTGTGGGTAAGATTCAGACTCAGGCTTGTGGCCCCGAACTCTTTGCACTACTCTAAAAGCACCTGGATCTACTGCTTTTATTGCTAAAGAAAAAGGCAAAGATGGGGGAAAAAGAGTAGAAAATTAAAACAAAGTTAAAAAGATGGAGACCTGAAAAGTTAACCTTGGGTTTCAATGAAAGCAATAGAAAACCACTTCCTTGACAGCTGATTCCAGCTGCCCTCAATTGTTTTCCAGGTTCTTTGCCCTTTTGTGATATTGACATGCACTTTGGCACATAATAAATGATAATGGTTATTCCATAATAAAAAGCTGTTTCTTTTCTCAGCCTGCTTAGTGAAATAATGTACCAGCTGCTTATGGTATCTAACCCCATGTATTGTGTTGTTTTGTTCATTAGTTTTTTCAGGTGTGTTTTTTTTCTCAATTAGATTGTAAGACTATTTAGAGAAGACTGCCTCCTCTTTGGTCCTTTCCTCCCTCCCCGCTCCTCTCCTTCCTTTCCCTCCTTCTCTCCCTTCCTCCTTCTCTCCCTCCCTCCTTTCTATTCAGTTCTGCCATGACAAGGGGGAAAAAGACAAAGAGTATTTATATTTCTGAAATGGGGAATAAGATTTAACTTCAGATTATTTAATTTGGGTTTATTATTAAAGCTTCTACTGGTTTGGACACGGAATCCATGCCACTGGTCAATTTCACTTTAGATCAAGAGATGTATCTTGTATATTTTTTTTCATACTAATCATGATGCCTTAAATTTCTTGCCATGTTAAAAATGAACTCCCTATGTAGGAAATTGAAGAGACATGAAAACATTATGTTTGGGAACCCCATTACAATAGTGAGTTGAAAGTATGTAATGGAAACTTTAAAAATGAGCTGAAGTATTTGAGTTTCCAGTGTGGTTTAACTGATACCATGGATCAACATAAATCTAGCAATTCATCTAGGTTGAACATATATTACATTTCTGTAGAATGTTTATCAATATGCTAGTCATAAACTGATTTTTAATCTTTTGGAGGGCCCTTTCTTAGAGCACAGATATTTTACCTTTATAACATTCTTAAATAGATATCTTAAAATCCTCATGATCTTACAGTGAATTCAGATGTATTACAGAATCAAACAGTTAATAAACTATGAATTCACCTATTTTTCCTCTATTATTAATTTTACTCCACCCATTAAAGCTTAATCCAGCAGATAACATTCCGTAACCAGTCATAAATGGGGTGATAACTACTACCAACAGGCACTTTGTATTTTAACCTCTCCCCTCCACTTTTTCAAGGTTTTATAAGAGGAAATAGAATCTGATTTCATACTCTCTGGACAGCAGTGTGAATTTCAGTTCACCAGTTAGCTGGGCAGGAAATTTTGCATTTCTCTATTTTCCTGAAATGAACTGAAATCTGGCTCTGAGTCTGTCCAGTAAGGCAGGTGGAAACTCCGGCGCTGTCCTCGCCGGCTCAGCGGCGGCCGGGCACCCGGGCTGCGCTGGGTGGTAGGTCCACGGGCCTCGGGTGACCTGGTGAGGCGGGGTCCCGGCGGCCTGGGGGGGGGGTCTGCCTGCCCCTCTCCTCGCGTGTCCGTCCCCCAGCCCCCCATGTCCCCGCGGAACCGACCCGCCTCTGGTCCTGCCCTGTCTCCCAGAATCTGTCACAGAATCTTTCATGGCTTTCCTTTCTGGTTTTAGAAACACTTTTTTCTCTCCAAGACACCAGGATGGCGCCTTCTGTGGACTGGTTTTTCACCAGACTGGAAGAGGCTCTGGTTTCCTACATATATATTTCTGGCTCTGTAAAACTTCCAGAGGTAAGAAGTTACAAAGGACTTTGTTCCTTGCTTGAGGCCAGACGAGGAGAAAAATAGGAATATATATATTAGCATTAAATAAATCGCCCTAACGCAAATGTACCCCAGTCTCTCCGAGAGGTTTTCAGACTCAGGGTTCCATGAGGGCGGGTAGGGTGCGGCTGCTTCCCCTCCGGGGCCGCCTTGAAGGTCTTTCTCCCCTCGGCCGCGTCTAGGCGGGTCTTGGAGCGTTCCTGAGGAGCGCCCAGCAACTCATCTGAGCGCCAAGTCTGGAAACACCCCAGGAGAGTCCGAGGATCCACTGTGGGCACGGCGGGTACTCACGGCTGCGTGGCGAGGACAGCCCAACTCCAATTCCCCCCGGCCGTGGGCTTGTCAGGTGGACGCGGCCAGGGCGCAAGGCAGCCGGGGAGCTGGGGCTCGGAAGAGGCTGTCTCTAAGACCCGTGTGGTGGCGTGAAAGAGGGCGGCGAAGAGCCTCACCCAAGAGACCGCTTTGAGCGGGGTGGGACACTGAAGAGAGTGAGGACAGGACAGACGCGCACCGCCTTGGCTTCTGTCACCTCTGATGGCGCTTGTGGCCGGTCACTCAGAAACGGCGCGACTGCTAAGGACCGAAAGCCCTGTCTCAGCAAGAGGCCAGTGCTTCATCCAGCCAAAGAGGTCGCTCTGGGTACCTGGGTGGCGGGTGTGGTGGTGGTTTGGTGGCCGTGGGGATGGCTGTAATGGATTTGGTAATGATGAGGGCGTTACTGAAGGTGGAAGCTACACTGATCTTGGCAGTTACAGCAGTCAATCTGGACCATGAAGGGAGGGAGTCTTGTGGGGCGCACCAAAAGAGAGACCACACAATTCAAAAACTGCAAGCCAATATGGAGTCTTTATTAGCCGGCTGGCGACTTCCTCAGAAATCCTCAAGACGGAAGATTCAGAGAGCAGCCCCGTGGGGCTTGCAGGGTGGGCTTATAAAGGCTGAAACCGCAAGCTTATTCACAGAGGCAGAGAAGTGGCATTAGTTTCACAGACTCACATCCTGGTTTTGCAGCTGTAAGCAAGCAAGCTTATCTACAGAAGCAAAAAGTGCTATTAGCTTTTGCAAAAACAGGTTTGTGTGATTCCCACAGCCTGGCCCCATTACCAGGTGTTCTTCATGGGCCTGGGGGGTGGGGGTGATTTTCCGCTCAGCTGGGGTGGAGCTCCTGATCCCTTACATTCCCCACTGGTTTTTAGGAAAGAATCAAATCATTGTTTCTGGATCTTGTTCTTGTGTGGGGATGTGGTGATAGTGGGTTCTCAAGACCAGTAATTTTACTGCTTGTATTGTTTTTTTTAATATATGACGTCAGACAGTTTATTATACCGGGTCCAAATACTAAGCCTAACAATGTGAGAATTAGGGGTCCCATTATGGCGGTAAAGAGCATGGTTAGCCATGGGGACCAGGAAAACAAACTTTCAAACCGGTTGGTTTCAGTTTTTTGGTGTTCCTCCTGCTCTCTAACCTGCCATGGACTAGGGATAGACTATGACTTGGTGAGGGTTTTCCCCCACGACCCCCACCGGGGATGTCAGGAGGACCCAGAGGGGTTTCTGGAAAGTCTTATCTTGACTGGATCCTCGGTTCGCTGGATGGTCCATTTTCCGGGGAGCTGGTCCGGGGCAGCCTTCTTGAGCTGGGTGTGATGAATTCAGTGTTGCTTTCCCACAGCTTTTATTGCTGTCGGGCTTGTGAGGATCACTGGCAGGGGCCCGTCCACCAGGCCTCCAGGGTGGCTGGCTGAAGCCTTTTAATCCAGACTAGGTCTCCAGGCTGCACCTGAAATAGATCTTTGTTAGGGGCAGGATGTGTTGGTCCCCGATGGGCTGCCTTCACCAGTTCCCAAGTTTGCAGGGTGGTAGATTGCAGGGCCGGTAATGGTTTTAGAAGAGAATGGTTATTTAATTCAGCTATTTTCTCTTCCCCCAATTTAGGAATTAGTGGGGGTGGTCGCCCAAATATGATTTCATATGGGGTGATTCTCTTAACATAGGGAGTACATCTAGTCCTTAGGCGGGCAAATGGAGGGAGACTCACCCAATTTTCGCCAGTCTCAAGCTTTAGTTTATTCAGTTTCTTTTATTGTTTCATTTATTTTTTCAACTTGCCCTGAACTCTGTTGCCTATAAATACAATGTAATTTTCTTTTGATATTTAATATTTTTGCTAACAATTGGGTAATTTGGCCGGCTCATAGTCGGACCCCATTGCTGTTGGGAGGCCAAATCGGGGGACAATTTCGGAAACTAATTTTTTCACTACTATTTGTGCTGTCTCGGTTCTGGTAGGAAATGCCTCAGTTCATCCGGAGAAGGTGTCAATGAAAACCAGCAGGTGTTTGTATCCTTAAGGACCAGGTAATATTTCTGTGAAGTCTATTTCACACTGTTCTCCTGGGGCTTGTTCCCTCAGCCTGGTTTCTTGGGGCATTTCTTTCCCTTGGCCAGAATTTACCTGGGCACAGATGTGGCATCTGGATGATATTTGCCAGGCTTGTTGTGCAGTCGGGGAATGTAGTAATCTCTTTGTAAAAGTTCAGTTAGTTTCGTACTGCCCAGGTGTGTACTTTGGTGAACCTGGGCAACCAAATTGTGCCCCAGGTGCGCTGGCATCAGGATTCTCCCATCCAGGAGAATTTTCCAACCATCTGGATTTGTTCTAGTGCCCAGAGTTTCACCCAGTTTAATTTTTTTCCTGGTATAATTTGGAGGACTCGGCAGTACCCGTCTCGGTAAGACAGGAAGTATCTGCAGTGTCCCCACTGGTTTTTGGGCAACTTCTTTTGCCGTTTTATCAGCCAGGGCATTTCCTCTGGCAATTTGAGTTTCGGCAGTTTGATGTCCTTTGAAATGTCTAACGGCTGCCCTTTTCGACAACCAGATAGCCTCTAGCAAGGCGCGTATTTCTGGTATATTTTTTATTTCTTTTCCTCCCAATGTCAAAAGTCCCTGCTCCTGATATAGTGCCCCATGGACGTGTGCAGTTGTAAAGGCGTACCTGCTGTCCATGTAGATGTTGACAACCTTCCCCTTTCCATACCTTAGAGCCTGGGTCAGAGCTATCAGTTCGGCCTTTTGGGTCAAAGTCCCATGTCCTAGGGCCTGGGCCCAGATAACCCAGTCTGCAGTTACCACCGCTGCCCCTGCATACCTGATTCTTTCCGAGACGTAACTGCTCCCGTCTGTATATAATTCTTCATCAGGATCTGGCCAGGGGTTGTCGGTGAGGTCAGCCCTCAGGTTTGTGAGGGATTCCAGGACCTCGCGGCAATCGTGGATGGGCTCGGACGGGTCATCATCCGGGAGTAAGGTGGCGGGGTTAAGGGCTGTTTATTGCTTTTAGGAAGCGGATTCTTGGGGGATCTAGTAACAGTACTTGATACTGGGTTATCTAGGCATTTGAGAACCATCTCTCTGGCAGGCTTTTTAGTAATATTTCTACTGAATGTGGGGCCACTATTTGTAAGTCCTGCCCCAGAGTCAATTTGGATGCTTCTTTAACCAAAATAGCAGTGGCGGCAATGGCCCAGAGGCACTTTGGCCATCCAGCTGCTACACAGTCTAGCCTCTTAGACAGGTAGGCAACCGGCTTTTTCCATGGTCCTAATATTTGGGTTAGGACCCCTTTTGCTATTCCCCAGGCCTCAACAACATGTAGTTGAAAGGGTTTTGACAGGTCAGGCAAGGTTAAGGCAGGAGCGCTTACAGGCGCCTGTTTTAGCGTGTTAAAAGCCTTTTGCTCAGTTTCAATCCAGGTTAGAGTTTCCTTCCCACCCCCCTCCCACCCCCCTGTACTATTATACAAGGGCTTGGCTATTTCTGCAAATTCGGGAATCCAGAGTCGGCAATATCCAACTGCCCCCAGGAATTCCCGTACCTGCCTCTTTGTCTTTGGTTGGGGTATCCTTAAGATAGCTTCAACCCTACTTGAGGATAGTGTCCTCCTTCCTTCCTTTAGTTCGTATCCTAAGTATGTTGCCAAATTGGTGCAGAGTTGGGCTTTCTTAGCTGAGACCTGGTAACCTAACTGGGCTAGCTCCTACAGCAAATTTTCAGTTGCTTTTTTACAGTCTGACAGGTTATTAGCTGCCAGTAAGAGTTCATCCACGTATTGTAGAAGGGTTATTTTTGGATGTTTTTGTCTAAAGCTGGCCAAATCTTGACTTAAGCCTTCATCAGACAGTGTGGGGGAATTTTTAAAACCCTGTGGCAACAGTGTCCAGGTCAATTGTCCAGAGAACCCCTCTCTGGGTCAATCCATTCAAAAGCAAAAATGGGTTGACTTACCTCAGCCAGAGGAAGTGAGAAGAAGGCATCCTTTAAGTCCAGAACAGTATAAACCTGTTGGCTGGGAGATAACAGGCTCAGGAACGTATATGGGTTAGGGACAGTAGGGTGGATGGTTTCAACACTTTTGTTCACTTCCCGGAGGTCTTGTACTGGCCGATAATCCTCAGTCCGGGTTTTTGGACTGGGAGAAGGGGAGTGTTCCAGGCTGAATGGCAGGGACTAGAATGCCTGCCTCCTGGAGTCTTTTGCTATGGACTGCAATGCCTCTTTTAGCCTTTAAGCTTATTGGGTATTGTTGGACTCTGATTGGGGTGGTGGTGCTAGTCAGCTGAGCAACAATGGGGGGGCCTTTGGGCAGCTAATTCTGGTAGGTTAGTTTCTGCCCATACGCCTGGTATTTTTTCTTTAAATTCCTGCAGGTAAGTGCTTGGGGCCGGCAGTGCCACCTCCGCAGTAAGTAAATATTTTTCCGATAAGGGGCAAGTGAGGAGAATTGCCGAGGGATTTGTATTGAAGGAGAGCTCAGCCGAGTCGTTTCTGAAAGAGATGGTGGCCTGTAATTTTTGGAGAAGGTCCCTTCCCAAAAGGGGGTATGGACACTCTGGCATCACCAGGGATGAGTGGGTAACAGTTCCTTCCCCAAGGTCAGTGACCCTCGTCTTTGTCCACGGGTAGGACTTTGTCTTTCCCGTTGCTCCCTGTATGGGGATTTCCCCTTGGATATGGGCCCTTCTGCCTGCTGGAGGACAGAGAGGGTTGCCCCAGTATCCACAAGAAGTTTTATAGGCTTGCCCCCAATTTCTAAGGTGACCCTGGGCTCCTGGGGGCTCAACAGAATGGAGCCCTGGCCCCATCAATTTGCTTCCTCAACTAGAATGGGGGCCACCTTCAGCCCTTTAGGTCCTCTTTTAGGACATCCATTTTTCCAATGTCCATTTTCTTTGCAGAAGGCGCATTGGTTCGCACCTAGGCCAATTTCCTTCCTTGTTTTCCCCTCCTTTCCTTAGCAGACTTTTGTCTGCCTTTTTGATTCTCCTGTTCAGCTATTGCAGCTACCAAAACTCTGGCTATTTTCTTTATGTGCTTCCAGAGTCATCTCTGTTATTGAAGGTTTTCTGGGCAATCTCTATTAACTCGGACAGCACCTTTCCCTTAAATCCTTCTAATTTCTGTAATTTTCTCCTTATATCTGGGGCTGACTGGGTGACAAATGCTATATTTACAGCTTGCCTTTTTTCAGGCACCTCTGGATCTATAGGGGTATAGAAGCAGTATGCCTCCAGGAGGCGTTCAAGGAAAGCGGCCAGGGATTCGTCTGGCTTCTGTATGGTTTCGCTTACCTGAGATAAGTTGGTCGGCTTCCTGGCCGCCGCTTGTATCCCCCGGAGCAGAGTCTGGTGATACTGATGGAGAGCCTCCTTACCTCTAGCAGTGTTGGGGTCCCATCTGGGATGGGTGCAAGGGAACACAGCCTCTAATCGGGTTGGCTCAGTAGTAGGCCATCCATCAGGTCCAAGAATTAACTTCTTTGCCTCTCACCTGACTATCTCGTTCCTCGGAGGTGAAGAGGGCCTGGAGGAGTTGTTGGCAGTCATCCCAGGTGGGCTGGTGGGTAAAAAAGACAGTCTCCAAGAGGGAGATGAGTCCTTGAGGTTTTTCAGAGAAAGAGGGGTTCTGATTTTTCCAGTTATATAGATCACTGGAGGAAAAGGGGACATAGACCATGAAAGCTGGGCGGGCATCCCCTGGGGCAGGGCCAGCCTGTCTCAAGGGTAAAATTGGGGCCCCGGAATAATCCAGTGACTGCACCAGAAGAGGGGTGGTAAGCAGAGCCCCTTCTGGTATGGAGGTTGCTGAATGTCACCTCCCAGCTATCAGAGGGGCTGATTGTCACCCCTCAGCCGCTTTTCCCCTCTGGTCTCAGAGGGGGAGGAGGGGCTATCGGGTATGAGGGAGAGTCCATTAAAAGCGGATCCTCCCGTGGTCCTGGCAATACTGGAACCCTGTTAACTTTTTCTTTTTGAGTGTTCTTCAGTATGAGGGCCATTTTGGCTTTGGGGGGGGTCTTCCTTTTTTGGACTCCAGGCAAGACCGTAACCCCTTGGAATTTTCTGTTAAAATTTCAATCCAAATTAGTATATAGGGGAGCTGGTCAGAGTGGCCTGCATTACCAAAAATTGTCCTTTGGACTTTATAAGCTATAGATAGGCCTGTGGCTCCCTCAGGAGGCCACCCAGAACCAAAAGTTGGTGCCTCCCGTGAGCAGAATTTCTCCAGGTTGACGGCGTTGACAGGGCTCCATAGTTTCCGGCCTTTCCGCTGAAATTCCTGAAAATTTTTCAAAAAACATTGAAAGGGAGTGTAGACAGATGAACTTGACTGACCCATGGCAATTATGACAAGAACGACACAGAATGCGATGAGACCAACAGTTGAGAGAAGGGACAGACTAAACCAAGACACATAAAGCCTTATTCTTAATTGATTCCTAACCAGAAGCCCCGGGCAACATCTTGCTCCGGGACCTGACCTTGGAAGGAATGCTGCATCCAGCCTTCCAGAGGTCCCCGACTGGATCCAGTAACAGACCTTTACTCACCGGTGAGGTTTTCGGAACCAGGCGACTCCACCGGATATCTGATTTTGTATAATTTCGGAGGGTCCTGAAGGACCAGCCCGATCTCTGGTCCTTGCCTGGGGCAGAGGAACGTCTCTCTGAGGCCTTCCCCTAGGCTTGACCTCGGCTCCGGGGGTGATCCCCAGGACCTGTGGTCACCAGATGTCCCGTTAGGGATAATCTCACTGGGGCCTCCAGAATGTTGTGGGGCACACCGAAAGAGAGACCACAAATTCCAAAACTGCAAGCCAGTATGGAGTCTTTATTAGCCAGCTGGTGACTGCCTCAGAAATCCTCAAGAAGGAAGATTCAGAGAGCAGCCCCCTGGGGCTTGCAGGGTGGGCTTATAAAGGCTGAAACCGCAAGCTTATTCACAGAGGCAGAGAAGTGGCATTAGTTTCACAGACCCACATCCTGATTTTGCAGCTGTAAGCAAGCAAGCAAGCTTGTCTATAGAAGCAAAAAGTGCTATTAGCTTTTGCAAAAACAGGTTTGTGTGATTCCCACATCCTGGCCCTATTACCAGGTGTTCTTCATGGGCCTGGGGGGATTTTCCACTCGGATGGGATCGAGCTCCTGATCCCTTACAGGATGTTTGGAGGGGAGCTCTGGCCCCTAAGGTGGTAGAGGCAGGTACTCTGCCAAACCACAAGGTCAACGTGACTGAGGCGGAGCAAGCAGCAGCAGCGACGGCAGTGACAGCGCTGGTGACTGCCAGGAGAGGAGAGCCAGAGGACTGACTGCGAAGCCGCGGGTTATGGCAGATTTGTGAGCTCAGCCAAGTGCAGGGGTGGCAGGGCCTCGCTGCACAAGAAGTCATGATTCAGACAATAGTCGCAGCACAAAAACAGGTGCACTGTACTTGTGGCTAACAGCATAGCAGGTTACTTTAGTTTCTGTCCTCTGGAAAGTGAAAAGCATTCCACAAAAGGTTTTAATTCTGATTTTTTTTTTGCACCCATGCTGCTGATTGCTAAGTGTGATAGTCTGATCATGACGCTGAATGAAGGTGTCTTTTTAGAAATGTGTTATGTAAAGTTAGTCTTCTCTGAAGCCATCTTGATAACTGCCCAACAGTGTGAAGTTACAATTCCTTCAGGATGACCCCAGGTTCCATTAAAAATTTTTACAATTTTCTGGGACTGCCTGTGGATAGAGAAGACTTATGTCTTCAGAAACCTTGCTGTGGTTGAATTGACAGTTACTATGTTGTGACCTGGAGTTCATCAGTAAAAAGGATCACCCAAACAAACTAAAGAATTTTACTTGGTTATAAACATGATTTTTGGCACATTTTATGTAATATATCTGAATTGAATAATGGTACCAGATATGCTTCATTTTGTATCATATATAATCGTATATACTTTGATATCCTCTTTAAAAAAGTACAATCATGGTTGATTAAAGCTAATCCATACTTCACTATAAACTGCATTAAAGATATATGTGTGACACCTATTAATGACTGTGCACGCAAGATCATCCTGATACACAGTCTTTCCTGCAACTGGAAGAAGATGAAGCTGGGTTTGAGGCCTGACCGCTCCCTCCATCTGCTGACCCTTTTACCTCTGAGTTTCACGCTGACCTTGTCTCACTCTAGGATGTCGCTGTGTTATAACCGGGTGCATCCGCATTACTTCTCCGCGCTGACATTGGGTGTGAGGGCGGTAGCTCGCGTCCGCTCTCAGGAAGCTGTTGTGTCCAGCAGTCCCAGAACCCCGGTGATCTGGGGACGCTTACTGATGTGCAGACCTTTCTCTCCCTCTAATCTGAGCATTCCTTGTCCTCTACTTTCCTTGTGGCATTTTCTGTCTTCCTGCAACTCATCGGGAGTCTTTTAAACTTCAAATGTTAGGATAAAAGGCATTCTTTACGTGGGGTCTGAGGGATAAACAGATTCCTGGAGCATTTCTTTTGTAGCATCATTAAACATTTGTCCTGCTGTGTTTCATCCGTGCTGGGATAACACTTTCAGTTGCACTCACAGGAAATTATTTTCTTAATTTTTAGACTAGAATTATAAAAATAAAAGAATTGTCTTATGTGTCAGTGCTTATATGCTTTTAATTATATTTTTTGTGACGAAACACCTCTGTGTCTTCCTTTTGCTAATTTTAATTTCTTATCAAAATAGTATGTGAGCCTACTTTATGGAGTCAAACACTGTTTTCTGCTATAAATTATTTATGGCAGTTTGACTTCATAAACAATCATTTTCTAGCAGTTTCTTCTGGCACTGATTTCTACATCTCTAAATAAAATATTATCATTTAACTTTCCAATTGACAAAGTTCTGTGAAAAATGAAGGTTAAACTTGTCCCCCCACCCAGCACCACCATCTCCCCTTTCTCCTGCTGTATTAAAACAGTTACATAATAATTTTGGTTAAATTAGATGTAAGCCTGTGTTATTATGATCATGCGACTGTGACAGGCTGTGGAATTGGAAGTTTTGCCTGAGGCACCAAACTATGGCTGTGAAACGATGATACTAGCCATCAGACTGAGAAGAACTGTTCAAAGTATATATTTGAGAACTGCTTTCATGATTCAGATAACCCCTTACCCTCATATTACCCAAAGGAAAATATGGAGTGGAGATTGAGAAAGGATTGTGGAAGAGAATTTCTTTGGAGAAGCTCTGCTGCCTCCTAAGTGTTAAGGACTGAGGAGATTGATCACCCATCTCCTCAGCACAAGTCTCAGATGAGATGCCTTAATAGGACCATTTGGAGGGCTTGATATGTGTCTGTGAACTGTTGGGGATAAAAGAGTCTATGTGACTTACACTTGTGGTGGATTAGTTTCTTTATGGGAGTGGAGAAATAGCATCTCTGGGCTGCAACTGGCCTGCCTCCCCAGAGTTCACCCTGCAAAGAATGTTTCTCCTGAACCAGAAATGCACTGTGCAAGAGACGGAAATGGGGTTTACCTTAGATTCTGTGCAAAAGAGCTGTCCACATAGGCAATGAGACCTAAGGAGACAGAAACTGGAGACGAACTATCAGGCTCTTGGTGCTATAAAGTGACCAACCAGGAAGATATACATCACTCAGCTCAAAGAAACTCTGTAGAAGGTCCCCATGAGGGAAACTCTCCAAAGAAGCCATGAAGGCACTTTGCAGAAAAGAGCACCCCACAAAAAATGGCCAGGAGGCTTGGGGAGTGTGAAGTCAGCCTATAGTGGAGCCAGTCAAGTGAGAACTTCCCTGCCTTTCGTTTATATCTTCTCTCCTCTCTCCTCCCACCTCAGGGAAGTTGAAGCATCTAGGGAGTGGGGCTAGAAGCTGAGTAAGAAAACAGAGATGCAGACCACACTGACTTTTCCAAGGTGTCCCACTTGCAGAAACCCTGGCTGGGGGAGGTCAGCAGGAGTTCCCTCTTCAAAAAGGTGTGTTAATATAAGCCTGGAATTCTAAATTCTGAATTAAGATTGTGGGTACTTTCTCTGGATTTAACACCTCATTTTAGTAGCATATATCTTTCAATAGTTTCCTGTGGAAGAATTTATGTAGATAAAGCTTTTGAGTTACATACATAAAGTGACTATTTAATCTCATACTTAATATTTGACTGGCTATGGAATCTTGGGTTGTAAATAACTGTCTTGGAAATGTGAAGACTTTATTCCATTGTCTTCTACTTCCAATGTTGCTGGTGAGAAGTCAAGTGTCATTCTAATCTTTGCTTTATTGTATGTGACATTTTATTTTCTCTCTGGAAGTTTTAAGGATCTTTCTGTTTCATAAAGGTCTCAGTAATTTCACATTGATGTCCTTTGATGTGAGTCTTTTCCATTCATTTTGCTGAAAATTCAGAGAGCTCTTTCAATCTAGAAACACAAGGTCTTTTGAAAAATAACATTTTTATCAATGTTATTTTATCAATTTTATCAATATTTATCTGTTAACAACATTCTTCCCTCTCCTCATTTTTACTGGTCTGTCTCACAATAGGTGCTAGATTTGTCCTCTAAGTTTCTAATCTTACCCCACCCCCCCACCTCCATTCTTTACCTCTTTGCCATCTATTCTAATATGGGAGATTCCCTCGACTTTATCTTTAAACATGTATTGAATTCTTTCTTATTCTCTTGCCTTATGCAATGAGAATTTATTGTTTCATGGTTTGGGTGGCCAGAAAGCTTGGTTCCTCTTTGGTCCCTGGTTTCCCTGTGCTGGTATGCCCCAGTGCTTGGGGTTACTGGGCTTGAATCCCTGCCTCATATCACATGGTGATGTCCTCTTTTTTTTCAACATCAACTGAATTTTTAATTACTGCTAACATTTTTAATTTCCAAGTAATCTTTTGTGTTAGTTATCTATTTGCTGCCTAACAGACTACCCCAAAATGCAGCATCTTGAAAGTACAAAGTATTTCTTATCTCACAGTTTCTGTGGGTCAGGAATTTAGGAGAAGCTTAGCTGGGTGGTTTGACTAGGGCCTTCTATGAAATTGCAGCCAAGTCATCACTCAGGATTCTAGTCCCCTGAAGGCTTGGCTGGGGCTGACGGATGCAACCTGATGACTGCTGGCCATGCACATTCTTTGCTGTATGGACATCTCCAAAAAGCCACTTCAGTGTCCTCACAACACGGCTGCTGCTTCCCAGAGAAAAGTGATCTGAGAAAGAGCGGGCAGAAGCCAAATGTCTTTTATATCCTAGTTGCATAAGAGACATGACATTGTTTCTACATATTGTATTGATCAAACAGATGGTAAAGAATATCAAACCCCCCTACCATCAGCTGCAAAGACAGCAGGGACTTGGTTCAAGTCAATGCTGACTCACTACTGGGTTATGCCGAACTCCACAAGCTAAGAGCCATCCTCTGAAGATTTCTTTCAGGTGCCTGTTCCAAGTTTGGCGGCCCTGGACACCCATACTTCTGACCAAATTTGTGGGGGTTCCATCATCTCCTTGGGTTTGATAATTCTCTAGAACCATTCACAGAGCTTACTGAAAGTGCTATACTTAAGATTATAGTTTTATCATAGTAAAAGGATAAAAATAAGCAGCTGAAAGAAGAGACACCTAGGCGGAAGTGTGGGCGGATCTCCAACATGAGCTCCCATGTCCTCTTCATGGGGAGTCTCTTGGCACAGCAGCAATACACCTTCTCAGTCATGCAGTCTCATCGTCACCTCAAGTATCCTTGTTTACAGGGGGTCTCGTTTTGTGGTCAAGATTGACAGAATCCCTGTCCACGTGGTTGAATTCAGTCTTCCCTCCCAGAGGTCAGGGAGGGGAGCTGAGATGATGTGGCCTGAAGGCCCAATGCCCCAATGCCTGGTTGGTCTCCTGAAGTAGCAGGCGTGGTTGTCCTTGTGCCATCAAGCAATACCCTGGGCCCACGAGAAGGGCCAGCAGGCACTCCAACTACTGCAGATTCCAGACATTTAGAGGGTGCTTCCCCAGGACTGAGCACAAAGACCAGCCACAGTTTTCATTATCCACACTGACCAACCCTGCAACAATGTAGGAGGAAACTACATCAAATTGCCAATAACAATATTGGAAGCTGGCTACTGCACCTTTCTTGTTCTCTGAGTGTTCCTTCTTTTACATATATTTTTTGTTTCATGGACTAAATATTTTATTGTTTTTCTCTGAAAGTATTAATCATAGTCATTTTGAAATGTGTTCATACACTTTTTTCTTTATTTGAGAATTTGTAAGTTTACAGGACAATCAAGCATAAAATATAGGATTCCCATATACCATCTGTTTTAGTTTGCAAGTTGATGGATTGCAATACACCAGAAATGGAACAGCTTTTAAAAAGGGAATTTATTAAGTTGCATGTTTACAAGTTCTAAGCCTATAAAAATGTCAAAACTAAGGCATCCGGGTAAAGATAGCTTCATTCAAGAAAGGCTGATGGGTCAGAACACCTCTGTCAGCTGGGAAGGCACGTGGCTGACATCTGCTGTTACTTCTGGGCTCCACTGCTTTCAGTCTCTGTTCCTGTGGGGGTTTCTCACTTTGCTTCTCCAGGGCTGGCTTTCATCTCTTAGCTTCTGTCATGGTCAGGTTCACATGTCAACTTGGCCAAGTGGTGGTACCTGTTTGTCTGGTTGGCAAGTGCTGGCCTGTCTGTTGCAATGAGAACATTTCATAGAATTAAATCATGATCATGTCAGCTGCATCCACAGCTGATTCCATTTGTAATCACCCAAGGGGCATGTCTTCTGCAATAAGTGATGCTTAATCTAATCACTGGAAGCCTTTTAAGGGGGATTCAGAAGAGACAGGCTCTCTTCCTGCCTTGGCTGGTGAGCCTCTCCTGTGGAGCTCATCCAGACCCTGCATCGGAATCGTCAGCTTCACAGCCAGCCCTGTGGATTTTGGACTCTGCATTCCCATGGTTACTTGAGACACTTTTATAAATTTTATATTTGTGAGTGTTCCTGTTGATTCTGTTTCTCTAGAGAGCCCTAACTAATACAGCTTCCCTTGGCTCTCTCTAGGTTCTGGCTTACTTAGCATCTCATGGTGATGTCTGGTGGGCTCCAAACCTCTCCAAGCATCTGTGTCTCTGTTCTCCAAAGTGTTGGCATCTGTGTCAACTCTTGTCTGAAGTTTCTGCCAGCTTTGGCGCTTCAAAATATTTCCCATTTAAAGACTCTAGTAAACCAATCAAGACCCACCTGAAATAGGAAGTGTCACGTCTCCATCTAATCAAAAAGTTACACCCACAATTGGGTGTATCACATCTTTGTGGAGATAATCTAATCAAAAGTTTCCATCCTACAGTATTAAATCAGGACTAAAAGAGACACCTGCTCCCATAAGATTGGATCAGGATTAAAACATGGATTTTCTGGGGTTCATACTATTTTCAAACCAGCACACCATCCTATTATTAACACCTTGAATTGGTGTAGAATATTTGTTACAACTGATGATATTACATTTTTATAATAGCACTGTTTACTACGGTCCATGGTTTTACACTATGTAGTTTAGTTCCATGGATTTTTCTGGTTAAACTTTAATTTTATTACCATATATATACTATGCCAGTCGGAATCTGTGGTGGACCCCAGAAAAGCCATGCCCTTAAATCCTCATTCAATATTGCTGGGTGGGAGCATTTTGACTGTTTCCATAAAGATGTGACCCACCCAATTGTGGGTGGTAACGTTTGATTAGATGATTCCCACAGAGGTGTGTCTCCACCCACTGAAGGCGGAGTTGCTTACTGGAATCCTTTAAAAGAGGAAACATTTTGGAGAGAGTCCCTTTTTTTGGTAGAGCCATGAGAAAGCCAGCAGATGCCACCATGTTTGCCATGTGCTCTTCCAGCTGAGAGAGAAACGTTGAATGTCCTCAGCCTTCTTGAACCGAGGTATCTTTCCCTGGATGCCTTAAATTGGACATTTCTATAGACTTGTTTTAATTGGGACATTTTCTCAGCCTTAGAACTGTAAACTAACAGCTTATTAAATTCCCCTTTTTAAAAGCCATCGTTTCTGGTATATCACATTCCAGCAGCTAGCAAACTAGAACATATACTCTGACAGTTCCCCTTTTAATCCCATTCAGATATATATATTTCAGTGCTGTTAATTATGCTTATATTGTAAGCCTTAACTTCCCATCCCCTACTCCACCCTGCTCCCTAGTAACCTGTAGTCTAGATTCTGACTCTATGAGTTTGCTTATACTAATTATTTCAAATCAAAGGATCATACAATATTTGTCCAAAAGGACAGGATAGGGGGCCAAGATGGCGGCTTAGTAAGGTACGTGCGTCTTAGTTCCTCCTCCAAAGCAACTACTAGGTGAACTGAAATAGTGCAGAACAGCTCCCGGGGCCACGGCAGGGAATGGACACACAGCGTACCCCAGTCTGGACTGGCTAGTCTGACTGCGAGACTCGGCTGCGGTGAGATCCCCGAGCGGTGCGCGATTTCCCAAGCAGCAGCAGCTGTGGCGGCCGGAGCTCCTCCCTCCCTCCTTCCCGGGCTGGCTGAGAGTCTCAGAGAGGCAAGTTTCCCAAGCGGAGGCGGCCGGCGCCCCTCTTTTGCGGGTGGCTTCCTGGTCCGGCTACGAGTCTCAGATCAGAGGGCTACCCAAGCCGTGGTGGCCCTCCCCCGCGGGCAGCTTCCTGGTCAAGTGGCAAATTCCCCGGGCCCGCTGCAGCCAGCAAACAGCCACAGGGTCCCCTCAAGCCGCGGCGGCTGACGCCCCCACCACGTGTGGCCCCCCAAACCAACGGAGAAAATTGGATCGGAAATCCCCAGGCCGCGGAGATCGGTGACCGGGGGGATCCCTTCCAAACATGTGAGACAAACGTGTGCCACGAGCGCCACCTACTGGGCAGGATAAGAAAAACAGAACCCAGAGATTTCACAGAAAAATCTTACAACCTTGTTGGGTCCGACACCCAGGGAAATCTGACTAAATGCCCAGACGCCAGCAGCAGACAATAACAGTCCATGCTCAGAAGATTGAGAATATGGCCCAGTCAAAGGAACAAACCAATAGTTCAAATGAGATACAAGAGCTGAGACAACTAATGCTGAATATACGAACAGGAATGGAAAACCTCTTCAAAAATGAAATTGATAAATTGAGGGAGGACATGAAGAAGACATGGGCTGAACATGAAGAAATAGAAAAACTGAAAAAACAAATCACAGAACTTATGGAAGTGAAAGATAAAGTAGAAAAGATGGAAAAAACAATGGATACCTACAATGACAGATTTAAAGAGACAAAAGATAGAATTAGTAATTTGGAGGATGGAACATCTGAATTCCAAAAAGAAACAGAAACTATTGGGAAAGAATGGAAAAATTTGAACAGGGTATCAGGGAACTCAAGGACAATATGAACCGCACAAATATACGTGTTGTGGGTGTCCCAGAAGGAGAAGAGAAGGGAAAAGGAGGAGAAAAACTAATGGAAGAAATTATCACTGAAAATTTCCGAACTCTTATGAAAGACCTAAAATTACAGATCCAAGAAGTGCAGCGCACCCCAAAGAGATTAGACCCAAACAGGCGTTCTCCAAGACACTTACTAGTTAGAATGTCAGAAGTCAAAGAGAAAGAGTCGATCTTGAAAGCAGCAAGAGAAAAACAATCCATCACATACAAGGGAAACCCAATAAGACCATGTGTAGATTTTTCAGCAGAAACCATGGAAGCTAGAAGACAGTGGGATGATATATTTAAATTACTAAAAGAGAAAAACTGCCAACCAAGACTCCTATATCCAGCAAAATTATCCTTCAAAAATGAGGGAGAAATTAAAACATTCTCAGACAAAAAGTCACTGAGAGAATTTGTGACCAAGAGACCAGCTCTGCAAGAAATACTAAAGGGAGCACTAGAGTCAGATACGAAAAGACAGAAGAGAGAGGTATGGAGAAGAGTGTAGAAAGAAGGAAAATCAGATATGATATATATAATACAAAAGGCAAAATGGTAGAGGAAAATATTATCCAAACAGTAATAACACTAAATGTTAATGGACTGGATTCCCCAATCAAAAGACATAGATTGGCAGAATGGATTAAAAAACAGGATCCTTCTATATGCTGTCTACAGGAAACACATCTTAGACCCAAAGATAAACATAGGTTGAAAGTGAAAGGTTGGGAAAAGATATTTCATGCAAATAACAACCAGAAAAGAGCAGGAGTGGCTATACTAATATCCAACAAATTAGACTTCAAATGTAAAACAGTTAAAAGAGACAAAGAAGGACACTATATACTAATAAAAGGAACAATTAAACAAGAAGACATAACAATCATAAATACTTATGCACCGAACCAGAATGCCCCAAAATACGTGAGGAATACACTGCAAACACTGAAAAGGGAAATAGACTCATACACCATAATAGTTGGAGACTTCAATTCCCCACTCTCATCAATGGACAGAACATCTAGACAGAGGATCAATAAAGACATAGAGAATCTGAATATTACTATAAATGAGCTAGACTTAACAGATATTTATAGGACATTACATCCCACAACAGCAGGATACACCTTTTTCTCAAGTGCTCATGGATCATTCTCAAAGATAGACCATATACTTGGTCACAAAGCAAGTCTTAACAAATTTAAAAAGATTGAAATCATACACAACACTTTCTCGGATCATAAAGGAATGAAGTTGGAAATCAATAATAGGCCGAGTGCCAGAAAATTCACAAATACATGGAGGCTCAACAACACACTCCTAAACAACGAGTGGGTCAAAGAAGAAATTGCTAGAGAAATTAGTAAATACCTCGAGGCGAAGGAAAACGAAAACACAACATATCAAAACTTATGGGACGCAGCAAAGGCAGAGCTAAGAGGGAAATTTATTGCCCTAAATGCCTATATCAGAAAAGAAGAAAAGGCAAAAATGTAGGAATTAACCGTCCACTTGGAAGAACTGGAGAAAGAACAGCAAACGAATCCCAAAGCAAGCAAAAGGAAAGAAATAACAAAGATTAGAGCAGAAATAAATGAAATTGAAAACATGAAAACAATAGAGAAAATCAATAAGGCCAGAAGTTGGTTCTATGAGAAAATCAATAAGATTGATGGGCCCTTAGCAAGATTGACAAAAAGAAGAAGAGAGAGGATGCAAATAAATAAGATCAGAAATGGAAGAGGAGACATAACTACTGACCTCACAGAAATAAAGGCGGTAATAACAGGATACTATGAACAACTTTACGCTAATAAATACAACAATTTAGATGAAATGGACGGGTTCCTGGAAAGACATGAACAGCCAACTTTGACTCAAGAAGACATAGATGACCTCAACAAACCAATCATAAGTAAAGAAATTGAATTAGTCATTCAAAAGCTTCCTAAAAAGAAAAGTCCAGGACCAGACGGCTTCACATGTGAATTCTATCAAACATTCCAGAAAGAATTAGTACCAACTCTCCTCAAACTCTTCAAAAAAATCGAAGCAGAGGGAAAACTACCTAATTCATTCTATGAAGCCAACATCACCCTCATACCAAAACCAGGCAAAGATATTACAAAAAAAGAAAACTACAGGCCAATCTCTCTAATGAATATAGATGCAAAAATCCTCAATAAAATTCTAGCAAATCGTATCCAACAACACATTAAAAGAATTATACATCATGACCAAGTAGGATTCATCCCAGGTATGCAAGGATGGTTCAACATAAGAAAATCAATTAATGTAATATACCATATCAACAAATCAAAGCAGAAAAATCACATGATCATCTCAATTGATGCAGAGAAGGCATTTGACAAGATTCAACATCCTTTCCTGTTGAAAACACTTCAAAGGATAGGAATACAAGGGAACTTCCTTAAAATGATAGAGGGAATATATGAAAAACCCATAGCTAATATCATCCTCAATGGGGAAAAATTGAAAACTTTCCCCCTAAGATCAGGAACAAGACAAGGATGTCCACTATCACCACTATTATTCAACATTGTGTTGGAGGTTCTAGCCAGAGCAATTAGACAAGAAAAAGAAATACAAGACATCAAAATTGGAAAGGAAGAAGTAAAACTATCACTGTTTGCAGACGATATGATACTATACGTCGAAAACCCGGAAAAATCCACAACAAAACTACTAGAGCTAATAAATTAGTACAGCAAAGTAGCAGGTTACAAGATCAACATTCAAAAATCTGTAGCATTTCTATACACTAGCAATGAACAAGTGGAGGGGGAAATCAAGAAACGAATCCCATTTACAATTGCAACTAAAAGAATAAAATACCTAGGAATAAATTTAACTAAAGAGACAAAAAACCTATACAAAGAAAACTACAAAAAACTGCTAAAAGAAATCACAGAAGACCTAAATAGATGGAAGGGCATACCATGTTCATGGATTGGAAGACTAAATATAGTTAAGATGTCAATCCTACCTAAATTGATTTACAGATTCAATGCAATACCAATCAAAATCCCAACAACTTATTTTTCAGAAATAGAAAAACCAATAAGCAAATTTATCTGGAAGGGCAGGGTGCCCCGAATTGCTAAAAACTTCTTGAGGAAAAAAAACGAAGCTGGAGGTCTTGCACTGCCTGACTTTAAGGCATATTATGAAGCCACAGTGGTCAAAACAGCATGGTATTGGCATAAAGATAGATATATCGACCAATGGAATCGAATAGAGTGCTCAGATATAGACCCTCTCATCTATGGACATTTGATCTTTGATAAGGCAGTCAGACCAACTCACCTGGGACAGAACAGTCTCTTCAATAAATGGTGCCTAGAGAACTGGATATCCATATGCAAAAGAATGAAAGAAGACCCATATCTCACACCCTACACAAAAGTTAACTCAAAATGGATCAAAGATCTAAACATCAGGTCTAAGACCATAAAACAGTTAGAGGAAAATGTAGGGAGATATCTTATGAATCTTACAATTGGAGGCAGTTTTATGGACCTTAAACCTAAAGCAAGAGCACTGAAGAAGGAAATAAATAAATGGGAACTCCTCAAAATTAAACACTTTTTTGCATCAAAGAACTTCATCAAGAAAGTAGAAAGACAGCCTACACAATGGGAAACAATATTTGGAAACGACATATCAGATAAAGGTCTAGTATCCAGAATTTATAAAGAGATTGTTCAACTCAACAACAAAAAGACAGCCAACCCAATTACAAAATGGGAAAAAGACTTGAATAGACACCTCTCAGAGGAGGAAATACAAATGGCCAAAAGGCACATGAAGAGATGCTCAATGTCCCTGGCCATTAGAGAAATGCAAATCAAAACCACAATGAGATATCATCTCACACCCACCAGAATGGCCATTATCAACAAAACAGAAAATGACAAGTGCTGGAGAGGATGCGGAGAAAGAGGCACACTTATCCACTGTTGGTGGGAATGTCAAATGGTGCAACCACTGTGGAAGGCAGTTTGGCGGTTCCTCAAAAAGCTGAATATAGAATTGCCATACGACCCAGCAATACCATTGCTGGGAATCTACTCAAAGGAATTAAGGGCAAAAACTCAAACAGACATTTGCACACCAATGTTTATAGCAGCGTTATTTACAATTGCAAAGAGATGGAAACAGCCAAAATGTCCATCAACAGACGAGTGGCTAAACAAACTTTGGTATATACATATGATGGAATATTATGCAGCTTTAAGACAGGATAAAATTATGAAGCATGTAATAACATGGATGGACCTAGAGAACATTATGCTGAGTGAGTCTAGCCAAAAACTAAAAGACAAATACTGTATGGTCCCAATGATGTGAATCGACATTCGAGAATAAACTTGGAATATGTCATTGGTAACAGAGTTCAGCAGGAGTTAGAAACAGGGTAAGATAATGGGTAATTGGAGCTGAAGGGATACAGACGGTGTAACAGGACTAGATACAAAAACTCAAAAATGGACAGCACAATAATACCTAATTGTAAAGTAATCATGTTAAAACACTGAATGAAGCTGCATCCAAGCTATAGGTTTTTGTTTTGTTTTGTTTTGTTCTTACTATTATTACTTTTATTTTTTTTCTCTATATTAACATTCTATATCTTTTTCGGTTGTGTTGCTAGTTCTTCTAAACCGATGCAAACGTACTAAGAAATGATGATCATGCATCCATGTGATGATGTTAAGAATTACTGATTGCATATGTAGAATGGTATGATTTCTAAATGTTGGGTTAATTTCTTTTTTTCCGTTAATTAATAAAAAAAAATTAAAAAAAAAGGACAGGATATTGCATTTTATTTGAGTATATGTTATTTTACTCAACTTGATGTCTTCGAGGTTCAACTTTGTTGTCACATGTACCAGAACTTCATTCCTTTGAATGAAAGAATAACATTCTTGAATAATATTCCACTGTGTGTGTGTGCATACTCACATTTTATTTATGCATTCCTCAGTCGATGGACACTTTTACTTTTTGGCAATAGTGAATAATGCCGCTGTGAACACTGGTGCGCAGTATTTTTTCAACTTCCTGCTTTCAATTCTTTTGGGTATGTACCTAGTAGTGGGACTGCCAGGTCATATGATGGTTCTATATTTAGCTTTCTGAGGAAGTCATACCAGTTTTATCTCTGAGTATAGGAAACTATGTTTTAAATACATATATATGCATCTTTAAATATATATGCATCTTTAAATATAGCATAATATTTTTAGGTTTGTGTGTTTTCAGTTTTCAATGCACTTCCATTAAAAAAATGTCCATGTATAGAGTGATTAAAGGCATTTAACCAATTGACTTGAAGGTGAAAATAATTTTAAAGGAGAATAATACCTCATTTTTCTAGAGTGAACTGATAAAAGACAATTTTATGTAAATTTTGTGCTCCTGAGATGTGTGCGATAAAGGATTTTATAAATTATATCCTATTTTAAAAGCATTAGGGCGTGCTGATAAAACTTTACAAAAACTGTATTGTGGCAACATATATACAACATAAAATTCCCGTTTTAACCACTTTAAAGTATACAATTTAGTGCTGTTAATCACATTCACAATGTTGTGCTACCATCACCACCACCCACTACCAAAGCTTACTTTACCCCAAATAGAAACTCTGTGCCTATTAAGCAATAACTCCCCATTCCCTCCCCATGCAGCCCCTTGTAACCTATATTCTACTTTCCATGTCCATATTCTAGGTTTTCATGTAAGTGGAATCATACAATATTTGTCCTTTTGTGTCTGGCTGGTTTCACTCAAATGATGTCTTTGTATAGTAGTACTCATCAGAACTTACTCCTTTTATGGCTGAATAATATCCCACTGTATGGATAATACCACATTTTGTTTATCCATTCATCGGCTGATGGACACTTCAGTTGCTTCCATTTTTTGGCAACTGTGAATAATGTCACTATGAACATTAGTGTGCAAGTTTCTGGTCAAGAATATATCCAATTCTTTTGTATATCTACCCAGAAGTAGAACTGTGTGCCACAAACATAACTTTCCGAGGATCTGCCAAACTGTTTTCCGCAGCAGCCGCATCATTTTACATTCTTACCAACAAGGGGTAGGGGTTCCTATTTCTCTGCATCCTTACCAACACTAGTGATTTTACATTTTTTTTCTATTAAAATCCACCCTAGTGAGTGTGAAGTGGTGTCTCATTGTGGTTTTGATTAATATTTCCCTAATGATTAATGATATTGATCATTATTTCATGTGCTTATTGGTCATTTGTATATCTTCTTTGGAGAAATATCTATGCAAGTTCTTTACCTATTTAATAATTGAGTTATTTATCTGTTTTGAGTTGTAGGAGATCTTAATACATACTGGATATTAAACCATTATCAGATATATGGTTTCCAAATATTTTCCCTCATTCTGCAGGTTATTTTTTCATTTTCTTGATGAAGTCCTTTGATGCAGAGAACTTTTAAATTGTGATAAAGTTCTATTTATTTTTTATTTTGTTGCTTGTGCTTTTGGTATAAAATTTAAGAATCTATTGCCTAATACAAGATCCTGAAGATATTTCCCTACGTTTTCTAAGAATTTTATAGTTTTAATTCTTATACTTAGATTGCTGATCCATTTTGAGTTAATTTCTATAAATGGTTTGAGTTAGGGTTCCATCCTTTCATTCTTTTGCATGTGGATATCCAGTTTTTTTCCAATACCATTTCATGAGAGCCTGACTTTCCTCATTGGGTAAATTTGGCATCTGTGATAGTTAGATTCCAGTGTCAACTTGGCTTGGTGAAGGTGTTGAGTTCTATTGCTGTGGACATGAGCCAATGGCATGTGAACCTCATCTGTTGTTGATTACATCTGCAGTCAGCTAGGAGGTGTGCCTGCTGCAATGAATGATGTTTGATGTAATTGGCTGGAAACTTAAATGAGAGTTTCAACGTAGCACAGTCCAAGCAGCTCAGCATACCTCATCTCAGCCCTTGCAGCTCAGCCGAGGTCTTTGGAAATGCAGAAAGAAATCACCCTGGGGAAAGTTGTTGGAACACAGAGGCCTGGAGAGAAGGCCAGCAGAGATCACCCTGTGCCTTCCCATGTAAGAAAGAACCTCAGTTGAAAGTTAGCTACCTTTCCTCTGAAGAACTAACTAAATAAATCCCGTTTTATTAAAAGCCAATCCATCTCTGGTGTATTGCATTCCAGCAGCTAGCAAATTAGAACAGCACCCTTATCAAAAATCAAGTGATCACAGATGTGTGGGTTTATTTCTGAATTCTCAGTTCTATTCCTTTGGTCTGTATTTCTGTCCTTGTGCTGGTACCACACTGTTTTGATTACTATAGCTTTGTTATAAGTTTTGATATCAGAAAGAGTGAGTCCAATTTTGTTCTTCTGTTTCAAGACAGTTTTGGTTATTTATGGTCCATTATCCTTCCATATAAATTTGATGATTGGCTTTTCAATTTCTGCAAAGAAGTCTGTTGAAATTTTTATCAGCAGTGCATGAATCTGAAATTGTTTTAGGGAGCATTGATAATCCATGAACATGGGATGTCTTTCCATTTATTTAGATTTTCTTTTTGGCAATGTTTGTAGTTTTCCATGTTCAAGCTCTTATGTCCTTGGTTAAATTTATTCCTAGATATTTTATTCTTTCAGTTGCTATTATGAATGGAATTGATTTTCTATTCTGAGTTTTCATTGCTGGTGTATAGAAACACCACTGATTTTGGCATGTTGATCTTGTACCTTCCTACTTTGCTGGATTCACTTACTAACTCTGGTAGCACTCTTGTATATTCACTGTGATTTTCCACATATAGGATCATGTCATCTGTTAATAGAGGTGAATTTACTGCTTTCTAATTTGGATGACTCTACTTATAAAACTTTTAGTATAAGCTCTTTCTGGAAAGTGAAGAATTGCATAAGAACTTATCTCTTAGCAGTCTGATGAGGTGGTTAATAACATGCGCTCTGACATTATACTGATTGGTTTTGATTCCTGCCTCTACAACTTCTAACTGTGTGATGCTGAACCAATTACTTAACCTCTTAAGGCCTCCATAAAATGAGGATAACAATAGTACTTACTTGCCAGAGTTATTGTGGATATAGAATGAGAAATTATACATAAAGCATTTAGAAGAGTGCCAACACCATAGTCAGTAGTCAGTAAATGCTAGCTATTATTAATGTTTCACGGAATGAGCCACAACTGTAAGTGACCATGGCATGCAATCCATCCCACCAATTATTTATGGGTGACTATTACTTGCCTTTTTGTTAAAATATTATATATTATATCTTTGACTTATTTCCTTCTTACAGTAACAATGAAGCTTCAGAAAAAGTCACAACGTATAATCAAACCTAATTTTCTTGAATAGCTATTGAGTGTGATCTCAGTTATCAGAGTGGAAGAACCTTACTCTAGAATCAAAACAGAACTCCCTCACAAGACTCCCCAATATACACCCACTCCCTCAGCAATGCCTATGCGCTTACATACACACTCACACGTATGTACCACAGGTATAGTTGCCTTAAAGCTTGCATGCTACAGAACGAACAAGAAAATCATGTCTCTGAAAATACCATGTTAATTGTTGATGCCCACATAGGTATTTATTGTTGACTATCATTTAGTAAACTGGCATTAGAATTTTACGCCTGGTCATTTATAATAGGGTACTATGTTTTAACTTGGCATTACTCTTTTTTAAAAATATATGTAACTTTGTATTGTGATAATAGATATAAAATTCAAATTTTCCTGAGTTAACTGCTTGCAAGTATGCATTTTTGCGTTATTAATTACATTCACAATGTTTTGCTACCATCACCACTACCCATTAACAATATTTTTTCACCATCCCAACAGAAACTCTACCTATTAAGTAGCAATTCCCGTTCCCCACTTCCCCTTCTCTGCCCCTCATAACGTGTAATCTACTTTCCACCTCTAAGAACTTGCATCTTCTAGGTATTTTACTTAAGTGGAATCTTACAATAATTGCCCTTTTGTGTCTGGCTTATTTCACTCGACTAATGTCTTCAAGGTTTATCCACGTTGTAGCATATATAAAAACTTCATTCCTTTTTATGCTGAATAATAGTCTACATTTCGGGATGTATACACCACATTTTGTTTATCCATCCTTCTACTGATGGATACTTGGGTGGCCTTCACCTTTCGGCTACTGCAAATAATGTTGCTGTGATCGCTGGTGTACAAATACTGGTTCTAGTCCCAGTCCTCAATTCTTTTGGCTTTACACCTAACACTGTAATTACTGGTCATACAGCAAGTCTCTATTCAACTTTGTGAGGAACCACCCAACTTCCACAGTGGCTGCACCATTTTACATCCTGCTACCAATATGCAAGTGCTGTTGTTTCTCTAAGCCTTGTTAACACTTGTACTTTCCATTTTGTGAATAACAGCATCTTAGAGGCCAGATGTCGAGGAGACTCAGTAGAATGACTCTTAAACTTGCTCAATGTGATCTGCTTTCTTCCTTCTTTAATATCAGTTCTGATAACAATGGTGCCTCGCAGTCATCTGCCAATTATCAAATACTTGTGCATTCCTTTTATTAATTTGAAACAGCCCTATGAGGTGGACACCGTTATTTCCTTTTAGAGGTAAGGTACCAAAGGTTGAGTAACTTAGCATCAAGTAGCTAGTAAGTTGGGGACTGAAGATCGGAACCAGGACAGTGTTCAGTGCTGTAACATAAAAAACCTACAGAGTGAGTTAAATATATAATGCTCCACAGAAGTCTTAACTAGGGTTTGCATTTGTGATGGGATTGAGTTTAAATAAAGTGATGATAAATAGTGTGACTATATGAATATGCTACAATGAACTTCTTTAACATTTTTGAAAAATATTTTTTAACTCTAAATAGGTTCTTTAAAAAGAAAAAAAATCTTTTTTTTTAAAGCCAAATTATACAACAAAGCTTATGTTGTCAAGGAATGATGTATTGAATAAGGCTGCAGGCATAATAAAAATGTAAGATTTGTCCAGCGTTTTCTTTTAAAAATGTTTATAGGTGTTGAATTTGTTGTTATAGAAAGGCCAATTCTTTATTTTGCAAAAATTAATTAGCATTTTCTAAGAATTTCATTATCATAGTCATTTAACTGATGAATTTCTTAAGGCTTTAAACCTCTCTACTGTCCTCTGGTAGTGGAAAGGAGAACTGATCTATCAGTAAGTTATTGCCCTCAGGAATGCTGGGCTGATGGAGGATGATTTGCTCCTTTTGTCAATTCCAGTCTTTTGTCAATTCCAGTCTTTTAAAAAAAGAATGGGGTAGGGCGGGCCTCGGTGGCTCAGCAGGCAGAGTTCTCATTTGCCATACCGGAGACCCAGGTTAGATTCCCGGTGCCTGCCCATGAAAAAAAAAGAAATTGGGTGGAAGTTATCTACTGGTTTATCTAAGAAGCAACCTTATCTTTGCTTCCTTCTTTAATATCAGTTCTAATAACAGGGGTAGCTAGTATTCATCACCAGCTGCCATATGCCTGTACATTCCTTTTTTTAATTTACTAAGGTACTAGGTAAGTTAATCAGACCTCCATCTGGTGGAAACCTGCCCTGTGGAGCTTGAGGCCTGATGAAAAGTCTTCATGGTGGACTCCATGCGTCCACTTTCATTTCTAAAGCAAAGGCTTCCCCTATGTGCGAGCTTATCTGATACTGGAATTCCCTTCAAAGTTGTCCTTGTCAAAGGTCTGTCCTGCCTCTTCTAGAACAGTACCCGGAGTCATTAGGACTCATTAGTTACCAAGGCTGCCCCTAACATCCTCTTTTCTTTCCTTTCTCCTTCCCTCCCTCCCTCACTCCCCTCCTTGTCTTTCTTTTCTTTCACCTTTCCTTTCTTTTTTCCTTCCTCCTTTCCTTTCTTTGTTTTACCAGCTCCTTATAACATTCACCCACTGTTTTATAACTCTTTGTTTTGGGCCACACTAAACAAATTTATTCCCTTCTTGGGCTGTAGTCTGTAACGAACTGGTGGCAATCGTTCTTTATCCACATCCTTTCTTCTAAGATCAAAGAAAAGATATAGGTTCCTTCAAGCATTCTTTATAAACCAACAATAGCTAACATTTATTGAGTGCCTACTATGTGCCAGGTACTGCATCTACCTTATACCTAATGTTTATAACACTGACAGTGAGGTAATGTTAGTGAATACATATCCAGCCTTTACGATCCACTCACCTAGGATATGGTAATCCTAAGTAAAGCACCTCTAATGACAGTTGACGCATCATAACCATGACAGCTAAGTTCAGGTGTCACCTTGGCTGGTTATGGTGTCCAGTTGTTTGGTCAACCAGGCACTGGCCTGTGAGGATAATTCATGGATGTAAAATCCCTACTTCAGCCAGCCAGTTTCTCCTGGGCAGTTCATAGAAGGCTTCCCCACAGCTGCCCTGTGAAATTCGGATGTGTTGATCCCACAGTTGCATAAACCAATTCCTATAATAAATCTCATGTCTACAAATGCACATATGTGCATGCACACACACACACAGAAGCACATGTGTACACACACCACACAGTTGGCTTTGTTTCCTGGAAAACTAATACAAGTGCCATGTTTTCCCCCAAGGGTAAATGAATTTATTTTTGGGCTTTGAGTGTGAGGTGATCACAGGAAAATCAAGTGGGAATATTTAGGAGGTAGTTAAGATGTAGAATTAAACCTCTGGAGAAACAGTAAGGATCTAAGATACAATAATAAAACCCCACATGTGCCCAGCCAGGGCGGCATGGTGGTCTGCGGGCTGTGGTGAGGATGCACGAGGGGCCCATGGGGGGAGTGTCAAGGGGAGCGCCTTAGGGACCTCACACCTGGTCTTTTCCAAACAAGCAGCCCCCCAGCCCCATCCCCCAGCTGCTGCAGCGCAGGCAGCAAAGTCAGAGAAACCAGGACATGCTGCTTGGGACGGGGTGCGCTGCGGCTTAACCATGCTTTGGGAGGCTGTAATGGCACAGCTGAGGATCTGAGTGGGGGTGAGATTTCTGGGCAAGTAGCTGTAGAGAGAGGGACAGAGAGCAAGGAAATCGGAGCTGGGATGACTGAGTGGAAAACTCTTGGAATCTAGAAAAAGAGAACACTTCAAACTAATGGAGCCACCCTGCCCAGGATTATGCCTGTTTAATTTTTAGAGCAGAGGAGGCCTGTTTCAGATGGTTCACGGGAAGGAGGGAGCTGGTGAATCAGGAAAGTGATGTCACTACAGGAAGGACTCAACCTAAGGAGGCAGGAGGTGAGAGGGCCCGCAGCCGAGGGTGCCGATGGCCAAGGCAGCAATGCAGGTCTCAGCTGAGGCTGATGGGAGGGTGTAGAGAGAGGCGGCTGCAGACAGAATGGAGAGGAGATGAAGCCTCTCTATGATGTGTCTCCAGGTAGATAAGACAGCAACAGGAGGTGTCTGTCGCGTTCAGCAGCGCCTGTGAGTCAAATTACAGTTGGCACGTCCACACCAATCTTTCTACCCGGGAGGCCTAGAGAAGGTCGCCTTACTGTAAGCCGATGTCTGAGCTAGAAAAATAAATAAATAAAAGATACACTGTTTGCTGCGCCCTTAGCTTTGTAGTTTTCAGTGAAAATGGGGGCAACTGTCTTGTCCCAACACGAGGCGGATAATGCAATCCTGTTATAACATAGACATAAGTCGTGGCGTCACTAACATGAAGTAAAAGTACAGGCTCAGTTGGAGGTGGTGTGGTTTCATAACTTGATGCTGTAGAACTCTACTCCCTTCTCTCGGAGGAGCCCAGAGGAGCCAATTATGAAGCTGGCTGTGGCTTACCTTGGTGAGTCATGAATTCATCACAAAAAGAAGAAGAAAGACTTGCTCTGAACCAGGGGACCCACCCTAGGTCCCCACTACTAGATAAAGCTTTCCCAGGCAGAAGAGCCGGTAGAACCTGCCGGGAAGGAGCCAACGTGCCTCGTCAGACTCTTCTTCAAGGCCATGCCTTTAGGCCTGGGGGGGAACCTCAGGCCGACAGTCATGCCCAGGCCCCTCCTTAGCCCCTCACAGGGCACGAAGGCCCCCCACTCGGTCCTTCCCTGGACTCTGCCCTCCTGAGGTCTGTGTAAGTCCTGTGTGAACTGGCTGTGCCTCTCCCCTTTCCTATCTCCTAACTTTGCTTGCTGTGCCCCAGCCACAGTGGCCTTTCTTCTTTCTACCAGATGTGCTCTGCTCATTCCTGCCTCGGGACCTTTGCCCTTGTGGACACCCCCCCCCCCACCCGCCTGGAATGGTCTTTAAATGGGTGGCTGTTTCTCATGCTTTGGAGCTTTGCTTGAAGATCATCTTTTCCAAGATTCCTTCTGTGGTCCCTCTATTAGTTTGCTAGCTGCCAGAAAACAATATACCAGAAATGGAATGGCTTTAAAAAAGGAATTTAGCAAGTTATAAGTTTATAGTTCTAAGGCCACATGTGGCATAATTTTATTTTTGGCCTGGTAGCTTAGTCTCTTTCTCTCCCTCCCTCGCCATTTTGGCATGTCCGGTTCTTCTAAGCCTCTGAATTACAAGCCTCACCAGCGACTAGTGATGATGCAGCCTTGTCTCTCTAACCCTATTGGCCTTCTCCTTAGTCCTCCACCTACCCAACATCCTCTGCTACGGGTACACTCAGGAACAGCATCTCTATGGTCACAGTCACTCATCCGTCCTCCCTGTGTGATTGGCTACCCTCCCCTGGAGGCCACGCCCTAACTCCGCCTCTCCTCAAACTGTATATAATCCAGGGCTCCCCGAGCCTCATGGTCTTTAGCTTTTGGCGGCCCTGGCATAAGCGTCTACCAACAATAAAGCTACCTCGCTTCATGCCTTAATTGACTCGGCCTCCAGTCCTTTAGACCCGCAGCAAGGTCTCCTGCGCGTGCCCCTTGGACCCAGACCCCCGGCTCGAGCCCCTTTTCTGCGTGCGGCAGTGTCGTCTAGCAAGCAGTGAGAAGCTGAGGAGTAGAGGGTCCCCAATAGCTTAGCGGTTGGGCCAAAACCGCAGCCACAGATATGTCCTAACTAAGGCATCCAGAGAAAGATACCTTGACTCAAAGAAAGGTGGCCACCACTTGACTGGCATCTGCTGGCTCTCGTTCCGGTTTCCAGCTTCTGAAGCCAGTGGTTTCCTCTCTATGTGCTGTAGACATTCACTCAGCTCCTCCAGGATACAACTCTGGATTTCATCTCTTGGCTTAGCATCTGCTGTAGCTGGAGATTTCTTCTCTTCAGGTTCTGGCCATTTCTGTGAGTCACTGTTCAGCACTGTCTCAATCTCCAAACATCCACACTGGTTCTGAGTGTCTCTGTCAGTTCTGAGGTTTCTTCAAAGTGTGCTTCCTCTTTTAAAGACTCCTGTAAACTAATCAAGACCCCCTGGAATGGGTGGAGTCACATCTCCATCTAATCAAAAGATCACACCCACAACTGGGCGAGTCACATCTCTGTGGAGCTAACCTAATCAAAAGTTCTGTCCTACAGTATCGAATCAGGATTAAAAGCAACGCTGCTCCCACAAGATTGGATCAGGTTACAACACGGCTTTTCTGGGATACATCATACTTTCAAACCAGCACAGTCCTCTCCCCACCATCTCCATCTGAAATAGCCTCCCTCCTTAACGTTATCCTGTTCTTTCATTTGTATTTTTATTGTTTGTTACTTTCTATTAGAATATAAGCTTCATCAGGATGGAGATGTCTATTTTCTTCACCAACTTATTACCAGCACCTGAAACAGTACCTTTTAATATTACTCAACAAATATTTCTTTGAAGGATGAATAAATGAATGCGTGAAGCTGACTTATACAACGGTCCTGTGAGACAGGCAGAGAAAATATCCTACTTTACAGGTATGGTGTGAATGCACTTTCCAAAGCCACGCATGGCAGGACCCGGCGGAGCCAGGCCCTCTGAGGACTTCCCTGCAATCTGTTGGGTATAAAAGTTAACCTCAGGGTGGGCCACGGTGGCTCAGCAGGCAGAGTGCTCACCTGCCATGCCAGAGACCCGGGTTTGATTCCTGGTGCCTGCCCATGTGAAAAAAAATCTAACCTCAGCCATCTGTGAGGACGGGAGGGTGATGCTGACACCTGGCGAGAAGGTTATAACATACACGCATTTGTCTTCCCCAAACTGTAGCCGTGGTGGAAAAGAGGGAGCTCCCCCACCCGCATGTCTCGGCCGCCACTTCTTCCCTAAATCTGCATGAGGTGCAGCTGAGGAGGCAGGCTGCGTGGAGGGGCACAGCTGGGCTCAGGGGAGCACAAATCTGGGCTTCACTTTTAATTCTACTTCTTACTGCTGTGTGAGTTCAGACAAATTAGCTTTGTCTTCTGAGACCCACTCTCCTTTCTGATAAAATGGGGACAACCACTTAGGGTTCCCGGGGACTGAAGGAGAGGCTGAGTAGGGCTGGGTGTACAGGAAGCGCTGAGCAGAGGGGCAGTGCCACGGTGCCACAATGACTGGACTGGCCCAGCCCACACCTGCTTCCTGCACACACAGAGGTCAAGGAAGTTAATTCCAGGAATGGAGAACTGACCACGCCCCTTGATGATCACGCAAATCGCTCCCCTTGTACTTTGTGAAACAACAGACTAGGGAAAGCAGTGTCTTGTCAGGTGCCACTTGGCCAGCAGGGGCGGGAGATGGGAAGGGAACCACATCAGGGCAATTCCTTTTGGGACTCTTCCTCACTGCCACGTCATGAGGAAGGAAATCCCAGCCTCCCCGCTCCTCTCCTCGGCAGTGAGCAGCCCAGGGGGCAGCTGGGTGCCTGGAGGCGGGTGAGGTGGGGCGCAGCCAGGGCAGGACTCGGAGAGGAGGCACCCACTCCCCCCACCACCCCCGAAGTCCCTCTTACTGCGTTTGATCGGGTCACTCTCCCTCTCACCGAGTCTCACTTCCATACAATCTACTAAGTGGGGAGAGTCAACCCTCTCGGGTTGTGGTTTAGGATTAAGTAAAATACCCATAGAGAAGTCCCTGCAGCCTAGCAAATACTCAGGAACACAGCTATCGCTAAACTTGTATTAAAAGTGATTTTAAAGTGGCTCTTGTTCATATAGTACTGTATGCTATATAGAATAATATTCTATTAACCTTGGAATATATAAAATACATAGCTAGGAAGAAATACATTGATTCCATTGAATATTGATGCACAGAAGAGACTAAATCATCACAAACTGACTGGTAAATAAAGTCCCCTACCATATATGTGGTATTATAAAAACAAGCAATCATATTGTATTTTATTAAATGCTATGAAGTGCCAAAAATTGAATTATAATACAAAATACACTGGAATAAATTTCTGCATAGTCTGTATAGATTGAGTACATGTATCAATAAAATTGGGCACAAAATAAGCAGCCACGTAAAACAAATCTGAATGAATTTCTATAGAGGGAGTCACAATACATGTAGCCAAATAAGTATTTCAGTAGAAACTAGTATAAAGTACAGGAGCAAATTATTACAGTTGAAGGAATGCCAGGTCAGAGTCCTGCAAGCAGTTAAAACAAATAGTTCATGGAATATTAGTATACAAAAAGCAGGGAGGAAAAAAAGTGAATGCCAACAGAAACCAGCAGTACTATTAATTCTAAATTCCCATAACAATCAGAAGAAATATGAAAAAAAGGCATCATGGAGACTTTGATCTTCCTTCCCAGAATGCAGGCAACCTCCGCCTTTAATACCGCTCAGTGTGAAGCCCAAAGCCTGGAGATGCGTTGGCACTGCTGAAATCCAATGAGCCTCAGCACTGCCTGTCACTGTCCCAGAAACGGGGCCAACATTCCTTTAAAGCAACACATCTGCTTTTAGATCCACTTCACCAAAACTGTTTGCCTGACAACAGCGTGTTTTCTGTGTGTCGCCCTCTGCGATCCTCCCCGTTTCCTCCTCTTTGTAATTTTCTTAGTTGTTGCACGATCAGAGCACCACCTGGCAACTCTGTTCTGCTTTTTCCTCTCACAGCCTTGAAAGCATTAAACATGACTCTAATGTTTGAGAAATACTTGCATTGCTTTTGAGCCATGAATTATACAAAAAAGAGAGTGATAAAGTGAAACAGGAATTATGACCAGCTAATATCAACTCTACATGGACCGACGTGGTCTGTGACATAATTTTCAGAGGGAGAAAACTCCCAAAGGGTGGCTCAGTTGTTGCACCCCTCCATTAGTGGGGTACCATAGTCACCATTGCCTGGTATTCCCCTGCCCTCTTCGCCTTCCTGTGTGGGACTTTCTATTGGTATTACTGAACTGGGTATGGAGTGATCTGGAATACCTTTCTCAGTGAGCACAGGTTATCTAGTATGGCAGTGTAAACTATCTGTGCACACACATACCAGTTACACATCAGAGAAGCTCTGCCCACTGCAGCCTAGTTGCCTGGATACTTCTGTAGCTACTCTGATGCCCCTGGACACTGACAGACTCCCTTGGGGTGAAATGAAATCTTTCCAGCAGGTGCTCTATGAGCCTGGCCTGTGAGCCTGAGCAGAGGCCTTTGTGCCTGGGGCACGTGGATGCCGGGACACAGCAGCCTCTCGTGGAGGCCATCGGGCTGGCCCATCATCTCCTAAGCTGCACCCTCTGGGTCCTGCTGACCACCTCCTGGGGCCTGAGAACCCCGTGGGCAGTTGTGTCTGCATAACCATCCTTCTTCTCCCCTGGACCGCACCCTCCACGGGCGGCCGCATCCAGTGTGCGCCCTCTGTCCTGACGCCTGTGCCACTCAGGAGAGGGCACCCTCAGGCCAGCCACAGAGCCGCAGCCACGGACAGGGAGAGACACGTCAGCACAGATACCTGCTCCACCCAGGGAGGGGGCGCGAGACACCCCAAAGGACGGACTACTTGGAGTATCTGTCCTCACAGGAAACCTAGGTTAGGTCTCAGTGGGGTACATGTTCTCTCGTGACCAAAGTATTTCTTGCAATCCTAAAGTGAAGAAGATGCAGCATCTCCCCAGCCCCAAATGCAAGGCTAATTCCTCCCAGCTGAAGGCCAGACTGGAGCCTGCGTCTCTCAGCACAGCCCTCAGTTCGGGCTAGTCTGAACACATTCACTATGAGAAGCACAACAGGCAGGCAGGGGCTTGGAGGTGTGTCAGGACCATAGTGTGACCTGGGCGTGGGGGGCCTGGGATGGTCCCAGCTGGCCATGTGGCCAGTACCGTGGGCTCACCAGGCTGTTCTGGCTGCAGAACCATGAAGTTTTCATCTGTGGATTTGCAGTCACGGTGGGTGTCCTTGGGTGTGGGGACGAGAGCTGGCCTGGGCCGGGGTCTGCCTCTCGGTCAATAGTGGCCCTCCAGGCAGGCCGCTCACGGAGTAAGGGGTGCACGGCGAGCACTTGGGGGAAAAGGAAAAGACTAGAATCCTAACTGCTCAAATCTCAGGCATGCTGACTTCTGTGTTGCATTCCTCTTAGCAGAGCCTTATTGGGTTTATTAAAAACAAACATTTATTGAGGATGCGTGCTCAACAACTTTTTTCCTGACTGACACATACAATCAATAATTTTTATAAAAAAAGGTCATTGGCGGGGAGTACAAAGTTGGGTGCACAATGCATTTGCTGAGAATCTTCTCAGTTGTGTGCTGCTGACTTGGCATCTTGCTTCCACGTGGGTGGCTGCGGTTATGGGAACGTAACTCGGCAATCTCTGCTGCTGGAAATGAAGCAGCTCTGGCTGGGAGCAAACCCTGGAGGTGTGGGCCACAGTGGGAAGCTGGCTCAGGAAGCACGCAGACTCCTCGCCTCTGGACTCGGCCTCTTATTCGCCTTAAGATCTGAGAACGTAATTTGACCTTTAACCTGGCTGAGCCCCAGTGTCCGCACGTGTGGAAAGCGCCTGCTGTAAGAACAGGATGAGATGCTGTGACCGGGCCAGCGCCGGGGTCCGGCAGGCACGCCCCAGATGTTGGTCCCTCCGCTGCCTCCCCCGTGCTCCGGGACCTGCTCCTGCTCACAGAGCGCACCCCTGAAGGCACAGCCCAGTGGGGGGCCCGAGCCTCTCCACGGCTTCTGCAGGGAAAGGGGAGCCTGTAGTCCCCCACCCGGCCTGGCCTCCCTCTGTGCACCCAGCCTGTGCAGAGAGCCCCGGAGAGAAGGGGCACAGGGCAGCACCCGCTCGACGGGGCAGGGGCTCTGCAGGATCAGCTGCACCCCAATCTTTGGTTTTGCAGACACCCTCCACCCCTGGGGTGCTTGGTGACACCCTCTTCTCGGCTGGTGCAGCTGGGACTCTCCCTAGCCAGCTGGTTACAACCCGGGGCAAAATGGGAGATGGCAAGAGGCAGGGCGGCAGGGGGCATTTGATGTTCCATAAACTTGTTGAGTTTTAAACAAACTCATTAGACCTCTCCTCCTTCCCGAAGCCTGACCTGTAGATGAAACAGGTAGAAGGGGGCGCAGTGCCCTCCACAGCGTCCAGGTCACACCTAGGATCCTCAGAGGGTCCCTCACACGGCAAGACTGACTTTCCTGCTGGTGTGTGAGGCTGAAGATACTGAGATAGGGACTCATGCTCCTCTGCCATCTGGGAGGCCAAATGCAGTTACGGTGGGCAGGGGGGCTTCCCCACAGAGAGGGGGTGAAAACCCCAGACGCTGCTCAGCTGGCTCGGCAGAAGAAGGAAGGGGCCGCAAGCCAAGGGGCACAGTGACTTGCAGCTCCAGATGTTGGAGAGGTCAGGGACACGTCGGGTCCCTGCGGCCGACAGCGAGAGCGCCGTCCTCCAACACTCTGATTCCAGCCCTGTGAAAATGACTCGGGCTCAACCTTCAGAACTGGGAGAGAATAAGTGGGTGTCATTCTCAGTCACTGAGTTGGTGGTAATTCATTACAGCAGCTATAGGAAACCCACGCAAAATCTGACAAGCAATAAAATTTTGTTTTTCCCGAAGCTCTTATATACATGTACTCTTATTGGACATCTACAATGACTCTGTGACAGGTTTGCTTTTCTAACCTTTCTCCAGGTGAGGAAACAGAGGCTCCGATGGGTTAAGTAATGACCGGCTCAAGATCATACAGTTACTATAAAGGGGGCGCTGGGATCTGAGTCCAGCTCTTTCTCATTTTACAGAATGCATGCTTGTTAGTGATTATGCACTTTTTTTGGTACTTTCCTTGTATTTTAAAAAATATATATTTATTGAGAAATCGTCAAACACACCCAGTCCATACATGGGGTACAATCAGTGGCTCACAATATTATCACATAGTTGTGTATTCATCACTGTGATCATTTTTTTTGAACATTTGCATCACTCCAGAAAAACAAATAAAAAAGAAAAAAACTCATACATACTATATCCCTTACCCCTCCTTCTCACTGACCACTAGTATTTCCATCTACCCGATTTATTTAGCCTTTGTCCTCCTATTATTTGTTTATTTTTTAATCCATATTTTTTACTCATCTGTCCATATCCTGGATAAAGGGAGCAACAGACACTAGGATTTCACAATCTCAGAATGACTATGCACTTTTGCATATCATGTACGTTTTACTGTGAGAAACAAGCCACAGTGAGGTCAGTAGTTGCATAATGACTTCAGAAAGTAATGGGGCTGCAGGTAGAAGCTAATGTCATTGATTATTTTCTGGTGCCTTTACCCAAATACAAAGAGTAAGGAGAACATGGGAAGCAGGTGATTTCCTTTTCTTCTCCTCAGATCCCCTTATTTCCCAAAAAGAGCTGCACTGGGTTCTTCACGGGTGTGTCTGCTGGGGTTGTGGCGAGGATAGGGGCTTCCTACCTTCCCACCTGTTCTTTTTTCTCTCCAGGTTTGTTTTTATGTTTGGGTCGCAAACCAGAGTCAAGAGTGACTCGGTCCTCTGGGCTGCTCCTAGCTCGTGTGCGAGGCAGAAAGCTCAGGACACCAAGCAGTTAAGTCAGCCAAAGGGCTCTTCCACTGTCTTCAGCCACACATACATCAAGGCTCAACAACAGCACCGTGTTCTGTTGGCTTTAGGCCCCATTTCTGAGACCTTCCTTCTGCTTCTCCTCAGCTGGGGGTGTGGAGGGAGGGGCTGACTCAGGGGTGGGCTCCCCAGGCACTGTTCCTGGGAGGGGAGGTCTCCATACCCCATCCCCAGGGAAGAGCAAGTCCTGAGCTCACGGGCTCAGCCCAGGTGCAGCTGAGCTCCTCAGCTGTCCTCACTGTCACCGCGCAGGGGCATGCCACTCAGGCACAGGTAGTTACCCTGCCTGTCACTACACAGGGACACACCACTCAGCATAGGTCCTGCTGAGCTCCTCAGCTATCCCCACCTGTCACTGTGCAGGGACACGCTACTCAGGCACAGGTCTACTGAGCTCCTCAGCTGTCCCCACCTGTCACCATGCAGGGACACACTCAGGCACAAGTCTGCTGAGCTCCTCAGCTGTCCCCACCTGTCCCCACCTGTCACCATGCAGGACACAACACTCAGCACAGGTCTGCTGAGCTCCTTAGCTTTCCCCACCTGTCACTGTGCAGGGACACACTCTCAGCACAGGTCTGCTGAACTCCTCAGAAGTCCCCACACCTGTCACCACACATAGACAACTGAGTGGGGCCAGGTCTTGGGTCCATGCACAGGTGGTCAGCATTCAGTCCTTAGCCTCCCAGCACCCACCACCTGCTGTCCCTGAAGCCTCGGCTTCTCAGGGGTCCCCCTTCCAAACACATAAAAGTCTAGCACAGAGCAGGGAGCTACCATAACTGTCTGTGGACAACTGACCCTTGGCCAAGTCACCGGGGGAGGTGTGGCTGGGCCTGCAGGACCATCACCCCTCTATGTCCAGTTCACCCTCTGTCAGCCGCGGGGCTGGTCTGGGGTGTTCCCAGGATACGTACTAGGTGGTCTCAGGATCACGAGGTGACTCTGCTCCCTGTCAGGGGTCACACACACGTGCCCCAGTTTAAAATCTTCAGTTCAACAGGTCCCACTGGGGCACGCTTTTGTAGGGAGACACCAGGTTGTGTCCAAGTGAAGCCCTTTCAGAAGTCTGGGCTCAGACGGCATAGGAGGCTGAGCAGTAGAGGGCATGGTGACGTGCAGTTCCTGCCGTGTGGCCGGCCAGGCTGGCCAGGGGACCTTCCTCCAGGGCAGTGAGAGAACTGCAGACTAAAGAGCCGCCGGCGCCACCTGCTGACGCTGCGGGGAACTGCACGTGTACGCGGGTCCCCCAGGACCTAGGGCCCAGGAGAGAGAGCAGAGGGTTGACTGGAAGTCTGTAACCACAGACACTATGTTCTTTCCTTTTTAAACAGTTACGGTTCTGTGACATGATACTTTGTTTCAAACCAGGAGTCATGAGATTAAGTTAAACACATATTGTGTGAGATTTCTATCTGTTGTTTCCCTTAAGTAGACAAACGTAGCTTGTTTTAAGTAGCTTTCACGCTACCTTTCTGCTTTGTCATAAAAACGTCCTGGAGCGCACCTGGGTGAGACATATGAAAGCATCGTGATATGACATAACTGCCACGGTGGAAAGACACAGGAGGTCACTGGCTGCATCCAAGGGGGAAAGTGCTTTACAGGGTGCTATGGCCAGTCAGAGAATATGGACAACTGCACTGGCATGGCGCCTGCTGAGACCAGGCACTGTCCTAGCAATCCGCATGCAACAGACTTCCCAGTCAGACACCGACCCTGGGAGGTCTGTCCACTCACCATCTCCATGGGAGGCAGGCCCAGTCACCATGTCCTCGTGAGGCACGTCCACTCACCATCTCTGAGTTTAAGATCGGGAAATGGAGGCACAGGGAGATTTAGTAACTTGTTCAGTGTCACACAGGTAAATAGACAAGCCAGAGTTTGAACTGTGAACCTGTGCATTTTGGCTGCAGGGCTGGTAGTCATTCTTTCACGCAGCTACTAGCACTGAGGGTACTCGTGGAAGCTTTTAGTTATTGTTTCCTGTATGGGCTAAGTGCCTCATGTACACCATTTTACTTAATCCATGCACTAACCTTATGAAGGAGGTGCCATGATTATCCCATTTTAGACACCAGGAATTGAGGCTTAGGGCAATTAAATAACTCATACAAGGTCACACAGCTGTTACATAGCTGAGTCCAGATCTGCTTGATTCCAGAGCTCCAGTCCTGAAACACGCAATCATTATGGCTTCTTAGATTGCTATCAAATCACCATGTGAAGTGATGACTAAACCACCACAGTGAAACAGTGGTTTGGAACGGGCAAGTTACACCCTACATGATCTCACTCTTCAAAATGAATCTTAAGTACGTTTCAGTAGGCGTTTTCTATTAGGCAATACATATTTCTTACCTTTTTCAATAAAACAATTGAACTTTTTCTTCATCTTCAAGGAACTCATGATGCACTTCAGCTATTGTAATATGCTGTAAAGCCCTTAGGGCTAAATGAACATCGCAGCACTGTTTGGCCATAAACAGAACTGCAAACTGCCACCCTTTTGTACAGACACAGATACTGTATCTGTAGTTTGAAACTAGTCTGGCGTCTTAAAGTTAGGCTGCTATTTCTGGTCATTGCTCCATATTTCATATGGTAGACTGTCTCCTGCCTCTAATATCATGTATGTATAATTAAGAGAAAAAAGAACTAAGAGAAAAGAGAACTGGGACAAGAATGAATAAACTAAGAGAAAAGAGACACTGAGAGAGAATCCAAGGGGCTCTACTATGAGTAAAATATATGAAAAAAAATTATGGTAATCTGAGTTCTTTGGATAATTTTTCACTTACCATCTGTGCTGACTGGAAAGTGTTATGCATCCCAGAAATGCCATGTTCTTCTGATCCTGATACAATCTTGTGGGGGCAGACCCATTATTTGGGTGGGACCTTTTTGATTAAGTCATCTCCACGGAGATGTGACCCACCCCACTGTGGGTGGGACATTTTGATTAGGTGGTTTCTGTGGAGCTGTGTCTTTGCCCATTCAAGGTAGTTTTTTTTTTATTTTTATTTTTTATTTATTTATTTTTTTTTCATGGGCAGGCACTGGGAATCGAACCTGGATCTCCAGCATGGCAGGTGAGAACTCTGCCTTCTGAGTCACCATGGCCCGCCCTCAAGGTGGGTCTTAATCTGCTTATTGGAGCTCTTCAGAGGGAACCATTTTGGAAAATTTTTTTTCCAAAATTTTTTTTTCCAAAAAAAGTCAACACAGACTGAGACATTGAGATGCAGAAAGAAAACGCCCCTGGGGAAGCTTTTTGAAACCAGAAGCCAAAGGACCAGCAGATACCAGCCACATGCCTTCCCAGCTGACAGAGGTGTTCTGGATGCCATCAGCATTTCTTGAGTCAAGGTATCTGTATTGGTTTGCTAAAGCTGCTGGAATGCAATATACCAGAAATGGAACAGCTTTATAAAGGGAATTTATTATGTTACAGGTTTACTGTTCCAAGGCTTTGAAAATGTCCAAATTAAGGCACCAATAAGAGGCTATTTTCACTCAAGAAAGGCTGATGCCATCTGGAACACCTCTGTCAGCTGGGCAGGCATGTGGCTGGCATCTGCGGGTATTTGTTCCTAGTTCCATTGCTTCCAGGTCTGATGCCAGTGGTTTCCTCTCTTCGCATGTGTGGGCCTTCACTGAGCTCCTCTGGGACACAACTCTGGGTTCTGGCTGCTGGGCTCTGCCCATGCCTAGACATCTGCTCTCTCTGTTGGCACTCCAAGCATTTCCAGACAGCTGATGGAGGTCAGCTCTGAAGCAACTGTTCTCCAAGTGCTGTTCTCTGAGGTTTCTCCAAAATATGTCTCCTTTTACAGGACTCCAGTAAACCAATCAGGACCCACCTGGAATGGGCAGAGTCACACCTCCGTGTGGTCGAAGGGCCACACCCATAACTGGCGCACCGTATTTCTGCGGAAATAACCTAATCAAGAGGGCTTCTGCCCTGCAATACTGAATGGGGATTAAGGGACATGGCTTTTCTGGGTGCAAAACACTTGCAATCTAGCCTAGTATCTTTCTCTGGATGCCTTAGTTTGGACATTTTTATGGCCTTAGAATAGTACACTTGTAATTTAATAAGTCCCATTTATAAAAGCCAGCCCATTTCTGGTATATTACATTCAAGCAGCTTTAGCTAACCAAAACACTGTCTTTCTTATCTGCATTCTACATAGCCAAAATAGCTAGATAGCTGGATTCTGAAGAGATGAAATGTTTCCACACATGGGGATAAAATGGCTATTTGATTTCATAGTCCTTCTTGGGATATGTAATAGCTACATCCCAAACATCTGTTTACACAATCTAGGAATGTGCAGCCATTTTCTTTACAGTTGCTAACATGAGCATCTGTTTTCCTATTTATACCTAATTGCTCTACTCCCACTTCCTGCTTCAAGAGTGGCCAGAAATCTGCTGTGTGAAGTTTTGGGCCTGTTAGTGCACTTGGTCTCTGTGGCAGATTGATAATACATTTGATCTGATTATGCATATTTTGTGCAATCTATAGCTGTTTTCACTATGGTGTCATGGGCCGATCTCTTTTCAATCTGAGGAATCCTGTTGATGGAGGCTCTGGGGGAGGGGCTGGCCCTGAGATCCAAGGGCTGCGGCTGAAGCCCTTCGCTCAGGTCTCTTGCTCTGAGCCTGGCTGTGTACTGCAAGGGGTGGCCCAAACCTGTCCTTGCAGGTGTTGAGTCCTACATGCCCAGGGATGTGAGTGTCCTAGCCTGAATACAAACAGGTGTTCTCAAATCTAATGAACTATCTCACATTTCTAGGCATTCCCCTCTCTATTACATTAGTTATGAATTTTTGGTTGTATAACAGTAGCTAATTTATAGGAGGGAGAAAGAATTTATTGGAATGTATTAAATCAGAATCAGAGAAACTATCTAAAGGCTATTATTTTCCATACAACTGCTGGAACAATTCAGTAAAAATATGTCAAATCAAATCTCTCTCCTGTTGAAAACATACCAAGGATGTGAGGCTGCAGGGCTCTGAGAAGAGGCATTGCATGCAGCCACCTATCTGACTGGGGCAGACCCCCTTGGGGAAAAGACTTCCATTAAACCCCCCTCCCCTAATCAGATCTCATGAGACCTTCTGAAACTCCCTGTGGACCTGAACCTTTATAAGCTGCTCCCATGGCTCTCCTCTCTCTCTTTTGCACAGAATACTGACTTCCATTTCCAACTGGCTGTCATCGGGAAGAATCTCTCCTGTTCTTAAGTCCCTAATTAAACTCATGGGTAACTCTGTGCCAGGCATGTTCTTTGGTCTTACGGCTAAGTTGGGTTGGAATAAAGAGCTTCTAATGAGAAGCCAGGAAAATCCTACCAGGTTCTACACAATCTGACCTTGGCCACCTTGACCTCAGCTCTGCTACCATTTTTCCCACTCCCACCACACTGACCCCTGCATCTGCCCCAGGCCCACTGCCCTTTCTGCTGCTTTATGCACCGAGCACTCTCCCCTGTCATAGCCTTTGAGCTCGTTTCACCTGCCTAGGCAGCTCTCCCTGCAGACTGGTGTAGTTCAACTCCCTCATTCCACTCAGATGTTTACATATCTCTTTCTCCAACTAGAATGTCAACTTCTTGAGGACAGGGCTTTACTGATGAACCTCCAGGCCTTAGAACAGGGCCAGGCACATGATTTGCTTTCAATAAGTGCAAGTCAAACCAGGTCATGGGGAGCTCCAGGAACCATGGTATGACCTGGCAGATATTCCTCAAAGGCACACCATCTGGTGAGTGACCAGCTCCACTTGCCTTCTATCTCCATGCACTTCCAATGCAGATTCCAATTCTTGGCGAAGAGAGAACTGGTCCCATCCTGTCCCTGTGGTCAGGGGAAAAGGCCTCCTACTGGAGTGGCTCCAGAAGAAGTGAGTCCTTCCAGGCAGACTAAATGGAAAGATGTTCACCACACTCCTGGGCTGGATATTTGGGGATGTGGTGGTTAGATTCAGCTGTTAACTTGGCCAGGTGAATGAACCTAATTCTGTTGCTGCGGACATGAGCCAATGGGACATGAACCTCATCTGCCGCTGATTACATCTGCAGTCGGCTAGGAGGCATGCCTGCTGCAATGAATGACATTTGACTTAATTGGCTGGTGCTAAAATGAGAAAGTATAATGTAGCACAGCCCAAGTAGCCCAACATACTTCATCTCGGCATACCTCATCTCGGCACTCGCAGCTCAGCCCAGGCCTTTGGAGATGCAGAAAGGAATTACCCTGGGGAAAGACATTGGTACCCAAAGGCCTGGAGAGAAGGCCAGCAGAGATCGCTTTGTACCTTCCTACGTAAGAAAGAACCTCAGTCCAAAGTTAGCTGTCCTTCCTCTGAAGAACTATATGTTAACTAAATAAATCCCCTTTTATTGAAAGCCAACCTGTCTCTGGTGTGTTGCATTCCAGCAACTAGCAAATTAGAACAGATTTGGTACCAGACAGTAGGGTGCTGCTGCGGTTTGCAAATACCAGATATGTTGGAACGTTTTTCTGGATGTAAAGGGGGAAGATTTTGGAGGAACTGTGAAGAGAATGATGGAGAAGTCCTGGAGTGCTTGAAGAGACTGTTGGTGTAAATGGAACCACTGCCAATCTTGACAAAGGAGGACACAAAAGGGAAAAACTGGAGTTTGCAGAGTGAGAACCATGGAAGCTCGGGTCTGAAGCCAAGAAACCTCAGCCAGGAGAGTGGACCCACCCATATACATGGAGAGGGTGAGTTTGCCCTGAGGGCAAAGGATGAGTATCCCATCTCGTTGCAGTGGAAGAGTTGTGCAGCCTCAGGCCTTGGAGAAGGTAGAGCACACTCCTTGGGGACTGGGAGAGCCTGGCTGCCACCACAGGGAGGGGTTGAGCGTGTGCCCTGGAAATGACAGAGAGCCCAGGTGTGGCCCCGATGCCTGGAGAGGGTGGAGCTGAGAAAAAGGTGTTCTCCTCGATGTTCCCCGAGGTTGATTCGGAAAGAGGCTGGATACTGCATAGGCCCCCAGAAGGGGTGGGACTGCCACTTTCTAAAGCCGAAGGATGAATGACTTTCAGACTTTGAAATTTAATAGTGTTTGCCCTGCAGGTTTTACATCTGTGTTCCTTCCAATTTCTCCCTATGGAAATGAAAACCTGTATCCTGTGAATATCCTCCCTTGCATATTGGCATCAGACAACTTATTTTGAGATTCACAGGTCCACAGCCAGAAGAGAATTTTTTGTACCTTAATACTGTTTAAGGTGATGCGAGTAGTCACCAAGTTGTCAAGGGGTGGACATGTGGTAGTTAGATTCAGTTGTCAGCATGGCCAGGTGAAGGCACCTAGTTTTGTTGCTGTGGACATGAGCCAATGGTACGTGAACCTCATCTGTTGCTGATTACATCTGCAGTTGGCTAGGAGGTGTGCCTGCTGCAATGAATGACATTTCAGTTAACTGGCTGGTGCTTACATGAGAGAGTGCAACGTAGCACAGCCCAAGCAGCTCAGCATACCGCATCTCAACACTTGCAGCTCAGCTCAGGCCTTTGGAGATGCAGAAAGGAATCACCCCGGGGAAAGACGCTGGAACCCAGAGGCCTGGAGAGAAGGCCAGCAGAGATTACCCTGAGCCTTCCCATGTAAGAAAGAACCTCAGTCAAAAGTTAGATCTCTTTCCTCTGAAGAACTATATGTTAACTAAATAAATCCCCTTTTATTGAAAGCCAATCTGTCTCTGGTGTGTTACATTCCAGCAGCTAGCAAACTAGGACAGGGGATGAAGTGTTCCATCAAGAAAATTGTGCTGAACTTTAAACACAAAACATTCCCTCAAGAGCTTCAGGTGAACATCTTTTGTCCTTCCTACAAGGAGTAAATGTCTACATATCTATAACTCTATATGTCACATATTTAAAAAATAAAAATAAATTCCCCTCCTTCATCTGGTACATGAAATAACATAGCATCTTACATTGAACAGAATATTTTCCATTGAAATCATTGAAAAGAAAACTTAAGGTACAGAGTTATTATAAATGGATACATCTTTTGCATTTCTCTCCATATAATTTACAATAAAATGACTTATTAATTGCATATACAAATGTGATATACTTGCATTCTTTTGGATAATTTACAAACAAGGAAATTCCCATTTGGAAGAACAGTCTTTGCGCAGCTGTGCATCCTGGAGGGCACTTCAGGGACCTTGGCTAGCAGTCACCATGGAAGTGGGCGTGGCTGCACTTCCCCAGCTGGAACCATCCATCCCCTTAGCTGGAGTGAAGGAGCTGGAGCCCGGGAGAGGTCTTCTGAGCAGCACAAGAGGGTGGAAGTCATGCATAGAAAATTCTTGAAACTACTGTGCAGGTTTGAAGCAGCACTTGTGCTAAGCATAGCCTAAGACCACCTGAAGATGTTAAATCAAAGTTAACGATGGCGTGTACGGTAAGCGAGCATTCAAAATAGCTTTTTGGGGCTACGTTTTGCTGAAGACACCTTGCCACTGTTATTAAAATACCTGGTATTTCCTCCCCTACCCTGCCACTGCTTTTTCTCCCTCATTTCTTCAAGGCCTAGAGCTTTCTGTAGGCTTCAGAGCAAACACTAGGAAATAATCTGGTGTTGCTCTGGGTGAGTGGGGGTGGTAGCATGCATGTGGGAGGAAGAGAGCACACACTAAACATCATATAGAGATCAGCATATAGGGACAGAGGTTGCTGTGAAAAATATGAGAAATAATAAACACTCATTACTTCCAATTGTGAATGAGGAAATAGAGAATTATGCCTTTATTTCCTAGAGGTAGGTTTATGTGGTAAGTTCACACACTGATATGTGAACTTCTTGATTTTTTCCAATGAGCAATTCAAGATGGGAAAGTTAGTGTCCTTTTGTGTATTTACATTAACCATTACTCTTAATGAAATGTGATTATATATGGCTTCATGAATGCACAATATTCAATGTACAACTGAATAAGCAATGAGTATAGAAAAAGCAGATTTAGTTAGCGGAAAATTCTAACATAATGATAGTATGAAACTTGTGTACAAGGACTTTCTTAGAACCTGATAGGGAAAAATGCTATTCTAGGTCTTTGTGTTTTCCTATACAATAGAATCAGTTTGTCTATTTATACAAAACGCTACTGGGATTTTGATTGAGATTTTGTAGACCAGTTTGACAGAATTGATATCTAAACCATACTGAGTTTTCTAATCTATGAATCAGTACATCTATTTAGTTCTTTGATTTTTTAGTAATGTTTTATACTTTTCAGTATGCAGTTTTACACTATTTTGTTAGATTTATCCTTATTTCATGTTTTTGATGCTATTGCAAACAATTCTGCTTTTAAATTTCAATTTCCAATTTTTCACTACTAGAATATAGAAATACAATTTGTATTTTTAAAATTAATCTTTTATCCAGCAATCTTGCTTAACTCATGGTTCTAGTGGCTTTTCCTTTTTGCAGATTCTTTAGGATTTTCTTTGTAGAAAATCACATTCTCTGCAAATGAAGGCAGCATTTTTCTCCCTTTGAGATATATATCTATTTTATTTCTTTTTCTCAACTTATTGCACTGGGTAGAGCTACCAGTACAATGTAGAACAGTAGCAATTAGAGAGGACATTCTTGCCTTATTCCTGATCTTAGGGGAAAAACATTGCTTTTCACCATTAAATTTGATTATATAAATTGTCAGGTTTTTTTTTTTGAGATGCTCTTTGTAAGCATCTACCTCAAGAAGCTAGAAAAAGAAAAGCAAATTAAGCCCAAAGCTCTCCACTTCAGCCAGCCAACCTGTCCCGTGGAATTCATTGAAGACCTTCTTGGAGCTGCCAGCTCGCAGCCTGCCCTATGGAATTTGGATTTATGCATTTCCATTGTTGTGTGTGAGACAGACACCTTTATAAAATCTCATATTTACAGACATCTCCTATGGGTTCTTTTTCTCTAGAGATTCTGGTAAACAGAATCCTAAAAATGGTTTTTTACAATTGGTTTTCTACTCTGATTAGATTCAAAGGCAATAACAACCCTATTTCCAATAATCAACATGGCACTGACAGCCCATGGCATGAGCTGGCGATACTGATACACAAAATATCACCATTTGATTTTCCTAATCATACTCTTATAGGAGGCAAGGCTCTGGTTGACAGTGTTTTTACCACCTTTACAGAGTTTTGTGGAATTAGCAGGTAGAATGATGTTGGCTAGTTGCTGTTAAATACGTTGAATGCAGTGATGAGGGAAAGGGATGAGCTGAAGGCTTCAAATTTGCAACTTAAGCACCATATGAAAGATGTAAAATTTTTTTATGTGTGCCATGAAAGAAAATCTTATTTCCTGTGGTTGCTGATTTGAGATCTCTGAAAACCAGACACAAAGCCTCATAGTGCAAGTAGCAGATTTACAACATAAACTAAAATCTCAACCTAGCAGGGCATCTGCTGTTAAAGTAAGGGCATTGATTGGAAAAGAATGGGATTCTGAAAACTGGAATGGAGACCTATGGGTTGGTAATTATCGCAGTGGGGAAACTGGAACCCTGGATTCTGCCAAGTCTTTGCTAGATAGACCTGTAATGCTAGGTCCTGAGTAAACAGCTTCCCCCTTCCCCCACCTCCAGACTGTCCTGAAGAAAGAACCCCTCAGTCTCTAGCCTGCCTTCAAGAGACAGCTACCTGACCTCCAGCCTGCCTTGAGGAAACAGCTTCCCACCCTCTAGTCTGCCCTGAGGAGTCTGCCATCCACCCTCCACCTAAAGAGATTAACCCTTCAGTGTCTGCTAAACCTGTAACCACCTCCCTTGGGAAAACAGCTCTCACTCCTGAGCTCTCTGGGGAGATGAATCCTGTTTCACCAGAGGAAACTGCAAGAGGGCCCTGAGCCAGCCAGCCAGCCTCTCCTGGGCAATTCAGTGAAGACCTTCATCAGAACTGCCAGCTTGTGGCCTGCCCTACGAAATTTGGACTCATACATTCCAACAGTTGCATGAAATACTTTAATACAATCTTACATTTGCAGGTATCTCCTGTGGGTTCTGTTTTCTGGAGAGCCTGATAACACAAAGTCCCTAGAGATGAGCAGGACAGGGTCTCACCCACTGGCGGAGCCCACCACTCTCCAGTTGTCCTCGTCTTAGAGAGCCCCATGATCATTCCTCCTCCCTCTGCTGTTCTGCCTTCCTCCTTTGAAGCACCCAAGGTGTTTCCTTCCTCTCTCAGATGACCCAAGTTCACCTACCTGATAGAACCAAACCCAAAGTCACAGAACCAGTGAGCTGGTTAAATACAGACAAGTCTGTCTGATCCACAAAATACAGTTGATGCTCAGTATTCACAGATTCTGTTTGCAAAATCACCTACTTGCTGAAATTTATTTATGACCACCATAGCAATATTCATGGGGTTTTCAAGGTCATTTACAGACATATACAGAGCAGCAGAAAATTCAAGTCACTCAACTTGCATGTTGCCAGCTGAGGTCAAATGAGCTGTTTTGGCTCTCATTCTGTAAAGTATCCTTTTCACCAAATATTTAGTACCACCATCTTGGCATTTTTGTCCTTCTTTTTGTTGATTGTATTATTTATAATGGCCCCACAAGCATATTGCTGAAGTGCTCCAAGGGTTGGATTTATTTAATTAGAAATCTGGGTGGTACTCAACATTGGTGGCACATGATTTGTTAGTGTTTTCTGTAATGGATTTCTAAACCCAGTGAATGATGTCCCTGCTAATAATTATGTCATTATGATCAGTGAATTGTAAAGAACAAATTAATTATAATAAATTACCTAAGTATAGTAGCAGAATTTTCAAAGTCTGACAATTTAAAGAAAATAATCTCTGAGACTCAGAATTTTTAATTCACTTTTCCTTAGTATTTGAGATACACAATTACTTCAAATCTATTAAGACTTATTCAAGTTTCATGATTGGCATTTCTTCAAAGATTTTGCCTTTGTTATATTATCATTAGCAATAAGTTTCTGTGAGTTCAAGGGACTGTTCTTTTGATATTTGCATGCTTTCATGTGATAAATATTCAACGTAGACCTCTGTACTACTTGTTCTTCATTTGTTAATTCATGTTTCTCAACAAACATTTTTTAATGTCAAAAGCAAATTAAATCCAAGGGTTAAAGTCTTCCTGGCACCGAGAGGTCAATAATGCCATCTTGACCAAAAGAGGGAAAAGAAGTGCAACAAATAAGGTATCAGTAGCTGACTGAGTGCAAACAGAGTCAAGAGGCTACTCTGGAGGTCACTCTTACGCCAGCTTCAGTTAGACATTGCTACCCATCATAACTTGCTAACCCCCACCCAGGACCATTCCAGCCAATCCTAAAGAACACCTAGGGTATTATATAAGATTCTACAAAGGTTCCATGAACTAGGGTAATCTTCCAGAAACCTACAACCTCCAGATAGGTGCCTGGAGCCGATAAGTCCTGAAACACAGAGGGGCCAGCCTTTCCAGAACATCAGCTAGTTCCATTCCCCTATCCCGTATTATCAACAGCCCCTTCCAACATGAAAAAGTTAGAATGGGCATAGCACAAATACTCATAAAGAGTGGGAGAAAGATCAAAAGTGATAGTGGAGGTATACACAGAAGGTAGGGTTTAACAAATGAGTAAGAGTATGGAATCATTACATTGATATTTCTTTTAGTCTCCAGTATCTTAGAGCAGCTAGATGTATAAACCTAAAATTGTGAATTGTAACTCATACCAACCTCTGAAATCTGTTCTACAACTAATTGTTGCAATGTGCTTTGAAATGTATTGATTTTTGTACATATGTCATTTTCCACATAAAAGAAAAAAGTCAAAAAAAGGAGGAGGAGAGTTGTAACAAAGAAGATAGGATGTAACAAATGAGTATGACTACTGAATCAGTACACTAATTTATCTTTTTAGTCTTCAGTGTCTTAGACCAGCTAGAAGGAAAAACCTGAAATTGTGGTGCTGTAACCCATACCACACTTTGAAATGTGTTCTATAACTACCTGTTAAAATGCACTTTGACATTTATAGCTTTTTTGTATGTTATCGTTCACAGTAAAAAAGTTTAAAAAACAAAGCAAGCACAAAGCAAGCCCAAAATAAGAGAAGAAAATTTCTGTAAGACTAGAAATGAGTGAAACAGGAAATAGAAAAATGGTAGAGATCAATTTCAGATCAACTGAAATCAAAAGCTGGTTCTATAAAACTAGTAAAATTAATAAACTGCTAGCCAGACTGATTAGAAAAAAAAGAGAAGACAAATAACCAATATCAGGTATGGAAAAGGAGACATTACTACCAACCCTACGGATATTAAAAGGATAATAATGGAACTTGTGTGCTTATAAATTTGACAACTTAGGTTAAATAGACAAATTCTTTGAAGGACACAAACATCTGAAGCTCATGAGAGAAGAAACTAATATTTTGAAAAATCCTCTATTTATTAAAGAAATTGAATTCGAAGTATAAGCCTTCCAACAAAGAAAACTCCAGGCCCAGAGATCTTCACTGATGAATTTTACTAAGCATTTAAAGGAAGAAATAATATCAATTGTGCACAAACTCTTACAGAAAATAGAAAAGAAGGAAAAACTTCCCAACTCATTTCATAAGACCACCATTACTCTAACCCAAAAGTAGACAAAGAGAGTACAAGAAAAGAAAAATTCGTAGTAACATCCCTCAGGAACATAGATGCAAAAATCCTTATAAAATATTAGCAAATTATATATAATTATATATATATATATATATATATATATATAGGTCATCTACATCATGACTTAGGAATACTTATCCCATGAATGCAAGGCTGTTTTCTCATTTAAAAAATAATCAGTAGTAAGCCAGAAACAAAAAGCAAACATTGCATGACCTCATTTAGAAAATACTTATAAGAAAACTGGGGCCTGGATTGTAAGCTCTTATAGCAGTCACATTTAGTCCAGAGTGGTAACTGTCATTTCTGGATTTTGAGGGACTGTTTATATATGTATAATCTGGTGTAGAGATGAGCATGAAGCCAATCGAGTTGGGATTAAGGTAATTCAGAACATGGGGTAAGGAAAATGTTGCTTGTATTTTAGAACTTCACCTACTCTTTGAGATGAAAGGAAGAAAGTTTTATTATGTCCAGAACCTAAATTTTCTGTAGCACATAATCTAACTCAATTTGTTTGGATAGCTCATTTAAACAATCTAAACACAGGGAGCCCAGAATAAGAAAGAAAGCCTTTAACCCTGTATAGTTAAATGTAATACCTGGATACATCCCAGAGTATATTAAGCAGATAATCAAGAAGTATTGGCAAAGTCCCTCGAGGGCTGGGAGAAAAATTATGGAACTATTAAACTTTACTGCCAGGGGAACCCCAGATACTGTGCCAAACATTAGAGACACCCAAATCAACAGGTCAAGTCCTTGATCTTGAGGTTTGCTCTTGTGAAGCTGATGTATGAAGCAGAGAAGCTCAGTCTACCAATAGGCATGCCTAAGAGTCACCGCTGGAGGACCCCTTTCGTTGCTCAAATTTGGCCTCTCTCTCTCTCTAACCCCAACTCTGCAAGTGAAAACCATTGCCCTCTCCGCTATGTGGAACATGACATCCAGGGATGAAAGTCTCCCTGGTGGCAGGGGAGAGAACTCCTAGGGATGAGCCTGGTCCTGGCACTGTGGGATCAACAATGCCAACCTGACCAAAAGGGGGAAAAGAAGTGTAACAAAAAAGGTATCAGCGGGTGACCGAGTGCAAACAGAGTCAAGAGGCTACTCTGGAGGTCACTCATACACAAGATTCAGTTAGACATTGCTACCTATCATAACTTGCCAACCCCCAACCAAAAGCATTCCTGCTAATCATAAAGAATACCCAGGACATTATATAAAATTCTACAAAGGTTCCATGCAATAGGATAGCTTTCCTGAAACCTACAACCTCCAGCTAGGTCCCTGGACCAGATAAGTCCTGAAACGCAGAGGGGCCAGTCTCTCCAGAACATGAGCCAGTTCCATCCCCCTGTCCCATGTTATCAACAGTCCCTTCCAACATGAAAAAGTTAGACTAGGGCATAGCTCAAATATCCCTAAAGAGTCGGAGAGTAGGAGAAAGATCAAAGATGATAGTGGAGTTATATACAGATGGTGGGGTTTAACAAATATGATTGCTGAATCTTTCAATTGATATTTCTTTTAGCCTCCAATATCTTAGAGCAGCTAGAAATAAAACCTAAAATTGTGGGATTGTAATCCATACCAAACTCTGAAATCTTGCTTTTTATGTATGTATGTTATTTAAAGAGAAAGAGGAGTATAACAGAGAAGACAGGATTTAAGAAATGAGTATGACTGATAAATCATTATATTGATAAGTCTATTGGTCGCCAGTGTCTTGGAACAGTTAGAAGAAAAAACAAAAAATCGTGGAACTGTAACCCATATCAAACTTTAAAATTTGTTCTATAACAACTGTAACCCACACCAACCCCACACCAATCTGTTCTATAACTACTTGTTAAAATGTACTTGGAAATTTATTGCTTTTTTTGTATACATATTTCACAATAAAAAATGTTAGAAGAAAACAATCTGTGAAATGCTATTGATTTTTGATATTGACCTTGTTTCCAGGTATCCACATACTAATTCTTAGATTTTATCTGTAAATTCTTTGGATGTTCTACATTCATAACCATATCTCAGAGAAATATTTGAACATTTCACTATTAAGTGTTTTTTTCTTTTTTTTTTGGGGGGGGGGGTGCATGGTCCAGGAAACAAACATAGAGTTTTTAAAAGATATTCTTTATCCAATCAAGAAAATTTCCTTCTATTCTGAGCTTGCGACGAATTTTTTTTTTGTTTTCAAATCATGATTGGATGTTGACTTTATGAAATGCTTTTATCCTACATATTGAAATAGTCATAGATTTCTGCCTTTATTCTGACTAATTATACTCACTTGTTTTCTTCTTTTATTGAGAGATAACATATATATGCTAAAGTGCATAAGGTGTAATAAGCTTAAGTGGACATCATAGTGATGTTTACACCTGTACACTCCCATTTAATCACCACTCTGATCAATATTTACTTTAGACACCCCTTCAGGTTCCATGTTCCCTTTATTTTTTTAGAGCAGTTGTAGATTTACAGAAAAATTGAGCAAAAAGAGAGTTCCCATATACCCTCCACATGGTTTCCTCTATTATTAGCACCTTAATTGTAACAATATATTTGTTGTAATTACTGACCCGATATTGGCATACTATTAACTAATGCCTACAGCTTATTTGGATATCCTTAGTTTTTCCCTAATGCCCTTTTTCTGTCCCAGTCCCATCAAGAACACCACCTTGCACTTATTCAGCACATCTGCTCGGGTCCCCGTTGACGTTCTCTGTTTTTGATGACCTTGAAAGTTTTGAGGAGCCTTAGTTACTTTGCAGGATGTCCGCGAGTGAAATCCATCTGATGTCTTCTCATGATTAGACTAGAGTTACGGGTTTTTAGGAGGAAGATCAGAAGTAAATGCCATTTTTATCACATCGTATCTAGAGGACATGCTATCAAAATCACCTGTCGACGCTGACTTTGCCATCAACCACTGGACTGAAGCAGTGTCCACCCTGCTTGTCCTCTGTGAAGGTGTTACTGCCCCCCCTGCACTCTGTGGAAGGGAGTTGCTGTCCACAACCCGCTCTCGAGTGGGGACTTGTGCTTTCCTCCCTTAGGACAGAGTCTTTATGAACTTCACTTGTAATTCTTCTGCCTGGGAGGTTTGTCTCTTCTCCCTGATTTATTAATTTATCAATAATTTATAAGAGTATGAACTCAAGGATGTTGATTTTATATTCTAGGTTATAATCCAACACAACATTATTTTGTTGCTCAAATAGTTCCAGCTTTGGCTACTGAGAGTTCTTTCAGTTGGCTCCAATGCCCCTTTGACATATACTCCATAAAGGTGCCTGTATGTGTGTGTGTATTCTAGCAGTTCTTTACTTCCTGCACTACAAGGTGCCCAGGCTCACCTTGTATATCCCCTGCCTTAGTTCTAATATCAGCCATTTGTCCAAGAAGCTCTGGTTTCTTTCACTGGCAATGCTTTTAGAAACCAAAATCCAGACTTATATTAGTTTATTAACTGCCAGAATGTGATTTACCAGAACTGAAATGACTCTCAAAAAGGAAAATTTAATAAGTTACAACCTTACAGTTCTAAGGAAGTGAAAGTGTCTGAATTAAGGCACCAACAATGGGTCAGGAACACCTCTGTTAGCTGGGAAGTCACCTGGCTGGAATCTGCTGGTCCCTTGTTCCTGGGCTCTGCTGTTTTCAGCCTCTGTTCCTGTGGGGATTCCTCACTTTGCTTCTCCAGGGCTGGCTTTCATCTCTTGGCTTCCCTTGGCTCTCTCCAGGTTCTGGCTTGCTAGCATCTCATGGTGACATCTGCTGGGTTCCAGGCATCTCCAGACATCTGTGTCTCTGTCTCTGAAGCAACTGTTCTCCAAGTGTCTACATCTGCTCTCTCTGTCAGCTCTGAGGCTTCTGTTGTTTCTTCAAAATGTTTCCACTTTTAAAGGACTCCAGTAATCTAATCAAGACCACCTAGAATGGGTGGAGCCACATCTCCCTCTAATTAAAAGATCAAACCACAACTGGGTGAGTCACATCTCTATGGAGATAATCTAATCAAAAGTTCCCAATCTACGGCATTGAATCAGGATTACAAGAAACGCCTTCCCCCACAAGATTGAATCGGGATTAAAGCATGGCTTTTCTGGGGTACATAATACTTTTAAACCACCATAGGGCTCCAGGTGTCCTCATTGCTATGGGATGTGATTTCTTTTAGGCTCTCTTAGCTGACAGAGAAGAAGAAATATATGCATTTATATGAACTAGTATGTATATACATATCTATAAATATTTCTATGCATAACCATCTGTGTCTATATTAAGTTAAATATGAGTTTATACTGATGTCTGCAATCCTAATCATTTACCATCCAGATCATTTAAAACTTCTCATTTTAATGATCTGTAACTTCTCAATCCAACAGTGAGAAATCCGGGCTGTACTATCTTCCACCCACTTACTTACTTATTCATTCCAGTTTACATGATCAGCAGCATCGGAATTGTTCACCTGTGTCCCGTGTGCAGCCCTTTCTGCCTTCGGTACTAGACTCCATTCATTACCAAGCTGCTTAGGTCAGTACCTTTCCCCAATTTCTTCAGTGAGGCTGTCTGATACACTTGTAAGACACTTAAATTCTCTTGACAGTCTGCATTCATTCCTGGGATCCTCTGACATAAAGGATGTTTTTTTTTAAATTTGCATATGTTAAAGTTTTCTCTCGGGGTTGCAAAGTTCTGCAGGATTTGACAAATGCATTGTCATGTACCCACAATTATAGTATCACAGGGATTAGTTTCACCATCCTAAGCACTCCCTGTTCCCTTCCTATTTGCCCTTTACCTACCTGCCGAACTCCTAGAGACTACTGATCTGAGTTCTGCTTTTCTGAAATCATACTTGGTAGAGTACAGAGCCTCTCAGGATGGCTGCTGCCACGTGACAATATGCATTTAAATTCCTCCATGTCTTTGTGCGGTTTGAGAGCTCATTTTCTTGTATTGGGGAATAGTATTTCACTGTTTGGTTTTACCATAGTCTGTTTATCTATCCATCTATTGAGAGATACATTGGTTGCTTTCAGTTTTTAGTAATTATGAATAATGCTGCTAAAAACATTAGCAAGCAGGTTTTCAAGTGGACATAAGTTTTCAACTCTACTGGGTAAACATTTAGGAGCACAATTGCTGGATAGTTTGGTAAGACTTAATTAGTTTGGCAAGAAACTGCCAAACTGTCTTCCAAAGTAGCTGTTTTAGTTTGGTAAAGCTGACGAAATGCAATATACCAGAAAAGAGTTGGATTTTTACAATGGGCAATTATTAACTAACAAGTTTACAGTTATGAGGTGAGGCTGTGAAAATTCCAGTTGAATCAAGGCTTTAGTAGGATAACACTTTTCTGAAGAAAGGCTGCTGGTGATCTGGGACCCCTATGTCATGCAGCCAGGTACAGGGCAGCATCTGCTGGGCCTTCCCTCCCATGGGGTCGGCTCTGGTTGCTTCATCACTCAGCTTCTCTGGCTTTTCTCGCTTTGCTTCTCTGCAGCTTGTGTTTTCTTTTGATAAAGGCTCATTCTAAGTAAGGTGGGTCACATCTCAGTTTACGTTAAGATCCCACTCCCCAAAAGGTCCTCACGTTGGGTCCACACCCACAGGGATGGTCCGGCTTTAAGAGCCACTTTCCTGTGGTGCATAAGCTTCACACTACCAGTGGCTGCTCCATTTTGCACTCCCATCGTCAGTGAATGAGCCTTCCAAGGGCTCTGTATCCTCAGCAGCACCTGCTATTCATCCGGTTTTTAAAAATTCTAACCATTCCAATAGGTTTGTAGTGGTATTGCTTTGTTTTAATTTGCAATTCTCTATGGACAAATGATGTTGGGCATATTTTCATATACTTATTAGCTACCAATTCAGCAGTGTCTGTTCAGGTGTTTTGTTGATTTTTAGATTGGGTTGTTGTCTTATTATTGAGTTTTAACAATTCTTTGTACATGTTGGATACTGGTCTTTTATCACATATGGTGTTGCGAATATTTTCTCCCAGTTTGTGATTTTCCTTTTCATTCTCTTAACAGTGTCTTTCATAGAGAAGTTTTTAAATTTAATAAAATCCAATTTATCAATTTTTTTCATAGGTCATGTTTTTGGTGTATTACTTTAAAAATCATCACCAAATCCAAGGTAACCTAGATTTTTCTCCTGTCATCTTCTAATCATTTTACAGTTTTGCATTTTACACTTAGGTTTATGATCCATCTAAGTAAATTTTTTTGAAAGGTGTAAAGTCTGTATTAGATTCATGTTTTGTTTTGTTTTGCATATGAAGATCTAATTGATATGTTGCAAAAACTATCCTTTCTCCACTGAATTGCCTTTGTTCATTTGTCAAAGATCCCACCTTTTTAAATCGTGCTTTTATGATTCTATTTCCCCTCTCATTAGGGTATTAATGATGAAGTTTCTGATTTAATGGGTCTAGGGTGAAGTCTCAGAATCAGCATTTCTAGTAATTCTACAAGTGATGCTGCTGCTGATCTCGAGACCTCGCCTTGAGAACTGCTGTCTCAGATATGAGCACTCTGACCCACTTACATTTCCCTTGATGTCCGTATAGTTAGCATCTCATAGCTCCACTTCTAGTCTATAGCTTTATACCTAATACCCCATACGACAATATTCTTACTGTTTTATACAGTAAACACTCATTTATATTGACCCACATATTATATTCTCTGTAGTTCTTTACTCCTTCTTCCATCACTGAGTCCCATCGGGAATCACCTACCTTCTGCTGAAGAACACCCTTCAACATTTTCTTTAAGGCAGGTCTGCTAGTGACGAATGCACCCATTTTTCATGTGTGAAACTTTGTTTCTCTTTTATATTTGAAGGATAATTTTTAGAATGTGGAACTCGAGGCTACAGTTATTTTAACACATTTCTTTTAACTCATCTTCTAACTTTTATAGCTGCTGTGGAGAAGACAACTGTTCATCTTACTGCTACTTCTCTGAAGATAATTAGTCTTTTCCTTATGAGTGCTTTCAAAATTTGCTCCATGTTTGGTTTTCAGCTGTTTTACCCTGATGTGTAGGGTTTTTGCTTCTCTTCTTAGTTATTCTGATTTGGATTTATAGGACTTTTTTAATGTGTGGCTTGATGTCTTTCATTAGATTTGTATCATTGACCCTTAACTTTTTCATTGTATTGTTGCCAGAGAATATTGTCTTTATGGCACTAATTCTTTGAGATGTGCTGAGATTTGCTTTAAGGAAGAGTAAGTGGTTGATTCTTATAAATGGTGCCTGTGTACTTGAGAAGAATGTGTATTCTCTATTTATTAGCGTACGGTTCTAAATATGTTAATTATAGCAATCATGATATGTATGTTGTTTAAATATTCATTATCTGCATTAATTTTCCATCTTCTAATTATTAAATATGTCCTAAAATCTGCAATGATTTTGAGGTAATTTTCTTATGTACATTCAAGTTCAGAATGTTAAAATCACATGCTGAATTAAAACTTTTATCATTATATAGTGACCTTCTTTATCATCAATAATATTCTTTCTCTTTACATTTATTTTTAACCAATATTAAGGTAGTGATCTCTGTATTATTTTAGTGAACACTTGTCTAGTATTTTTATTTTTAACCTTTTTATTTTAACCTTTCCACATCCTTGTATTAGGTGTGTCTATTATAAAGCACAGCTAGATTTTTTTTAAAAGCTTGACTTTTTCCTTGTAAAATGGTGTTGAATTCATTTACATTTATTGTGATTATTGACATATTTAGATTTGTTTTTAACAATGTAAACTTTTCCCTATTTGTTCTTTCCTTGGCTCACCCCCCCCCCCTTTTTCATTGATTCAGTTTTTTGGTTACATTTTTTTCTTAATCAGAATTTTCACTCTATTTGTTAAAAATAAATTCTAACCTTGAAATTTTATTATATATTAAATTTAAGTTTAAAATAAGTCAATATATGAATCACTATCCTGAAAAATACAAGGACCTTAGAAGTTTAATTCCAATCACCCCCCCCACCCCCCATCTCTGATTCAAATGCTACTGAGAGTCAGAACTTTGGTTTTGTTTTTTAATTTTTTAAACACTATAAATTAGATCTCCTCCTGCCTTCCTTTCTCCTTTTCCTCTACCCTCTCATTTCTTTAACGTTTTTCCTTTCATACATACAATGCCATCTTAAATTTAAACACATCTTAGCTAATTTTTCACTGTTCTTTTTAGATTTCAGCTTTGGCTTCTGCAATAATTTCCCTGTTACTGAAGCATGTCCTTTAGACATTTCTATGATGAAGATCTGTTGATGGCAAACTCTCTAAGTTTTTATTCAGTTGAAGATATCTTCATTTTTCTTATTATTTCTGAAAAGAGAGTTTTGTCAAATACATAATTCTAGGTTGACAGTTATTTTTTCTCAACACTTTGAAGTCATTATCCTTTTTTTTGTTTGTTTCTATTATTACTGTTGAGAGTCTAATTGTCATTTACTTTCTCCCGGGCTTTTCTGAAGCTCTTTCTGTCTTGCTGGTCTGCAATTTCATGACACTGTGTATCTGTAAGGATTTCTTTTTATTTCTTTTGAGCGTTTATATATTTGCTTTCTTTATGTGTGAATCTATGACTTCATCAGTTTTGGAAAATTCTTGTTCCTTTTCTCCTCAGGTCTCGCAGCTCTTCCATTCTCTCTATCCTCTCCTCTGTGATTCTGATTGGATGCATATAAAAGTTTCTTATTCAATCTCCACATCTTTTAATTGCTTTATCTTAATTTCCATGTCCTATTCTCCTTTTCTCTCTATACTGGATTCTAGGTTTTCTCCCCCAGATATATCTCCCAGTTCGCTGATTCTCTCTTTGCTCACATCTAATCAGTAATTTAAGCCATCCATTCAACTTCCCTCTACCCAACAATTATATCTTTCATTTCCTTAAATTCTATTTTTTTTCAAATCTTCAGGATAGTTTCAAAACTATTTCAATTTCAAAATTGTCTCGAAAATTGCTGTTTTGTGAGTCTATACTGCATTATTTCAACAGTTTATGCATTGGAATTTTATGTTTTGTGTTTGCTAATTCCAAAATCTGATTTCCCTGGAGCACTTGAATCTGTGTGTAGTTTCAGCTGACTTACAATAGTGTGTTTTCTTTCCATGTGTATTTGCTGATTTTGGTTGTGCCCTCATATTTGCTTGCTCTTAATTTTTGGGAATCCTATGAATAAACTGGGGATGCTTTTCTAAAGAAAACATTTAGTTTTGTTTTTTCTTGGAACAAGGGGACTACTGATCTGTGAGTACTTTAGTTGCCTTTGTGAAACTCAGCAGGGAGACTCTCAGACTTAGCTTCTACCCTTGCTTAAAAGATTTAGTCTAGCCATGCCTTTAGGACAGCCTACTTTTCCCTTTTTATTATTGCTCACTTCCCTGCATGTTTAAGGTTTAGTTTTGGAGAGAGTGTCCTAAAGACTCTCCCTTTCCTACAAATTCAGAAATGCTATAAGATAGTTTATCCAGGATCTAATTGTGGTAGGAGAACCTATTTAGTCTCTCACCGCTGTGAACAAATCTGAATCCACCTCCCCGCCACCCCATCACCATTTTTTTCAAGTATCTCTTTAATAGGGCTTAAACATTTACAGTCAGTTCTTCACATGATTTTAAACAAGGTAATTCAAACCACAAAACCTGTCCTAGTCACCATAATCAAGCAGCGTACCTCACAGCTTTAGTTTTATGATCATCCCATTCACTTATTCTTGTACATGGAATGTACACTTGTGCAGAAGGCTCGATTTAGAATGTTCAACTGAGCAATTATTTTTTTTTCTTTCTTTGTTTTCATTTAATCTTAAAAAAATATTACCTTCATTAAAAAAATAAAGTGCTGCAGATCAAGAGTCAAGGGAATCACACTTTAAAACCAACTCTGCCACTAAATACCTACACAACACAAAGCAACTTTTTTCCTTGTATTCTAGTAGTTATCTGTAAATTGAACTATTAGACTACATATAATCCTGAAAACCCTACAATCTTTTTTATTTTTAATTTCTTAAATTGTATAGTATAACACATATACAAAGCAAAGAAATAAAAAAAGCAACAGTTTTCAAAGCACTCTTCAACGAGTGGTTACAGGACAGACCCCAGAGTTTTCATGACTACCATAGGATCCTCTCATATTTTTCCTTCTAGCTGTTCTAGAATATGGGAGGCTGGAGGGCTTAAATTTTTTTCTTAATCATCACAATCTAGTTTTTTTCCTTGTTTTTTTCTGTGAAAAAATAATATATATACAAAAAAAAGCTATAAATTTCAAAGCATAGTACCACAATGGGTGTAAATATATTTCAGAGTTTGACATGGGTTGCAATTTCACAATTTTAGGCTTTTACTTCTAGCTGCTCTAAAATACTGGAAACTAAATGAGGTATCCACTTAATGATTCAGCTTTTCATATTCATTTGTTAAATCCTGTCTTCTCTGTATCATCACCTTTGATCTTTCCACCCCTCTTTTTAGGGATGTTTGGGCTCTTGAAATTCTAAATTTTTCTTATTGGAATGGTCTGTCACTAATATGGGGTAGGGAGATAGAACTATCTGAGAGAGAGATAGTTCTAGAGAGGCTGGGCTAGGTTTCAGGACTTATGTGGTCCAGGGACCCATCTGGATGGTTGTAGGCTTCTGGTAAGTTACTCCAGTGCATGGAACCCTTGTGGAATCTTATATATTGCCCTAGGTGTTCTTTAGGATTGGCTGGAAAGGTCCTGGTTGGGGGTTGGAAGGTTATGATAGGTAGCAATGTCTAACTGAAGCTTGCATAAGAACAACCTCTAGAGTAGCCTCTCGACTCTATATGACCTCTCTCTGCCACTAATACTTGCTTAGTAACACTTGTTTTCCCCCTTTGGTCAGGATGCAATTGTTGATCCTATGGTGGTTTCATCACTAGGAGTCCTTTCCGACGTCGCTAGGGAGACTCTAACCCTTGGATTTTCATGTTCCACATAGGGAGGAGGGCAATGATTTCACTTGCAGAGTTGGGCTCAGAGAGACTGAGGCCACATCTGAGCAACAAAAGAGGTCCTCCAGAAGTAACTCTTAGGCATGCCTAGAGATAGTCTAAACTTCTCCACTACCTACATAAGCTTTACAAGAGTAAGCCTCCTGATTGTGGGCATGGCCTATTGATTTGGGTGTCCCTAAAGTTTGACACAGTATCAGGGGATTCCCTGATGGTAAGGTTTAATAGTTCATATTCTTTCTCCCATCCCTCAGGGGACTTTGCCAATACTTTTTGATTATCTGCTTAATATACTCTAGGATGTATCCAAGCATTACAATAATCTATACAAGATTAAAGGACCTCTTTCTTATTCTGTGCTCCCTGTGTTTCAATTGTCAAATGAGCTATACAGATAGGTTGAATTAGATTATGCACTACAGAAAATTTCAGTTCCAGACCAAATAAACCTTTCTTCCAATGGTCTCAAAGAGTATGTGTGGTTCTAAAATAGACACTGTCTTCCTTACCCCTATGTTCTGAATTACTTTAACCCCAACCTGTTTGACTTCATTCTTATCTCTAAACATCAGGTTATATACATAAAACAGTTTCTCAAAATCCAGAAATAATAATCACCACTCTGGAATTAATGTGTCTGCTCTAAAAGCTTACAATCCAGGCCCTGTTTTCTTATAAGCATTTTCTAAAGGTGACAATACCATTTTAGTGTTTTGTTTCTGGCTTATTTTGTCTCACCAAATGTTCCACATGTTCATTCACATCGCTGCATGCCTCATGATTTTTTTCCTTTTTGTAGTAGCGTGATCTTCATTCATAAGTATACACCATTGTTTGCCAAACTACTCCGTCAGTGCATCCTACATCACCTTTATGCTGGTCATAAAAGTGGAATCATACAGTATTTATCTTTTTGTGTCTGGCTAATTTCACTGAAAATTATGTCTTCAAGCCTCATCCATCTTGTCATATGCTTCAGGACATCATGATCTGATACTATACTTGGAAGATGCTGAGAAATCTATAGCAAAGTTACTTGAGCTAATAAACAAATTTAGCAAGGTGGCAGGATAAAAATTTAATATGCAAAAATCAGTAACATTTCTGTACACAAGCAACGATCTAGGTGAGGAGCCAGTTAAGGAAAAATTCCATTCAAAACAGCATAATATTCCATCGTATATATACCACATTTTGTTGATCCACTTGTCTGTTGATGGGTATTTGGTTTCTTTCCATCTTTTGGCGATTGTGAATAATGCTGCTATGAACATTGGTGTGCAAATGTCTGTTTGTGTCATTGCTTTCACCTCTTCTGGGTATATACCAAGTAGTGCTATTGATGTGCCATATGGCAACTCGATATTTAGTTTCCTAAGGAACTACCAGTCTTTCATAGTGACTGCAACATTATACATTCCCATCAGCAGTGCATAAGTGTCTCAGTTTCTCCACATCCTCTCCAACATTCATAGTTTCCCTTTGTTTAACAGCAGCCATTCTTATAGGTGTGAGGTGGTATCTCATTGTAGTCTTGATCTGCATTTCCCTTATAGTCAATGAAAATGAGGATCTCTTCATGTACTTTTGAGCCATCGATATTTGCTCTTTAGAAAAATGCCTAATCATATCTTTAGCCCATTTTATAACTAGGTTGTTTGTTCTTTTGTTGTTGAGTTATATGATTTCTTTGTATATGCAATAAATTAAACCTTTGTCCGATATGTGATTTCCAAATATTTTCTCCCATTGAGTTGGCTGCCTATTCACTTTTTTGACAAAAACTTTGAGGTGCAGAAGCATTTGATTTTAAGGAGTTCCCATTTATCTATTTTTTCTTTTGCTACTTGAGCTTTATTTGTAAAGTTTAGAAAGCTACCTCCTATTACTAGGTCTTGAAGATGTTTCCCTTTTCTAGATTTTCTTCTAGAAGCTTTGTGGTGCTAGTTCTTATATTTAGGTGTTTGATCCACTTTAAGCATGTAGGGTATAAGATAGGGATCCTCTTTCATTCTTTTGGCTACTGATATCCAGTTCTTCCATGCCCACTTATTGAAAAGACTATGTTGTTCCAGTTCAGAGGATTTGGGGGCCTTCTCAAAAATCAGTTGACCATAGATTTGGTGGTCTGTTTCTGTACTCTCAATTTTATTCCATTAGTCAATGTTTCTACCTTTGTGCCAGTACCATGCTGTTTTGACCACTGTGGCTTTATAATAGGTTTTAAAATCAGGGAATGTTAAACCTCCCACTTCATTCTTCTTTTTTTAGGATGCTTTTAGCTATTTGGGATCTCTTTCCCTTCCAGAAGAATTTGGTAATTAGCTTTTCCAAATCTTTAAAGTAGGTTGCTGGAATTTTGATTGGTACTGTGTTGAATGCATGATCAATTTGGGGAGAATTGACATCTCACCTATATTTAGCCTTCTTATGCATGAGTGGGAATGTCTTTTCACCTATTTAGATCTCCTTTGATTTCTTTTTAGCAATGTTATGTAGTTTTTTGTGTATAAGTCCTTTAGTCCCTAGTTAAGTTTCGAAGTACTTGATTCTTTTAGTTGCTGTTTTGAATGGAATTTTTCCTTAACTGGCTCCTCACCTAGATCATTGCTTGTGGACAGAAATGTTACTGATTTTTGCATATTAATTTTATATCCTGCCACCTTGCTGAATTTGTTTATTAGCTCAAGTAACTTTGCTGTAGATTTCTCAGCATCTTCCAAGTATAGTATCATATCATCTGCAAATAATGAGAGTTTTATTTCTTCCTTTCCAATTTGGATGCCTTTTATTTCTTTGTCCTGACTGATTGCCCTAGTTGGAACTTTTAGTACAATGTTGAATAACAGTAGTGGACGTGGGCATCCTCGTCTTATTCCTGATCTTAGGGGGAAAGCTTTTATTCTCTCTCCATTGAGTACGATGCTGACTATCGTACTGGTTTTTCATATATTCCCTTTATCATACTGAGGTAGTTACCTTTGATTCCTATCTTTTGAAGTGTTTTTATCAGAAAAGGATGCTGAATTTTGTCGAATGCTTTTTCAGCATCCATCGACATGATCATGCAATTCTTCCCTTTTGATCTGTTAATGTGCTATATTACATTAATTGATTTTCTTGTGTTGAACCATCCTTGCATCCCTGGTATAAACCCCACTTGGTCATGGTGTATAGTTCTTTTAATGTATTGTTGGATTCAATTTGCTGGTATTTTTTGAGAATTTTTACATCTATGTTCTTAGGGACATAAGTCTGTAGTTTTCCTTTTTCATAGCATCTTTACCTAATTTTGGTTTTAAGATGATATTAGTTTCATAAAAGGAGCTAGGTAGACTTCCTTTTTTCTCAATTTTTTTGAAAAGTTTGAGAAGGATTGGTGCCAGTTCTTTCTGGAATGTTTGATAAAATTCCCCTGTGAAGCCATTTGGCCCTGGACTTTTCTTTGTAGGAAGATTTTTGATGACTGATTGAATCTCTTTACTTGTGATTGGTTTTTTGAGATCTTCTATTTCTTCCTGAGTCAGTGTAGCTTGTTTGTGTGTCTCCAGGAATTTGTTCATTTCATCTACATTGTCTAGTTTGTTGGTGTATAGTTGTTCACAGTATTCTCTTATGTTTTCTTTTATTTCTTCAGAGTCTGTGGTAATGCACCCCTTCTCATTTCTGATTTTGTTTATTTGCATCCTCTCCCTTTTTTTCTTTGTCAGTCTTGCTAGTGGCATTTCAATTTTATTGATTTTCTCAAAGAACCAACTTTGGGTTTTATTGAGTCTTTCTATTGTTCTTTTGTTTTTCCATTCATTTATCTCTGTTTTAATCTTAGTTATTTCTCATCTTCTATTTGCTTTGGGGTTAGTTTGCTGTTCTTTCTCACATTCCTGCAGGTGTGCTGTTAATTCCTCTATTTTTGCTCTTTCTTGTTTTTAATATAGGCATTTAGGGCAATAAATATTCCTCTCAGCCCAGCCATTGCTGCATCCCATAAGTTCTGGTAAGTTGTATTCTCATTTTCATTCACTTCCGGATAGGTACTGATTTCTTTATCAATTTCTTCTTTGACCCACTTGTTGTTTAAGAATGTGTCACTTACTCTCCAATATTTGTGAATATTCTCATTCTCTGATGGTTACTGAGATCTACCTTCTTCCCATTGTGATCAGAGAAAGTGATTTGATTAATTTCAATGTTTTAAATTTATAAAGATCTGTTTTGTCCCCCAGCATATGATCTATCCTGGAGAATGTTTCATGAGCACTAGAGAAAAATGTACATCCTTGTGTTTTGGGGTGCAATGACCTATATATGTCTGTTAGGTCTAATTTATTCATCAAGTTATTTAACTTCTCTATTTCCTTATTGAGCTTCTGTCTGGTTGTTCTCTCTACAGAGGAGAGTGATGTATTGAAGACTCCTACTATTATTGTTGAAACATCTATCACTCCCTTCAGTTTTGCCAATGTCTGTCTCATGTACTTTGGAGCTCCTTGATTGGGAGCATAAACATTTATGATTGTTATATCTTCTTGGTGAACTGACCTTTTAATTAGTATATAGTGCCCTTCTTTGGCTCTTGTGATGTCTTTACATTTAAAGTATATTTTGTTCAATATTAGTTAAGCTATTCCTGCTTTCTTTTGGTTATAATGCATGGAAGAACTTTTTCCCTCCTTTCACTTTCAATCTATTTGTGTCCTTGTGTCTAATATGAGTCTCTTGTAAGCAGCATATAGCTGGATTATGTTTCTTAATCCATTTTGCCAATCTGTATCATTTAATTGGTAAGTTTAGTCCGTTAACATTTAAAGTTATTATGGAAAAGGCATTTCTTGATTCCACCATCTTATCTTTTAAATTTCATTTGTCAGATCTATATATTCTTCTCTCTCTTTCTCTTTGTATTCTTTTAATTACCCTTAATGGTACTCTTCAATTCTGTGCTCTCCTCCAGAACTCCCTCTCTTGTCTTTCGTTTTGCAGCTGGCAGAACTCCTTTTAGTATTTCCTGTAGGGCTGGTCTTTTGTTGACAAATTCTTTCAGGACTTCTTTGTCTGTGAAAACTTTAATCTCTCCCTCAGTTTTGAAGGACAAGTTGGCTGGGTACAGAATTCTTGGCTGGAAGTCTTTCTCTTTCAAGATCTCGAATATATCATACCACTGCTGCCTTCTCAACTTCAGGGTGCTAGTTGAGTAGTCTGAACTCAGTCTTATTTGGTTTCCCTTGTATGTAGTAGATTGTTTTTCTCTTCCTACTTTCTGGACTTTCTGCTTCTCTTCAACATTTGACAGACTGATTAGCATGTGTCTTTGGGAAGGCCTATTTTAATGTATTCTGTTTAGAGTTCGTTGTGCTTCTTTGACTTGTACATTTATATCCTTTATCAGGGTTGGGAAGTTTTCCCCCATTATATTCTCAACTACTCTTCCTAGCCCTTTATTCCTTTCTTCTTCTTCTAGGACACCAATGATTCCTATATTTGTGTGCTTTGTTTTGTCTATTATTTTGCTGAGATTCAATTCAAATTTTTGTGCCTTTTTTGCCATTTGCTGTTATGAGTCTTTGAAGTCAGTTATCCTGTCTTGTATATCACTTATTCTTTCTTCTGCCTCTTCATATCTGGTGTTGGGTGCCTCTAGTATGTTTTTCATTTGGTCAATAGAGTCTATAATCTCTATGCTATCCACTATTTTTCAATGTATTCTTTCAAATTCCTCTTTACGCTCTTCTACTGTCTTCTTGATCTCCTTTCTGTCATTTGCTATCCCACTTATTTCATTAAGAAGAGTTGTATGAACATCTTTGTTTAGTTGTTCCATCATCTGTGTCTCCCCTGGTGTTTTAATTTGGTCATTAGGCAGGGCTATACCTGTCTGCATTGTGATATGCTTAGTGATATTCTGCTCTCTTCGTGGTATGTAAATATCTTGATTGATTGACTATGGGATTTGATTTCTTTCAGTAGTCTAAGGCCTTATGTTTGCAGGATGGCTGTGCAGCAGGGAGCAGGGTAAAGGGTAGGGCACTCAATGCGGTGACTTATTTCAGGGCAGGTAAAGGCACAAGTTGAAGATGTTATGCTGAGCCTTGTGAATGTGGGTCCCCAGCAGCCAGGGAGGATGGAGCTCTGTGGGTGCACCAGTCTGGGGCGGGGGGTAATCCTTTGTGTGCTGGTCTAATGCATGGGGCCCTTGTGTGCAGTGTAGAGCTATGGATGCAAGCTGGAGTTATGCCTTCATGTACTGGTGGCAGTTGTGACCTGGTTGCACAGGTCAGCACTTTCTTAGAGCTAGGAGGTATGACTAAAGGCCGTGTGCATGCATGGCTCAGGACTGCCGTAAAATGTGGTTCCCAGAGCTGAATGATGTGATTGGGGGCCTGCGCACATGTGTAGGCCTAGGTGTCCCACTGATGCACAGAGTTCAGGGTGGGCAGGGAGAGGCTGAGTGACACTCTGGGTAGGGGGGCAGGGGTAGCCTGGGTGTGGACTTAAGTGCCCGCAGCCTTTATGCACCGCAACAGCCTGCAGGGCACAGGGTGGAGGAGGTGGTATTCAGGAGGGATGCAGGAGAGGTGGGTTGGGCTGCACTTGGGGTCAGGTTGTGGGGCAGGTATGTGCACTGGGGGCTGGTAGGTGAGGGCATCTGGAGCGCAGGGAATGGAGGCAGGTGACAGGGTTTGGGTGTGTAGGGTGTGGGGTGATTTGCTGGTCATGGAGCTGCGCTGGTGACGGTAGTGCACACAAGGAACATGGCCTGGCTTACTTCCTCGTCCCTGGCTCCCATCCGTGCACTCCTGTGGGCTCTGCAGCTCTGTGCCTCCGCACCAGGCTCCAGCTTTCTGCCTCTCAGATCCTCGGCCTCTGCAACCAGAGTTGCCGTATGTGGTGCAGAAGGCTCTCCCAGGTCAGCCGCACTCCTGAATTGCCACCTCAGTCGCCCTCCTCTCCCTTCTCTAACTTTTCCATGGAGCAGGGCTAATCTTGAGCTACTCTATTCAGCCACCTTCCTGGAAGTGAGCAATTATCTTTTAACACCGGCCCAAGTCATGCATTCAATCTGGTGGATTGAAGATAATACACACAAGAGACCTGAAGTTCCCCTTGCAAAACAATTAGAGGATGATAACATTTCAGAGTGAAAGCCAATGCGCTCCACATCTTAAGAAAGTTGAGGAAAAAACAACAAAGAAATCAATGACTTGACATTAATGAGACTGAAAGTCTTAAAAAGTTTATAAAAACTTTATTTTAGGTCTTCATGCAGTTCCAGAGTATCCAAAGCTGCTCTGTGAAACAGCAGTGTACATTTGTTTTCAATATATGAGGTGGACTACGTGAAAGTTTTATGGCTATTTCTGAATAGCCATATATTCACTGATATATCAATTATAGTTTCATCAAAAACAACAATCTTGGTCAAATAATGAGCTTGTTATACCAGTTATATTTTTCTACAATATACATTATATCCTCTGGCATATGCCATGCTAATCAAGAGGAAGTTGTGGGTGTCTGATGAAGCAAGCTTGTCACTAGGTGCCCTGGTGGTCTGGTGCGGTTCAAGTTCTGGAGAAAGTACGTCAGACTTGCAATTGTTTTTTGGATACAAAAAAGCGTGGACACATGGAGGCTTGTCATTCACATTCACAGCATCTCCTTCAGTTCTTGTAAAATTAAGCTTATGCTCCCTTCCCCTGTCAGGGCCTTGGTTCCTCTTGAGCACCCAAAGGCGGCCCACGTGGTCTCTTGAGTTTCTCCTGTTGCTAGGAGCGGGCACGCAGGGATCTGGGCCCACCCTGACGGTCACCACAGTTGCCCCACCAGCACGGGAACCCTTTCGACAAGAGGGAGAAAGCAGTGCACGTTCCTCCACCATGCACTCTAGCAGGCTCACAACAAACAAAGCTGTGTTCCTAGATGCTGCTCAATCTATCTGCTGTGCTCTTTTTGACATGTCATCTCCACTGAAAGGGCTCAGCTATTTCCACCTGCCCTCCTCCTTGGAGGACACTGGCTTAGCCTTTCTGCTTGTTCACATCCTTACAGAAGCAGAGGCTGAGAGGCTGGGGTAGGATGGACCCAAGAAGGGAAACTAACTGAGATGATGACCCTACTTCCTTTAAGGCTGACACATGCACCAGACTCATGCCATCCGCTGACAGCCTTGACCACGACTGGCTCAGGGCTGCCCACAGGACCCAAGAGAACTCACCCAGGGAAGCCCTGGACCTTATTCTGTGGTTGAGGGAAGAGATGCCCTCCCTCCAACGCCCACGTGATCAGGGAGGCTCACAGCTCAGTGTTGGTGACTCCATGAATGCACCTTTATTTAGGACGAAGCCCATACCTGTGACGCTAAAGCCGAGAAAGTGAGCAGCTTGGGAACACTGCTGAAGCCTGTGGACTAAGTCTGACCTGAAGCTTGAGCTAGAATTTTCAGTCACGTGCGCCAACGTACTGCTTCACTGTAAAAGCTGGATCTGGGTTTTGGTCACTTGCAGTTAAAAATATCCTAATGGAAGCCCCTCCTAATAGCGGATAACTTGAGCATATGACTGATAAAGTTTCATCTGTTTCTTAGGGAAACTGAAGTTCTGGGCCATAGTCACTTTTTGGGCTTTAAGAAACCAATTCTAAAAAATCCAGAATTATACCTGCATTTTAAAAGGAGTTAAAACATTTTTTAAAAATAAGAGCTCCACATAGGATTTTATTATTTAATCAGATTCTTCAGTGAATTAAAAGTAAGAGTCCCCTATGTGCCCTTTGCAGGGGCACATGCCATGTGCAGTGAGGCTCACCTGGCCTCTGCCCTATTCTGAGCTCTTGGGGTGCAGAGATGGGCAGTCCTCACTGGTAGATGTCAAAGGCTCCTCCATACATTGGAAGTTTGTAAAATTCTTAACAAAAAGAACTGCAGTTAGCTACACCTGCTGTTGAGCAGACAAGGGTGAATGGATGACATAGCATTACCCCAGATCTTAAAACCATTTGTTGGGGGGATTCACAGCGATGGGAGCTGCAGCGGCATGCAGCTGCCCATATGTGCATCCTACTCTAGGGGCGCACGGCGACTCTGGACCTTGAATTTTGGGTGTGTAAGTAGGATGATCACATGCCCCAACGTTTCTAGAGTAGTCAGAGTTTATGTCTATTCTTCCATCATAATATTAGTAACTCCCCCATCAGTTCCTACTGCAGGATCGGGGAGTGCCAGCACACAGAGGCTCGCAGAGCAAAGCAATTTTCAGGAATAGAACAGTAGACAAAGGATGAATGGGTTAGCTTCTGAAAAGCCAGAGGCTAAGGCGATGGGTATGTATGGAGGGCTCTGTGCTACCATGTGGCACATAAACAAAAATGGGATTTACTGTTTGGCAGGTTTGAGGGAAGATGGTGAATGCAGTTTAGACTTCTGAGATTAAAACAGAGCAAAAAAATGAAATAAACTCAGTGACAATTAGCCAATAGCAAGTACTGTCATAAATCAATAATACTGGGTCAACGGTTTTCCGAACCCCAACCAAAACCATTCCTGCCAACCCTAATATAAGATTTCACAAAGTTTCCATGCTCTAGGGTAACTTTCCAGAAATCTACAGCCTCCAGATGGGTCCCTGGACCAGTTAAGTCCTGAAATGCAGAGGGGCCAGCTTCTCCAGAACATCAACTAGTTCCATCCTGCTATCCCATATTATCAACAGACCCTTCCAACATGAAAAGTTAGAATGGGCATAGCCCAAATACCTTATGAAGGAGGAATTATGCAGAAAAGGTAGGGTTTAACAAATGAGTATGACTGCTGAATTATTATATTGACATTTCTTTTAGTTCAGTGTCTTAGAGCAGCTAGAAGTAAAAATCTAAAATTGTGGAACTGTAACCCATATCAAACTCTGAAATTTGTTCTATAACTACTTGTGACAATGTACTTTGAAATTTATTGCTTTCCTGTAAATGTTATATTTCACAACAGAAAATTAAAAGATAAAGCAGGACTGTCCCTTATATATATATATATAAAATAGGTATAATGAACCAAGTTTTAGACAATGGATGTTAATAGTACAAGCATAAGAACGTTCCTTCATGGATTATAACAAATATATGATACTAATTCAAGGTGATAATAATAGAGTGGTATATGTGAAAAAATACCCTAATGTCAATAATGAATGATAGATAGAACTATTTTAATCATCTTTCACTAATTGTAACAAAGGCAACTACTGTTTAAAAAAAGCACAATCACTGAAAAACATGCTATTGTCAATAGTAACAAATGACCCACACCAGGGGTGGGTGGTACACAGGGATCCTCTATTTTATGCCTGGTTGTTTTGCAACCACAGAACTTTTTAAATAAAAAAGTAATTAAAAATTATGAACAAAAAACTGGTTTCAGCTCCTAGGAAGCTAAGTGATTAAGTCATTTTCTGCCTCTCACTCACCCATTACAGGGTGCTTTCCCCTGGCCTCAGGAGACTTCTGGAGCATCGCTGTCAGCTGCTAGGTGGCCTGCCATAGGATAAACTCTTTTACCTGTGCTCCGCGCTACTTCACGTGCAAGGGGTTCCCAGGTTCCAGGTAACAGCATCAGCTATTAACTTACCTGCAAGAGAGAAAAACTGTGGTGCTCACCTTTTCCCACCGAGGGGCACTCCAAGCTCATCACTAAAAGCTTCCACTGTGTTTTTAGTGAACAGTGGCAGAACAAGCGTTTCCGACCTTTTCTCCTTTCCTAAGGATTATTAAATGGGTAGAATAAAGCACATTGGAAGGCACTGTGTGGACACAGAGCCTCTACTATCGGTTCCTGCGGTGCTAAGCGAGCTGTTATAAATTCATTCGCGTTTAAAAATGTAACAGAAACGTTTTAAATTTGAAAACAAATTTCGCTTAAGATCTGTTTGGGTCTCCATTGCACAAAAGATGGAATAAATTTGGGGGCAACACGGTTCTCATTTACAGCTATAATACAGCATATCAGAAAACCAAATTCAGCCCTTAAGCGCCCATACCTCATCAGAAAGCGCATCAAGAAAGAGCCAATATCCTGGATAAACAGAATTTTAGATAAATAAAACATTTGCCAACACATATTCAGTATCCTTATCCCTGTGACTGGAACAAATACTTTCACCCTTTCCAAAGGTCTGATGGTCTTTCCGAATCATCACTGGACTTGGGTCGGATTGTGCGGCTTTAACGTCCTTAGAATTTGTTTTTCACATTCCAAAATGAAAATGTCAGCGGGCGACCCTTACCTGTCCTAGTAAATAAAAAAGGCCTTTGAAGACCAAAGGGCTAGAACACTGGCGCAAAGGCCGCCCTGACTCCTTGTAGGTGAGCCCGGCGCGCGCCCCGAGGCCCACGGGGCCGGGTCCGCGCGTTCCCGCAGGCGCTCCAGAGGCCCACGAGCCGGGTCCACGCGTTGCCGCGGGCTTTGCGCCCCGTCGGAAAGGGCCAATGGCGAGCTGAGAGAAACGCGCTGAGAAGGGCGTGGAGCTCGGCCCGCGTTGCTTGCGGGCACTGCGGTGTGGGTTGGGGTGCTCCTGGCGATGCACCCTCGGCCCGCTGCGGGGTGGGGGCGGGCGCGGGGGCCTGCGCCGCAGACAACCGCGCTGGGTCGGAGTTATTCCAGGCGCCCCCAGGGCGGCGGCAGGGAGAGCCCTGTGTGCACTCGTGGGGTGTGGACCGTTTCGCTCCCATAGCGCGCGTGGGTCGGCTGGGCGAGCTCCGCGCATTTGAAGTTTACCTCTTATTGTTAAAGAGAAGTGGTGGTGACCAGTTATGAGTCGCCCGGGCGGGGGTGCAGCCGCCTCCCCTAGGGCCCGGTGCCGGAAAGGGGAGCAAACTACCGGCGGCCGGGAATTTTAAAAATTTAAACAACAAAGTAGCATTTTATTTCTCAGATAATTAGGAGGATTGTACCTGCTTGCTTCCAATATTAGGAGCATTTTCTTGGCCTCAGTATGGCCCAAAGTGTACTCAAATTGTGAGCATTAAAATTAGCTAATTTGGCATTCAATTTATAAGCTGGCTTTCATTGTCAAAAGTAAATCACGTTGGCTATTTGAAAAGTTTTTTCTTATTGGAAAAATTTACTTTTACTGTAGGAAATGCAGGACACATATCGACACATATACTATAGATATTTCCTGTTTTTTTTAAAGTTATAGATTTATGGGAAAAAGGCAGAAAGTAAGAGACGGCATGTACCCTCCCCTCTCAAGCAGTTTTCTCTTTATTAACATTTTGCATGGTGTAGTACTTGTTACAATTAATGAAGCAGCATTATTATAATTGTACTATTTACTAGAGTCCATGGTTTACAATAAGGGGTTTACTCTGTGTTGTACAGTTCTATTTTTTTTTTTTAATTTTTATTCTGGTAACGTATATACAACCTCAAATTTCCCATTTTGTCTACTTTCTATTATACAATTCCACCATGTTAACTGTGCACACAATGTTATGCCACCATCACCACCATTTATTACCCAAAACGTCCCATCACCCCACACAGAAACCAGTATCGACTAAGCATCAGCTCTGCATTCCCCACCCCACCCGGCCCTGGTAACCTACATTTTAGTTTTTGACTTTATGAATTTGCATATTTTAATTATTTCATATAAGTGGACTCCTGCAACATTCGTCTTTTTGTGTCTGTCATTCCACATGATATCTTCAGAGTTCATCCAAGCCGGCACATGCATCAGAATGTCATCCCTTCTGGCCGCATCATATTCCATCTTGTGTATGGACAAAGTGTGTTTATCTGTCCTTGGTTGATGGACACTTGGGTTGTTTCCACCTTTTGGCCGCTGTGAATAGAGCCATTATGAATTTCAGTGTGCAAGTATGTGTTCAAGTCCTGTTTTCCATCCTTTTGGGAACATACCTAGAAGTGGGAGTGCCAGGTCATTTCATAATTTTACACTTAATTTTCTGCCACCTCCATTTTTCTTTTTTTTTAATTACAATATTTTGTTGTGAGAATTTTCCAATGATAGTAAATACTTTTAGAAAAAAATTAGTGTCTGTCATTACCAACTGTTAATATTAAAGTAGCTTCCAGCTTCCACTGTAACAAATAGCCCAATTAAAAACCTTGTATGTAAATGTTTGCATTTCTGATTAACTTAGCAAAATTCCCACGTCTAATTGCTAAGACAAAACATATGAAAAATGTTAAGCCTCTTAATGTATCTTGCCAAACTTATAGAATGTAAATTGAAATGACTTAGATAAAAAATAATTTTAACTTAAATTTCTTTGATTATGAGTAGGGTTTAATATGATACTGTAGGTTCTTTCAGAGCATTTACCTGGTGTCTTGTATAATGCCAGGTCCTTACGAGCTACTCAATACATATTTGAACAATTTGTTGTCAAAGAAAAAAGGAATGAATAAAAAAATAATGAATAGATGTTTTATGATATTTGAATTACTTGTCTTGTGACTTGCTTCTTCATATTATTCACTCACTAATTATGACAGTTGTTTTTTCTTATTAATTTGTAGTGTATGTTTTACATACTAAGGTTTAATTTTTCGTCATATATGTGGAAAATCCCCCCTACACAAAGTGTGTGTGTATGTGTGTCTTTGGGACTTTTGTGATTTCCAAAAATTTTGAAAATTATTTTTAGGTGTGTTTATATTTTTTATCACACAGATTAATTTGCTGCAGCTAATACTCTGGCATCTGATATTTGAGGTATTTTTAGATAATTTAGACATTACCCTTCCCTTCCTCTAAATGCCAGGTTTTCCCTTGGCCTCAGAGCGTTTCTCAGGTGGAATGCATGCGGCATGCCGGTGTCCCAATCTCATCCTCAGCCTGACAAATTCCAGGCTCAGGACCCTTGTCAGACCTGAGAAAGATCTGTCAACTCCTTACTTCCCAAGGAACTATCCAATAAATGCTTCTTGCTGTGCTTCCGTCTGCCTTTGTCCTTTTCTTGTTCATTACTATTAAAGACATGAATAGAAAACGGATCTTCGCTTCTTAAAGGGTTTTCTGCACTTCTCATTCCAAACTGAACGTGTGATCCCCGTGGTACCCCCACCTGGTTGTGGTCGGAATGCCAGTGGTGGGGCCATGGGTGGAAAAGGGGCACAACTATTCAAAGCAGTAAAGATGTAAAACTCAGGAGAATGGCTCTCTACTGGGCAGAGAGATTGAGCTTCAAGACCTTTTCTTAGTTAAATATTCCCAGAAATAAAAGCAGCGTGTAGAGGCCAAACACTGTCTAGGGCAATGTGACAGCAGGTAAATCATGAAAGCTGGCAACACCCCCACACCCTGTGCATGCAAAGGCAGGAAGCCCACTGGGAGCGGAGCCTACTGGCGTGGAGTGGACTTTTTTTTTTCACTGTGATAACAACAGGTAGGGCCACCTGGGACTGCCTCATATTCCTTTACTCTGGACATAGAGTGGCCCCACCCGGGACTTTGCTGGTCTTGTGACTGAACTAAGAAGACTCTAGCCCTGTGCTGTCTCTTTCAGCTTCTTGTCAGAAGTGATACAAGTCTCCTGGAATTGTTCAAAAATAAAAGTTTTTCAACTCAATGAGCATTTAGCAAATTGCCTTCTGAGTACTTCTTGGAGTGTTTCAAACTGTGAAGGAGGTGGGGTCTATCAGTGAGAAAGAAGTGGAGGAGAGTCAGCCCCTCAGGGTCTAAGGTCGGTTACCACCATTTCCCCTTCTAGGTCCGCTGAGTTCTTTGGAGTCTGTTTTGATACTCCAGTCAACACTGACCATTTTCCCTCTGCCTATGTTTCATTCATGTACTCGCTCTACAAGTGTCCATTGACCCCAGCTCCATGTACTGAACACACAGACACGGCGTGTACTTTCCTGGAGTCGACTTTCTCATAGGAGGAAAGAAGTTGCCATGATAATTCAGGTGGTGATACATGCTATGAAGGAGAAACAAAAGGGTGAAATGCTCGACAGTGTTGGGGTAGAGAGGTGCTGGTGGGCATGGGATGGCCAGGAAAGGTCTGTCTCATGAGTGGCCCTGGAGCTGAGATGCCACTGCAGAACCCAGCAGCCAGTCATGCTGGGCGGGGCCTGTCTGGTGGGGCGTGAGGCAGGGAGGCAGGTGAGGGCCTGGTGTGGCAGCAATAGGAGCAGCGTCTGTGCAGCAGCGAGCGTGGAGGTGGGTGGTGGGAAGTCTGCAGAGCCCAGGATGTGTAGGTCTCTGTGGGACTTTAGTGGGATGTGCTTTTTCGGTAAATGAAGTGGGAAGCCATGAGAATACTTTAATCCCTGTTGTGATAAACGTTGATTTACGTTTTTATACACTCACTCACATTGCTGAGTGGTGACCGAATGGCAGGCTGTGAGGTAGGAGCAGAAGGACCAGTTGAGATTTTGGCACCTGATGTGGGGCCCAGTTCCTCTAGGAAGGAACATGCTGTCTTCTCCTCTTCTTAATCCTCCCCTTCTCCTCTTTCCTTTATTTATTGCTCCTGGAGGATGTAACTTGTCAGCCACACCTTGGGCGCAATCAAAACTGGCATAGAGTTGGTTGATCGTAAATTATTGCCCCAGCATTTTGGGTTGAAGCTTGCTATTTACCTGGAAAGTCTGAAGTCAAATCCTTTTGGGGATTTCAGTTCCTTGGAGGAAGATAACTGCTTAATGAGGGGGTGGTGTGAATATTTTCTCCTTCCTGAAACTGGTCATTGTTGCGTATTTAATATAGTAATTGAAAGGTTGGAAGCCTTTTGCCTTTGCATAGAAACAGATTCATCCCCTCATCTTATGAATTTCCCTTTGCTCTTCAATAGGAACTATTAACCCTGCCTTCCAACTGATGACCCAGTTTTGTTAAGTTCCTAACTGGTGGTGCCAGAGATGGCAATAAAGAAAATAATCTCCCTTTAATTTACATACTATAAATATCCCTCATTTTTGCCTTTATATTTATGTGATTGGAATTCTGGGATCTTGCAATTCGCTTGTCCTGACTCTAGAGGGGCCTCATAGGTCCTGAGGCATCACAGTATTTGGCTGGCTGTCCTGCCAGGTCACTCTGGGCACGGCCAGGGAGCAGGTGGAGCTGAGGGAGGTGGGTGACTGTGGCTGCTGTGGGTTGAAGGGTGGGGGGCAGCCACGCGGAAACTCAGAAGCAGAAATAGGCAATTGCAGCTCTGGTTTGCTCTGAGGATGAGTCTCTTTGGATGATAACGAGAGAACCTTCTATTTTCCTCTCCTCTCATCTATCCTACCCCTGGAGTAGATTCTAGCCCAGAGTGAGTTCCGGTCAGGTCGTGCTGCTTACCGTGTGAACTTAGACAAGTTATTCAAGCTCACTGAACCTCGGCTTCCACAGCTGCAGGGTAGGGTCATCACGGCGTGGCCCTCCTAGTGCTGTTTTGGGAATGAACTAGTGCAGGAGGGAAGGCGGAAGGTATGCGCAGCTCACGTGGTGGAGGTAGAGGCAGGACCTGTGGCTGTTCTTTTTGAATTGCTTCTATTTTCTCAATGAAATAAGAAGAAAGCTTATTAGTTGAGAGAGAGGGTGGCTGAAAAGTTTTGGGTTTGAGGAGGAAGAAGAGTGTGTGAACTAGTCATCTGGGAGAGTGGAAACAGGCTAGGGAAGTGTAGCACTGCCAGGCAGCTTTAAGCGTCCGTCCGAGGTTGGTGCCTTGGCTTTAATATACTACCGGTCAGCATAGCGGTGTTTTCTTCAGCGCCACCCAGCTGTCCAGGTGCAGGGGTGGAGCAGGTGGAGAGCTGGATTTAGCAGATTTGGCGGTTCCCCAGGAGGACAGAATGGACTGAGAGATGTCCAAGTGAGCTGTGTTATGTAATAAAGAGAGTGATGATGCAAATGAATCCTAGAACTTAGCTGGGTAAGGAAGGAAATGAGGAGGACACGAAGACATGAGGGACAGTAAAATGATGGTGTCTCCAGTGGGCTGTGCCCACAGTGGGATCAAGGGATTGGTGAACTCTGGTATTGGAACAAATGCGTTGAAGGAGAGAGACATGATGGAGGTGGCCGGAAGGCAAAGCCCAGGAGCTGTGGGCCTGGAGGACCAGGCTGAAAGCCTGGGTGTTCTTCTAGCTGCAGTGGATGCCCCTGAAGGGTCTGAGGGTGGGGATGGCCCACTAGATTCCACTTGAGGCACACCAGTCCTGGCAGTGGGGGTGTGTGTGGCTTGGGGGGTCACAGGGACCCAAAGGGCCCATTGCAGTGATTCTGGGCAGAGCCGTAGAATTGCTGGGCAAGAAGGTGATGGTAGAAGTGGAGAGAATGGACATGTGGGGGAGAGCCCAGGCTATTTTGGAGATGGGATGTAGACCTTGCTGAGGAATTGGCAGTGGGAGCGAGGGAAAAGGAGGGACACAGGCTAATGCTGTGATGGTAATGGCTTCTGCTGTCCATAAATGGATGCCTGGCAGCAGCTACTATTTTACTCACACAACTAGGGTTTACAGTAGCTCTTTCCTTGTCAAAACTCCCTTCTTAAATTCTGGTGATCTTTGATTTTTAACCCTCAGTGTTTAAAAATCATCATAAATGATTTGGAGAAGAGCTTGTTGACCATCAACTGGCTCTGTGCAGTGGATGGTACAGCCTACTTTGTAGGTTAGACAGGGCTCAGAGGGCCAAAGGAGTAATTAGAAATGTTGGGGGGAAATCCAATAAAACTTCTTTATTAATTTAGCATAACAAGAAGTACTTTACATCTTAGATTGTGGAACATTACCTATGTGCTCATTTTGTTTTGTATAACACCTAGGACAGCGTCTCAGGCAAATAGATCCTTCAAAGGATCTATTTGACAATGATTCCGCAGGGTACATTAATGCCACTGATTGTCAGAAATCTCTTGTAACTATGTGTAGAGGAATATTGGCAGCCTCTCACAGGTCATTAGGGTCAGGAAATTTGCCTATTCCCAGAAGTAATAGAAATGGCAACTTAGATATCTTACAGATAAAATTCTCTTCTCTAGATAAAAAAGTAAAACTGAGTATTTGTCAGGTCCTGCATCTCTACTTTTAGCCAATAAATAAGTAGACATTTGCTTTACAACACTGATTGGTTAAATTTTTACGTAGGACCTTAATTTTTTTTTTTTTTTGCCTTTCTTTAAGAGTATTTGATTCTGAGGTTTCATTATCATGCTTTTGAACAACTTTTGCTGTACCAGTCCCCTTGTTCCTGGAATATGGCTGCCCCCACTAGAGAAGTAAATGGTGGTGAGGAACTAGAAACACTTATCATCTATTCAGTGCCTTAGAAATAATTGTCAGTTGCTAATAAAAAAAGAGCCATATTTTTTAAACACTCTCTAAATATCTAGATTGCTTCTATGTTTCCAACTTGAGTAGCAGCCCCTTGAAGGCAGGGAAGATTTTCTACTTCTCAGCACACTTCACATAACAGTTGGCATAATAGCCCAGGCAGCTGTTCAGGAATGCTACTTGAATGAAAAATAATCCAGGTCCTTAGACTTTGGTTTCATTTAATCAGGTACATTTTAAAAAGTGACATGTTCACTCTCTGTACAAACATGCAGGTACAGACCCACGTTGCCTTTTAATTCATCTCTCTCTGACAATTAACTATCTAATTAATTAATAAGCTGATAATTAAAATGACCTTCTTTTGGCTGATATTGGATCCCAAGAAAGGTTCAAAAGAAACTTGATGCAGCATGTTGTGTCCTGTTCCATCATGACACACTTCTGCCATTTATCCCATTATGTTATATCTGGTCACATGATGGCAATGTTAAGCTGAACATAATGTAATGACATATCAGGAAAAAACCCAGTATGTTAAATTTATAAAAAGTCATCCATTCTTTACCCTTTTTTTTTTGTATGCTGTATGGCGCAGGTTACATTACATTCTTTTTTTCCATGTCAGTATCCCATTATTGCACCATTAGTTGAATTTTTGTTTGTTTGTTTTTCCTTTCTTTGGTTTGCTTGCTTTGTTTGTTTCTTTGGGAGTGAAGTGCATGGGCCGGGAATTGAACCTAGGTCTCCTGCATGGCAGGTGAGAATTCTACCACTGAACTACCCTTACGCCCCCTCTTTACTCTTTCAAAATAGTATAGTTGCCAGGCAACATTAGCAAATTTAGCATCTTTTGGTCATCAACACATGTAGGGCTGTTATTCATCGAGTAGAGTATTCAACTGGACTTAGCCTTTTCCTCCACTTCCAGTTGGAGGATTTGGTTAAGGCCTTTGGATAACACATGGGCTTACGTGGCTTACGGTTCTTGCACAACCCTGTACTTTTGTGTATTGAACTCTTAAATTAGCTTTAGTTTTCACAATAGAAGAAAAACAGAAGAAGGACAGAGTCTTTTATCGGATTTTGAAACACACCATTTCCCCGCCTTGGTCTCCAAAAGCGTGATACAAAAGAATTAGAATTGCAATGGAATCTCTGCAAGAGAAACCAAGTTCATAGTCTTCATTTAGCATTCTTAGCCACTGCAGCCTCAGTTGTGGCTTGCATTATTACTTTTTAATTTGTAGAGACATTTTTTGTTTCCAAATGTGCCTTGATTTGCAAGTACAGTGAGTCCACAGAAATATAATACATTTTTAAACATGGTAAACAGTATGCATGGGATTTAGTTCAAAATTACAATTTTCACCTACTGTGATTAGTATAGTAAGCTATTATGGAGTAATAGGGAGTTTAGGGAAAATTGAAGTTCACCCTAAGCAGGAAAAGTGACCTATGACTGATACACTGTATCTTTTATACACTATAGATGACGTGGGTCTCTTCTCAAAGGGGATATTGGCTTTCTGTATATAATTAATAATAAGAAAATTGTATCCTAACTTTAAGGTCTGCAATAGCATCCCAGAACAAAAAGAGCCATAAATTAACATCAATTATGTATTAAAGTTCCAATTAACCTGGCTGGTACTGATATACTTTAACAAGGCACATTTAGATAAAAGAAGAAACTCTTTAATTACTTGAAATGGGACCTTATGACCCATTCTGCTCTTTTATCCCAATTCCAACCTAACAAAGAATGAAGCGAGAGGGAGAAGATCCCATAGAAGGTGACAATATGGGCTGAGGAGATATCCTCTGGAATACCCCTTATTGTTAAAAACTTTCCACAATGAATATTTTATTGTGTTTGGATTCTTAAAAGCAAATGCATGCACACAAGAAGGGTGTTTTTCAGTTGAAAGGGGTGGCATTCTTTAAGATTTCCCCCTAGGGTGGTGGGTACACCGTAAACATTTGATGGAGCTTCCATCTTGCCTGGCTCCGCTCTGGCTATTTTCTTTAAGAAAGGAGCTCACTGCTCATGAACCCCTTTGTGTTGCTAACCCTCCCTCACCCAAAATCTTTGCACAGCCTTCCTCTTTCCATTTCATTTGGGAAGAGCTTCCTGGTTCCTGGTCCCATCTCTTCCCCAGGTGGCTCTTTGGATTTTATTCGTCTGTCTTCTGTCCACTGCTGGGCAGCTTGCCCACTCCACTCTCTAGGCCCTTGTGTACTTGCTGGGGTCCCTTGGTCAGTTAGCTTCATCTACAACTGTACATGTATCTTTGGGGGTGCATATTACATGCACTGAAGTATTTGAGGGGCTGGGTCATCTGAAAACACAAAAATAGCAGTTGAAGATGTTCATAGACTGGAAAGGAGAGAAAATGTGGCAATTGTAGGCAATAAGGGGGAGGAGTAAGATGGAATCTAGTACGTGAAGAGAAAGAGGAGGGAGAGACAGAGAAACAAATAGAAAAGTACTTTCTTCGTCACACTTGCATCTTTCTGCAGATCATGATCAAGCATTTGCTCTCCTGCAATGGTCTCCTGGTGGATAACTGCTCCTCTCTCAACATTTGTCCTCTAGGTCTGTGCTCTAGTTCTCCCTCCATAGTTAATCGAGGAGCCTTGTCTCATCTCCCCTTTGTCCAATCACCATTGTCAGGCTTCCCCATGCTTTCCCCTCCCCCGTAACACATAGCACAAGGCATGAGTACTTTCTTCAAGGTGCTTCCCTGCCCACCTCCAGGATGAGACCAACTTTTTATGGACATGAACCCAGCTTTTAGTCAAATAGGAAATAAAAATTGAAGAAATGCATATACACGAAGGAGAAATTCTATCTGTACATTTGAATAAATATATCCAAAGTTCTTTCAGGGTCAAAGATATATAGAAATACTTATGAATAGAGATGGAATAGACACATAGAAATCAAATATTGGTAACAAATGTGGCCAGTGAAATTATCCCCAAATGTCATTCTGACCCCATTTTTCTTTTGCAAAGGATAGTGGTGGTAGCAATGTAGGACGTGGGGTGTTGCTGGTGCAGTGAGGGGCTGGGATGTAGGGTGAGTGGTTTGAGTCACGGCTGCTGGGGGAAGGAGGATCACCTTTACCTGGAAGCAAGGTAAAGAAGGCCCAGGAACTCTTCTTTTGAAAAGCTGACTCTGCCCTTAACCTGTGCCCAGGCCCATCGTCCAGTGATTTCCCTGATTTTGTGCTTTTCTGACATTGATTTGACAACCTGACTCTACCCACTGGTACCCTGAAATCACTTAATACTCTTTTTGTCTGTGTCACTGGAACCTTAGTTCAAGGATAAACAGGAGAGTATTACAAGCTCCTAAACAGAAAGAACAAGTCACACAAAAATGTAAAAAGCTTCTAACTGACCTTGCTCTTTTCATTTGAAACAGGAAAGCCAGACAAGAGTGGATTGTAGCATCTACCAACGACTGAGATAATATATTTACAGTCTAATTCATGTGAGAAAAAGACCCCAACCCCGGAACCTGTGCCTCTAGCACCAGGCTGAAGCCTCCATGCTCTCTCCCCTGGGTTATTGCTGTGGCCTGCCAGCTGGAGCCCACTCTCCACACAGTGGTCAGCATGGCTCTTTAAAATCATTGTCTTGGGTTTGAGTCCCAGTCCATGCACTTCCCCTAAAACAAACAAACAAGCAAACAAAAAATTCAACAAATGGTTGCTGCAATAATGGGATACTCACATGGAAAAGTAATGAAATGTGCCCCCGCCATACAGCATACAAATTAAAACAAAACAAAACAAAACAAAAAACATCGGTCCGATCATACCACTTCAGTGCATGAAAACTTTACAGTTTCCCATCTCACCAGCCATCCTCTTTCCTCTCTAACTTCACCTCCAGCCCTCTCTCCATCCTTTACGTCTTTTCCTCAAATATTACCTAATCAAGGAGGCCTCCTATAATTCTCTATATTTTAATAAAATAGCAAATCCCTTCCATGGTCATTTTCTGTCTTCCTTACTCCGCTATATTTCCTACATAGCACTTATCATGATCTGTTCTCCTGTGTATTTATTTGTTAATTGTATCTACTCTTCTGCTAGAATTGGTTGCTCCATTAGGACAGAGGATTTGTTTTGTTCACTATTACAACCTGGAACAGTGGCGGGTGCTTAGTAAACTTTCACAGTTTGTTGAGTGAAAGGAAAGAGTCTGATACCCAGCCAAGATAGTCCCCTGCACAGTGAAAAAGAAAAAAATAAAATGGAAAACATTTGTTGGTATTAAGGGACTCACAGATTAGACTATTTACAAACTGTGATTAATTAAATCCTTGACAAAGACCTTAACACAGCACTTCCCAAACCTGCCTGGAGATAGGAATCACCTCGAATGCTTCTTAAAAAAGAATATATTCTCAGGCTCCAACCCAAATCAAAGTAATGAGAATTCCCTGGTGAAAAAATATTGGAATATGAATATTTCATATGATTCTTTTGTAATCCTTATCATAAGGCAAGCTTGGAAAACTCTGTAAGTCTAATCTTACCACAAATGAATCTGATAGACTTTAAAAACACAATAAACTTTGCTCTGTGTGTGTGTGTGTGTGTGTTGGGGTAGGGTAGTGGGTGAGGAAGGAGAGAGGAACTGGGCATTTGCAGCATAAATCCTAAAAGAGGATTCTTGAAACATAACATTTTTGTCATCTGACCCCTTTGTAAATGGCTCCTTTTAAACTGTATTACAGTTCATTCCAGGTTGTTCAGTTGTAATGTTTCAGTGCTAAATTCCTCTTATCAACAAACAGATGCAGCTGGAAATACTTAGACAACAAACAGCACTTGTTAAAATGAGCTCATTTGTCCATTTAAATAGGCATAGGAAAGCAAAGGAATTGGACATCTGAGTCTCATTGGTAATACTTACGTAAGATAAGTTAGGATTCTGTGGCTGACATTTAGTATGAGGGTGAATTTCTTTATTCCCCAATATTTTCTGAGCACAGCACCGTGGTACAAGAGTTCACTGTAACTGATGTTCATATTGATGGTACATTTTAGAGAGAAAGTTAATCATGCTTGCAATACTCAGCTTAAGAAGGCAGGGAATCATTAAAATGGTTAACATACTATTGTTTGATAATTAAAGAAAAAATGGTTTAGAAAATGCAGTTATGGCAAAAATTAATTCCTGGACACTGTTGCTTAAAATAAGAGCCTTGAAAACAAAGTGTTTAAACTCTTGGTGGAGAGACAAAGCATGTAAGGACATGAAATAATTAAAGAGTAATAAAACAGTGCTCTTGTTCAAGTTACCTAATCTCTCTGAATCATAGAATCCACAGCAACAAAATGGATAAAATAGTGTAAGGCTGCCAGGGAGGTTTCAGGATTAAAGGAGATAATTTGTCCCATGATGTATGGTATATGATACCACCAAGCAAGGAACAGCAGCAGTTCAGAGAGAAATAAATGATGGCTTAGGATCAAAATAGCCAGGGCAGACGCCATGGAGAAGGAGAGGAGGCTTTAGGTCAGAGGACGAACTCAGGTAAAGGCGTGGCTTTGAGAAAGGTCACAGTTCTGGGAGACTATGAGACAGCCTGTGACTGAAGGCGGGGCCTGTAACACACAAGGTCGATGAGGTAGAGACACTTCATAGTAGAAAACAGGCATAAGCAAAGAAGAGAAAAGAAACTATTCCATGATCCTACCACCCAGAGATGCACTTTGGTATACTTCCTTTTTGTTTCTTTTCCTATGCAAATATTTACTTTTATCATTTAAAAATAAGTTGGAATAATACTTGCATTTAACATTGAACATTATACTGTGAGCATTTTTTGGATGCCACTAAATATTCTTTGGGAGCATGACTTGTGATGGTCACATAATATATTTTGTGGCCTTGCTGCTAGTTAGCTCAGCTGTTATTGTGGAACTTTTAGGTTCCTCTTATAAATCACCCTACAATGAGAATGACTTTAAAAAGATTTAACATGTTTCTCCAAAGGAGGAATTATCAGAGGTGACATAACATGCGGATTTTTTAAGGTTGTTGATATATTCTGTTGCTCTACTGAAGTTGCTTTATGGAAAGGTCGTGCCAATTTATATTCCCAGAAGCAGAATATGAGAGTGCATTTAATTTCACTCTTGGCAGAGAACTTCAGATTCAGTGTTCTTGATCAGAGAAAGAGTAGTTGGCACCCGTTGTGGGGGGGATGGGGGAGAGCTGCAGACTGTGCTGCGACCAGCGTGCCATGAAGGGGGGTGGTGCTCCTGTGGTCCAGGTAAGGAAAGGAAGGAAGGAATAAATCTAAGAAATTTTCCCTACTCCTACCCCCTGCCACCCTGTCAGCCTAATAACTTGTCTTCTCTAAAAAAAAAAAAAATGCAAAAAAACAAAAGCATATTTTACTCTATAAAATAAAGAAATGCAAAAAAGTTAACATTTTGTTATGTATTTTCAGTCTTTTTCCATAGACAAATCAACACATTTCGTAAGTGTTTTCACATATCATTAAGTATTCTTTGCCAAAATGAATATACCTAACATGTTTTCCATTTCCCATTGATGGATATAGGAAATAGAGGCTCTCTATGATCTTTTTTTAAACTATTATAGAAAATGCTGCCACACATATCTTTGTATCTAAATGGTTGTCTTTATTTCTGACTTTTCCTCTAGCAGAATGGAATTACTGAGTAAATGGGATAGAAAGATTTTAGGTTTAAGAAGCATTTTCAAAGAATCAGTAACATGATTCACCACACACACACACACACACACACACACACACACACACACACACACACACGACTAGGACAAATGAAAAAAAAGATCCCTTTATTTTTATACATGAAGACTGGACCGTAGTGTAGACATTAACAAGAACTTGTTTTGGCGAGAAGGTGAGTTCAGTTTTGTACATTAACCAAACAAGTAAATATATGTAAATGAATTGAGAGAGTGAAAATGGAGATAGAAGTTGTTTTAAAAAAATAAAGAGTTCCTGTAGTCAACATATTCTCTTTCCATTATTGACATTTTGTGTCTTATAGTATATTAAAGTTATGAGAACAACATAGAAAGAACTAAGGCATTATTTTGTATTTTACACACTGAAACATATGATTTCTGTAAACAGCTCCCAACAGAAAAATTGCAGAAAATACTTGAGATTTCACCACCCTTTTAACTTTATGCTTATCCAGCCCTTATATGCAATCATTACTTAGTAGGAGCATTAGCATACATCAGTGTGATTCCGCTTTTTTTCATAAGTAGAACAACTACCTTTTTCTATATAAAATATCCAATTGGAAAGACTTTTTGCCCATTCAAGAATAGCGTATGAAGCTGATCCATCTATTTCAAAGTTTCCCAAGTGAGCTGGTATTGAGTTAGGTTTACTCAGTCCATGTAACTCAGACGATCTATCTTGCTCAAGGCTGTCTTGACTTTCCTTTTCTTCCCCCCGTCCCATATTTTTATAAAAAATAAATACTTCCCCCAGAAGAAAAACTGAAAGTTAGAAAATTTCTCAGTAGTATCTTAGAACATAAAGAGTGACTTAATCAAATCACAGTTGTGTTGTCAGTATGTTGTTTGGTTGCCACAAGGTTTAAAATAGATTTGTCTTCTCACTAAGACCTGCTCCCTACTGAAGAACTAAATTTGAGTCAAAGAGTGGATTATAGCTTTGTTGAAATGCAATAACTCTATCCTTCCCAGTGCTTTCTCCTGCTGTGGCAGTCGAAGGGGAAACCTTAGTGGTTTCATTCTAATGTGTTTCTAAGATACATTTTAATCTGGAAGAGAGTAAAAAATTGGAAGTGCTTTTTCCTTTGTCCATTATTGAATTGATGTTGCAGTAATTTTGCTTTATGGTTTTGAAACAAAACCTGTTTGAGTTGGTGATTGTTTTCTGCTGTAATAGAAATTCCTGGTTAGACAGTGGGGCTGGGCTTCCTTGTCTCTTCCTTGCTCTGAATGCTTTGTGTATTCAGTCAGCAGCATTTACTGGATGCTTCCAAGTGCCAGGCACTCTGCTAGGTGCGGGGTATGTGGTGCTGAGAAAACAGACTTGGTCCTGGCCCCCATGGGGCTCCTGGTTTATGAGGGAGATGGGCAGTGAGGAGATGAGCGCAGAGGTCAATATGCGGGTGTAAGTAATGAAAGGAGGTGAAGGAAAAGCAGGTGCCATCTGAGATCCGGAGGAGCGCCAGGTCCAGTGGGGGACACCGGGGTGGGGGGCAGGTAGGAGATTTTGGCGGAGTTCCAAACTGCTTTTGAAATTTAATCCAAGATATTTGTATATTAGACCATGGAATAGACTATCCATATTTCCAATTTCATCCCACTTCTACGTATTTTGGCACTGTGTATCAATATTGGGAAAACTTATGCCACTGTTTGACATACTATGCCTTCCAATGGGCAGTGAGCCAGGATAAATTCATCTTCTTCACACGGATTAATTATATTGACTACTGCTTAATTGTGGAGGAATTAGGGCTTTTCCTTTTTTTTTTTTTTTTAAAGAAGAGCCTCTGGAACTGGCAGTTTCCTATGAATATCCCATGAATTTGTCCATTTCTCCATGTAGTTCTGTCAATTTTTAGTTTATATATTTTGAGACTATTTTATTGGGTTCATGTAAGTTTAGAATTGTTACATTATTCTGAACAACTGAGGAGTTTATCATTATGACTAATCTCTGATCACTAATAAATGCTTGTCTTCAGTTATATGTTGTCTGATAATATGGCTAGTCCAACTTTCTTTTGTTTAGTATTTTATAGGAATATACTTTTCCATCCTTATTTCCATCTTTATTTTGCTTTTACTTTCTTGCTTTGGTCCACCATACTGTCCCAAATATGCTGAGGATACCCAGGCTGTTTTATACCCCAGTGATTCTCAATTCTCTGTCGTTAGGAATCATGTGGAGGACTTTTAAAAATATTACTATCAAAGATCCATCACTGATGATTTTATATAATGTCTGTAATGGGGCCTGGAAATTGATATTTTTGCAAAAGTTCACCAGGTGATATATTACGAGTATTCTTGGGTATCCAGATTTTTCTTTCTTCTTTCAGTGTTGCACCATAGCTACCTACAATACCTGGAGAAGCTGTCTTTCTTTATTCACTCTAATGAAGTCCTTGGAACACTCTAGCCTGAATTTGCTGTTCATACCATCTTTATCCTGTTTTTGAAGCGCTGCCTCCTGATGTGATTACCATTCTCCTTTGCCTCACATCTTCTTGGATGCCCCTACTCAGCAGATATCTTCACATAGGTATTTCCTTGTTCAAATCTGGTCGTTTGGCTGTCAGATCCTTTAATGGAGTTCAGAGTTGGGGGAATCTCAGGTTATAGCTTTGCTCTTGATCTTGTTAGCTTAGAGTCCTTCTCTAATTCCTCACGGGATTTACCATCCCCACTCTCCAGCCCCTCAAGGGGCTCACTGTTTGCTTGGCTGTGGTCTACTAACCTGTTGCTGGAGCAGCTAATAAGAACATTATTAAAATAGTCATGGTAATACCATAGATTCTGTAGCTCTCAGAGTTGGAATTTCGTCTGTCAAAGCTAACAGTCAACAATTATGTTCCCTTTCGATGGTTAAATTCATGCTTCAACTTGAGCCAATTTACAGACTGAGCCCCCAGAGTGAATTGAAGGCCAGGTCACTTGTGGTGAAGGGCTCTGTTACACTGACAAAAATGTATCCTGTTCATCTTCCCCCAAAGCCCTCTCCTAAGAGGCTTAAAATCCTTTACCAGGGTAATTGTGCATTGGGGAAAAATAAATGATCGGACATTTTGGGGATTACTAGACATCAGATTAGAAGTGACATTAATTCCAGGAGACCCAAAACATCACTCTGGTCCACCAGTCAGAGTGGGGGCTTATAAAGTTCAGGTCATCAATGGAGTTTTAGCTCAGTTCCACTTCACAATGGGTCCAATGGGTTCCTGGATTCATTTTTTGGTCATTTCGCAGTTCTAGAATGCACCGTTGGAATTGAAATATTCAGCAACTGGCGGAATCCCCACATTGGCTCCCCGACTCATGGAGTGAGGGCTATTGTGGTAGGAATGGCCAAGTGGAAGCCTCTAGAACTGTCCCTACCTAGCAAAATAGTAATTTAGAAGCAATATTAGATTCCCAGAGGGATTTCAGAGATTAGTGCCACCATCAAGGTTGCAGTGGTGGTGATTCCCACCACATCTGTCCTATTGGGCCTATGCAGAAAACAGACGGATCTTGGAGGATGACAATGGAGTATTGTAAACTTAACCAGGCAGTAACTCCAACCAGCTGATGTTTCAGATGTGTACCATTGCTTGAGAAAATCAATAAACCCCTGATACCTTGTATGCAGCAATCGATCTGGCAAATTATTTTTTCCCACTTGATATTAGTAAGGACCACCAGAACAGTTTACTTTCAGCTGTCAGGGCCAGCAATACATCTTTACCATCTGACCTCAGAGGCATATCAACTCTCCAGCCCTATGTCATGTTTTGCTAGAAAGACTCTGAAAACTAAAGTTTAGAAGACATTTATTGAGCTAATTTAGCATTAATGCAGAACTGCAACAAAAGGTTACTGCTCAAAAGGCAGGTTTTGGGTAGACAATATATATGGCTGCTAGGAACAAAGGGAGGGCATGGAAATGGAGAGGAGGAGCAAGGGAGTGTGAGCTACAGGATTTGCATGGGGCAGGATGTTCTTGGGCCATGTTTCATTTATTTTGCAATATGGACAAGCAGAATATCTTTGCAGCAGCAGTGCTAGTAGCATTGAAGATAAGCAAGTTGTTGAAGTCAGCATGACTTGCTCCTTTTCTGCAGGGGCAAAGGTCTTAGCACCATGAAAGATTATTGACAGACTTAGTTGTTATTTTCCATTTCTTCTTTGTAGTTCCCTAATGAAAAGAAGTTCAAACATATCAAGTTGATTAGTGAATCTATTAACCGTTCCATTTTCACAGTCATGGTTTAGTCCACAGGGAGCTTGATCATCCTATGATCATAATAATATTTGTTTCATGTCATAGTATTTAAGTTATAGGATATCAAGCTGAATGTTGTGAATGTTGCCCAAGGACTTGAACCCTGTTCTGGGGAGTGTTAGTGTGTTTCCAGTCATACACAGGACAGTTAAGTTTTGCAAAGCAAAAATATGACTATTTTTTAGAAGTTAAGTATGGTTTAAAGAGATGTATATGGCTGCCAAGTCAACACAGGGGGTGGACTGTGATGGTTAAATTCAGGTGCCAACTTTGTCAGATTATGGTGCCCAGATGTTTGGTCAAGCAAGCACTGGCCTTATGGTTACTGTGGGGTATTTCATGGACTTAGATCATCAGTAAGTTGATTGCATCTATGGCCAATTGCATCTACAATCAACTGAGGAGACTGCCAGTCAGAAATGTTTCATCTAATAGCTTGAAGGTTTTAAAAGGAGAAGTGACAATTTCAGCAGTCAGAAGAGAGACTCTCCATCTCTACTTCAGCAGCCAGCTTCTCCTGGGCAATTCATTGAGGACCTTCCTAGGAGTTTCCAGATTGTAGCCTGCCCTCTGGAATTGGGCTCCTGCATCCCTATAGTCACACGAGAAAATTCTTATAAATATCCCATAGTATTTACAGCTATCTCCTGTAGGTTCTCTCTCCCTAGAGAACCCTGACCAAAACACCTTTAATTCAGGGATCCTCAAGTGTGGGTCCCCAGCCTAGAACTGTCAGCTGAGATTTGCAAATTCTTGGGTCCTACCTCAGACCTACTGAATCAGAAACACTAAGAGGTGGGACTCAGCAGTCTGTGTGTTAATAAATCCTCCAGATGATTCTGATGCCCTCTCAGATTTGAGTCACTGCTCTAATCCAAAAGATTTCAATGCTCAATTTAATTCAGAAGATAGGAAAACTCCCTTTGTAGTGGCAACAAGTTAATTAACATGCACATGTTTACTATTTCTGAACTGATTTCCCTTTGCTTGATATAGAAATTATTTTTCCACCTGCAGTAAACTGTGGGAAAGAAGATAATTCAGCCATTCAATTTTTTTCACTAAAATCTAGTTTTCATATATGTAATAGCGTATTGCCACATTTAAGGAAGAATAACTCAGATTATGTATTTATAGACTGGTGAGTGTCAGGGAACCCCCAGCCATGGTGTGATGAGGGGACATGTGGCAGAGTGCACTGAGGAATGACAGAGGAACCCCTGTGAGCAGAGCAGACAACTAAGAAGCCTCGGAAACAAACACATCAGCTATGTCTGGGATGGTATGTGACTTGTGGTGGGTGTTTTGCAAACATTGTGGGGGAAAGCAGAAATTTCTTTGGAGATATATTTGATTACAACTTTGTAACTAGAGCATGAACTTGTAGTAATGCAGAGCAAAATCTGCGACTTACCTGTGACAGATCTTCGCGGACAGGGCCAGCAGCTGCTACAGAGGAAAAGGATCCGCTGAGCCCAGGAAAGGCGGCTTACAGGACACACACTTTCTCCTTGCCACACTGGAGCAAGGGCCACACTGATTCTGCAGTGAGGAGCGACTGGCTGTCACCAGCCACAGGTACGTTGTTTGTGGTCTTCCACTGTCCTGCAGGAGTCAGGCAGGTACCGCCAGGCTCTGTGCCACATCATTCTCCTCCATACCCACAGACATTCCCCAGGAATTCTCTGAGAGGGGCTGACAAGTGAATCCCTGAGTCTATGTCCAAAGCAGTGTGATTGCTCAGGCTAGTGGGAGTCTCTCTCGGGAAAATGAATTGGAGTATAAAGAGAAAATTATCCGTTAGCAGAGGAAAGATAATCAAGAAGAGTGAGAAAAGCAGGCTCAGAACATAGCTGAGTCCCCATAACAGTGGAACACCAGATTAAGGCATCATGGAGAGGGATAAGGAGGGGCAGAGGGGATGGAGAGTGGGGGGAGGGTAGAATGGGAGGGGGAGAAGGGGAGAGAGGGAAGGGGGACGGGAGAGGGGGAAATGGACTTGAGCTTACACTTCAGCACCACGGAAACTATGCACAGGGATAAGACATTTTCTGTCTAATATATCCTTGGCTTTCAATTATACTTTCTATTTCACCAAAAATTACTTAAAAATCCCTCCATCTGCACAGTATTCACTTTATTTATTTATTTTTAAATATTTTTTTAAATTGTGAAATACATATGCAAAAAAGTGATACATTTCCAAGTATTTCTTTTTTAACACGGGCAATCACTGGGAATCGAACTTGGGTTTCCGGCATAGAACTCTGTCTGCTGAGCCATCATGGCCTGCCCCATTTCCAAGTACATTTTAACAAGTAGTTATAGTACAGATTTTGAAGTTTGGTATGAGTTACAGTTCTGCGATTTTTCATTTTTTCTTCTAGCTGCTCCAAGACACTGGAGACCAACAGAAATATCAATATAATGATTCAACAGTCATACTCATTTGTTAAATCCTATCTTCTCTGCTATACTCCCCCTTCTCATTAATAACATGTACACAAAAGGAATAAATTTCAGAGCACATCACAACTATTAGGTATAGAACAGATTTCAGAGTTTGGTATGGGTTACAATTCCACAATTGTAGGTTTTTCCTTCTGGCTGCTCTAAGATACTGGAGACTAAAAGGAATGGCAGTATTTTTCACTTTACGTGGGGCTGGTAGGCCCACCCCTCAGCTTTCATCAGCAAATATTATCACTACAACGGAGGCATAATTTGGGGTAATCCGTGAGCAAAGTCGTGTCTCTGAGAAACTATTCTGGTGCCACCTGATGTGGAATAAGATTGAAGCTCATCTCAGATGGGGCGGGGGCGTTTTTAACTCTGTCACTTCCAAAGGAAACAGAGTCTTGGGATAAAAAGATAAAGCCCTTCTTCAGGAGTGGAGGGTTGGGGACCAGGTCCTCCTCCAAGAAACACCAGCACGACGCAGCAGGGGCACCGTGCTTAGTGCCGGGGGCTGGCGACTTCAGAAAGTCACTTCATTCCTCTGGGTTTCAACTTCCAACTCGGTGAAATGACATATTTTATTCTAGAGATTTTTTTAAGGTTTTCTCCAAGTCTATTCATTCACCCGTAAATATTTAGAAGACCTACCAAGTTCCAGGCACCCAAGGCGAAATAAGAAGCCAAAGACATGGGGTCTCCGACTTTCAGAACTCTCGGCGTAGTCTAACATTCAGCGGTCTATGTTTGGGTGGAAGATTGCCCATTACAGTTACTAAGGATTTTATTTTAATTTTAGCCTTTGAATTACCCCATCTTACTACAAATCATGTTCAAATGATCTTCTCTCTCTTTCCTACTGGTTGATCTTCCTCAACCATTCCCAGGGAAATGTAGTGGGATGGCATTATAAAAAAACAATTATCTTAGAAGGTGCAATGAGAAAATGCCAAATATATTTTTAAGATCAGTATTTGTTTTGATGAATTGTGGTTAGCAGCTCCTGCATTCATGGGTATGATTTAGGGAGGGAGAACAGGCATTGCGAGCACATTTTGGCTGTACTTCTAACTAAATGGCTGTATAGATAAACCTCTAAACTGAAATGTAGTAGAAATCTTTTCTTGCTTAGCCTTGTAAAAAACTTTCCTGAGAATCAGTCTGCTAGGGTATTCCTGCAGAGACTGATCTATTGCATTTAGGCAGTGGGTTTATATTTTTGGCTGCCAAATGTGTGTTATTTTCCTACACAAATAGCTAAGCTTAAAGTTTAATGAAGTAGGAAAGGCATTCAGGAAGAGCTAGAGCTAACATCTTGTATATTTGAACCTGTCTGTTCTGCCAGTGACCCATGGAATGAAGAGCTGTGTCAGCTCCTCATTGAGCTGACTGCTGCTGACAGACAAATACCTTCTGCCGAGCTTGGAGGGAATGCCATGAAAACAGTACAAGAGAACGTGGTGGCACTGACTCCTGTGGGGTCTTATACCTATTTCTGACATTGCTTAGAGTTGAACAACTACACATATAAATATACCTTTTCTGTAAATAAAATACACATTGTGAGTTTAAATTACTTTGTTATGGAAAGGTGTTTTTATACTATCTGGACACATTTTTTTCCAATGACAATAATTAGTGGATTAATAATGTCTTAGTCATCAAAAATATCATGTTTTCAAAATCATGTAACAATAGATTCATCTATAAGTGGCTTTAATCAGAACTGCTAATAACTATGACCTCATAGATGCAGGGGAAGAAATGTTGTCAACTGTAAACAGAAATACGAAAAAAACAAAATAAAAATTTGTGAGCATAAGACCGCCTGCTTTATGACTCCTAAGCTTTATTTAATGCTGTTTCAGGGGATGTGGAAGCTTCAGAAAACCACAGTTTCCCGCATTGTTCATAGCAAAAGTCTTATTATCCATCTGCCTCACAATCTGCACATTTTGCAAGGTTTTTCCCATCAAATTATGTTTAAGTAATCATGAGTTTTTTCATTTTAATTAGCAATGAGAATTTAACTACCAATTAACCATGTGACAAACGTGAAATAACAGGTATTCAACATGGAAATGCTGTCATTCCCAGCCAAACTGAAGAAAGTTGTCCTCGTAGATATCACAGGCTCCCTATGGCGGCCGATTATATGATTTCATTTAGATATTTAAAATCTTGAAAATGGCACATGGAACCCATTGCTACCTTAGGAAGTTCTAGAGTTTGAATTTCAGGGATCTCATATTAGGAAAGTCTGTGCTGCATAAAAATTTTATGTGTGAATTTAGATGTGTTTGCTACAATTAAAAAGTTGAAGAAGCTTTCATTTCAACTTCTAGTTCTGGACGTTTTTCTAAGGATGTGGGGAAACAAGCTGTAATTTCCCAGAAGAATAAAATCAACTCTTTCTCATTCTAGGAAAAATTAGACAGGACTCCTCATAAGTTGAGTCTTTTGGTAATTATAAAAATATGTATGGCTCAAGAATGAGACTTATCCTTTTCTTGGCTGACCTGAAGGGTCACAATTGAAAACAAGCTAGGTTGCAAAGAACCAAAGGAACCAACAGATTCTTTATGAAAGTGAGAAGTACCAATTCCTTTGTGAGGTGGTTGATCTTGCAAGATGTGGAGATGTTAGGAAAACAGTTGTCTTCTTCCTTATTCACTGTACTGCCTCTGAGGGTGCTGGTCCTTGGGAGATGTGTGTAGGTGAGTGTGTGTATTTCAACAGCTATTTCCCGAACTGATTGGACAGTAGTGTGTGATTCAAGAGACCCACTTGGAATGCTTAGGCCCACTCTGCACTGCTTGGCTGTCCTTGAGCTTTTATCCATTTCACCTTCATACCAACTCCCTGCCACAACTCCACCCGAGTTGCCAAATCTACCCAGTCTGTTTCACAGCACTCTGGGAGTGTACTGCTCAAGGCTGCACCCTTCAGACTTGGGGAAAACCAATGCTGGCGGAAAAGTGGCAGGATATTTGAGGTGAGATTTCCTGTAGCAGGAAGCTGTAGTATTGCTGAGGGCAGGAGGCTTGCATCGCAGAGACCGTCTGTGGGGAAGGCATGGCTGTGAGCACAGGGGAGCGAGGTCAGGGCGTGGAAGAATGTGTGAGGACACTCCTCCGATCACAAGTTTTCCTTTTCTTGGATGCTCCACCTTTGGACCTGAGCAAAATCCGGTATACTTTTATGTCCATCAGTCCACTCCACCCTCCTATGTTGTATTATTTTTAGTTACCGCAACATTCAGTCAAGGCTGATATATTTGAACAGGCTTGTGTGCCACTGTAATGGAGGACAAAGAAAGATGAAGCAAAAGGACATGCAACTTCTTTTTCAAATCTTCCAGTTAAAGAGGAAGGCACTGACTTCAAGGAGAGTAGATCAGCCGCCCAGCTGCACCCACGCATGGCCTCCAACAGTTCTCCTCAGGTAGTGTCTCCAACTGCAACCTTATTAAAGGGTTTTCCACCCCAAGAAAGGGTTCTATGGCTGGTTAAGTTTAGGATATGTTTTATACTGTTGGAGATTCATAATATACCTGAATAGGTTAAAAATCTAAGCAGTCCTGCAGTAAAGAAAATTATGGAACTTTGTTTAATCCAGTATTTCCCACTGGCTTTGACCACAGACTCTTTGGTTTCATGAGATACGTTTTTCACAGAACAAGACCAACAAATGAAGAACAAGATCACATCATCTTTCTTAAAACAATTTCTTCTTCACGTCCATGACGTCACACCCCTGGTTCCTCTTACCTCTTTGGGTACTCCTTCTGTTCCTGGCCTGATTCTCTGTTGCTTGGCCATTAGATATTACATTTCTTCAAGGCCTGGCCCGAGGTCCTCTCCTCTTTTCAATTCCTGTCTTCTTCTCTCATGCTGTGGCTTCAGTGACCATCTCTTGCTCTGGGCTAGATCTCTTCTCTGAGCCTCAGCCCTGCATATCTACCAGCTTGGTATGTCTACATGGATTTCTCAAGCACACCTCCAACTCAGTGTGTCAAAACCCAAGCTAAATCGTCTCCTTGCAGTGTTCCTTTCTCAGCATTCATTCTTTTATGGAAATCAGAAATCTGAGAATCATCCTTGATGTCATCCTCTCTCACATTCATCGCATTGTATAGATTTTAATTCTGAAATAATTTTAAATCCAGGCACTTTCTCCATCTCCACTTCCCCTTACCCATCCAAGATGCCAGCTTCTCACATCTGCACTACTACAAAGGCTGATTTGGACTTCAAGCATCCCCTCTTGCCCTCTCTGACCCATTATCCACAATAGAGCTCCAGTTCTTAACATACACAGGAAATCTCCCTTCCCCTTTACTCTTAGAACAAAGACCGAAATCCTTGAGTCACAAAGTCCTACCTGATCTGTCTGTCCAGCTTGTGTTTGCATTTTACTGTCCATTGCATAATTTGTTTCTCTCATCCTGATTTACCTTTTTAAAAAAATTGAGGTATAATTACAGACCATAAAATCCACCCTTTCAAAGTGTAAAATTCAGTAGTGTTTCATGTATTTCTTAGGTTATGTGACCAACACCACTACCTAATTACAGAACATTTTCATTGACCCCCCCAAAGATACCCTTTACCCATTAGGAGCCACGCCCTTCTTTCCCCAGTCCTTGGAAATCACTAATCTACTTTCTGCCTCTACAGGTTTCCCTGTTCTGGCCATCTCATATAATGGAATCATATGTGATCACATAAAATGTGACCTTTTGTGACTGGCCTCTTTCATAACACCTTCAAGGTTCATCCTTATTGCAGCATATATCAGGACTACATTTCTTTTTCTTTTTTATTAATTAAAAAATTTTTTAAATACCAAAAAACACCAAAAAAATGCAAACATACGTAACTTTTGATGATTCCGTTCTACATATATAATCAGTAATTCACAATATCATCATATAGTTGCATATTCATCATTATGATCATTTCTTGGAACACTTACCTCTATTCAGAAGCAGAAATAAAAAGAAAACAGAAAAAAATTCATACATACCATACCCCCCGCCCCTACCCCTCACCGATCACCAGCATTTCACTCTAAATTTATTTTAACATTTGTTCCTCCTATCATTCATCTTTATTCCATATGTTTTACTTGTCTCTTGATAAGGTAGATAAAAGGAGCATCAGACACAAGGTTTTAATTACATTTCTTTTTGTTGCTGAATAATATTCCAGTGTATAGATATACCATTTTTTGTTTGTCCATTTATTAGTTAATAGAAATTTGTTTTTTTTCCCGCTTTTTGGTTTTCATGAATAATGCTACTATAAACATTTGCGTACAAGTTTTTATGTGAACATATGTTTTAAATTCTCTTGGGTATATGCCTGGAAATGGAATTGCTGGGTCGTAACTCTATGTTTAACCTTTTGAAAAAATACCAAACTTTTTTCCAAAGCAGCTGTACCAGTGTACATTCCAACCAATAATGTATAAAGGTTTCAATTTTTCCACATGTGTGACACTTGTTTTTGTCCACCTTTTTTTATTATAGTGATTTTAGTATGTATGAAGTACTATCTCTTTGTGGTTTTGATTTGCAATTCCCTAATAACCAATGCTGTTCTTGGCTTCTTTTAATTTCTGACATACAGTTATTTTATAATAAAATATTTTACATACTTCAAATTTTGCCCACTATACAAGGGAACTTTCTGGGCAATAGAACTATTCTGTATTTGGATTGGGGTAGTTATTACATGTGGGTCTTTGCACATATAGTTAACCTTTCCCCGATCTCTTCACCTATGTGTCTATTTTTCTTCTTATTTATTTGTACAATAGACACTTCTTTAGGGAAGTATTTCTTATGATGTCTCCAGATCAAAACCACTGACTATAAACTCTCATAGGACCATGTTATTCTCAATCATAGCAGGCACTGCAATTGTAACTCCATTTATTGATGTGATTTTTTGGATTAGTGTCTTCTCTTCCAGTAGACTATTATGCTTCTTAAAGTTAGGGAACCTGCTTTTATTACTCCTCATTGCATTCTCAACACAGAGCACAATGCCTGACACATAGCAGTTGATCAATAAATATTTTCTGAGTGAATGAAAGAATGAGTAGATTGTGTGATGACTTGAAAGTCCCCAGAAAAGCCATGTCCTTTAATCCTGCCTCAATAATGTAAGGCAGAAACCTTTGATCAGCTTGATTCCATGGGGATCGACCCACTCAATTGTGGGTGTAACCTTTTGATTAGATTACTTCCATGGAGATATGGCACACCCAATTTGGGTGTGGCCTTTGGATTAGTTGGAGATGTGACTGCCCATTCAAAGTGGGTCTTGATTACTTAACTTGAGTCCTTTAAAATGGGAGACATTTTGGGGAAAACACAGTTGCTTCAGAGCCAACAGATACACAGACATCTGGATATGCTTGGAGTGATGGTAGAGAGAACAGATGTTGCCATGAGATGCTAAGCAAGTCAGAGCCCAGAGTCGTGTCCCAGAGGAGCTAAGTGAAGGCCTGTAGATGCTTAGAGAGGAAACCAGTGGTATCAGAATCTGGAAGCAATGGAACCAGGAACAAGCAGATGCCAGCCATATGCTTTTCCATGTGTCAGACATTGGCCTTTCTTGAGTCAAGTTATCTTTCTCTGGATGCCTTCGTTTGAACATTTTAATGGCCTTAGAACTTCAAACTTGTAACTTAATAAATTCCCTTTTTAAAAGGTATTCCATTTCTGGTATATTGCATTCCAACAGCATTTAACAAACTAAAACAGATTGATTCTGCATTACAGAAATAGCTGTAATAAGTTAAGGCATTCAATGCCACTATATGTTCCTATGGTATTCTTCTGAAGCCAGGTTGGGACCACAGAATCTCTCTCTATATGAATAATCATATACCTTGGTGAATTAGAAAAGGTAAAAGGGAGAAGCAAGACAGGATAGAAAGAAATGACTAAAGGGATAGTATATAGTATATAGAGCATAAATACTTTGCATCAGATTAGTTCTGGGTACCATGAATTATAAAGTGATGGGTTATTATGATTTTGGACTGTTGTAAATCAACTCTTTTTTTTTTTTTGCCGTGTGCAGGCTCAGGGAATCGAACTTGAGTCTCCCGCATGGCAGCTGAGAATTCTACCACTGAGCTATCCTTGCACCGCTGTAACTAATTTTTTTAAAACTCTTTTTCTTTCGGGGGGTAGGCACTGGAAATCGAACCTGGGTCTCTGGCATGTCAGGCGAAAACTCTGCCACTGAGCCACTGTTGCCCGCCCTTAACTCATTTGTTTTTAAACCTCATTTCCTTATAAATTAATTCTCCTAAAAATATTAACATGGAAATTTAGTTTCTTTATAGTACCCTGACCTTTCATCCACTGATATGTTTTACATTGGCATTTAGGCATTTTTTCCTGAGCCTTGGATGTCTTAGAAACAAAATAAAACACACCCAAATCTGAAGAGTTCTAGCATTCTTTATTCAATGACACAATTTATCTCTATTGGTAATTTCTGTCTGAAACCCAAGAGTTCTATTGATTTCAGCTGAATGCTTTTGCTAAGCACTAGATGACATTTACTTACACAAATGAAAGCTAGAATTTCAGGAAAATCTAATCTAACATCTTCCAGCATTTATCATTTCAAATGACCCACACTAAAGAGGAGCACGCAAGTCCTGCACTCTGACGGCTAGAGGAAGTATCAGCTAGCAGCTAGGACCCTTCACCCAAATGCATCAAATCTAGCAAAGGAAGAGGGTGGCTAGCACTCCATTCCCAGTGACAAACAGTGATGTCCTGAAGCATAACGACCACCTCAACTGTAGGTGATCATAAGCCTTGGGAAATAAAGATGGAAAACAGGAATGCTACAGAAAACATATCTGCACAGGGTTTTTCATTAAGAGCTAGTAAACTGTTCATGGTTGAAGGCATGGAGGCCTAATGACAGGAGATGGACATGCCACAGACAGAAGCGGCCCTTGGACCCTGGAGGTCATTCTGTGACAGTGCGCGTGAAGGAATGTGTAGCCTTTTCATGGCTTTGTTCCAGTCGACATGGTCCACTGGCAAATCCTGTTGCACTAAGATCGGAGGTTGCAGATAACCCAGACATAATCCAGACATGTGGACATTGTTTCCATGACATGGTGCTCCAGATCCAGAGTGCACCCTGCCCCCCTCTAAAAACAAACAAGACTTGGCTTCTCCCTACATGGAAAACTGTATCTCTCTCTTCTTTAGTCTCTCTCCTTTTCTCTCTTAACCTCTCTCTCTCTTGCATTCGGTCTGTCCCCTATAGCTTCATAACCTAAATACTTCTGCCTACAGATGTATTATGTACATAACTTCTAGATATTATGTATACAATACCTATATATAGTTGACTACCTAATGTATATAAAGTATGTAGTGTGGGGTGTGTGTGTGTGTGTACTCCTAAATACTTATAGGATACAAGTAAAAAGGGACCTCTGAACTCAATCTTTCAGTGAGTGGGCACTTTTAAATCATTTTCGATACCCTTTGTGGGGGAAGATAATATTAATTTTGCCAGAAATAGTGTGAAGATGCTTTGGCGTTTATGAATATTTGTCTGAATGGACTTGGCTGGGGCCCTTATCTGGAGCTCCCTGCCCATGCGGGCAGTCACAGTTGTCCTAGCAACAACTCAAATCCCCTTATCTTCTCTTGGGCCCATTTGGGTTCCACCTTCTGAACCTTTTCCTGTTATTGCCCATTAGTTATTGCTGACTACACAGCGATTCCACACTGTTCTCTAACTGCCCTCCTGGATCTGGCTCTTTATCTTCTTGGCTCCCAAATCCAGTGTCCTGAAGCTATAGGTGGATGATGGCAAACAGTTATTCCCAGAGGCTCCTTCTAGTCTCTGCTTTCGACCCACTGCCTCCCGGCATCCACCCAATCCTCCAGCTGTGTGGATTTCTGGGAAGCACAGAGCCCTGCGTGGATCCTTTCAGATGTCCTTGGGTGTCAGTGACCAGGTTCATGGGACTGGTGCCTCCGTTCCAGGCCTTAGAACCTTCCAGTGCCACAGACAGGTGTTCAGCCCTGGCAGTGAGAACCCTAACGGCTTCTTCATGCTACAACTGAGAAACCTGATAGTCTAACACAGAACCTGGGACACCTGATCCTGCTGGCCTTCCCACCACCCCATGCAACAGCTTCTGTGGAGAAATTCACCCTGCTGCACTCTCTCCTGTAGGAACAACCGAATCAGGAACGTGGAACTCCAGGTCCCAGGAGTGGTGACAGAGGCAGAGACGTACAGAGAACCTTTCTTCTAGACCAGCAACCCTCTGCTAAAGGAGTGCCTGGGCCCTGTAGAATTGTCAAGCCACAAATTTGGGGCCATACTTGGCATAAGTCAACTTTATATTAGTTGATGGGTTTGCATAGAGGTGGGGCCAATGGACAGCTGCACCAAGCCATTTCAGAATGAAATGATTCATTCTTGGGATTTAGTTTTAGAAAGGGTAAAGGGATAATTTTTTTTTTAGTTTTTTAATTTCTTTTAAACATAACAACATGCGAACATGAACATTCTTACCATATGATCATTCCATTCTTAGTATATAAACAATAACTCACAATATCATCACATAGTTGTATATTCATCACCATGATCAACTCTCAGAACATTGGCATTAATTCAGAAAAAGAAATAAAAAGAAAAAAGAAAAAATTTCATACATACCATACCCCTTACCCTCTCCCTCACTGATCACCAGCATTTCAATCTACTAAATTCACTTTAACATTTGTTCCCCCTATTATTTATTTATTTTTAATCCATATGTTTTACTCATCTGTTGATAAGGTAGATAAAAGGAGCATCAGACACAAGGTTTTCACAGTCACACTGTGAAAGCTATATCATTATACAATCATCTTCAAGAAACATGGCTACCTGAACACAGCTCTACATTTTCAGGTAGTTCCCTCCAGCCTCTCCATTACACTTTAGCTAAAAAGGTGATATCTATGTAATGCGTAAGAATAACCTCTAGGATGATCTCTTGACTCTGTTTGGAATCTTTTAGCCAAATGAGACTTTATTTTGTCTCATTTTGCTCTTCCCCCTTTTCTAAATCCCTTGATGCTGAGTTGCATCTCATTCTAGGATTTGTGTCCCACGTTACCAGGAAGGTCCACACCCCTGGGAGTCATGTCCTCTATGGAGGTGGGGGAGGGTAGTGCATTTGCTTGTCATGTTGGTTGACAGAGAGAGGCCACAGCTGAGCAACAAAAGAGGTTCTCTGGGGGTGACTCTTAGGCCTAATTTTAAGTAGGCTTAGCCTGTCCTTTGCAGGGTTAAGTTTCATATGAACAAACCCCAAGATTGGGGGCACAGCCTGTTTCTTTGGTTGTCCCCACTACTTGTGAGATATCAGGAATTCTCCACCTGGGGAAGTTGCATTTTTCCCCCTTTCTTTCCATTCCACCAAGGGGACTTTGCAAATACTTTTTTATTTACTGTTCAAATCACTCTGGGATTTACCAGGGCATCACTCTGGACAAACCAACAAAATCTCATGCCCTCCTCAAGGTTCCATGTATTTATGGTGTTCAGTTAAGCTGTCCACGTAAGTTATATTAGGAAATGCGCTAGTCAAAATACAAATTTTGTACCAAATAAACATTTTTTGCTTCAGTATCACACATAAGTTAAAGTTTTAAAATATGAATGACCATCTATTTTCAACACCCTGCAATATTGACATTCTTTTGTTCTTCCTCATGCAAAAACACTTTTAATTTGTACATTTAGTCACTGTCATTATACACTCTAGGCATTCCTAGATTATACCATCTCAGTCTTTATCATCTATTTTTCCTTCTGATTTCATTTGTGCCCACAGGCCTCCTCCTAGAGGGATGATTTTTGATGGACTTGAAAGAATTCCTCTTCTTTCTCCTTTAATCTATTGTCTGACCAACCTCTCTCACAACAACTGGACCATAAGAGGTATAAGCATTTCTCACCAAGATTGCACTCATCATCTTGTACTGCCCACACCCCATTTCCCTCTACATCCAGCCTAGCTCAGGGGGGAGCTCTGGATTCTCACTGCCTGGATTCGCATTCTACTGCTGCCATTTACGGATTGCATATGCAGAACATTTTACCTCTGAGCCTCAGTTTCTATGTCTCTAAAATGATAATAATAGCAGTAGGTACTACGTGGGAGGGAATAGGGCCTATACATGGAGAGTCAAAAAATATTACCTGCTGTTGGGACCTGGGTTTGATTCTCGACCCACGCACTTCCCAAACAAACAAGCAAGCACACAAATGAAAAACCAACCAAACAAAAATTCAGCAAATGGTGCTGCAATAAAGGGGTACTCACATGGAAAAACAATGAAATGTAACCCCTGCCGTACAGCATGCAAAAATAAATATATATGTTACCTGTTGTTGTCATCATAGCCGGTCCACACGGCCTTGGTATAATGTGTGGACTTGAAACTGGCTGTCTGTGATTGTGCTGTAAAGACGGGAACACATTAATTTTCTTCTTCTTTCTACAGTTGTTCATGTGTGAATTCTACATCACAGCCTTTGCCCATGAATCAGTTCACTGCCTTCTGGGTCGTTGCTCCACTCCCTTCTGGGCTCCTGCCTCATGACCCCTCCATGCTGCTGACATTCACCTCTAAGCCATGCTTCCCTCTGCTCTGCCCACCAGGCCACCTGCCCCGGAAATGCTGCGCTCCACACCCCCTCGGCCGTAGCCGCCTCAGGCTCCCTGCTCTGGGTTGGCACCCCCCACTGTCTGTGGGCGCCTGTCCTTTGCCATCGTCATCATCATCATCTTTTTATTATTATTATTAATCTTATTTTCAGTTTAAACACAAATCATTCTGAAACTGTTTGTTCCCCTAGTACAGAGAATCCAAAGTAATAAGCAGTCAACACTATTCCTCAAATCTAAATATCATCTTAGCAGAACAATCTTAAATGGAGACAAAATTTACTTGCCTACTTTCAGTTGCAGAGAAAATTTGCGTAGAAGAAAGGGAAATACCTTAATCGGAATTAAATCAGGTGAAACTCCCGGGCTGTTGCTGACAGGCCCCCGTGGGCCCGCTCTGCTCTGCTCCACATGGCCACTGCTCCCCGGCGCGAGCCTCTTTGAATAGCCCCTGCCACAGCTGCTTGGGTCTCCCGGTCATAGGGCTCTCAGGGCCACCCACTGCCACCTTCCCACCAGGCTCTCCCACACTGTTGGGGTGCCTGGATCTCGTGGTTTCAGTGCCTTCCTATCGCCGGCAGCTGTCCTGGGTCCTGAGAACATGCCAAGTGCTGCCCTGCCAGAGCCCACACGCAGTGGAAGAGTGCCAGTAAACAGGTCAACAGGCAAACACACATAGAGTAATTTTAGGTGGTGGGATATGCTGTGAGGTAAGTAAATAAGGATAGAAACATTGATGGCCAAAGCAAATACTTATGAGGGAAGAGATGCCAGTCTCACACGCCCAACCTTTAATTTAAGAGGTCTTTAATACAAATATAATAAAAGTATTTTTGTATTATGATTGATAATACATTGGGTCATCTTCCTGAAATTGTAGGTAGGAATGTTGAACATATTTGTTCCATTTTTATCTAAGTAAGGACTCAGGAAAATTTGATGTCTGGTAGTTTAGATACAGAAATATATACTATAAATTTATTGTCATGGAATAACACAAAATGCAAACTTACTGTTGGAATTCTAGATTCACATTATGTCTCCCAGAGTCCGGCTGAGTGCTTAAGGTTGTAGCTCATTACTGTTTCCCTATGTGATAATGATCTTGCTAATCAACTGCAATTCCCCCATTGAGAAATGGAGTTTCACCTGATTTAATTACAATTAAGGTATTTCCCTTTCTTCTATGCAAATTTTCTCTGCAACTGAAAGTAGTCAAGTAAATTTTGTCTCCATTTAAGATTGTTCTGCTAAGATGATATTTAGATTTGAGGAATAGTGTTAACTGCTTATTTCTTTGGATTCTCTGTACTAGGGGAACAAATGGTTTCAGAATGATTTGTGTTTAAACCTAAAACAAGATTAATAATAATAATAATAAGATGATGATGATGACAATGGGAAATACTGGTATAGTGCTTTTTAATTAGAGGCTTCCACACAAACAATACAGTTCAATATTGGGTCCCTATGACATACACATCTCCTCCATAACTGGTAGGGTTTTCTATAACGCAACATCTTCTACAGCGTGGATTGTCTTAACGTGGATTACTTTAATGGGATAATTATTGATTTAGGGGCTACTTAAAGAACTGGGGTAAAATTTACATACAATGTAAATGCCTAGGTGCTAAGTGTAATAGTCAATGAATTTTATTAAATATATTCACACATGTAACCACTACCCCAATCCAAATATAAAATATTTCTATCGCCCAGAAAGCTCCCTTTTGTAGTGTGCTAAATCTGAAGTATGTAGAGTATATTTGATTATAAAAACAACTACACTCAAATATCTGGCTTATTTATGCAAATAAGTTTAAAAGATAGGTTTTATGAATATGATTTATTGGCATCTCAACCAGATAAGTAGTTTTCTTTAACATTTTCTGGCAATTAAATATTGCCTGTTGCCCATAGGTTTATTAGCAGTGCCAAAATACTTTGGGAAGTTAGAGTTTACTGCTGAGATAGCAAACAGCTTGCTAATCAATATAACACTGATTATAAATAGATTCCTATCATTAGCCGAAAGCAGGAGGTTTTTGTTTTTCTTGCGTGGGCAGACACTGGGAATCGAACCTGGGTCTCCGGCATGGCAGGCAAGAACTCTGTCACTGAGCCGCCATTGCTCACCCAGCAGGAGGTTTTTTGTGGTTTACAGCAAATGTATCTATCATCAGGTATCTTCTGGGCCTTGAAGGCAATGTCAGTTTTCCTACTGAGATGGAGCAATGCCACCTGAGAAGACATGGATGAAGCCAGAACTGCACAGATTTTTCATTAATTAACTCAACACACTAAGCTCTTACTGTATGCCAGACACTGCTAGAGATGGGCAGTGAGCAAAACAGGCAAAATCCTTTCTCTCAGGAAAAAAAGAAAGCCAATGGGTCCATTATATAATGTCAGCTAAGTGGGGGTTGGGAGGAGAAATGAAGTGGGGTGGAGGGCCTGGGAGAGTGGAGGAATGTGGGAGTCATGGAAGGCCTGTGTGAGAAGACGACATCTGGGCCCAGGAAGGAGTGAGACCCTGGTCTCTGGGGGAGGCCAATGTAAAGGCCCAGAAGCAAGAGCATGCTTAAGAGCAGCAAGGGGACAGGTGCGGCTAAGGGAGAGCAAAAGACGCTGGTGCAGGAGAGGGGCCAGACCACCAGCCCATATAGATCTTCAGCCCATATAAACCATAGTATCTGTTCTAGTTTGCTACCTGTTGGAATGCAACATACCAGGAACAGAATGGCTTTTTAAAAGGGGAATTTAATAAGTTGCTAGTTTACAATTCTTAGGCCAAGAAAATGTCCCGATTAAAACAAGTCTATAGAGATGTTCAATCTAAGGCATCTAGGGAGAGATACCTTGGTTCAAGAAGGCTGACGAAGTTCAGGGTTTCTCTTTCACCTGGAAAGGCATATGGCGAATATGGTCAAGGTTTCTCTCTCAGCTGGAAGGGCACGTGGTGAACACAGTGTCATCTGCTAGCTTCGTCTCCTGGCTTCCTGTTTCATGAAGCTCCCCGGGAGGCATTTTCCTTCTTCATCTTCAAAGGTCGCTGGCTGCTAGGCTCTGCTTCTCAAGGCTATGTCATTCTGCTCTGCTCTCTCTGAATCTCCAGCTTTCTCCAAAATGTTTCCTCTTTTATAGGATTCCAGTAAACTGATCAAGACCCACCCGAATGGGTGGAGACATGTCTCCACCTAATCCAGTTTAACAACCGCTCTTGATTGAGTCACATCTCCAGGGAGATGATCTAATTACAGATTCAAACATACAATACTGAATAGGGATTAGAAGAAACAGTTGGATTTATAAAATGGAATTAGGATTAAAACATGGCTTTTCTAGGGTACATACATCCTCTCAAACTGGCACAGGAGGGGTGGGGCTTAAAGTTCTTGGGTGTGCTTTAAAAGCATCACTTGATGAGAGAGTAGACATTAGGGTCAACAGCAGAAACAGGAGGACTGGGCAGTATCCAGGTGAGAGAGGTGGTCTGACTAGGGTGAGAGTTGTAAGAAGTGGCTGGAATCTGGGCACACTCAGGAGACAGAGTCTACAGGTTTTATATTGCCTTCCACCCTCACTGCCTTGAGGGCGATGGTCATTGGTAATGATGAACATTGTTTTGTTTTACTAATTATAACATCACTCCCTGGAAGGGCAGCACTTTCCTTCTATAGCTGTTGGGAGTTATTCTGGGTCCTGGGATGGCTTCTTGGAGAAAGTCATGGCTGAGGAAGTGTGCTGCAGGTCCTGGTACCAGCATGTGCAGTTGTGTTGGGAGCTACACCCATACTGTTTTCTGCATTTTCTAGGAGAATGTGGCGGAGAACCCCAAGAGGGAGATTTGGAAGATCGTGTAGTTTGTGGGACACTCCCTCCTTGAGGAGACCTTGGATTTTTGAGATATTTTCATTCTCAAAGTAAACCTGACAGGTTCCTTGAGACAAGCTACACATGTCTATCCAAGAAAGAAGTATTAGAATAAAAATTTAAAGTGATATAACCAAGCAAAGCTAATTTATTTATATAGAACTAAACCCTTTTAAGTGCTTACTATTTGTTATGGGCATGATTTCCAAGGACAAAATCTTATTGTGCAAAACCATAGCTTTCTTTATTTTTATGTAAATAAGTTTTATCTTAAACCTTCATTTTTTTCTGATGCAAAGATCTAGTCCAGTGATCTCTGTCAATTAAGTCCTTTAGTGATGATATCAGTCATTTTGTATGCAAACTCATGCAAACTAGACTTTCCCTCTTCTTCCTGATGTTGATCTGCAAACTGCAGGGATTTGTAAATAGCTGCGATGGATTTGGAAGAGAGGGTGACATATCCTTCTTAATCCTGATCTCATGAGATCCTGTACCATTTCCTCTGAGATACAACTGGTTGGTTTGGCCCCTGGACATGTTATTCTCCATACTGGCAATCTCCTAAGAAATAACTGGGCTCTCATTAGCTCCTCCGAGGGATTGGACATGATGTATCCTTCCTGCATTGTCCCCTCATTCTGTCCTTGAAGCCCCTTACCAGCTCTCCCTCTCTCCAGGGGTCCCTAAAGCTATACATGTTATAGCATCTCCTTCCCCCAGCACTGCCTCTCTTTTCTAGTTGGCCCAAAGGGCAGGAGCCTGGCCTGCAAACCACCACCTAACTTCTGCTCTTTACTTCTCAGAGCTTGAAGAAGGCACTTATCTTTGAAGGCTTGGAGGTAGAAGTCGGGGAGCTCAAAGGGGTCCCAGTAGACCTGTGTTCTTCTCAAACCTATCATTTGTATTTGGACCTTGGCCTAATGCCAAGGGCTTACTTATTTTGCTTCCTGCTGCGTGAGGCAGTTAGAAATGGAGGCCACAAGAGATGCCAGGGTATGGCAGGGCCTCGTTTGAAGAGTACAGGGGTGGGTGGGGAAGCCAATTTACAGGAAATACACAGGATGGCACGTCTTACAATGCCAATTGCATGGTTATTTATCTTGGTGTTTATGATGGTTCTGTGAGATTTATCTTATTTTATTCCGTCAATGAGAAAGTTGAAAAGTTAAAAAAAATAACTTGTTCAAATCCGTACACACAGTACGTGCTGGTGGAAGCAGACATCAAGAGCAGATCTGTTTTGGCACCAGAGTCTGTGTTTTGCCCACTAGAGCACATAATCCAGCTCGCATACTGGCAGTTTCCTTCCATGTGAATGACCCAAAGCATCCCAGGGTTGGCTGTGAGCTGGTGTGTAGGCGGGAAGTGCTGAGGACGCCTCGTGGGCGTCAGGTGTCTGACATCTCCTTTTCTCTTTTCAACTCTCAACCAGCAACAGGTGGTTGTCAGGTGTCCTTCTGTGGTGAGGGAGAGGAGACAGACAAGCCCAAAGGTACTTAAAATCCCTGGGTACTGAAGTGCCACTAAAGGAGTGAGGGAGTCAGAACCAGCCCCCAGCTCTGCCCTGGGGGTCCGCACAGGCTTCCTGGGGGTGGATTTGCAGTACAGAGCCATGTCAGAGGCCACGGATGTGAGACGGAAGGTGCAGTGCAACCGCCCGTTCATTACACACTTGCATCTTCTATGTCAGTGGCATTCCCTTCCTGCTTCTTCAAGGCAGGGTAAACTGAGCTCCAATGTGTCAGGGACTGGGGGACCACCTGTTTTGAGGGCTGTCTTCTAAGATGATGGAGTCCTGGTTGGTGACTGGAGTCTGGCGTCCCCTGCGCCGACCCACCATGCCCCCAGGCGCCGCGGCCATCACAGAGCTGCCACCATGGGGGGCCCTCTGACGCCAGCCTGCCCGCCTTCCAGGCCCGGGCTCTTGTCTGCCTCCACACCCCCCCTCTTGTCTGAACTGGGGCATTGTGAAGTAGTCATCGCACGGCATCCAGCACGGCAGAAATCCAAGGTTAGGGTTAGGGTTAGGACTGTTTCATTTTCTCTGCATTGAGAGGCGAGGAAGAGCCACCGGCACGATGCTTACTGCAAGCTGCTTATTCTTGCTTGAACAGGATTTTTTTTTTTTTTAAAGAAAAGAAGTGCAGTTATTTTCAAAATTTGACCCTCTTTTCCCTCCCTTTTACCGTTCTATCACCTCTGCAGTTTTGTACTCAAAGACTCATTTTCTCCCTCAGACATTTCCACTTGTGAATTCATTTCACCAAAAAGTATGATATATGTTTTTTACATATAAACACACACACACACATTTTAAGGTGACAGTGACTTTCTCAGGTTGTCAGCATTTGCTGCTATTTATTTCTGCAGGCAACACAGAGCGTGCTTTCAGCAGCCTTGGCTGCCAGCACAGAGCCAGGGTCCAGAGGCAGGTGGGCTAAATGTTTGTCCCCAGGGGCTGAGGTGTGCTTGGTCATCTCCCCCCATCCAGCAGGCGTCTCTGCTTCTGGGGGCAATGGACCCTGGGGATCTGGGGACAGGGGATCTAGTGGCCAGTGTAATGGATTGTATTTTGTCCCCTCAAGAGTGTGTCAGAGTCTCATCCCCAGTCCTGTGAATCTGAACTTGTTTATAAATCAGATCTCTGAAGACGTATGTGGGTAGTTAAGAGGAGGCCAAACTGCATTAGGGTGGGCCCTGATCCAACAAACATGATATCCTTAGAGGAAAGGATGGGTGGGCACAACCCCGGGGGGAGGGGGGAAAGGGGAGATGGGAGATGGGGAGAGGGGCTGGGGGGAGGGGGGGAGAGAGGGGGACTGGGCCATGTGACCAAGGCAGAGACTGGGTTGTGCTGTCACAAGTTAAAGGATTCCATGGGTCCAGGCTGGCTACTCAGCAGAAGCCAAGGGAGGGACCTGGGTGGATCCTCCTCCTTGAGAGGGAACACGGCTCTGCTGACACTGTGATTTTGGACTTGTGGCCTCCAGAACTGTGAGACCGTATGGATGCTAATTTCTGTGACGCCCACAGCCTGCGCACTGGGGAGGCTGCAGCAAGGCCAGGGCCTGGGGCGAGCCCTTCCCACTTCTGGAGGTTCTGGCCATGGGACACTGAATGAGCACTAGCCACAGCTACTCTGCCACCCTCAGAAAAGTGGAGAATTTGTGCCGTCCACTCTTACACACGTGCATTTTTTGGAGGCTAGACCTCGAGTGACCTACTTTAAAAGAACCTCAAATGGAAAATTGGAATTAGTGAAGATGATGGTAGAAAGAGAAGGGAGGGGGTGTTGACTTTGCGTGCTGCAACATGAGTTCCTCTATATGAAAGTAGCTGAACTAGGGTTTAATGTCAGAAGGGAATGTGACCTGCACCTTCCCCCAGATAGATACATATAATTGATGTCATTTATGGAGTGGCCATTGAGTCTCTAAACAACATTTCATTTGTTTGTCGTAGATAAGATTATTCCCATTTTCGAGGGAGGAAATTGAGGCAGAGAGGCCAAGCAATAATGAAGTGAAGTAGCTTCTGACTGCTGAGCCAGGATTCAAACTGCACCCCCCTCGGTCAGACGCCTGCACCTCCCTGGGGCCTTGGCCGGAGTCTCCCTGCCCGCCTGCTTGGCGTCCTTCACTCCCTGAGTCTGAGTCCCGGGGTAACCCCGTCTTCCTGGCTTCACAGGGTTGCTGTGACAACCATGACCATTAGACAAAGTGGGGAAGTGCTCTGTAAACGACCACACATTGTATAAATACCAAAGGGACCATCCTGATTTCACTGCCGGTGAGGCGTACCTGTGGATAAATTACTGCAATACCTGACAGCCTTGCCTCCCACGTTTTTGTCTTCTACCGTAAGATCCTGCCTGCGCCCTCTTCCACCCCAGCACACTCCCCATGCCGCTGCGCTGGTGTCACACGGATGCACAGTGCAGGCCACATCGTGGGCACTTAACGCCCAGGGAGAGGGTGTGGGGAGCCCTTGACAGATGGCTGCTAAGCCACTTGGCCCTCCTCTGCCCCTTGTCAGCTTTGTGGCTTTGGGGAAGTTAACTTTCGTGTGTCTTAGTTGCCAAATCAGGAAAATGGGAATAATAATAGTGTGTTTTTCATAACATCATTGTGAAGACTAAATGAGTCAGTTCATACGTAGCTCTGAACACTGTAAATGCTATAGAAGTGCAGCTTCTCATGCTTGTTAGGTGGCTTCCACACTTGTTAGGTGGCTTCCACACTTGATAGGTGGCTTCCACACTTGTTAGGTAGCTTCCACACTTGTTAGGTGGCTTCCACACTTGTTAGATGACGTTCACACTGGCTAGCTGATTTCCACCAGCCTTGAAGAGATTTGCAGGAGCCCGCAGTGGAGAAATGTAAGTTCCGTGGTAGCGTGCCACAACGTACACGGCGCCAGCTCCAAACAGCATCCTTGTGGCTCACAAAGAAATGCCTTCTATGACTCACGTTTCCTCTCTGGAACAAGGGCTGGCGCGAGGTCTGGCGAGGGGCTAAGTAGGACCCCTCCATCTGCACCCCTCGCCCTTCCATCGATCCTTCTAGGCCCTTGAATGTATCATATCCTGTTCTCTTCTGAACTACAATTCCTTTTACTTGATGTTCTTTCTCTTCCCCTCTATCTCCAGCCCCACCTGTCCTGCTCAGGTTTCACCTCTCGGACAGGCTTTTCTGAATGTCCTTAGACTGGTTTGTAAAAAAAGTGTGAGGATGAAGAATGGACTTATCTAATAGCAGCTGAAATGAAAATTGTTAATCTAAAGAATTCGGAGTGAGGACATTTGCTTAGCCAATTGTACATTTTTCTTACAAGCAAAATGTTACTTAAAAAAATATCAACAGAAAGTAATTTATTTATGACATTCTTTGCTTCTTCAAAATAATTTACTCAATTTCTGAATTACACAAATTTCCTTATCCTTCTCTCTTTGGCTACCTCCTTCCCTTATGTTAGTTCTTAATAGAATCACAACTGACTTTTAAAAAAATTTTTTTAGAAACAATGAGTTGAAAGTTTTACGCCACTGAGAGATCTAGAAATGTCAAATAGTTTTCACTCTTCTTTTTATTATTGGAAACAGTACTGTACAACATTCATATATTGATTGCTGGTTTTAGTTCCCATTTTATAAATAAAAGCAATAGACAAAAGACAGGAAAATTTATACCTAAAATGTAGTAGTGCTATCTTTGGAAGGTAAATTATATTTTACTCTTTTGCTTCTTCTGTATTCTCTAAATTTTATAGAAGGAATATATTTTGTAATAATAAAAAGTTATTAAAATTTTAAAAAAGAGAATGAGTTTATAGTTCTCTATGTTCAACTCCAAGAAACAAGATTCACTAAATAATGCAGGTTGGAAAGGAGGAAGAATATAAAGAAGTGGCCGTTTCCCTGCTTTATAGGAGGCGAAACATCTTAAAGAGTAATGGATCATAGAAGAACCCACAAAGATGTCCCTTCACCTGTCTGAACCAAATAGTTTTCATTTTCATCTTCCTTCCTTCCAACTTTCTCCTATCCCCTGTTTCTCGTTCCCCTTTATACTTTTCTTCCTTCTTTCCTCTCTTTTACCTTTCCCCCCTTTCTTTTTTCTTCCTTCCTTCCTTTTCTTTCTTGTGTCTTTCTTCTCTCTTTCTCTTTCCCCCTCTTTCTTTCTCATACCTTACCTCCCTTCCTGACCATTATCTCAATTTTTCTATTCCAGTTTCACCTCCTTCAGAGATTTTCCACCTTTCCTCCTATCTTTCTCATCACAGAGTTACATTCTCGTTTTCTACTCAGTCACATGTCAACACATAGGGCTGCCTTTTTCACATAATGGTGTGTTGGTTTGAAATTATTGTGTACTGCAGAACAACCATGTTCTTCAATCCTGATTCAGTGCTGTTTATGGTGGGACCTTTTGATTAGGTTGTTTCCATGGCATGTGACACACCCAGTTGTGGGTGGTAATGATTAGGTGGTCCCCATGGAGATGTGTCTCCACCCATTCAAGGTGGGGTTGCTCACTGCAGCCCTTTAAGAGGGAACCGTTTTGGAAAAAGCTTCAGAGCCAACAAAGCCCACACAGCCAGAGACCTTTGGAGAGACAGAAGGAAAACCCCCCTGGGGAGGCCGTTTTGAATGGAGAACCTGGAGAAAAAGCTAGCAAACATCGCCATGCACCTTCCCAACTGACCGAGAAACTCTGAACATAATTGGCCCTTTCTTGAATCAAGGTATCTTTCCTTGGATGCCTTAGTTTGGACATTTTCATAGCCATGGAACTGTAAACTTGCTGTTCCATTTCTGGTATATTTCATTCTTGCAGCTTTAGCAAACCAAAACAAATGGAGAACAGAGAAAGCACATAAAATGGAAATTTAAAGATATCCAGGAATCCTATTTTAATTACTGCTTAGAAACTTTTCCTAAGCAAAATTTTTCACATAAGCTTTACAGCCATCTAAATGGACTTTTAATTCATTAAAAAAAAGTTCTTCCTATCTTCAAAGCAATGCTGAAGAGAAATTAGTTATTTGAACCTGTGTTTCCAAAGACCTTTGGTCACATTTCCATTACAGACCTAAAGGATTCAGGTATTTTACATATATTTAACGATATTTAGCTTTCTTTTACAAAGAGATATCAGATTGTGACACTTGTTTACCATTTTTTAGTATATCTCCCCAAGCTCTGTGTACACCTTTAACAGAAAGAGAAATTTTATATGTCAGCAAATAAAGCATGTAACACTAATGAAGTGCTTGCAAGAAATCTCGGTGCTAAAATTGTGCCAGACTCTTTTCAATGCTGTAACTGAAGTCCAAAAGAAGGGCTGCTGAATGAACCTGTGTCAAATGGGTGACAGAAGTGATCAAACTTCTCCACTGCCAATCACTTCTGTTTAAAGTGAGGTCAGAAAAGGGATTAGAATGTCGACTCCTCACCTCTCCCTGAAGCAAACGTCCTTGTGTACAAATCCCACTGTGTCTGCACCATAAAAAAGGAGCTCCAGATCTGTTTGTACATGTGATTTCTAAAAAAGTCAAAACCAGTATTATAGGTATGACACGATATTTCATTATTATTTTAATTGGCATTTCTTTGATTTCCTGTGAATCTGAATATGCTTTTCTATGTATTTATTGGTCATTTATATTTTTTGTTTTGAATATTTTCTATTCATGGTTTTTGAATACTTTTCTATTGTTGCAAATATTTCATATTGATTTATGTAAACTTTTCATGTATTACTGACACTATCCTTTTGTCCTAAAGGTTTCAAACGTTATCATTTTCCAGTTTATCTGCCTTTTGGTGCTGTTTCTTATGTTTATTCCACATAAGACAAAAAATTTATGTAGTCAAATCTTTCAATCTTGGCTTTTAAAAAATGGTTCTTTATTACTTCTTATTTTCTCTGTTCCCAACACATTAAGGACTCACAAGTCATAGGGACACCGAAGGAGGAGGAGGAGGGTGGGGGGAGAAGAGGGAGATTGGAAGCGCTCTTTCCCAGACATTATTAAACTCAGTCCAGCTAATAATCAGCTTCTAAATGTTACTGAATCTGAGGGTTAGAAAACAGCTATGTCCCATTCGAGTAGGGAAAAAAAAAATCTCAAAGTGGTGGCAAGGGGAGGAGCCCTAAGTTGGTATGAATTCTGAAGAAATTGGCTGTGCTCATGGATTCATCCCAAATGGCAGCATGGGGAAGTCGGGGGCAGCTTTCTGAACCCTGCACCAAACGCAGGGGTCTGGCCAGCACTTTCTCCCACTTGCTTGACGAGAGGCCCGGGGAGCATAGCTCTCCCACTGGACCCCATCAGAGCAGTGGGTGTCAGCCGGGCACCTCCTTCCCAGGTCCTGCTGCAATCCCATGCGCCCAGCCCGGTACCATCAGTTCCATCGGGAGCCACGTGGAGAGCCAGTCTACCGGAGAGCCCGGCCACACCTCAGGGGCAGCGGCCACACCACACCTGAGACATTCTTTGCCAGGACAGATGCTTCAGAATCAATTTGGAGACTGCCCACAGTGTCGCTGGCCACCTCCAGGACCATCTCAGCCCCTATCTCCTGTGCCCGCAGGTGAAAAGCGCCGTGTCCAGGTCCCTGACTCCCGCCATCTTGGTCTGCCTTGGAGGTGGGCTTTACTTCCTCTCCCACCTGCCCTGTTCCTGTGACCCCAGGTGGTGGCCTGCCTGCCTGGCCTCTTCCCCACTCCACTCCACCCCGGCGCCCGAGTTTGCTTGTTTTTTATTGAAAATCCTGTTGTGTTGTTACTGTTGTGCTTGTGGTGGTTGAGAACCCTATTGTGTTGTTATTGTTTTGTTTGTTTGTGGTGGTTTTTGAGACCCCTGCTGTGTTGTTATTGTTGTGTTTGTTTGTCATGATTGTTGAGAACCCAACCTCTTAGCTGCTTGGCAAGAGCCAATTGGGGAGGTCGTTTCTTTGCTCCCAATTCCATTTTCCTTAGTTTGAAAGCCACCGCCTGTTGCTTGCAATTATAGCAGGTTTCAACCTGGGTTTGTGGTCAAGGATTTGGTTTTCGGCCTTGGCCTCACTGTCCTGTGAGATTGTAGTCAGCTTCCCCGGGGGCCTGGGGAGGGCAGGCTAGGGGGGAGTGATCAAGCGTGAGGGGACACAGTAGGCTGGGCTGCCGGAGAAGCTGGCTGAGCAGGGATGTCACTGGGCTCCTGGCTGGGACACCTGGGCAGGCCCTGTGTCTGTTCTGAAGAATGGCTCTGGACAGGGATTCTACCTGCTGCTGCCTGCGTGGTACTGCCGAGAGCCTGCACACACCCTCCTACTCAAGTACATCAGCAAACTCATGAGAAAGGGGCTATCAACTCACTCACTTTACAGATGAAGAAATAGGAACAGGTTAATGACTTTTTCAAGGTTGCCATGTTCGTGAGTAGCTCAGGTGGGTTTTGATCTCGTGGTCTGAAAGCCTGTGAGCCCCACTGCAATGCCGTGCCTGTCCCATCCCCCAGCCTTGCAGAGCATTTGCCCTCCAGGTTTGCTGTGGCTCAGCGACAGCGCTAAGGGATGGGACCACGTGCAGCCCATCTGCTGTCAGCATAGCAGCAGCTTCCTGAGGCCTGTGCTCAGACACCCCATCCCCATCTCCGAGCTAAGGCTGCCACCTCATTGCCAGCCTGCTTGAAGGACTTTACAGGTGTCCAGGCAGCAGGAGAAAACTTACATTTTAAAACTATTATAGCACTCTCACTATATTCAGAGATGGAAGACCAGAAACAAAACCAAACCTGAGTTTCCTTTGGGTGGGATGCCTTGCTAAAGAACTGTTGTTAGTTATTCATGTTGATAGGGGTTGTTTACTTTATACACTTTTTCTTCTTGTAGACATAAGAAAAATTAATTGCTCCAGCTTCTCCCTTGTGATTTTTCTGATGTCCTGGCATGCCAATGCCTGAGAAAGCTTAACCTGCAGAATGAGTAATCCTCAGTAACTAACGACTGGAATTTCAGTCATCCAAGGTTGTAGAAATCGTACTGCAGCCCGGGAGTCGGCCCTGAGTAAATAAATAAATAAAGCAGCGTGTTGTCCCCTCCTACAAGAATACTTCCTTCTTTAAGGACTTCAATTTACCTTTCTTCGACATTAGGTGCAACACCGTAATTATTATGTCCTTGGATTTGCACACGATACTGGCAGGATGCAGTGATCCTTGGGTTTGCGTGGTGCATTCTTCCGAGGAGCAGGTTCACAGTTATCATCACATTGGGAGATGTTTGTACATTGACAGATGATCCATCTGAGCCCCCAGGGATGGTCAACTAATCGGTGAGGGACCTGAAGAGAAACCAGAGCACTTCACTTTTTCTTTTGGCATGGGCAGGCACCAGGAATTGAACCGGGTCTCTGGCATGGCAGGTGAGAACTCTGCCAATGAGCCATCGTGGCCCGCCCTAGAGCACTTCACTTTTACAGATTCATGTTCATAGTGTCTTGGAGACAAAGTGCAAATCTTCAAAAAAAACCTCCCAAAGTCTTGGCACTGACACTTTGTGGCACAGAATAGGTGTACTTGATACTTGATACACACCACTTCCATTCTTCTTCCCTTACAATAATATAATCACATTTACCTTCGAATTGCCATTTCTATGGCAATGAAAATTAATTGCTGCTGTCACATAAAAGTCAGATTTCTGTGATTCTGTAGTTGTTTATTTTGGGTTGATTTTGATCCCAAGGACATCACAGCAAACCTTCCAGTACCATTTATCTAAATGTGGTTTTAGCTTACTTTGGCTTCTGGTGTGTTCTCTTTCTCTGTTCTCTCTATCTGTTCGTACCTGTGCATAACCTAATCTTCTCTTTGTTTTCTTTCTGCCCAAGTGAAAAGCAGGAATGTGGAGCTCTCTCCAGGACACACCTGTGGACTGTGGCAGAGCAGCTGATCTTGCGGGAAGGCTGGTCTTACCACACAGGTGGTGACTGGGCGGCCCCCACGGGCTCCCAAGCATACCAGATAAAGAGGGAAAACATTTAAAAAACAAAGCCAGGGTGGGGGGGAGTGGAGGCTGGGATGGGGAAGGAGACACCGTTGACAGGCTGTTGAGCAGATGTTACTTAATTACACTGAATGCCAAAATGCAACCAGAAAGCCAAATGTCCGGGAGAGGACTTTAGTGTGCATGCACGCACATACCCGAGGCGCGCCTTTTTCCACGCGCTCTTTCCCGGGGAGCTGCTCCTCCTGACACCATGATAGAAAAGTAAAGATTGGGAGATTCTGTCTTGTAACCCTGGGCCGGGCTGGAGTCATGGGCAGAGGTAGAGAGGCTCTGGAGGTAGCTTATTTTTCTTGGGGTTGAATGTCTTCATTTTGTTCCCACTGTAAAATCTGATCTGTCCCAGTTTTTACCCCACTCAGCCTAGGGAAGAAATGAGCACACAATACAGTTATTACTGCATTTTCAATGCTACTATAGCAGCCAAACAGGGAATGCAAATTTGGGTTTTGGAACACAAACTCAAGTGCCTTATCAGTCAAATTAAGTGTTTTGTTGATACTTGCAACTGGATTTTATATGGCTTGAATTAGAAGGATACTTTCTCTCCAGAGCAAAGAGGATGCATCGTCCATTTTTTTCTCTGTAGAGCAGCATTGGAGACTTTTCAACTACCTACTCTCTTTTAGACATCTATTTTTGTCTCAGCTTTTTCATCTATAAAATGAAGACAATTCCTTGTTGTTATATGAATGGATAAGTAGCTAATAAAGCAAAAGAAGTTGCAGTCTGTAAAATAATATATGAAGAATTTTAACCTTAAAAATTAGATTTTATTACAATGTTAATATCTAAATAGTCATCTGAAAATGTTGCTTTACTAACACTCAAATAAATGCAACTGGACGAATACTGATATCATATTTGATGATTATCAGGTGGGTAAAGATACAAAATACTGCTCATATACAGGGATTGTGAGAGTGTGGCTGTGTTGAATAACCTTTTCTGCAGGACATATTGTCAATATGTTTCGAAATTTAAGATTCGTATCTTTTGACCAAGGATCCCACTTCTGGAAATTTATTCTCAAGAGAAAATCAGAAAGGTGCTCATAGATGGGTCTATGAAGATTGTTCACCCCAATCTCATTATTGAGAGTGAAAAATGAGGAAGAAGATACACGTTCACTACTAGGGAGCTATTTAAGTTAATTACAGTATCGCCCAAAAGGAGGGAGAATTTGGTGACTGGTCTAAAGGAGGACGAGGCTCTATATTTATTGACATGGAAGGACATCTGTGGGATGCTGTTAAGTGAAAAGGAAATTGCAGAACTGTATGCATAATATTTATTCCACTTAACTGGGTACTTTATATTTATATTTGTATTTATATGTATGTATAGAAAGAATGAATCAGTATACAGTGTTCTGTGGAAGAGAGAACACCTTTGCTTTGTGCTTTGTAAACGTATGAATTGCTTCAACTTCTCTTTAATAGTAAATAGTGTTACTTTTTAGAATTAGCCAAAATGATAAGAAGGAAGAAAAGAATCCAAGAGGCATTCAAATTCAACTCTCAATTCTAACTAATTTCTTTCATTTGTAATATGACCATTGAATTGGATATGCTCAGCTTGGTAGGTGCAGGAGCCTGGGCTGGTGACAGGGGACCAAAGAGAGAGGCAAAGATAAGCAGGCCTGAGATACACAGTCTGAGGATATCAATTGGTAGAGCTGCTGTAAATGACACACTGATCTACTTAATGAAATAATATAGGACAAGCACCTGATGGGCTGTGCATTGAATATCATGAGAAAATAAGGTCATGGACTGGTGGAGTAAACGAGAGGGGAAGCTGCGGGGTGGGAGGGCAGGGCGGTGGGCAGTGCGGTTCTCTTTCCAGCCTCTTTTCTCTCTGAGAGAAGCACTGCTGGGCACTAGAGACTTTCCGTCTACGTTGTCTTTACTTTGTACTGAGACCTAGATGCTATCATGTAAAAATATCCCTGCTAATGCATATTAAGATGTGACATGTTCCTTTTTTATTTTTTTATTTTTTGTATGCCTTTGGATCATTAACTTGAGAGGAAAAAAAAAAAAAGAGCCCATATCCCGGTGTGTAACTAAAAACCTCCCAGTGGGATTTGTTTAGTGTGAGAGAGTGATTAGTAATTTTTAGTGATTAGTAATTTTCTCCCTCAGGTGGTTTTTCTGCATTCCTGCAGAGGTCGTGTACACAACAGGCTTGCCAAGTGAGAAGAAAAGGCTCAGGCAGAAAATACCACACTCTAGAAAATAGTATGGGTGCGTGCGTGTGTGCGTGCGTGTTTTAAATAACCATTTTTATTACATTGACACATACAGTGCTTTGATTTGGAACCGCTTTGTGTCTTATACAATGTCTGCTCTTGCCGAAGGCCCCATCAGATCACGTGTTTAAACCAGGGACTTGCATTTGTGATCCCCTCCTCTCGCAACCTAGAGTCCCTCACACTCTGTTTGGTTTTGAAAAGCAAGTCAGTTCTAAAATTCTTAGCTCAAGGAGGCCCCATGGCTTTATTTTTAGTATTTTATTTTTAGGTTTGCCATAGAACTCATTCAGTTGAGGCAGGGAGAGTTTAGTCTTTTAAATTAAAAAAGAAAAAATGACTGCAAAGGGCCACGTTGTGAGCTCCATGGATAAGGATCATTTTGTAGGATTTCTCCCCGTCACCATGTTCCACTCCCCAAAAACGTGGGAATGCACGTGACGGTGGGTCATGCACAAGGGTAAGGCGCTGTTTTTCCCTCCTTGCCACTCCCTGGGGTTCGAAGCTATTTAGCATGGAGATTAAGCAACTTGTGTGGCTTCAGGATTCTCCCACTTGAAGCTCTCAATTCTATGTTTGCAAATCTTTGGGTACCTATGCTGGGCTCAGTGACCTCATTAGTAGCTTGTTAGATCCTCAGGATGCTACTCTCGGAACCCAAGAAAGTACTACACTGTGTTTGGGCTGCTCTTTGGTTTCACTGGCTACAACAAGCATTTAGGAAAGTTCATGAAATAAGTCATCACAATGAGAATTAATGCACTAGCACTGGCAAAATCCAGTGATTTTTCTGGTCAGCACTCTCTAGCTGGTGGACTGTGGACATGTCCGCAATCATCTTCATTAATCGCCATCATCATCTCTTCTATCTCTATAATGCACTGCAGTTATGCATGTTCTCACATGTGTTATCTAATTTGGCCATTATGGCAGTCCTGGGAAGTCCAGGCAGGGTGTGGACAGTTTTGCCCCTTTAGAAATGAAGATGCTGAGTCTCTGAATGTCACATGTAGCATCAGAGCAAAAAGGAGAATCTGGATTTCCTTATTCTGCACTCTGCGCATTCTGAAGCACTGCAAAGGGTCTGTCGGGTTTTCACTTTGCCTCTGGGTTGAGATCCTCACCTCCTTTGAGCTCTTATCTCAAGCAGAAATTGAGGTTACCTTCAAAATAGCATATTCTACTCAAGAGATGGCTTTCAACGGAAGGATGAGTTGTTTTGTAAGCTCAGTGTAATGATCTAAGAAAATCTGAATTCCTTTTTTGTTAATTAGCCCTGTGACGGTGCAGGGAGATGTTCCCACAGGTGAGGCATCAGCTTGTGAGGTCCTCCACCGATTTAGATTGCCTGCTACCTGCAGTGGGTGAGCCACTCCTCACCTTATCCTGCCATCTCCAGAGCCATCTCCATGGCTCCAAACACAGAACTCTCTTTGTTCAGCTCTCTGAGTCAGAATATGAAAAGGTAACCCCAAATTGGCTCTGATAATCTACTTCAGGGCAGCAGGAAGCATTAAAATGTCCAACATGCTAAATACACCAAAAATATATGTGACTGTAGCTGACTTGTGGTTGGGAAAGAGGCAGAGGTGGGTGACCTTCCAGTGCCTGCTAGACAGCTTGGATGGGCTAAACTGCAGCCTGGATTCACTGCACAGCCCCCGCCCCGGCTCTGCCTCTCCCCTGGCATGGCAGCAGGCCTGGAAGCTGCTGTGCACTATGCAGAGAGAGACGTGGAAGTGCTGGGGCTGGGGAAGGAGCTCGAGCAAAGCTGGAGCTGGGAGGCATGCAGAAGTTCCAGAAAACAGCGGGGAGAGCCTCTCACTAGATTGTGAGAAACCCTAAGGTGAGAAAACACATTCCATTTATTTATTTATATATTCTTCAAACCTGGTGTAATGCCTGGCACAGAGTAGTTGTTCAATAAAAATTTGTTGAGGGAATGGTGTGAACTGGGCGGATCGTCACTGCCCACACATGCCCTTTCCCCAGCAGAAAAGGCTCCCTCCTGGATTTAAACTCCGGAGGCTGCCTGGATGGCTGCCTGGATGGCTGCCCCATCATTTCCATCCCTGGCTTTCTACCCTATTGGACCCCCAGAATCTGCCTGGCTCTGGGGTCTGCTTGGGGGCCAAGCTTCTCCTTTTGCCCCCAAACTGAAGTTCTGATGGAGTCTGGGTCAGGAAGCCTATTTCAAAATTTTCAAGCTATATATTTATGCTAAAACCCCAGTTGCTCTGGAGAAAATAAAAGCCCTTTTTGAAAGCTATTGATGAATAACTGATTTTTGTAACAACATGAGGCTCAGAATGTAATGGCAGCTGTATCAAACTGGAGGGTCTCCTGAGTTCCAGCTAAAGAAGTAGAAAGTTGAAGGTATTGTGGAGGCAAGGTGGCACTGTCTATCAAAATAAACAAACAGGAAAACCTTACACACTTAAACCCAGCAATTTCAGTCCTAGAAATCCTAACTTGCAGAAATATACAACTGTGCATGGATATAAGTGCAAAGATGTTTACTACCACATTATTTGTGATTGTAAAACTCTGGGGTCATTAAAAGTCCATTAACAGGGAAATAAATTAAAATGTAGCCATACAATAGAATGTTATTCCTCAAGTAATAAGAGCCAGGCTGTCCAGGATATATTTTTATATTTAATATTCAGGGGACAGAAAAACTTACATAGCATAATCATATTGTTTAAAACAACCAAATTTAAGTGTATGCATATCCTATATGTGCGGGTATATGCACCTATATATAAGTGTGTCTTCTCCATGCATTTTTATTTGTATACATGTGCATAGAGAACGGTCTGTAGACTACCAAATAGTTAATAGTGGACACCCATGGAGAAGGAAGTGGAGTAGAATGATTATACACGGGACTGGTCCTTCTCTTTCCTTCTGCCATTTTTGACCACGTGTCTCCATGGGAAGATGAAATGAAACACTGGTTAACTTAGTTCTGCATTCTTTAGCACCTGCGCTACACCTTCTTTCTCTCCTAGAAGCTGAGCGTGTGTGTGTGTGTGTGTGTGTGTGTGTTTATAAATTGAAACTACTGGGAATCTGTTGGTGAATTTGATTTTGTGAATTAGTGTCAGAGTTCGTGTACCTATTTTGTCTTCTTTTCCATGGTCACTGATTGTAGATAATAGGTACTAGAACAGAACTAAAATACAGCTGTATATGCGGGTAATGGATCGTTCCCGAGCATTTTATTTATGTTGAAATGAAGATGACTCCTTGCTTGGGTTCAGAGAAAGCCTTGAGCAAATTGACAGGAAAGAAGAAGCTGTGAGGTATTTTCCTTTCAGAGCCTGTGCTCTCTCACCTTAAAATGGCAGAAATTTTCAAGTAACCAAGTATGAATCCAGCTTTATCAGTGATCAGCCTTGTAACCTCGGCCCCTCATTCCGCCTTCCAAAGCCTTGTTTTCCTCTGTGTAACCCAGTGATACCTATCTGCAGGGATTCTGTGAGGATTGTGAGGATTGAATGAGACACTGTTTGAAAACGTCCAACGTTACACACTATAGATGGTCATGATTGTTTCCTTTTAAAAAATAAGATTGGGGGGGGGTGTGCAAGGGTATTTCAGTGGTAGAATTCTCACCTGCCATGCAGGAGACCCAGGCTCAATTCCTGACCCAGGTACTCCCCAAAATACAAAAATCAAGCAAAAACAAACGAACAAAGATTCGACAAATGGAGCTTGCAATAAGGGGATACTCACATGGAAAACGAATGAAATGTGACCTCCACCATACAGCATACAAAACAAAATGCATTTGGGCGTTGCTGCTGTCGGGGCATTTTAGTCCTCACCAGAGCCAGTGGTTGAGGAACAGCTGTAGTTGCACCTGCCCTTCTACTGTCCTCTCGCAGGTGCCCCCTTCCCTCCACTCTTCTCTCCTCAATTTCTCCCTCTTGCCTTCTTCGGTTTCCACGTGGTTTATTTTTGCCTTTTTCCAACCCTTTACCTTCTCACCTTCTACCCCATGTTTCTTTCCTGAGGCAATGCGGGAGATTTGGCTCCTGGAGTACGTGGAAGCAGCACAAAGTGCAGAGACAGAAAGAAAGCAGCCGCCCCTTTGTGCTCACACCACACAGCGTTTCTCCCAGTTCTCCACGCTGGGTTTGCATACGCTGTTCCTGTTGGAAACAATCCCCCTACTTCATGGACCAGAGTCCTCTGTGCTTCAGTGCCCAGGCGTTTCCTCCAGGGAGCCGGGAAGGGACTCCGACGCAAAGCCAGATTCCAGCGCACACGACTCTCCTGCTTCCCAGGCCAGAACCCACAGCCTCCGATGTCAACACCAGCGGGTCTGGGTGTCGGTGGCATGAGGGAATGTCGGAGCTCTCTGTATGAGGTGTGTGCTATTTTCGCAACTTTTACTTGAACTTATTTCAAAATAGAAAGTTCAAAGAAAAAGAGGCTGATGTCACTAGCCTATAAATGCCCCTCTACCAGTCGGTTTTCACCCAGACTGTGAACCATCCTGTGCCAGGGCTGCGCTGCATGTGTTTACTTTCGTATCTTCAGTGCTTTGTTCAGTGTGAGATGCTTAGTAGGTGCTTTGTGAATGGAAAGACAACTGTAGCTTGTACTCATCATTAAGACCCCTGGGCGTGCAATAGCCTGTCCAGTCACTCTGTGACCTCCGTCTTGTTCTTACACTAAAGCTTTGACCTGCAATCTTGAGTAGTCCCCCCAAAAGCAGGAAAAAGTATCAAATACAATTTGATTGGAATAGACTAATTTATTGGAATAGACTTAAATGTCCTTTACCTGGGCTTTAAGGACCCAAACGAAGTTTTCAGCCCTTCCTCCTTATATGAATCTTATGTAACAGTCACACCAAATCTGCCTGCTGTCTTTACACCTTCTTGTTCTTTTCTCACTGTTGCTTCAATCTGCAGGGCTGGTTTTCTTTCGACTTCACCTATGGAAAGTCTTCTTGACTATCAACTTCACATTCAAGTAATGATTCTTACCTGTTGGAGTTGTTGTGAAAATTAAATGAAATAAAATGCATAGATCCATAACACAATGACTGACATATAGAAAGCACTCTGTAAAGATAAGCTGTTAGCATCATTTCTTAACCAGACTTTAAGCTTGGAGAGGGTGGGGCCATGTTTATACTGTTTATCTCTGTGCCCTAAGGTCCCAAAATAAAGCTGAGTACCTAGTAGGTGCTCAATAAATGGTTAATGAATGAATAAAGGGGTGAACAGCCCAAATTACCTTCTAATAGATCAGAACCGAGGGTAAATGTGATGTGCCACCTCGGGGCTATACAAGCTACCAGGATGGACTAGTTTATTCACGTAGATTACTAAAAGCTACTCCAGTTGTTGAGATATTAGATATGAGCTAACAGATTTTCTTAGAATTACTAAAAAATGTTTGTATATAACCAGATGCCATGAAAGGACAAACAATATGTAGAATTGTTTTGATGACCCAAAGATGCTGCTTTGAGAGTGAAAAATGTTATGGTGAAAACAATCAGAGAAGATTTTATTTTTAATCTTGCCTGTGTCACACAAGACCTCATAATAGGCCTCTGCACAAATCCTTCCTCTTATTTCTCTACCTTCGTGGTACAGACAGTCAAAGTCAATGCTCATAGTGAAAATAAAAAATTGGGTTTTTTCCATTTCCCAGTGCCTGCCCACGTAGAAAAAAAAATTGGGGTTTTGTGTATTGAATTCCTTTGGAGGAAGTTTGAAATGGTCCCCTGGGTATTTTAACTGAATTGAGCAGAGTGTTAGAAGGGTCCTTTTGAAATATAAAATAGCTTTAGTTTGACAAAAAGTCCATGTAAAATATAAGAGTAAGTACTGTTTGGTGGTGTGTTCATCCTCGTGTGCCAACCGCCCACCCTCGCAGGGTGGCATAAACCCAGTCTGTGCTACTTGAGAAAACATTCCCTCTGCGTCCAGGTTCGACTGTACGTGGCCTTCGCACTGACCCTTCTTCTGTCTCCCCCCCCCCCACTTCTCTTCCTTTTCTCATTCCTCTTCTCTTGACTGTTAGATTTAATTTTAAAACATGACTTCCTAAAAAAAAAAAAAAAAGAAAAGAAAAAGAAATAAACATTAAAAGTTCACCTCAGGATGACCCAGTCCTTCCCAGTGGCCACTGCATTTCTAATCAGCAAAGCCATGAACTTCGCAGGCTCACCACAGTCAGCACACAGAGCAAACCAAAACGAACAGTGAGCTGAAGGAAGTCCTCGGACACCAACAGGCGTGGGTCGCCGAGCCGGCCCTCTGGGGGTCCATCGCAGTCCCTAGGAGTGAGACTTCTGTCGTACCCACTCCTTGGGATGGGGAGGGGGATGTGACTGGACTTGTGGGCAGTTTGGGCCTGGCTCTGGGAATCTCCACTTCCCCACATTCTAGCGTCCATGAGGACGTGAGGTCAGTTTGGGTGGAGAGATCCTCCCTTCTTCCCGAGTCTGAGGCTCATTCTTGTTTTCTCTGCATTGACTAACCTCCTGTGAGACGCCTGAGACCCCCGTGGGACTCCTGAAACTGCTCTTTCCCAGGGTTCTAGGTTTTCTGAAAAAGTAAGATGGTTTTTCCTTATCGCATAGCTGCCTCCTGTATTAGGTTGATTCTACTAGCCATTCCTCCTTCGGAGCCACCATTACTATGACTCCAGCAGGTTCTGTCATCCGTGTGGAGGAAAATCGCCTGTTCTTCATCTTTCCCTACCTTGCCCTAGGTGTATATACCAAAACTCTTCCTGGGAGACCTTTGGCTCCGGTGTGTATGTTTATTGGGGGGGGGGGGTGCATTTCTCCTCACTTTGCACGAGGTCACCCAGAGGTCCCACAGGCATGTCCTCGCTCACCATGGGCCATCTCTAGCTGCAAGGAGGCTGAGGAAACCTGGTCTTTTAGTCCATGTCTTTATGTCCCTAGCCCCAAATCAGTAGTCTCTTAAAATAAGAGGAGGAGGAGAGTACATTCTGCAGCAGGCTTTAGCTCACTTTTTAAATTTTTTCCTACCATGCCTCTTCCTACCTCTTGTGCGGCAACAGCACATTTGCTTATTGGTCTGGACATGGTACAGATTTTCCCACTTCTATGCACTTGTTTATCATAACGGCCCCTTGTTTGAAATGCCTCTGAACTCCTCTTCCTGCTCTGAGTCTTCAGCCCTCAAGGTTCAGATTGGAGCTTTTCCTTTTCCCCAAGGTATGGTGACAAACACTTCTTTCAGATTCCAGTGTTCTTGTCTATACTGTTGTGGTAAATTTCCCCTTTTTAACTGATGCCAACTCTTTCCTTTTAAGCCTATCTTGCAAGGGTTGTCAGCTTCTGGAAACCAAAGAAGCTAGCACCATGCCTTACCTACACCCAGTGCCCCGTAACTGTTTACTATTGTTGCTTGTTGATAACCCGGGCAACAGGGAGTTTTAAGGCCTGCGGAAGTGGTTTCCACCTGGAGCACCAAGTCATGGAACCATACTGCCCCTCTGTATCTACTTTTCAGGGTAAAAACAACTCTGGGAACATTAACTCATCACAGCGGGTAAGGAGAAAGATGAGAGATTATTTCATTATTCCAAAATTTATTTTAGCTGCTTATTAAGCCCTTCTGTTTTTGAATAACATTACTATCAGGCTCGTCACAATATGTTATTTTTGTTTTTAGTTTCACACTTTTCTGTTTATACTTTTCTATTTCTATGGGTATCACATTCATGTTTTAAACGCAAAATGTATGAAAGTCCCTTTTTCTCGTCTGCCCTCTGTCCAACCACCCTTATCTCTCTAGTAGGTAATCACTTTACCATTTATTCCTTATAATCCTATCAGAATAGAGGTTCATAAAAATATATATTCCTTTTTTGCCTCATGTTTTCAAAAATGGTAAAATGCTACACACGCTTTGCTTTTAATCTGCATGGCTTAAAGATTTTTCCAAATAGTTTTAAATTCTTTTTTTACAGTTACTCATAATCCATTGTGTGGATTTCCCATAATTTATTCAACCAGTCCCCTATTTATGATAATTTAGATTGTTGCCAAACTTCTTCTATTACAACAATGCTGTAGACAATATCCTTGACCCCAATTCATTTTGTGTATGTGTATCTATAGCGTAAATTCCTAGAAGTAGAATTGCTGGGTCAAGAGGACTTGTATTTGAAGTTTTGGTAGATGCTGTCCGATGATTTCCAAAAGCAGCACATAAAAGTGCTTATTGTTTCCCGGTGCTTGCCCACGTAAAAAAAAAAAAGTGCTTATTGTCACACAATCTTGCCAACATAGTTTAGTATCAAAATTCTGGAATTTTTCCTATCTGTTTGGTGGAAAATAAGCCTAGTTTTAATATGCATGCCTAGTATCATGAGTGAGGTCGGGCATCTATTTTTCCCCCCACTTATTTAAGAACCATATCTATTTTTGTCTTTGTAAGCATAAATTTATTATATGCAGATAGACATTCTAGGGTGTGCATTTTGTGACAATTCACACTGATGATTCCTTATGTTTTCTTTTTCATCATCTTGTTAGAATTGAGGGAGAAGAGTATTTTGGAACATAGAAGCTATGTAAAAAAAGAGTGAGATTCCCATTGTTTTTATTGTACCCTAATTATTCCAGGGAAAGTCAGCCAGTGGCCAAGAACACTTCACAAAAGTAACCGGAAACCAGTCTGCTCAGGACTCTGCCCCACCCGGTGGGGTCTTAGGCTCCTCCCAAAGGATTCAGGAGGTCCCTGGAGCAGGTCTCACATGAACCATAGCCATTTTCTCTGTTGTGAAAGTTCTGCTCATGTCCTTGTGAACTGTTCAACTGAATAAATGGTCTCTTACTCTTATGGATTTGTAGGTGTTCTTTATATATGTGGGAGATTAGCCCTTTGTATATGTTTTGAGTAGCAAATACTTTTGTCTACTTGTCATTTGTTTCTTACTTTGCTTACTTTTTCCCCAGAAAAAGTGTTCTGATTCTTTTATAGTGGATTTTATCAATCTTTTCTTTCATGGCTTCTGGGTTTTGTGTCACGTAGAAAAGCTTTCAATACTCAGGGTTATGAAAGAATGCTCTCAAATTTTAATTTTTTAATATTTAAATCTTGGATCTATTTGAAATTCCAGGCTCCCTTTGAAACCATTTCAAGCAAATATATGTTTGGGGGAGGGCTGCCAGATTTAGAAAATAAAATGTAAGTGCTCAGTTAAATTTGAATTTTTGATATGTAATAATTTTTAAGTATAATAGGTATGTACCATGCAATATTTGAGTTGTATTTGTGACATTTTATTTATGCAGATGAGTTTTATTTGGGGCACTCACAGTAGAAGATAGGTAGAAAACTTGCTGTGTCTTGCAGCTCTATTTAATAAGCTAAAGAGATCCCTAATTAAAAAAGGTCCTTAAAGGAGTTTGATGTGGGATCTTAAATGCTGGACGAAAGGCAGTGCAGCATGTCCTTGGAGTGGGGAGAAAAGCAGTACCTGCCTGACAATATTAAGGCTTTTTATGAAAAATTTACTTTTTCCCTTCTTTCTTCTTTTTTTAGCACTCTGAGTACATCTCACCATTGCTCCCTAATTCTAAAAGAAGCCACTGGAGGGAGAATGGGGCCACAGAGCCTCTGGGGATCCTGGGATTCTGAAGTCCAGTCTTCCTTCTGACAGACCTCCTCAGACCTTACAAAGGTAGAGTACACTTTATTCCCGGTTGTAGTAGCCTATCTTTATATGCTGCAAGATTGTTTTTCCTCACTGACAGTAATTTCTTTCTTTCCCTCTCTCTTTCTTTCATTCCTTCCTTCTTTGTTCTTTATTTATTTATTAATGATGGTGGGGCTATTGCAAATGGCATTGTTTTTTAATATTGAATTCTAGTTGTTCATTGCTGGTATTTAGGAAAGCAATTGACTTTTGCATATTGACCTTGTATCCTGGGACATTGCTCAACTGGCTTATTCCAAGAGCTTTTTCTACATTGACAATCGCGTTGTCTGTGAATAAAGACATTTTATTTCTTTCTTTCTAATTTGTATACATTTTGTTTCTTCTTGTCTTATTGCACTAGCTAGGACTTCCAATACGATGGTGAATAGGAATGATGAGAGATGAAATATTGCTTTGTTACTGATCTTAGAGGGAAATAATCTAGACATCATTAAGTATGATGCTAGCTGTAGATTTTAATATATACATTCCTTTAGGTTAAAGAAATTTTCTTATAGTTCTAGTTTTTTGAGACTCATAGAATGTAAATGTTTTGTTTCAACCTGATCTGCTGAGAGATCTGATTTATGGCCATTCCTCTGAGGGCGGTTTGGAGTGGTAGAGGGCGAGGAGGGACCTTCCACTCTCGAGTCCTGTCATGATGAGGCCTGAGTCTCTGCCACCTTTCTCCTCTGCCCTCTGGCATAGCCTGCAGCTGCATCCAGGAACAAGGAGTGCGAGATGAGGGATGACCTTGGAAACAGCAGCCCTTTCTTATCTGTGTGACCTTGGTAGAATCGGCAAATCTCGTTTCTACAATCAGGCCTGTCATTACACCTTTTAGGGCCACAAAGGCAGCTTAGAATGATGTGAACTTTAAAGCTCTCTACAAATTTATGTTATCTTGTAAAGCATAAGCTTTTGGAGGGCAACCTTCATATATCATTTCATATTTTTATCCCCTAAGCAATCTGGCACAGTAAATGCTCGATATGTATGAACTATAGTGTTATTACCCATATCTGTCCCCCCAAGATCTCCTTGCTTGCCCTCGGGGCACAGGTGTGCAGGGCACTGCCTCCTGGGTGTTCCTGCACACGTGATCTGTGTCGGGCTCTATGACCTTGGGCAAATCAGCAAAACTGCCCAACAAATAGTAGAAATGATGACCTGCCTAATGGGTTTACTTGGATGAAGAGGTGAGATGACCCAGGCAAAGCAATCTGCAAAATCATGCAAATGGTCAACAAATGCCAGCCGTTATCTTTCTTTCTGTGGGGCCGTCCCTGGAGCGGGGAACTAGACAGTGAAAGCTGTGGTCTTATTGGCTTGCTTTTGGTATCTCCTTGACGGAACTTTATTTTTGGCTCTTGATTGATACAGTGACCAGAGGAAGGGGAAAGGGAGCCCAAAGCTGGCTGCCAGCCCTTATTTCCACCTGTGCAGATTCACTACTGTCCTTCCTTCCCCGTCCACTAGGTGACACTGTTTACACATCTATGCTGCTCCATTTAGGCCTTTGAAGGAATCTTAATTCGCAAGTAGCTTGTTTTGTTTGGGGTGAAGGGTGATGGGTGTTGGCGAAGAGAATGAAAATGAACCGACAGTGACCAACCCTCGAGCTACAGTTAGGGGCCAAGTGTCATCTGTAGTTATGCAACTTAATAGGCTAGTTTCAAACTATTTTCTAAACTGTTTAAAAGCGGCATGCAATTAGTTTTCACTTTTATTCTGAGAAATAAAGGAGAACATAGACCATTTCCATGCCACAAGGCTTTACTAAACAGAAGGATTAAATAAAACGTGGCTTAAAATGTAGAGTTGTATAGATGCTTTTAAATCACTGTTTCTCCTTCACTCTTCAGCTATATTTAATGACAGCACACAGTTTATAAGCAGTTAAAGCAGATTTTAGGCTAAGCTCGGGTTGGTCCTTTCAAATCTAATCACATGGAGGCACTGCGAAGAAGACACCAAATGCGGTGCATTCAGCTGTGTGTGGAGTTTGGAGAGGCCCTCCTCATTTTCCAGGTCAGTTATGCGCCCGTTTCCGCACTGCTGGCTTGTCTCCTACATCCAGGAAGCTGGCGTTTATTTGGATACTATCCCGTTGAAACTTGTGATGATTCCAAAATGGCATATGTAACTTTCGGAAAGAAAAAGAATTCAAAACTGATTTCTCCTCCTGCATTTCCAGGCTCTGAAGCAGGGGCAGCTTGTCAGTCACGTCAAACTGCAGGATGGAGAAATCAATGATTTCATCTATTTGTCTTGGAGTTTGGGGTCAGTCTTTCCTGTTTGCTATCACCTCTTCTCTGGTCATTATCACTTTAACATTAACTTCTTTATGCTGCTTCTGTTTATAGCTTAGACTTTTTTTTTCTTTTGCCCTCAGAAATAACACAGCTAAAATTCTTCAAGAAATATCTCTCAGTTCAGAAGCTTCCCAAATCTTGCCCGGCCTGGGTGCTAATGAGCTCCAGTTTTCTTTGCTTTTCTGAGTCTTCAGCATCCACCATCTTGCTGTGTAATAAACATCTAAGTATAGTCATAGTTTTGGCAGCTAACTTTTGGAAGACTGCCACAGGCCCCCTGAAACAGGAATTCAGCAGATATAAAATGAACAAACTCTTTAGCTCTTGGGAAGAGGGGATGTTTTCACATGTCATGAGCAGTAGTTATCACAGAGCTTCCCACACATTATGTCCCATTTTGGGTAGCAATAACTTTAATGATGGTTAGCAGACACACTGGTAAATACTCAGCACCCCTCTCTGAAATAGGACCTCTTCTAGAAGCCTTTTTGTGGAACCAACTCGGCATGATGGACAGCTTCATGAAGAGGCTGTGGGAGCAGAGCAGACAACAGCACCAGCAGCGTCTACGCGCTGATTGGCCCTGTTGCAGCACAGGTTCCGCTCCTGGATTTGCTCCACAGCACCCGTGGTATCTGGGGTTTGCTCGCTTGCATCTTCGGCTTGCTTCGTCCTATGAGGAAGAAATGAAAGAGCAGAAAAAGGAGAGGAGGGAAGTGGGAGAGAGGGAGAGGAGAGAGATTCAAGGTCGATTCTGTCTGTGGCAGGGCCTCCCAAATAGGAAACACAAATGATACTGAGTGTGCCTGAGAGGGCGCTTCTTCAGAAAGTTGAACAAATGCTCCCCCTAGATCGGCAGACGCCACCAAGCCTATTTTATTTATGATGCAGTATGAATTTAAACCCGGAATTACAGAGGTGACAGGCTCCTGAGAGTTTATCTAACTTACGACATGAGCCTGGCACCTTCAAAGCTACCTCGATGAGAAGCCTGAGTGCTTTGCCGTGATGCTTTCACCTCAATGGCTGGCAGGCTGTCTAGGCTGGGGGTAGGAGCATCAAGGGCAAAAAACGTGTTCTGAGGACTTGGTTTGTAGGACTGTCCAGGGAAAATAAAAACTATGTCCTTGTGCATGGACGGTGCTGCCCTTACAGAGACCCCTGAGATTTCTACCCCAGTCCAGCCGAGCGTCCGCAGCTGCCCATTGGTGCCAGGACAGAGTTGCTGCGAGAGACGGCCTGACGTCAGGCCCTACAAGTGGGAGCTAAGGCCTCGATTTTCCTCTTTTAGTTTTTAAAAGGAAAAAAGTCGTCAGACTGATCTTCGTAAAGCCCTCCGAAGGCGCTGCCTCCTCCCTCTGAGCTGGTCCTCAGCTAACGCAGGAGCCCCCCAGTCTGGCCCCATGTGGTCGTCCTTCCTCACAGTCCCTCTGCCCCCACCCCCCCATCCCGGCCCCACACGACCCCACCCGCCTCTCGCATCTCCTAGATGTCCAGGCCTTCCTGCTCTTAGCTGTTCCTCTTCCTGGGATTCCCTGCCCACGCCCCTTCCTAAGACCGGTGCTTTTCACTGGCATCCTGCTCACCACTAAAGGACTGGTTTAAATACCACCTTCTTCCAAGAAGTTCGCTCGGATTTCTCTCTGCCTCCAGCGGAAGTTCTTCGTCTTTTACGGCGCTTGCTACTGTCTGGTTGCTAGGTACTTGTGCACGTGACCTTTTTCCTACAGGACTGAGACAGCTCCCAGCCTGGGGACCCCATAACGCTCTGCCTCAGCGATTTGCACAGCAGAGCATGTGGTCATAAGTATTGTTTGAGTAAATGAATGACCTACACTTTCTTGCTATTTTCAATAGCTGCATCTTAGGGCTGACAATAAATAATGACTGTCAAAAAAATAACCAGGGTTAGGTTTGTTTAGGTAGGCTTTTCTTCAATGATCTTTTAAAAAAATTTACACTTTTCAGATGTGCCTGACACAGAGTGGGTGATCAGGCAATGCTGGTTGAATGCAATATCACAGCAACTGAGGTTCCTACAATAAGGCTAAGAGTTTTTTTTTGTTTTTGTTTTTGCATGGGCAGGCACTGGGAATCGAACCCAGGTGTCTGGCATGGTAGGCAAGAAGTCTGCCTGCTGAGCCACCATGGCCTGCCCAAGGCAAAGAGATTTTTAATCAAATCTTAAAAAAAAATCATTACCTGGAAAATAATTTCTCTGAGTTTATAGATATTAGAAAGCTTACAAGGCAGAATGATTGATTTCCACCCTTGATGTACATGGAAAAGAAAAAGGATGAGAAACATGTTTAAATGTAATACAAACTAACATTTATTGAGCACTTATGGTATGCCAGGCACTACCCTCATCAGCTCACATGTACTACTTCATTTAGTCTCCCAATAAGTATTTCCATTTATATAGTAACAGTAAAGATATATTAAATTCTTTTGGCAGTGTAGAAATAAGATTGCTTATTCCTTCCAAACCTTTGCTTAGTGCCACCATTTCTCAGATGAAGGCACTGAGGCCCAGAGAAGGTAGGTGTCTTGCTGAGATCCTGGAGCTGATGATATCTGGGATGAAACGGCAGTGCACCGATTCCAGACTAGGGGCCCTGCTAGAAGGGGGGTGCAGGTGCAGATTCAACGCTCATGCATCTAACCAGTGTCCCTCAAGCTTGTCACATGTGCAACGAAGGCCAGCGGAGCCTGGGATGGGCCAGGACTGTCTGCTTTATAAGGGTCCAGAAGCACCTCTTTCACCATGGTTGCTCTGACAGTGCTCACCTCACCTCCACCTGGCTGCTCTGACAGTGCTCACCTCCATCTGGCTGCTCTGAAAGTGCTCACCTCCACCTGATACCCCTTTCACCATGGCTGCTCTGACAGTGCCCACCTCCACCTGGCTTCTTGATGAGGGGTGTGCTTCCGTACTTCCAGGGAGCTGGATTGGCCATTCAGGCCCTGCTCTGTGGCTGATTCACCTGTTATACCTCCAGCAGGCTGTGAAGAGCTGGACTGAGTACAGGTTGGGGGTGTGGCTTAGTGCAACTGGGGGGAGGCCTGAACCACCAAAATATGTGAGCTTGTGGGTGGAGGGAAGGAGTGTGGCATGGTCACCAGGCCAATGCCTGTCCTGTCTGAGGGCCCAGGGCAGCCTGTGGCAGGGGCCTGGTCACCTGAGGTGGTCTTCCTCAGGCACTGGGCTCTTGAGCTGCTGTTATCAAAATCGCTGTGGTGACCCAGCAACCAATAATCTTGTATTTAGCAGATAATAGTGTCTGCTGTCCCACTAGGAGGGACCTTGGGGGGAAGGAAGGTTGAAATGACTCTTAACCTTCCAACTGAGTTTCCCACACCCATGCCTTCTGTCTGGAGAGCTGAGGGTAGGGCATATTTTACATTTTCAGTTTCTAAGAAGCAAACCTGAATTATTAGGGTGTTTCTACTTTACATTTAGGATAACTGCCAGTATCAGACAGATGAAAATATCAGGTAACAAAAATGACAGTATCTGCACTTTGTTATACCATTTTTTTTTCAAAGTATCACATTAGGGTTTATAAAATCTTAGGTGTGAATGTTATTTTAAAATACCTTCTATTCTCTATACTTGTTATATAAAAAATAAAATAAAAATAAAAATGAAATTCTCCTGCCTCTAAAAATACTCTGCCTAATGTCCCTAAAAAAATCCGTTTCAATACTTTGCTAGTCTTCCCACTGTATATTTAGCCAATTGCTACTACTTTTTCCTTGGTTGAAGCAGAACAGCTGATTTCCACACTCACTTTGGGTCGTATTCATTTTGCATTCCTATCTCTTACCACTGTCTTGGTACCAGGCAAGTGGTTAATATGAATTTGTTGAACGAATGGCTATAAATGCACATCAACAAATGAATGACTCTTGCCTCTAATTTGCTACAATTGTGTGCATCCTTTTTAGTTAGAATAATTCTAGTTCTTTAATGTTACATGAGGAATCTTCCTTCTTTTTGAACACTTGAATCTTTTGGTTGGCTTGTTACTCAGTCCTACATTTATCATGTTCCTCTTTCACATGAAATCCAGAATTGGAGAGTAGAGTTGTATATCAGATAAAAGTGCTAAAAATCTTCCTTCTGTGTAGAATCCAGTAAAAACCTTCGGTGTTTTTAGGAGTGTGGGACTGTCACTGACTCAGGTCTAGCTTCTGGGAGGGTTTGGGCCTTGAAATGTTGGAGTTGAAAGCGACTGAAGGAATTTTTACAGTATTTTTGCCCTTTTCCTTCTGATTTCGTCAATTTGTTATGATGGTCTGATGGTATTGTCTTTATCTCTTAGAAATGCACAGGTGTTATGGGTGAAATATTTTGATGTCTAGAATTTGCTTTAATAACTAGTCAGCAGGGAAGGGGGGAGGAAATCAGGGAGGTATAAATGAAACAAGACATATTGATCATTATGGTAGCTGTGTTATACTATTTTATCTACTGTTTGAATTTTTTCTTAATACAAAGTAAAAAAAAAAAGGTCTAGAGAAGCTTACTCATTTTCAGTGAGAAAAACCAAGTCCAGAGAGGCAAGGGGCAAGTTGGCCATCATAGAGCCAGCTGATGGCAAGAGCCAGGCCAGAAGGCAAAGCTTCTCCTCCCACACAGATGCCCTTCCAGTGCATCCAGGCATCACTTCAGCTTGTTGTGCTCTCTCCGCAGACTTTATTGATGCCATCTGCCAGCGACAACTTCAACATGCAAAGACCATTTGCAATTCTAGTCTAGCTCCAGCCTAACCGAATTTGCTTTCCCCTGTGATTTTAATAGGCACAGAAACTTCCCCACTCCAGGTAACTATCAAAAGAGAAAACAATGTTAATATAACCCTTTGTTTTTAGCATTCTTAGTGACTAAAATGATGCTTTTGCAGAGAACAAAACAGACAAACATATGTGCAAGGTATTTCAACTGAGAACAGTGACTACACAAGTTTAAACTTTTGAACGAGAATTTTCATCCTGCAACAGAATCTAAACAATGTCCCAGAAGTAATTACTAATTTAAATGTGTAATGAAATGATAAAACGCTCTGTAGGGCCCGGGTCTGCTGCGACCCTGTGAGGCACCCATGGGCGGTGGCGTCCCAAAGCCCAGAGTGGCCTCACACCGGAGCCAGGGCCACTCGGGGACACGCCTGGGCCCAGGACACTCAGGCTTTTACACGTCCTTCTCTGGGAAAAGAAAGAGCGAGCGCCTTTTCTTTTGGAGAAAAGGAATAGAGGCTGGTCTGAAGGAGGGAGGAGATGGCTATGCGTGTGTGTGTGTGTGTGTGCGTGTGTGTGAACACGTGTGCGCGGGAGGGCGGGAGGAAAGTGGGGAATTAGCTGACTCGGCATAGTTCCATGTTGTGCCACGAACCAGGTAGCCGCAAGCTGTGCTAATGGTCTGCACCCCAAGTTTGTCAGCGAGAAACCTGAGTGGGGTGACCTAAGTGAGGCGAGGTGAGGCGTCTCAGGGGGATGATGCCACCTCCCGGACTTAACCTCAAGGCTCTTTTCTCCCCTGTGGACAGGCGGGGACACGCGTCAGTCCCCCTGGGTGAGACGGGCTCCAAGCCAGGCGGGGTCGTGCACGCTGGCAATGGTGAGAGGGACTGTCTACACTGCCACGGGTCACATGGGGCTCCCTTCCTGCCCTAGGTTCACAAGTCTCTTGGGAATTATGCTCAAGACACCTTCTTAATGCGTTTATTCTTCACTGGCAAAACATAGGTACTGTGTCCATTTATTTCCCAATAGGCATTAATTCTCTTTGCTCCTAAGATGCATGTCATCAGCGTAAAATTGTTTTTATTCCTTAATTATTATTTCTTTCAATTTGATTGTAGCCTCCAATTCCTAGGATGATGGAAAACTTTTAAAAAGGTTAATATTAACTGTGTATTTCAGTCTTTAACACGCCTCTCGGTGAGAACCCACTGGACATGGGAGCATGCTTCCAAGTGCACTGTGTCTTCATTTAAAGTTTAAGGTAAAAAAACCCTAACAACAAGCCCTGCTGCACTCCCCCACAGCATGTGACTGCAGGTCACCCCCTCTTTGGGACATTGTGCTGAGAGCCTTTGACTAGATCTGCTTCTGAGCTGCAGAGCCGTGTGCAGCAGATGTGGAGGCAGCAGGGGGCTGGGGGGGCAGGGAGGGAGGGCTGCCAGATGTTGGGTGGGAGGGTGGGGTGCGAGGACGAAAGGCTGGCAGATGTCTGCAGTGCCCAGTGTTGGGTACCTGCTCCCCACGAGCTCTTGAAGACGAGTCATGGCACATCTGTGGGTAACCATAAGGTCCCTCACCCCAGGACGTACCACGCCCCTGAGCTAATAACGAGCTCGCCTTGATTACATCTTCCTTAAAATTCAAGTTGAGGCTTATGTGAATGAAAATACACACTCAACCAATGCACTCATTTATAAATAAAAGAAGGTCGGAAGCAGGGGGGGTGGGGAGTTGTTCTAAACTCTAAAGACAATCATCTTTTATTTTCTATTTATTTCATCTTTCCAATAAGGAATGGTTTGTTCCTCGCTCTTCACACAATGAATTTAAGAGATTTATTCATCAAGTTTTCTAAATTTAGACACCAAACTGATGTTTTTCTCCCACTGCTTAATTTTATTCTTAGCAGCACTTACATAAAGCTAGGCAGCAAAAGATATGGCAAAATTACTAACTTGCTGTGACCTGGAATGCACTGATAGAATAAAATAACAATAATGAAGATTGATGCACCTGAGAGGCCTAATGAAATCTGTTTTATGCTTTCAGTTTCCCCCACAGTGCTTTGGTCATATATTGCCTGTGGTTTTTAGACGTCTGTGTTCACCGGTGATGCCACTGGGTAGAGAAGCCTGAGCTTAGTCTAAATTCTTAGGCAAATAGATGGGCCACACAGAAGAAAACATGTGCATCATATGATTTCCTTGGATTTTAGGAAACTTCAGTGTTTTCTAGAAATAGATTTGTTGACAAAGATAAGAGTCCTGTCTCTCCGATCTTGTCTGAAATGCTTAGAGGTGATGGTATTTGGGGACTTGGAGGGTAAGAGACAGCGAAGACTGGAAATTAAGCCATGTGTGTCCCAACGGCCTCTCATTTGATCTGCAGGGAGCTGAGGTCAAGCTAGAAGTGCTGGCTGTGGTTCCTTTAGACGCCTTTGACTGTCTTGAATTTGGTAAATAATTACGCAATGCCTAGCAGGTGCCATGTTGGGATACAGTGGGAAAGGCCCCTGCCTTCTTGGAATGCCCACGGTACCAAGGAAGCTAGATATTGAGCTGATTGTGGCTCAAATAATTATTTTCAAGGGGTTAAGTGCTGCAAGGAGAGGACCCACTTGGAGAAAATGTGATAGTGTGGCCAGACAACTATGGAATAAATTGCTTTATGATTTGGCAAATTGGCCCCCCATTTGGGGTCAGTTGATAGCTACTTCGCTGGGGAAGTCAGCTTTCACTGTGATGGGGTGCAAGCATTTGGCAAGCATTTTGGTCCTTTTAAGTACCACCGAGAAAACAGGGAGACCCATTTCAACCTTCATTCTAGCTCTACCTTGGTCACCCTCAGAGTTGGACTTGTCTCTATACCCAGTCCTTGTTGTTTTTTAAATAAACTTTTAATTTTAGAGTAGTTTTAGATTTACAAAAAACGTTATGAAGATAGCAGAGCATTCCCGTATCCCACACCTGGCTCCTCTATTATCAACATCTCATATATGTAAGGTACATTCATCACAGTTAATGAACCAATATTGATATGTTACTATTAAAGTTCACACATACTCAGGTTTTCTTAATTTTCACCTGAGGGAGTCCTTTTTCCCCTGCAGATGCCACTCTGATGTTAGTCTACTTGGGCTCATCTTGGCCATGACAGTCTCTCAGGCTTTCCTTATTTTAAAGGAGATTTGACACTTATGAGGTGTAGGGGCCAGGTGCTTTGCAGTGTGCCCTCAGCTGGGATTTGCCTGGTTCTTTTCTCGTGTTTGTAGGGGCCATGGGGTACTGGGAAGGAGGCTGCAGAGGCCAGTGCCATGCCCATGGCATCCTATGAGGGGTGCACACTGCTGAGTGACCTGCCCCTGCTGGCAGTGACTGACACCTGGCTGAGCAGTGCTGGCTGCTCAGGCTCCTCCACTGTAGGGGGGCCTCTTTCACACCCTCCCTGGGCTCTGCGGAGGGAGGTCGCTGCACAGAGCCCACACTTCCCCAGTAGGGGTGCTGCACCTCCTCCAGGGGGGACTGAACTTTCTGGACCCCTCCTGCATAAGAGATCTGTCTCATGCCTTGTTCTCCCTTAGTCATGTCTCTAGTCAATTATTTATATAGCTCAGTTTGGACTCATGGATATTTATTTTATGTTCTGGGCTATAATCCAATACCACTTCATTTGTTTTTGCTCAAATTATTCCAGCTTTGGCCAGGAACTCTGTCAGTTGGCTCCTGGGTCCTTTTGATGTTCCCCTAGCATTTTTTCAGTAGATCCTTATTTTCTGGCATGACAAACTGCTCCAGGCTTAGACTATGTATCTCTTGCCCCACCTCTAGAAATCAGCCATTTCTTTTTCTTGAAAGTGGTAGCAGGAACCGAGTTCTTAGTTCCCCTTACTTATTCTTCACACTATGAATTACCTGTAAATAGTGACTGAATAGCAAAGAGGGTGGAAAAGCAAGTCTGAATGTCAGGGTCAGGCCTAACATCTGTTTCCCATCTTTTACACCCTTAACTGCACAGCACTGGACAAATCATTCAACCTCTCACAGTCTCAACCGTCTTATCTATACAATGGGCAGCATATTCATTCCCTTGCAGGACTGTTGTGAGAATTAGAAAAAGAAGGATTTACAATAGGCCCGGCACACAGCATCTGCTTATAAAGTCATCTCTGTGGAGCAGGGTAGGTCCGTCACCACCCCAGAGTTGGCTGAACACCAAGGAAAATAAATGTCTATTTTTTTAATAGCACAAACAAAACATATTATCCATGAGGAAAATCAAAGACAGAATGCTTTACTTACAATTCTACTACCCTAACATATGCTCTTTTCAGTCCCTATCATTATATATTTAAAAAATATTTTCATCACATTATATATAAGAAGAGAAATAAAGTTTATTATAGTGTATAATAACAAGAAACTAGAAGATTTGTTGAGTGCTTACCTTGGATTCAATCCTTTACATGGATGATTGCAGTCTCTATGTTATAGCTAAGGAAACTGAGGCACAGACAGGTCAAGTATCTTCCCAGATGTCACACAGCTGAGAAGACAGGATTTGCGCATTGGTCTGTCTGATGCCAGAGCCTCCTTAATCATTGTAGTTTTCCTTTATGCAGATACAGGCACAATCACATGGACCCAAATACGCATATGTGTTCATTTTTTCATACAACATTTGCTGAGGGTCTACCACTTAAAAGCATTGGGTGATGCCGGTAATAATGAAATGAACTGCTCACTGTCCTCTCTTTAAAGGTGCTCAGCATTTTTTAAAAAACTTTTTTATTGTATAATATAACATATATACAAAGCAAAGAAAGAAAAAAGCAATACTTTTCAGGGTACTCTTTAACCAGTAGTTACAGGACAGATCCCAGAGTTTGTCATGGGCTACCATACGATCCTCTCAGATTTTTCCTTCTAGCTGCTCCAGAATATAGGAGACTAGAAGGAATATTTTTTTTATCATCACAATAGACTTTTTTTTCTCTTTTGTGAAAAATAACATGTATACATAAAAGCAGTAAATTTCAATTCACAGCACGGCAATTAGTTGTAGAACAGATTTCAGAGTTTGGTATGGGTTATAATTCCACAATTTTAGGTTTTTACTTCTAGCTGCTCTAGCATAATGGAGACTAAAAGAAATATCAATATCACGATTCAGCTACCATATTCGTTTATTATTCCCTACCTTCTCTGTATAACTCCATTATCCCCTTTGATCTTTCTCTCCCACTCTTTAGGGGTATTTGGGCTATGGCCATTCTAACTTGTTCATGTGGGAAGGGGCTATCAATAATAGCGGGTAGGAAGATGGAACTATCTGATGTTCTGGAGAGGCTGGCCCCTCTGCATTTCAGGATTTATCTAGCCCAGGGACCCATCTGGAGGCTGTAGGTTTCTGAAAAGTTACCCTAGTACATGGAACCTTTGTAGAATCTTACATAACACTCTAGGTATTCTTTAGGATTGGCAGGAATGGTTTTGGCTGGGGGTTGGCAGTTATAATAGTAGCAATGTCTAACTGAAGTTTGCATAAGAGCAAGCAACCTCTTATGCAGAGTAGCCTCTAGACGCTATTTGAACTCTCTCAGCCACTGACACTTTATTAGTTACACTTCTTTTCCCCCTTTTGGTCAGGATGGAATTGTTGATCCCACAGTACCAGGGCCGAACTCATCCCTGGGAGTAATCTCCCATGCCACCAGGGAGACTCTCACCGCTGGATGTCATGTCCCACCTAGTGGGGAGGACAGTGATTTCACTTAGAGGGTTGGGGTTAGAGAGAGTGAGGCCACATCTGAGCAACACAAGAGGTCATCTGGATGTGACTCTTAGGAATAAGTATAGGTGGTCTAAGCTTCTCTGCTACCTACATAAACTTCACAAGAGCAAGTCTCAAAATCAAGGGCTTGGATTATTGATTTGGATGGCCCTAATGTTTGACACAGTATCAGGGGTACCCCCTGGTGGTAAAGTTTAATAGTTCCATATTTTTTTTTTTCCATTCCTTAAAGGACTTTGCCAATACTTTTTGATTATCTGCTTATATATCTGCTTAATATACTGTAGGATGTATCCAGGCGTTACATTAAGTTATACAGGATTAAAGGCCCTCATTCTTATTCTGGGCTCCCTGTGTTTAGATTATTTAAATGAGCTATCCAAACAAGTTGAGTTAGATTATGTGCTACAGAAAATTTAGGTTCTGGACATAATAAACTTTTCTTCCTTTGGTCTCAAAGAGTAGGTGTGATTCTAAAATATAGACAATATCTTTCTTACCCCTGTGTTCTGAATTACCTTAATCCCAACCTGCTCAGCTTTATTCTTATCTCTAAATACTAGGTTATGAATATATAAAACAAAAGGTGCTCAGTATTTTATAGGCGGTATCCTATAATACAATGTATCCAAATGATTGCAAAGCAATGCCATATATAATAAATGCTACTGGAGCTCTGTAGATACTGGTGTTTGGAAAAAAGAAAGATTGTAACTGCCCAGTGACACCAGGGGGAGCGTGACATCTGAACGGGGATTTTAAGGGTGGGCCAGGTTTTCATAGGTAGGTTTGTGAATGGTTGGGGCATTTTTGACACATGGAATAGTAAAAATAAAACTGTAGAGGTGTGTGGTAGATGAGAGAACCAAATGGCAGATACTCACTCCATTCTGCCCTCGTGGGTAGAGTGCAGTTCCCCAGCCCTGGTGATTTTCAGCTTGGCCTTGTGATTTGCTGGTGCTGATGGAATGTGGGTGCAGCCTGTGTCTTATGAAGTATGATAAGTTCTGGCCGCCCTCTGGGAGCACCTCCCCAGCTCCCTGGGGAGCTGCTGTCCCTTCAGCTTGGGTCCAGGAACGAGGCCACCTGATTGCTGATGTGAACCAAGCCCGGCCTGGGTACTGCCTGGTCCAGATGGGCAACACTGAAGTCAGCCAAACTGCAGCCCATCTATGGACCTGTGCATGTGGGATAAACGTCAGTTGTTATGATGCTGAAATTTTGGGGTTTGAAATTTATGATGCTGTGAGCATAATCATAGCAAAGACCTGGGTAATATAAGGCCCAAAAGGGTAGGTCAAATTAGAAGAGAAGTTAATTGTCCAGTTTGGCTGAAGAATGTACATGCAAGGCTGCATTTGTCTACAGGCAAGAATTTTAACTTAATAAAATGACTCTGAGGTTGTGCTGGGTTTTGATCAAGCTGATTTTGCAGGTATCTTATACAGTTTTTTTATAAGAAATCTGTAAACTTATGGATTTGCACTAAAAGCACAGAATGGCTCAGGTATTTTCCTTCCCTTCCCCACCCTCTACTGGGGCCCAGCATGCTCCAAGTCTAGGGTAAATATTAGGAACATGGTCATTCTTCAAAGTATCTTAAATTCAGTTTAATAGGGAAAGTAAACAAATACACAGGAAAGACAGTTCATAAAAACAAGGAAGTGGCAGGACTTAAGGTAAAGAAGGACTCAGAATCCTTTTAGCTTAATGACATAAAGGAGATGAGGGAGCAAAAGGGTAATCATGATGGGTTTGATTAGCTCATAAATGTCCCAAATACTAAGGGTCCCTGACTCTCTTTACTTCTCCATCTCCAGAGTTTAGCAGGAGAAATACATATCGCTGATGATGGATAAACCACCTGGATGCTTAGCAAGGTGGAATCCTGGTGGGAGGAAAGAAAGCACTCAAAAAGCAAAAAGGATTAGAGGAGAAAAGGATGGGTTTTCCGGCTTTGCAGGTATGGGCCATGGGTGGGTGGCTCTGTAGAATGCCCTAGAATACAGAACTAAAGTTTTATGCTAGTTGAAAGGGCTGTGGATGGGTGAAATAGGTTAATCTCCAATCTTGTGGACTCAGGATGGAAGGTGGCACTTCAGCTCAACATCCTTCGGGTTTTGGTGTGTGCTTTACTGTCAGTAGGACCCTTTGGCAATGGACCATGCCACTCTTTCCTCTTACTGACAAGTTGCCTAGATATTGTTATGTGAAGGAGTCTGTCTCTTCTTCGCCCTGAGTGCCATGCCCTTGTATTTCAGTCTCCTTACAGGCCATACTTGTACCACTACTTTTTGGGTAATGAATTTTTCACCATGGCTTAAATTTGCAACCACAGCTTCCCTCTGGATGAAAAATGAGGGGAGTTTGTGTCCATGGTGCATGATTCTGTGATGCTTCTGCACTCCCTCGGACTCCAACGAATCAATCCATCCCCTTCCTAGGTGGCCAGGAGCACCCCACCTCCCTGCTGGTATGGCCACAGGGATGCTGACCACAGCCTCAAGCCAGCTCCAGAGGAAGACTTAGCGCTTAAAGAGCCATAAACCGAGGTTCACAACATTTGCTGAGTACGTGTTATTTGTCTATGGTAGGCACAGCAAGGAACACACAAATGAGTAAGACATGGGGGTTTATAATCCAAAGGAGAAGCTGGGCATTTCAGCAGCACAGGGACGTGGGAGACTGAGGCCAGGACAAGGTTGAGCATGGGCCAAATACAGAACCACCCAACCTCTAGGATCCAAACTGGAACACAGTGTAACAGAAATCCCCTCATGGCCACATGGAAAGCCAGAAGCAGGCCCGATGGAGGGGCTGATTTAAAATTTCATCCTAGCAGGGTGGCCAAAGCTGAAGTGCCCATTCTAGTCTAGGGCAAGAGAACAGAACGAGTTGGACAGAAAGACCTCCTTTTAAAGTTCCACTCAGTATCTTTTCTTCCTAACTTCCTATTCTTGTCTCACCTCCCAGAGACACTTCTAGGAGGCTTCTAGAACATTCACTGCCATGGGACGAAGGCTGTGTGATTCCTGTGGGCCCCAGTCAGGTACAAGTGGGTCTCTATTTTTAGCAGCAAAACTTCTGCACTTGGCATGAATTGATTTCTCTTTGGGATGAACAGAAGCAAAGGTGGCCAGCTCTCCTTCTTCTATGTGGAAGTTAGACGCCTTTCTGCATCAATGAGCTCTCAGGAAGATCATCTTGGGATCGGGTAGCAAAATCCCACCTGCTAATAGCTCATTCATTGTGTTCTTAAGTGGAACAATCTTGGAAGAAAAGCCTGGGAACTGGGCTTGTGGGCTGGGAAACACACAGGGACCCGGGCCACAGCTGCTTTTAATGTGCTTCAAGACGACATATTTAACATGCAGAGAACACATTGCATTCAGTAAGATCACAAAATACGTGCGTGAGTGTGGTAAGAACATTACCGTAACAAGGGTGCTGCCAGCACAACGGAAGCACCTTGTTTTGCTGGCTCAACCCTGTGGCTTCATTCTCAGAATAGGGCAGCAGGCCATATACTTTAGACTAATCGACATGTTCTAAGGCTACAATCTTCTATTTTTCCCATGTGAATAGTAATAACAGTAATAGAATCATTAGTGGTGTATTCTAACTTCTGAGGAGAACTGAAGGCTCTCTTTGGAGCTATGGAATAGATTAAGAACAAAATGGAGCCCTCAGATGCAAGCAATTAGACTGTGCCACCTAGGTGCAAAGCTCTTGAGAGGGAGGGGGAAAGATATTATGACTAAAACTAGGCTGAGGTAGCAATCTCTGAAACTCTCAAATGGTTACCTAAAAAGAATCTTTCTCTCTCTTTTTTTTTCTTTTGGCATGGGCAGGCACTCGGGACTAAACCTGGGGCTCTGGCATGGCAGATGAGAATTCTCCCACAGTGCCACTGTTGTACCATCCTTCTCTCTCTCTTTTAATACACTTCTATAAAAAAATTATTTTAGATTTACAAAAATGTTACAAAGATAGTATAGAAAGATCCTCTGTATCTCTCAACAAGTGTCAGTTTCCTCTAATATATTCTTACATTATCATGTACATTTGTCAAAAGAGACTAATATTCATACATTACTATGAACTAAATTCTAGACTTAATTTTTTTGTATATTAAAAATATTTTTATTGAGAAAACTGAATACACACAAAGTCAATCCAAAGTATACAATCAGTGACTCACAATATCATCACATAGTCGTGTATTCATTACCATGATGATTTTTATAACATCTGAATCAGTCCAGAAAAACAGATAGAAAGAACTTATACATACCATACCCCTTACCCCTCCTCTCATTGACCACTAGCATTGCAATCTACCCAATTTATTTTGCCACTTATCTCCTTTATTTATTTATTTTCCCTTATCTTTTTACTCATCTGTCCATACCTGGGATAAAAGGAGCATCAGACACAAGGATTTCACAATCACACAGTCACACTGTAAAAACTATACAGTTATACAATCATCTTCAAGAATCAAGGTTACTGGAACACAGCACAACAGTTTCAGGTACTTCCCTCCAGCCTCTCTAACACACCATAAACTAAACAGGGATATCTGTACAATGCATAAGAATAACCTCCAGGATAACCTCTCAACTCTGTTTGAAATCCCTCAGCCACTGAAACTTTATTTTGTCTCATTTCTCTCTTCCCCCTTTTGGTTAAGAAGGCTTTCTCAATCCCATGATGCTTAGTCTCAGCTCCCAGGAGAAGGTCCCACATTGCCATGGAGATTTACACCCCTGGGAGTCATGTCCATGTAGTGGGGGAGGGCAATGAGTTCACCTACCGAGCTGGCTTAGAGAGAGAGAGGCTACATCTGAGCAACAAAAGAGGTTCCCAGTGGGTGACTCTTAGGCCTAATTTTAAGTAGGCTTGGTTTCTCCTTTGGAGGAGTAAGTTTTATAGGGGTGAACCCCAAGATCAAGGGCTCAGCCTATTGATATGCTTGTAAGCATATCTGGAATTTCCCAGATGGGGAAGTGGAATATTTCTTCCTTTCTCCCCAGACTTTGCAAATACATTTTATTTCCTTCCCAATTTACTCTGGGATATATTGGGGCATTACACTAACCTGTACAAACCAACAAGGTCTCATACACTATTCAAGATTCCATGTAATTATGGTGTTCAACTAAACTGACCATACAAGTTAAATTAGGTAATGTGCTACCCAAAATATAAATTTTGTACCAAATAAACCTCTCTCCCTTTGATCCGATACAGAAGTTGAAGTTTGAAAACATGGACCATATCATTCTTTACCTTGTATTCTGATTTACCTTAGTCCTATCTAGATCAGCTTCATTCCTATCTCTAGTTGAAGTCTGATCACTTTTTCAACTTTTTAAATAGTTGATGTATGGGGAACTGCTGAATTTCATAGGCTCAGAGCTCTAACTCTGAGTTTCAGGTGTCACACATAAATACCTGAAGTTTCTGGGAATGACCATGCTATATACAAACAGCTCAGTATCTCAGATTTTAGAAATATCAGTTACACCTCCTGAATACATGTGACTGCTATAAGAGCTTACAATCCAGGACCCTTTACAGTAGCCCCCAACCTGATAACCCATGCTCCTGACTTCAATTCACCAAGTTTTTATATGATAATATTTGTCTTTTTTTTTCCCCTTTCATTTCATTCAGCATACAGTCCTTAAGGTTCATAGATGCAGGCCTCACAAATTCATTCCTTCTTGCCCCTGCTCAGTAGTCCATTGTATGTATACACCACAGTTCTCCCTTCCTTTCCTCAGTTGTTGTGCCCTTAGGCCACCTCCAACCATCGTGGATTGTGAGCACTGCCACCAGATCAAATTATGCTTTTATACAAAAAGTATACTTATATACAAATTATACACACTAGAGACACCTGTGTGCAAATGTCCATTCATATCCCCATGCTTAGTTCCTCCAGTGAGCAATGGGGTTTCAGGATCGTATGGCAACCATACACACAGCCTCCTGTGGAACCACCACCCTGCCCTCCAAGGGGCTGCACCTCTCAGTTTCCCTACCAACAGTGAAGAGGTACATCTCTCTCTGTGCACTTTCTCTAGTACTTGTTTCTCTCTTCTCATTTTTAAACAGTTTTATTCATGCCTTATACAATTCAACTTAAGTAAATAGACATGCCTTCACTACCATAATCTATACGAAGACATTTCCTTTTCTTCCACAAAGAACCCCCTCCCCCTCCCCCATGTCCCCGGCTTACTGACATTTAGTTTTGCCATAATGCCTTGTTACATCCAGTGGAAGCAGGTTACAATGTTACTGTTGACTATAGACCCTAGCTTGCACTGATTGTACCTTTTCCTGTATATCATCCATTTTCCACACCTTGCAATTTTGACATTCATTTGTTCTCCCTCACACAAAAATGTTTTCATTTCTGTACATTTAATCCCCATCATTGTCCACTCTAGGCATTCCTAAGTTTTACCATTTCAGTCTCTATCCTCTATCCTTCCTTTTGGTGTCATGTGTGCCCCCAGCCCTTCTCTTTCAAACACACTCACAGTCAGCTTCATTCTGATCGTAGTACAAGAATGTAACAACACTGAATGAAGCTGAATGTGAGTCTCGACTTAACTTTGATCCATCAGCTTTTCTAGTCATGTCTATTTCTGGCCCAGGACTCAATCCAGGATACCACATTGGATTTATCTGTCTGTGTCTTAATCTCCTCTGGACTGTGCTGGTTTCTCAATCATGCCTTGTTTTTCATGACCTTGACAGTTCTGAGGAATAGTGGCCATGCAGTCTGTAGAATGGTTTTAAAAAATTCTGCTCCTAAAGTGAAGGCTGATTATCCCTTTTTTGGGAGATGCTGCTTCCTGTCTTGGGCGACCAGAAGGGAATCAAGGCTGAACCCTGGGAGAGCTGGTATGGAGCAGAGCTGAGCCACCTTCACCTGACCTGCTAAGGGGTCACGGGGCCACGCCTGAGGATCACGGGGGACCCGCTACAGCTGAGTAGACTCCTGGAGTCAATGGTTAACACTGCACATTAGGGTCACCTGTAGATTTTTTACAACCACTGCTGCTTGGGCCTCACCCTAGAACCAGCAAGTCAGAAATTTTTGGAATGTGGCCCTGGCATAGGTGTATTTCCACAGCACACCAGGTGATTTTGATGTGCAGCCAGGTTGAGAACCAACGACTTAGCAATACTAGAGAATATATTCTTAATTTTTCACTTTAAAACAATTAATTTTATGTTATTTGAATTTCACCTCAATTAGTTATTTTAAAAAGTTGCATAACATCAAAACAAAATCAAAGCAAACCTTTATTAGCTCTGTAAATATGAAATAAAATCTACTTTAAGACAATTTGTACAGGAAAATATGGATTCACAATATAATAAGAGAGGCTTACAATATGTAAAGGATACAGATATTTTAAATTTTATGTGCTTTAAGTAGTTTTTGTTTGCTTGTTTGTTTGTAGGTGCACGATCTGGGACTCGAACCTGGGTCTCCTGCATGGAAGGTGAGCATTCTACCACTGAACCACCCGTGCACTTTTCATGACTAGACTGAAACCTAAGTGCCAAGCAGTAGATTTGGTTGCTTAATCAACACTCTGATTTGGGGCTAAAACAAGTGCATTATGTAACTCTGCTTGTTCCTATGACTAGTCTTACATTTGAAGGAATAATCTATTACTCAGATAAAACCACTGAAGTGGGAATTGGGAAACTACATCCCAGGCTAAGGGTTTAAAAATCTATCTGGTCCTGGCTGGTTGTGGTACGCTTCATTTCTCTGGAACTCAGGGTTCTCCTCCGAAAAAGGAGAGGTCATCTGGCTCTAAAACTGTGTGATTCTTAAAAACATGAAAAGCAGGTATGGTGTTGTAGATGAGGAACTGGAAGAGGGTCTTTTAAATACAAACTTGGCTCACTAAACGTTAAACCTAGAGTGGGCCACTTAAGCTTGCCAAGCCCACTTCCCATCTGCAAATGGAGGCAGCGATGCCTGCATCCCGGGGTTACTGTGGGGACTCATTTAGATGGTCCTTGTGAAGTGGTATACAGTTTCAGCTGCAGTGTTTTCTGAAAAGTTGGGTAATGCTTCTCTCTTAGCTTGGGAACTGTTATATTGCTATTGTCTATATTTTCCTACACCAAGTAAGTGCCTTGTACATAGTAAGTACTCAGTAAGTATTTGTGATTGAGTAATTGGTGTAATTTGAAGACAAACCGCAGTTAACACAGCCAAACTCATATTCACCTGAGTTTTTATTTTAAAAGTTTATTTCAATTTAACTATGCTCACAGAAATACACTCATATTGGTTAATAGAGTGCAATATAAATTTACCTTATGTTACACAATTTGAACAAAAACTTGATACATGGTTTAAGATTTAAAAAAAAATAAATGCAACCAGGTCTGTTTTTCATCTATTATGAATGTATAAAAAATTCTATTCTCCCTCAATGCTGCTCTAGCCGAGAGCAAAAACCTTTGATTTGCTTCAGAAAAATAACACTCATTGCACTGTAAAAGTTTTAAAAAGTAGTGCAACAAAACATTGCTGTAATGTTTCAATGCTAGCTTACGAAGTGTAGTAACGAATGGCAGTGTATGGGGAAGGGAAGGGAGTAGCCTATGTACACACAGTAAAACTGTAAAAGCTATCTGATTTCATTAATATTGCAAATCTACACAAAGCAAGATTCAGACAATTCCTTGAATCTGACTTAACAGTGTCAGCTCAGTTCATCTGTTGAAATCAACAAGGAAACTTGGCATACTGGCTGCAAGTTTTACCGATTTATACAAAAAAGAACAAAATTAGGTTTTAAGCCCAGCTTTTTAAAAATAACATTTTTTTAGTGTGAAATATAACATATATGTAGAATGTTATGAATTTCAACATATAATTGTTAAAGTAGTTATAAAGGGAATTTCAAAGTATGGTATGGATACTGTTCCTCAATTTCAGGTATTTCCTTCTAGCTGTTCCAATACAATAGAGACTAAAAACATATATCTATATAATGATTCTATAGTTGTTATCATTTGTCAAATCCTAGCTTTTCTATTATAACTCATCACTGTCCTTTGATCCCTCTCCCTCCATCTTCAGGGATATTTGGGCAATAACCATTCTAACAACTTCATGTTGGAAAGCAGTGTCGAGATAAGGTTTCTTAGGCACTGAAACCTTATTTTGTACATTTCTCTCGCTCCCACTTTGGTCAAGAAGGCATTGATCCATGGTGCCAGGGCTCGCCTTGTCTCTGGGAGTCATGTCTCATGTTGCCGGGGGAGACTTTTGCCCCTCATCCCCAGCTCTTCGGTCCAGAGCTGAAAACTTACCACAGGAAAGGTTTTTCCTCCAGAGTCAGCATTCGTGGGGCTACATGACCTGGATCTGCTTAAGTTTAAATCTGCATTGGCATTCATATGCAAAATCATTCTCAAAGTTCAAAGACCACGTAAGTTCAGAAGTGACTCAAAATTGAAGGGTCTTTCTTAGAAGACTACAGCAGAATATCCACCCAGGTATAAAAAGTCCTATCAAAAACTCCCATCCCCCTGTGCATTTTACCTAAAAAAAAAAAAAAAAAAAAGAAAGTAGTCCCAAAGGAAGAAGCAGCTCTGAAAAAGAAGAAAAATATAACTTAAAATATCTTGAAAAGCCCTTTTGAGAATATATTCTCAAAAGATGACTAAAACAGGTACATTTTCATAAGACTATTTAGGATTAGGCTTATAATGTATTTTAGCATTTCAAGTTTTCACGAGTTAGTAAACATCAGTTTACAAGCAACATGCTCATTTTTTGCTCCTTTGACACAGTATCAAGGGATTCCCTGATGGTAAGGTTTAATAGTTCCATAGTCTTTTTCTCATCCCTCAGGGGATTTTGCCAATAATTTTTGATTATCTGCTTAAAATACTCTAGGATGTATTTAGCCATTACAATAATCTATACAGGATTAAAGGACCTCTTTCTCATTCTGTGCTCCCTGTGCTTCAGTCATTCAAATGAGCTATACAGATAGGTTGAATTAGATTATGCACGTCAGAAAATTTCAGTTCAGACCACATAAACCTTTCTTCCATTGGTTTCAAAGAGGATGTGTGGTTCTAAAATATAGACACTGAGACTTCCGGAGAAGATGGCGGCTTAGTAAGACGCGCGGGTCTTAGTTCCTCCTCCAGAAAAGCAACTAAAGAAACAGAAACAATACGAAACAGCTCCTGGAGTCACGACAGAGACCAAAAAAGACAGCGTACCCCATTCTGGAACGGCTGAACGGGTAGGGAGAATCCACTGCTGTGAGATAGCCGAGGGGTGCACGTTTTCCCGGCTGGGGTGGCTGGCGTCTGGGGTCCCCTCCACGCACGTGGATCCCCGGTCTGACTGGGAACATTGGATAGCGGGGCCCTCCCGTCACGCTTGGCGTCTCGGGCCAGCTGGGCAATTTGGACCGGCACTCCCCCAAGCCACGGCCAGCGACCCCCGCCTCCACGCGCGGTTTCCGGGGCCGACTGCCCCGCAGACAAACGACCGCCACGAGCACCACCTACTGGGCAGGAAAAGAAAAACAGAGCCCAGAGATTCCACAGAAAAACCTTTCAACCAGCTGGGTCCCACACCCAGGGAGATCTGATCAAATGCCCAGACACCAGCAGAAAATAATGGATGACGCTCGGAAAATTGAAGATATGGCCCAATCAAAGGAACAAACCAATAGTTCAAATGAGATACAGGAGCTGAGACAACTAATGCTGAATATACGAACAGAAATGGAAAAACTCTTCAAAAACCAAATCAATAAATTGAGGGAGGACATGAAGAAGATATGGGCTGAACAAAAAGAAGAAATAGAAAATCTGAAAAAACAAATCACAGAACTTGTGGGAGTGAAGGACAAAGAAGAAAAAATGGAAAAAACAATGGATACCTACAATGGTAGATCTAAAGAGACAGAAGCTACAATTAGTGAACTGGAGGATGGAACAACTGAATTCCAAAAAGAAACAGAAACTATAGGGAAAAGAATGGAAAAACTTGAGCAGGGCATCAGGGAACTGAATGACAATATGAAGCGCACAAATATACGTGTTGTGGGTGTCCCAGAAGGAGAAGAGAAGGGAAAAGGAGGAGAAAAACTAATGGAAGAAATTATCACTGAAAATTTCCCAACTCTTATGAAAGACCTAAATACACAGATCCAAGAAGTGCAGCGCACCCCAAAGAGAATAGACCCAAATAGGCGTTCTCCAAGACATTTACTAGTTAGAATGTCAGAGGTCAAAGAGAAAGAGAGGATCTTGAAAGCAGCAAGAGAAAAACAATCTGTCACATACAAGGGAAACCCAATAAGACTATGTGTAGATTTCTCAGCAGAAACCATGGAAGCTAGAAGACAGTGGGATGATATATTTAAATCACTAAAAGAGAAAAACTGCCAACCAAGACTCCTATATCCAGCAAAATTGTCCTTCAAAAATGAAGGAGAAATTAAAACATTTATAGACAAAAAGTCACTGAGAGAATTTGTGACCAAGAGACCAGCTCTGCAAGAAATACTAAAGGGAGCACTAGAGTCAGATACGAAAAGACAGAAGAGAGAGGTATGGAGTAAAGTGTAGAAAGAAGGAAAATCAGATATGATATATATAATACAAAAGCCAAAATGGTAGAGGAAAATATTATCCAAACAGTAATAACACTAAAAGTTAATGGACTGAATTTCCCAATCAAAAGACATAGAATGGCAGAATGGATTACGACCCAGCAATACCACTGCTAGGTATCTACTCAAAGGACTTAAGGGCAAAGACACAGACGGACATTTGCACACCAGTGTTTATAGCAGCATTATCTACAACTTCAAAGAGATGGAAACAGCCAAAATGTTCATCAACAGACGAGTGGCTAAACAAACTGTGGCGTATACCTACGATGGAATATTATGCAGCTTTAAGACAGACTAAACTTATGAAGCATGTAATAACATGGATGGACCTAGAGAACATTATGCTGAGTGAGTCTAGCCCAAAACTAAAGGACAAATACTGTAAGGTCCCACTGATGTGAACTGACATTCGAGAATCAGCTTGGAATATATCATTGGTAACAGAGACCAGCAGGAGTTAGAAACAGGGTAAGATAATGGGTAATTGGAGCTGAAGGGATACAGACTGTGCAACAGGACTAGATACAAAAACTCAAAAATGGACAGCACAATAATACCTAAGTGTAATGTAACTAGGTTGGAACACTGAACGAAGCTGCACCTGAAATATGGTTTTTTGTTTGTTTGTTTGTGTGTTTGTATCTTTTGTTTTTGTTTTTTTCTTTTTCCTTTTTATATATATATATTTTTTATTAGTATTATTATTTTAATTCTCTTCTCTATATTAACGTTCTATATCTTTTTCTGCTGTTTTGCTAGTTCTTTTCCTAAATCGATGCAAATGTACTAAGAAATGATGATCATACATCTATGTGATGATACTAAGAATTACTGAGTGCATTTGTAGAATGGAATGATTTCTAAATGTTGTGTTAATTTCTTTTCTTTTTTTTGATTAATAAAAAAAATTTAAAAAAATAAAATAAAATAAAATAAAATATAGACACTGTCTTCGTTACCCCTATGATCTGAATTACTTTAACCCCAACCTGTTCAGCTTTGTTCTTCTATATTCTGTATTACAAGCCTCTGATTATACCTTTATGCTGATCATAAAAGTGGAATCATACAGTATCTGTTCTTTTGTGTCTGGTCAGTTTCATTCAGCATTATGACCTCAAGACTCATTCACCTTGTCATGTGCTTCAGGATGTCATTTTGTCTTACTGCTGCATAATATTCCATTGAATGTATATACCACATTTTGTTGATCCACTCGTCTGTTGATGGGCATTTGGTTTGTTTCCATCTTTTGGTGACTGTGAATAATGCTTCTATGAACATTGATGTGCAAATGTCTGTTTGTGTCATTGCTTTCAGCTCTTCTGGAATATGCCAAGTAGTACTATTGCTGAGTCATAGGGCAACTCGATATTTGGTTTCCTAAGAAACTGCCAAACAGTCTTCCATAGTGGCAACACCATTATACATTCCCATCAGCAGTGCATAAATGTCCCAGTTTCTCCACATCCTCTCCAACATCTAGTTTCCTTTTTGTTTAATAGTAGCCATTCTTAAGGTGTGAGGTGGTATCTCAGTGTAGTCTTGATTTGCATTTTCCTATAGCCAATGAAAATGAGCATCTTTTCACGTGCTTTTGAGCCATCTGTATTTGTTCTTCAGAAAAATGCCTATTCATATCTTTAGCTCATTTTATAATTGGTTTGTTTGATCTTTTGTTGTTGAGTTGTATGGTTTCTTTGTATATACAGAAAATCAAACCTTTGCCTATGATTTCCAAATATTTTCTCCCCTTGAGTTGACTGCTTCTTCACCTTTTTGACAAAGTCTTTTGAGGTGCAGAAGCATTTGATTTTGAGGAGTTCCCATTTATCTATTTTATCTTTTGCTGCTTGTGCTTTGGGTGTAAAGTTTAGGAACCTACCTCCTATTTCTAATCTTGAAGATGTTTCCCTACATTTTCCTCTAAAAGCTTTATGGTGTTAGTTCTTATATTTAGGTGTTTGATGCACTGTGAGTTAATTTTTGTGTAGGGTGTAAGTTAGCGGTCCTCTTTCATTCTTTTGGCTATTAATATCTAGTTCTTCCATGCCCATTTAGTGAAAACACTATTTTGTTCCAGTTCAGTGGATTTGGGTGCCTTGCCAAAAATCAGTTGACCATAGATTTAGTGGTCTATTTCTGCACTCTTGATTCAATTCCATTGGTCAATGCTTCTATCTTTGTACCAGTTCCATATTGTTTTGACCACTGTGGCTTTATAATAGGTTTTGAAGTCAGGGTGTGTAATCCTCTCACTTCATTCTACTTTTTAAGGATGCTTTTAGTTATTCAGGGTCTCTTTCCCTTCTAGAATAATTTGGTAATTAGCTTTTCCAAATCTTCAAAGTAGGTTGTTGGAATTTTTTGGCACTGCATTGAATCTGTGAATAAACTTGAAGAGAATCGACATCTTAACTACATTTAGCCTTTCTATGCATGAGGAGGGAATGTTTTTCCATCTATTTAGATCTCCTTTCATTTCTTCTTTGATGTTTTATAATTTTCTGTGTACAAATCCTTTATGCCCCTAGTTAAGTTCATTCCTGAGTATTTGATTCTTTTAGTTGTTATTTTGAATGGATTTTTTTCTTTCACTAATACTTCAGCTACGTCATTGCTTGTGTATAGAAATGTTACTGAGTTTTGTGCATTAATTTTATATTCTGCCACCTTGCTGAATTTGTTTATTAGTTCAAGTAACTTTGCTGTAGATTTCTCAGGATCTTCCAAGTATATCATATCATCTGCAAATAATGATAGTTTTACTTCTTCTTTTCCAATAATGAGAGTTTTACATCTTCATTTCCAATTTGGATGCCTTTTATTTCTTTGTCCTGCCTGATTGCTCTAGTTAGAACTTCTAGCACAATGTTGAATAATAGTGGTGACTGTGGGCATCCTTGTCTTATTCCTGATCTAAGGGTGAAAGCTTTCAGTCTCTCTTCATTGAGGACGATGCTGGTTATCATTTTCTCACATATTCCCTTTATCATATTGAGGTAGTTACCTTTGATTCCTGTCTTTTGGAGTGTTTTCATCAGAAAAGGATGATGAATTTTGTCAGATGCTTTTTCAGCATCCATCGACATGATCATGCAATTTTTCCCTTTTGATTTGTTAATGTGCTGTATTACATTAATTGATTTTCTTGTGTTGAATCATCCCTGCATTCCTGATATAAGCTCCACTTTGTCATCGTGCATAATTCTTTTAGTGTGTTGTTGGATTCAACTTGCTAACATTTTATTGAGCATTTTTGCATCTATGTTCATTAGGGAGATTGGCCTGTAGTTTGCCTTTCTTATAGCACCATTACCCGGTTTTGATATTAAAATGATATTAGCTTCATAAAATGAGTTAGGTAGAGTTCCTTTTTCTTTATTTCTTTGGAAAAGTTCGAGCAGGATTGGTGTTCATTCTTTGTGGAATATTTGATAAAATTCCCCTGTGAAGCCTTGTGGCCCTGGGCTTTTCTTTGTAGGAAGATTTTTGATGACTGATTGAATCTCTTTACTTGTGATTGGCTTATTGAGATCTAATTCTTCCTGAGTCAGTGTAGCTTGTTTGTGCATCTCCAGTAATTTGTCCATTTCATCCAAGATGTCTAGTTTGTTGGCGTATAGTTGTTCATAGTATCCTCTTATGATTTCTTTTATTTCTTCAGGGTCCGTGGTAATGCATCCCTTCTCATTTCTGATTTTATTTGTATCCTTTCTCCTTTTTTCTTTGTCAGTCTTGCTAGTGGCCCATCAATTTTATTGATTTTCTCAAAGAATTAACTTTTGGTTTTATTGATTCTTTTTAGTTTTCTTTTGTTCTCCCATTTATTTATTTCTGCTTTAATCTTTGTTGTTTCTATTCTATTTGCTTTGGGGTTAGTTTGCTGTTCTTTCTTATGTTCTTCCAGGTGTGCTTTTAAGTCCTCAATTTTTGCTCTTTCTTCTGTTTTTTAATATAGGCCTTAGGGCAATAAGTTCCCTCTCAGCACAGCCTTTGTCACATCCCATAAGTTCTGATAAGTTGTATTCTCATTTTCATTCATCTCCAGATAGCTACTGATTTCTTTAGCAATTTCTTCTTTGACCCACTGGTTATTTAAGAGTGTGTTATTTAATCTCCATATATTTGTGAATGTTCTCGTTCTTTGACTGTTATTGAGATCCAGCTTCATCCCATTATGATCAGAGAAAGTGCTTTGAATAATTTCAATGTTTTTAAATTTATAAGGACCTGTTTTGTGCCCTGGCATATGATCTATCCTGGAGAATGTTCCATGAGCTGTAGAGAAGAATGCATATCCTTGTGCTTTGGGATGGAATGTCAGGTCTAATTCATTTATCAAGTTATTTAACTCCTCTATTTCCTTATTGATCTTCTGACTGGTTGTTCCATCTATAGAGGAGAATGTTATATTGACGTATCCTACTATTATTGTTGAAACATCTATCACTCCCTTCAGTTTTGCCAATGTCTGTCTCATGTGCTTTGGAGCTCCTTGACTGGGAACATAAACTTTTATGATTGTTATATCTTCTTGGTGAATTGACTCTTTAATTAGTATATAGTGTTCCTCTTTGTCTCTTATGATGTCTTTACATTTAAAGGCTTTTTGTCTGATATTAGTATAGCTACTTCTATTTCCTTTTGATTACAACTTGCATGGAAAACCTTTTTCATCTTTCACTTTCAATCTATTTGTGTCCTTATGTCTAATACGAGTCTCCTGTAAGCAACATATAACTGGATTATGTTTCTTTTTTTTTTTTTATTTTTATTTTTTTTTTATTAATTAAAAAAAGAATTAACAAAACAATTAGAAATCATTCCAATCTACATGTACAATCAGTAATTCTTAATAACATCACATAGTTGCATATTCATCATTTCTTAGTACATTTGCATCGATTTAGAAAAAGAAATAAAAAGACAACAGAATAAGAATTAAAACAATAATAGAAAGAAAAAAAACAAAAAAAACAAAAACAAAAAACCTATACCTCACATGCAGCTTCATTCAGTGTTTTAACATAATTGCATTACAATTGGGTAGTATTGTGCTGTCCATTTCTGAGTTTTTATATCCAGTCCCGTTGTACAGTCTGTATCCCTTCATCTCCAATTATCCCTTCTCTTTTTTTTTTTTTTTTAATTAACGGAAAAAAAGAAATTAACCCAACATTTAGAGATCATACCATTCTACACATGCAATCATTAATTCTTAACATCATCACATAGATGCATGATCATCATTTCTTAGTACATTTGCATTGGTTTAGAAGAACTAGCAACATAACCGAAAAAGATATAGAATGTTAATATAGAGAAAAAAATAAAAGTAATAATAGTAAAATCAAAACAAAACAACACAAAACAAAACAAAAACCTATAGCTCAGATGCAGCTTCATTCAGTGTTTTAACATGATTACTTTACAATTAGGTATTATTGTGCTGTCCATTTTTGAGTTTTTGTATCTAGTCCTGTTGCACAGTCTGTATCCCTTCAGCTTCAATTACCCATTGTCTTACCCTGTTTCTAACTCCGGCTGAACTCTGTTACCAATGACATATTTCAAGTTTATTCTCGAATGTCCGTTCACATCAGTGGGACCATACAGTATTTGTCCTTTAGTTTTTGGCTGGATTCACTCAGCATAATATTCTCTAGGTCCATCCATGTTATTACATGGTTCATAAGTTTATCTTGTCTTAAAGCTGCATAATATTCCATCGTATGTATATACCACAGTTTGTTTAGCCACTCTTCTGTTGATGGAGATTTTGGCTGTTTCCATCTCTTTGCAATTGTAAATAATGCTGCTATAAACATTGGTGTGCAAATGTCCGTTTGTGTCTTTGCCCTTAAGTCCTTTGAGTAGATACCTAGCAATGGTATTGCTGGGTCGTATGGCAGTTCTATATTCAGCTTTTTGAGGAACCGCCAAACTGCCTTCCACAGTGGTTGCACCCTTTGACATTCCCACCAACAGTGGATAAGTGTGCCTCTTTCTCCGCATCCTCTCCAGCACTTGTCATTTTCTGTTTTGTTGATAATGGCCATTCTGGTGGGTGTGAGATGATATCTCATTGTGGTTTTGATTTGCATTTCTCTAATGGCCAGGGACATTGAGCATCTCTTCATGTGCCTCTTGGCCATCCGTATTTCCTCTTCTGAGAGGTGTCTGTTCAAGTCTTTTTCCCATTTTGTAATTGGGTTGGCTGTCTTTTTGTTGTTGAGATGAACAATCTCTTTATAAATTCTGGATACTAGACCTTTATCTGATATATCATTTCCAAATATTGTCTCCCATTGTGAAGGCTGTCTTTCTACTTTCTTGATGAAGTTCTTTGATGCACAAAAGTGTTTAATTTTGAGGAGTTCCCATTTATTTATTTCCTTCTTCAGTGCTCTTGCTTTAGGTTTAAGGTCCATAAAACCGCCTCCAGTTGTAAGATCCATAAGATATCTCCCAACATTTTCCTCTAACTGTTTTATGGTCTTAGACCTAATGTTTAGATCTTTGATCCATTTTGAGTTAACTTTTGTATAGGGTGTGAGAGATGGGTCTTCTTTCATTCTTTTGCATATGGATATCCAGTTCTCTAGGCACCATTTATTGAAGAGACTGCTCTGTCCCAGGTGAGTTGGCTTGACTGCCTTATCAAAGATCAAATGTCCATAGATGAGAGGGTCTATATCTGAGCACTCTATTCGATTCCATTGGTCGATATATCTATCTTTATGCCAATACCATGCTGTTTTGACCACTGTGGCTTCATAATATGCCTTAAAGTCAGGCAGCGCGAGACCTCCAGCTTCGTTTTTTTTCCTCAAGATGTTTTTAGCAATTCGGGGCACCCTGCCCTTCCAGATAAATTTGCTTATTGGTTTTTCTATTTCTGAAAAATAAGTTGTTGGGATTTTGATTGGTATTGCATTGAATCTGTAAATCAATTTAGGTAGGATTGACATCTTAACTATATTTAGTCTTCCAATCCATGAACACGGTATGCCCTTCCATCTATTTAGGTCTTCTGTGATTTCTTTTAGCAGTTTTTTGTAGTTTTCTTTATATAGGTTTTTTGTCTCTTTAGTTAAATTTATTCCTAGGTATTTTATTCTTTTAGTTGCAATTGTAAATGGGATTCGTTTCTTGATTTCCCCCTCAGCTTGTTCATTACTAGTGTATAGAAATGCTACAGATTTTTGAATGTTGATCTTGTAACCTGCTACTTTGCTGTACTCATTTATTAGCTCTAGTAGTTTTGTTGTGGATTTTTCCGGGTTTTCGACGTATAGTATCATATCGTCTGCAAACAGTGATAGTTTTACTTCTTCCTTTCCAATTTTGATGCCTTGTATTTCTTTTTCTTGTCTAATTGCTCTGGCTAGAACCTCCAACACAATGTTGAATAATAGTGGTGATAGTGGACATCCTTGTCTTGTTCCTGATCTTAGGGGGAAAGTTTTCAATTTTTCCCCATTGAGGATGATATTAGCTGTGGGTTTTTCATATATTCCCTCTATCATTTTAAGGAAGTTCCCTTGTATTCCTATCTTTTGAAGTGTTTTCAACAGGAAAGGATGTTGAATCTTGTCAAATGCCTTCTCTGCATCAATTGAGATGATCATGTGATTTTTCTGCTTTGATTTGTTGATATGGTGTATTACATTAATTGATTTTCTTATGTTGAACCATCCTTGCATACCTGGGATGAATCCTACTTGGTCATGATGTATAATTCTTTTAATGTGCTGTTGGATACGATTTGCTAGAATTTTATTGAGGATTTTTGCATCTGTATTCATTAGAGAGATTGGTCTGTAGTTTTCTTTTTTTGTAATATCTTTGCCTGGTTTTGGTATGAGGGTGATGTTGGCTTCATAGAATGAATTAGGTAGTTTTCCCTCCACTTCGATTTTTTTGAAGAGTTTGAAGAGAATTGGTACTAATTCTTTCTGGAACGTTTGGTAGAATTCACATGTGAAGCCATCTGGTCCTGGACTTTTCTTTTTAGGAAGCTTTTGAATGACTAATTCAATTTCTTTACTTGTGATTGGTTTGTTGAGGTCATCTATGTCTTCTTGAGTCAAAGTTGGTTGTTCATGTCTTTCCAGGAACCCGTCCATTTCCTCTAAATTGTTGTATTTATTAGCGTAAAGTTGTTCATAGTATCCTGTTATTACCTCCTTTATTTCTGTGAGGTCAGTAGTTATGTCTCCTCTTCCATTTCTGATCTTATTTATTTGCATCCTCTCTCTTCTTCTTTTTGTCAATCTTGCTAAGGGCCCATCAATCTTATTGATTTTCTCATAGAACCAACTTCTGGCCTTATTGATATTCTCTATTGTTTTCATGTTTTCAATTTCATTTATTTGTGCTCTAATCTTTGTTATTTCTTTCCTTTTGCTTGCTTTGGGGTTAGCTTGCTGTTCTTTCTCCAGTTCTTCCAAATGGATAGTTAATTCCTGAATTTTTGCCTTTTCTTCTTTTCTGATATAGGCATTTAGAGCAATAAATTTCCCTCTTAGCACTGCCTTTGCTGCGTCCCATAAGTTTTGATATGTTGTGTTTTCATTTTCATTCGCCTCGAGGTATTTGCTAATTTCCCTTGCAATTTCTTCTTTGACCCAGTCGTTTAGGAGTGTGTTGTTGAGCCTCCACGTATTTGTGAATTTTCTGGCACTCTGCCTATTATTGATTTCCAACATCATTCCTTTATGGTCCGAGAAAGTGTTGTGTAAGATTTCAATCTTTTTAAATTTGTTAAGACTTGCTTTGTGACCCAGCATATGGTCTATCTTTGAGAATGATCCATGAGCACTTGAGAAAAAGGTGTATCCTGCTGTTGTGGGATGTAATGTCCTATAAATGTCTATTAAGTCTAGTTCATTTATAGTAATATTCAGATTCTCTATTTCTTTGTTGATCCTCTGTCTAGATGTTCTGTCCCTTGATGAGAGTGGTGAGTTGAAGTCTCCAACTATTATGGTATATGAGTCTATTTCCCTTTTCAATGTTTGCAGTATATTCCTCACGTATTTTGGGGCATTCTGATTCGGTGCATAAATATTTATGATTGTTATGTCTTCTTGTTTAATTGTTCCTTTTATTAGTATATAGTGTCCTTCTTTGTCTCTTTTAACTGTTTTACATTTGAAGTCTAATTTGTTGGATATTAGTATAGCCACTCCTGCTCTTTTCTGGTTGTTATTTGCATGAAATATCTTTTCCCAACCTTTCACTTTCAACCTATGTTTATCTTTGGGTCTAAGATGTGTTTCCTGTAGACAGCATATAGAAGGATCCTGTTTTTTAATCCATTCTGCCAATCTATGTCTTTTGATTGGGGAATTCAGTCCATTGACATTTAGTGTTATTACTGTTTGGATAATATTTTCCTCTACCATTTTGCCTTTTGTATTATATATATCATATCTGATTTTCCTTCTTTCTACACTCTTTTCCATATCTCTCTCTTCTGTCTTTTTGTATCTGACTCTAGTGCTCCCTTTAGTATTTCTTGCAGAGCTGGTCTCTTGGTCACAAATTCTTTCAGTGACTTTTTGTCTGAGAATGTTTTAATTTCTCCCTCATTTTTGAAGGATAATTTTGCTGGATATAGGAGTCTTGGTTGGCAGTTTTTCTCTTTTAGTATTTTAAATATATCATCCCACTGTCTTCTAGCTTCCATGGTTTCTGCTGAGAAATCTACACAAAATCTTATTGGGTTTCCCTTGTATGTAATGGATTGTTTTTCTCTTGCTGCTTTCAAGATCTTCTCTTTCTCTTTGACCTCTGACATTCTAACTAGTAAGTGTCTTGGAGAACGCCTATTTGGGTCTAATCTCTTTGGGGTGCGCTGCACTTCTTGGATCTGTAATTTTAGGTCTTTTATAAGAGTTGGGAAATTTTCAGTGATAATTTCTTCCATTAGTTTTTCTCCTCCTTTTCCCTTCTCTTCTCCTTCTGGGACACCCACAACACGTATATTTGTGCGGTTCATATTGTCCTTGAGTTCCCTGATACCCTGTTCAAATTTTTCCATTCTTTTCCCTATAGTTTCTGTTTCTTTTTGGAATTCAGATGTTCCATCCTCCAAATCACTAATTCTATCTTCTGTCTCTTTAAATCTATCATTGTAGCTATCCATTATTTTTTCTATGTTTGCTACTTTATCCTTCACTTCCATAAGTTCTGCGATTTGTTTTTTCAGTTTTTCTATTTCTTCTTTATGTTCAGCCCATGTCCTCTTCATGTCCTCCCTCAATTTATCGATTTCATTTTTGAAGAGGTTTTCCATTTCTGTTCGTATATTCAGCATTAGTTGTCTCAGCTCTTGTGTCTCATTTGAGCTATTGGTTTGTTCCTTTGACTGAGCCATATTCTCAATCTTTTGAGCGTGGACAGTTATCTTCTGCTGCTGGCGTCTGGGCATTTATTCAGATTTCTTTTGGTGTTGGACCCAGCAAGGTTGTAATATTTTTCTGTGAAATCTCTGGGTTCTGTTTTTCTTATCCTGCCCAGTAGGTGGCGCTCGTGGCACCCGTTTGTCTGCGGGTCCCACCAGTAAAAGGTGCTGTGGGACCTTAAACTTTGGAAAACTCTCGCCGTCCTGGGGGTTCGCTAGCCAAAACGGCTTGAGCCGGCCCGGGGTCCGAACGCAGGGAGGGTTGCTGGTCGCCGCAGCCAGGGAAAGAGCCCGTCCGAATTTCCTAGTCGGCCCTGGGCAACAAGCGTGGCGGGAGGGCGCCAGCGGCAGCGGCCCGCCCGAGAGAGTGCACGTTCCCCGGGAGTCACGGGTTTGGAAGGGGCCTCCCCCACCCGTCACCGTTCTCCGCGGCCTGGGGGTTTCCGATCCAATTCTCTCAGTTGGTCCGGGGGCTGCGCGTGGTGTGGGCGCCAGCCGTCTTTGTTTCAGGGGACCGCCTCTCCAATTCTCCCAGCCGGCCCGGGAAGGGGGAAGGGAGTAACTCCGGCCGCTTGCCACCCCGCCCGGTAAGGCCCGCGCGCCTCGGCGATCTCACCCGAGCTGCTTCTCTCAGCCAGCCAGCCGTTCCAGGATGGGGTACGCTGTCTTTTTTATCTCTGTTGTGGCTTTGGGCGCTTTCTGTATCGTTTCTACTCCCCTAGTAGGTGTCCTGGAGAAGAAACTAAGATCCGCGCGTCTTACTAAGCCGCCATCTTCCCTGGATTATGTTTCTTAATCCATTCTGCCAATCTGTATCTTTTAATTGGTAAGCTTAGTCTGTTAACATTCAAAGTTATTATTGAAAAGATGTCTTTTGAATCAACCATCTTACCTTTTTAATTTTATTTGTCAAGTCTATATATTCTTTTCCCTCTTTCTCTTTGTATTCTTTAAATTACCCTTAGTGGTACTCTTCAGTTCTGTGCCCTCCTCCAGACCTCCCTCTTCTGTCTTTCTATTTTCAGTCAGTGAAACTCCTTTTAGTATTTCTTGTAGGGCTGCTCTCTTGTTGACAAATTCTTTCAGGACCTCTTTGTCTGTGAAAACTTTAATCTCTCCCTCAGTTTTGAAGGACAAGTTGGCTGGTACAGAATTCTTGGCTGGAAGTTTTTCCCTTTCAGGATCTTGAATATATCATACCACTGCCTTCTCACCTCCAGGCGCTAGTTGAGTAGTCTGAACTCAGTCTTATTTGGTTTCCCTTGTATGTAATAGATTGTTTTTCTCTTGCTGCTTTCAGGATTTTCTGCTTCTCTTCAACATTTGACAGTATGTGTCTTGGGGAAGGCCTATTTGAATTTATTCTGTTTGGAGTTCCTTGGGCTTCGTTGATTTGTATATTTATGTCCTTTACAAGGATTGGGAAGTTTTGCCCACTACATCCTGAACTACTCTTCCTACCCCTCTGCTCCTCTCTTCTCCTTCTGGACACCAATGATTCTTATATTTGTGAGCTTTGTTTTGCATATTATTTTGCTGAGATCCAATTCAAATTTTTGCATCTTTTTTGCCAATTGCTGTTTTGAGTCTTCAAAGTCAATTACCCCATCCTCTATATCACTTATTCTTTCTTATCTCTCTTCAGATCTGGTGTTGTGTACCTCTAGTATGTTTTTTATTTGGTCAACAGTCTTTAATCTCTGTGCTATCTGCTATTTTTCTATTTATTCTTTCAAATTCTTCTTTATGCTCTTCTATTGTCTTCTTGATCTCCTTTATGTCATTTGCTATCCCACTTATTTTATTAAGTAGAGTTATATGAATATCTTTGATTAGGTGTTGCAATGTCTGTGTCTCCTGTGATGTTTTAATTTGGTGATTAGGCAGCGCTATATCTGTCTGCATTGTGATATGCTTAGTGATCTTCTGCTGTCTTTGTGGCATGTAAATATCTTGATTGATTTACTTTGGAGGTTGATTTCTTTCTGAGTCTAAGGCCTTGTGTCTGTGGGATGGTTGTACAGCAGGGAACAGGGTATGGGGTGGGGCACTCAGTGTGGTGATTTGTTTCAGGGCCGGTATAGGCACAGGTTGGGGATGTTATACTGGTGCTTGTGAATGTGGGTGCCCAGCAGCCAGGGAGGATGTAGCTGTGTGGGTGTACTGGTATGGAGGGCATAACCCTGGTGTGTGCTGGATTAAGGCATGAGGCCCTTTGTGCACATGCATAGAGCTGTGGCAGGAGGTCCGCATTATGCCTTCATGGTTTGGGGCAGATGTGACCCACTGTGTAGGTCAGCACTTTCTCAGAGCTCCACAGTTCTAGGACTGCTGTGAAGTGCGATTCCACAGCTGAATGACTTCACTGGGGTCCCATGTGCCTGCGCAGGTCTAGGAGTGCCATAAATTTATGCGCAGAGCTCGGGGGTGGGGTGGGGTGAGACTGTGTGACATTATGGGTGTGGGCCAGCCCTGGTCTGGTAATGGAGGATAGTGCCTGCAGCCTTTATGTGCTGGGAACATCCTGCAGGGAACAGGGAGGGGGAGGTAGTGCTTGGGAGGAGTGCAGGAGAGGTGGTTGGGCTGCACTTGGGGTGGGGGTGTGGGGTGGGTACATGCACTGGGGGCTGGTGGGGTGGGAGTGCCTGGAGTGCAGGAAATGGGACTCCACACCCCATGAACTACTCTTCCTACCCCTCTACTCCTCTCTTCTCCTTCTGGACACCAATGATTCTCATATTTGTGAGCTTTGTTTTGCATATTATTTTGCTGAGATCCAATTCAAATTTTTGCGTCTTTTTTGCCAATTGCTGTTTTGAGTCTTCAAAGTCAATTACCCCATCCTCTATATCACTTATTCTTTAATAAGTTCAGGTTCAGGTTCATGGGTTCAGGTTCATGGGGTGTGGGGTGTGTCACTGCACTGGTGAGGGTAGTGCCCCATGGAACACAGCCAGGCTTACTTCTTAATTGCCTGCTCCCATCCGTGCACTCCCCCAGTTTCCTCGCCTCCACACTGACTAGTTAAAACTAGTCAGAAAGATTTAACTAGTTTTATAATTTACAACTTGAAACATAAATATCTACAGCTTGATCTTCTGTTGACAATGATTGTTGGAGCCAAGAATTCAACATCATTTACTTTACATTCACACACACACAAAACATACATCATATTATACAATTTAGCCTCATGTCTTGAGAAACTTCTGTTCTCTTAAAGCTTTAGACTCCCAATGAATTAAATTCAAGTATCTTTTAACCAAAAATTCACTTTCAGATGATTGACAGTAATTTTTCACCCATACTTCATTACTGCTTTTCCTAATCTTTCAAGTTACACTGCCAAAATCTGAAATCACCCTCAAAGAGGTCACCAAATAAAAAGAAAATAAATGAAATATTAAGGTGACTATTCCAGAATAGGACATAGGTAGAATTATTGAAGATTCTCTATTGGAATCATACTTATTTTATATCAATTAATGATAAGAATTGCTCCAAATCTTCTGATGGATTCTATCAGATACTTTGGTGACTGACCAAATAACTTACAAAAATCCGAGGTACATACCCCTTTCATACAAAATGCCCCTCAGAACACCAGAATAGCTGTCATTCATCTGAGGCTCTCCTGGAGAAAAAGGCTGTTACAGGAACAGCCAGGACCCCACTAATTTGTGGAGAACTCTGAGGAAATGTGATTTAAAAAATCTAGACTATACTTCAAGTTTCAGCAGCCTTTTCGCTGGACTCACAGGAAACTGCAGCTACTCTGCCAGCACTCACACTACCTGTCTCTCTTACCCTAGCTTGCCACTTAACAGCTATGTCTTTGGAATTTCACAAGCAATATTTTGTATAACTAGGAGGAATAATTGTGTCTCTTAATTCCAGGTTTGCAGTTTTCAAATACCACTTGCAGTTCTTTATTCTTTCAAATACCACTGAATAAAAGAGATGGACACCAACCATCTACGAAAAAAAGTTAGCCTCAGAGATATGATTTAGTAGTTAGGAAATAGTTGTATAATTAGGAAATAGTTTTATCATAACAAGGAAAACAGTTATTACTGATGGTTGGTATTTAAGGTAAAAGTCTATTAAAAAAAGTTCATTCAATATATAGCCTAGTGGTTAATATATTGCAAAATTAAAATTCCATGTTGCAAATTGACTTGCATCCATTCAAAACAAATAAATTAAATGAAACATAGATTCTAACATAGATACGTGAAAATCAAATCAATGGATTGAACCTGCATGTTCCATTTGCTCACAAACTTCCACACACTAATACTCTGCCATAAAAGACAAATGCAGCAAAGAAAAAGAAAACTTGTTTGCCCTTTTGCAAACAAGCCTAAAGCGTCCCTCCAAGAAGACTGCTCTGGCATATTCTTCAAGTTCTGTCCAGAGGATGAAACACTGGTAGATTTCTTGGTACTAGCACCAAGACAAGCTGCACTCTTACCTGTCTCTTCTAGTTTCTGAAGAGGGACTTCTTTAATTCCTTCCCCTTCAGGGCACAATTTTTGGTCTTTGATTCCTCTTTCACATTTTCCTTTGGCAGTGGTGGTGACGGTAGCAGGAGATCCTATGCACAGTCCTTTTTTTTAGAAGCTATCTTTGTTAACAGGCACTAAGTCAACTTCAATAAATACATGCTCCTGTGCATTTCACTCTGCCTGGGATCAGCTATGCCTGAGGAGTAAGCTCCACCACAGGAGACTCCATGGGAGGAGGTGCCAATGGAGCAGGGAAGAGGCTCCAGTGGAGTAGGTCCCATCTAACAGATTCCATGGGAGGAGATTCCAATGGAGCAGGTCCTATCTAGCAGACTCCATGGACGAGGTTCCAACGGAGCAGGGAGGAAGCTCCAATGGAGTAGGTCCCACCTAACAGATTCCATGGGAGGAGATTCCAATGGAGCAGGTCCTGTCTAGCAGACTCCATGGGAGGAGGTTCCAATGGAGCAGGGAGGAGCATCCATTGGAGAAGGGTGGAGGCTCCAATGGAGCAGGTCCTATCTAGCAGACTCCATGGGAGAGACTCCAATGGAGTAGGTCCCATCTAACAGATTCCATGGGAGGAGATTCCAATGGAGCAGGTCCCATCTAGCAGACTCCATGGGAGGAGGTTTCAATGGAGCAGGGAGGAGCATCCAGTGGAGAAGTGTGGAGGCTCTAATGGAGCAGGTCCTATCTAGCAGACTCCATGGGAGGAGGCTCTAATGGAGCAGGTCCTATCTAGAAGACCTCATGGGAGGAGGCTCCAATGGAGTAGGTCCCATCTAGCAGATTCTGTGGGAGGAGGCTCTAATGGAGCACATTCTATTTAGCAAACTCCATGGGAGGAGGCTCCAATGGAGCAGAAAAGAGGCTCCAATGAATCAGGGCCTATCTAGTAGACTCCATGGGAGGAGGCTCCAATGAATCAGGTCCTATCTAGCAGACTCCACATGAATTGGCTCCATCTGAGTAGGTCCCTTCTGAACAGGCTCCTTCTGAGCAGGAGGTATCTGGAAAGGCTTGCCGCCTTTTTTTTTTTTTTTTTTACTTGATATATTTTCCAGTGTTTTCTTATTTGTACTTTTTTCTCATGAAAGTATTTTGCTTTTTATTCTCTTTTACTTTGCTGTCACCATGTGGCATTTCCTGACAGTTTTTGGATCTGGTTTTACCTTCGTCTTCTTTTTTGTTACAGGTTCTTCATGATGCACAGGAGCATTAAAGGATGCATTTCCTGGATGCACACCATCTCTTTAGATTCAGTTGCAGATCTGCAAGTTCTACCAATCACTTGAACTACTCAAGTATTACTACAATGAACTTTTTTGCTTGAAACATCTTTTCTTTCCTCCATTTTTACAGGATTATCATTTTTCTTTCCAGCCACATCTCCCTTTATTTCTGTCTGCTATTTTTCTGTTATATCCTTGGTAATATTGTTATTGGGAAAGTCAGCCTTCTACGCTCTGTTTTTTGTAGGTTTCACTTTTGAAACATCCATTGTTTTATTAGGACGAAGAGGATGCTTAGATTTGAAATGATACTGTAGATTACACTTCTTGGAAGCCATATAGTCACAAACAGGGCACGTAAACTGCAGTATTTTACATGCAGCTCCATGTGTTTTTTGAAATTTCTTCTATCTGCTGTTCTGTAGTCACAGTGTGGGCAATTAAGAGGTTTAGGTCCATCGTGAATGTGTCCTACATGGAGGTTATTTCATGATGATTCGCGGCCACATCATTCCACTGATCACATTTAAGTGGCTTCTCAGCTGATGGACACACATACGTCTAGTTAGATGAGTCTTCTGAGAACTTGAGAGTGGACAAGTTTCACATTTATGCAGGTATTCTCCTGTGTGAGTTCAAACATGCTGAACATAACTGTTTTTTCTGCCTAAAAAACAGCTGCATTTTCCACACATGTATACTGTCCTAGGAAAATGATTTTTCAAGTGCTTCTTCCAGTGATCCTCACTTACAGCGGTGTACTCACAAACAACGCACTTGTAGACTTGCTCATTATCCCCAGATCTGCCATGGTGTTTCAGACGCGCAGTGTTTCCTACGGCTTTGTATTGTCCCACAGTGGATGCAGCGAATGGGGCCTTTGAAGAAATCTCCCTCTTCTGAAGTGGAAGAAACAGATACTCTGACTTTTTCTTGCTTCTTTGCACTTTCTTCCACAAAAAAACTGCTTGTCACTGCAAGCTCTAATATGAAGCATGAAGTGTACTTCAGATTCTGCTTCATACTGGCGTGGCTTAAAGGGAAAGGGTTTTGTCTTCAAGTTCTTGCATTTGTCCTCTGCTCCAGGTGTGAAGTAGGAAGATCTTTTCCGAGTGGTAAATTTCTGGGGTGGCAGACACCTCAAATACCGGCTGTGGTTCTATAACACTGAGTTCCAAATCTCCCAGTTCCATGTTTTTTATTCCATTTGGTTCGCCTATTATTTCAGGAGACTCTTCAAGTCCTTCTCTATAACTTTCTGAGAAGTTGTTATCCCCAGCAGGCATCAATTCTGCCATCTGTCTTCACCAACGAGCTAATCACAGCAGCTGCCATTTACTTGCCCAGGCAAGGCCACGTTTGCCAACAGCGTCAGCTGAAGGTGGCCAGTGTGGCCTGGAGGGCTCACCAAGGCCTGCATGGGGACTGGCAACATGAGCACAGCCCGTGAACAGCCTCCCCTCCAGCAGATGCTCCCTACTACCTGCTTGCCATATCCATGCTCTCCACCGTCAGCATTTTGGTCACCCTGGCCTACCTGCTTAGTGGGAGCCGATACAAGATCACCTCGTGAAAACCTGCTGGCCTTTAAAACGGTCTTGACTGTGTAACTTTCAATTTAAAAGGTGCTGCTCTCAAACTGTGTTCCCTTACAAGTTAGAAAAAGCCAAGTGACAGGTAGCACTAACAAATAAAGTTAAACCCAAAATACAAAAGTAATTTGTTTCACCCAAGTTTATAAATGCAAACCGATTTGGTAATACATACCATCAAAAGTTGGAATCAAAATGCCAACACAAAGCAAATTAGTCGCAGAAGTTTTCCCAGGGCTTAACAGCTCAGGCTGCTCGGTATTGACCAAACATCGGTTTTCCTAATTCTCCCAAAGCTCTACCACCTCCGCCACTAAAGTAATTTTAATATTCCTGTCAGCCTCCCTGAGTAAAATAGGCATTGGACCACTTTCGCAAACTACCAAGCTCCAAACGGCTCTTCGCAATCTGGGGCGCCCTCTTCCCCTCTTGGCTCTGCCCGCTCGCCGCGCTCGCCTCCCCCTCCCCCAACACTTAAATGGCTCTGGGCGCGCTTGGGCCGGGCCAAGTCTTCCCCAAGCCGGGCGAAGCCTCTGGGCCCGCGCCTAGGAGGAAGCAGCGTTCCCGCAAAGCCAGCGGCCCCACGCCCGGAGCGCCCGGGGCCCAGAGAAGAGAGGGCCCCGCGCGCACCCGCCCCCCAAAGCTGCGTGAACCTGCGTCCTCCGCGCGGCTGCTGGACTTGCACCCCCCTCCCTGGTCAGCACCTGCGAGTCCACACCGCGGGCCCCACGTGGCGTCCCAGGCCAGTCCAGTGGCCGCTCTGGGAATGGAGCCAGGCCGCCTTGGTTTCCACCAGCTCCTGGGCGACCCCGATGCGCACCCTGGGGCTAGAGGCGCGGCCGCGAACCAGCAGTTCTAGTAGCAAGTTTAAGGGCCAGATGTGGCCGAGGATTGAAGGGTGTGAACTGGACCTCTACTTCCCTCTCCACCTACCCCAACACCTGGCAAAGGCCCGGAACTCAACTTACATTTGTGGAATTAGATTGAATATATATATATATAAATAAAAATATATGTTAATAAATATATATATTAAGAAATATATGTATATTAATGCCCAGATTGTCATTTATTCCCTTAGCCTTTTCATTCGTTGTGAAAACATGTGAAAAGCAGGTTCAAAATCAAGGGTTCGAACCCACATTTTCCCAGTACTCATTCACATCACAACACTGGGTAACTTTGTTGGGATTTGTACAGTTTAATGAATCTAGTTTGCAAAAGAGGCCCCCGCCTCTATCCAGCGCGTCTTCCTGCCCCTGGTCGCAAGTCCTGCTGGCGAGTGGAGCGTGGGAATGGGGACGGCTGGGGCTGCAGGGCCAGGCTGAAGCCATTCCCAGTGGCTGCAGCTCCCTTCGGGGAGTTCCGTTCAATGGCCAGGCCTCCAACTTGCTTCCCAAACTCCTTTAGGCTTCGCGCACTTCATTTATCAGTCTATTAAAACAGTATATTTAAAAAAGATTTGGGGATGCTCCTCTTACTATTATACAGGTGCCTACTTAGTTCCAGATAAATACAGAGCCCCCCCCCATGTGTTGTAGCTTTATATGAAGCTAATGGAGCAAGGCAATGCTCAAACGTCAAATTAAACTGCACAGCTCTGTAATCACTCAGACTGACATGGCATAAAAGGATAATTAGTAGTTCATTACATGGAACATTGTTTGTTCAGCTAAATTGATTTCTCAGCTGCCCATGTTTTCTGTTTACTTAGTAAGCACGCCACTGCACATTTTTATTTGAGAGCTAGGAAATCCCTTCTCCTGAACTTTTTTTTTTACCAGCATAGTTTAAAAATATAATTTGCTCGAGCTGGGTGCACCTTCGAGTGGCATACAGGGGCACAGCTGCAGTTATGAGTGTGGATTGATACACGGAGCATGACACCGGCTGTGGTTAGAAACCTATGGATGTCACCAAAAGGCCAGAACACACCTAGTGGCTTTGTACCTGGAAGTGATTCTGTGGCTGTTTGCTTTTCAACTTACCAGTGAACTCCCTTTCAGAAAGGGGTGGAGGGGAGAGAAATTGGAATCGATAACCTAATCCTTGGCTGTTCAAAGTGGAAATCTTCCAGATTAGTTTTCTTAAACCCCTCATATTGCCTGCTAATGCCAAAATAAAGAAAAGAGTGGCTGCTTTAGGATTCCCTGCTGCTCTGCCTGCATCAATAGAGTTTAGAAAAAAGGCTAAATGCTGACTTAAAAACTTTCTGAACTTGTTACCTTATAAAGATAATGTGTGTTTTCTATGCTGGTGCAGCACAGCTATGCATGGAACAGGCCACTTGAGCCCCAGTATCCCCCTACACGCCTCCCTGCTTGGGCGGTTTCTGTATCCTCGGTACTTCCTCCTTCCTGGAGAGTGAGGCAGTGCCATCCCCTTTGAGCTTTCTGGCCACATGTAGGCCTAATATGGGGTCTGTGATGCTATTGGCATCTACCTCCTCCTGCCTAGCTCACCCAGATTTTTCTGTTAGTTTGTTCAGCTCTGCTTGGTTAACAGGGTGATGCACTGAACTAAATGATACCTTGGAATTCTGTCAGTCATCAGGAGAGGTGAGAAGCCAGTTCTGCAGCAAGTTCAAGTCTTGGGCACATTATGAAATATAAATTCGGGTAAATTCTTTGTCACAAAGAAGTTTACTTTCCCAAAAGATTCTTATCATTTTATTAGGTTTTGCTAGTTCTTGGAGGAACTTAGAAATCTCCTGTTTAAAATGAAACATTGCCATCCTCTGTTTGTAGAGGAAAGGCACTACATGGAGAAGGCGGGCTGTTGAGAGGAGAGGGGAGGCAGAGAAAAGCTCTGTGGCTCACCCTGGTTGGGTCTTCTTCCGGAATACATGTGTGCAGCTGGGGTGCTCATGAGTGGGTTTCTTTCCTTGGCCTGCTGATCACTGGAAGGCTCATGCAACATGCTTTCCAATACGCCAACAGTACCTTGAGCAAGTGACTATCATATACCAGTGTGGATGGGAAAAGACGCAGCCTCATGGATGAAATCCAAAATAATTCCTAACGCTCGTTTTTGCTGTTCTTCCCCAGCAACATTGTCTGGACTCAGAGCTGAAGATATACCCCGAGAAAGAGAATCCTGAGATGTGAAGAGAGCATAGACATATTGCAGTTGTTTCCTCGGTATGCAAAGGATACTCCGGGAGGTCAAAATCCCGGGCAGGCCAGTCTTTTGCAGCCTTTGAATTCAGAAAGCAGTCGGTGCGAAGAACTGTGATTCCCCTTTATGTGAGGGGACCTGGCTCTGTTTGAGACTGTAGGGAAAATGAGTATAACTGCTGTGCCCAGAAGCCCTTCCTGGTGCCTGCACTGTGCTGTTTTACCTATGCCTCCCAACTCTAATTGCAGGTCCCCTTTCCCTCCCTGCGAGAACCCCTGCTTCCCAAGTGAAGGCACCATCGGACAGCCCTTTATTCCTGGTCACTACCTAGCACCCTGATGTTTGCTTGGACACTGGGCCACCTGTATGCACCTGCAATACCCTGGGTTCTCTTCACTAGTGCTAGGCCCTGTGGGTTCTGTTCTGTTACCCACTATGTCATGTTTCCTGTTGCTGTTTTCCCTGAATTTTGACAATCAAATTAGCTGTTGCTGACGGCCCCCCCCCCCCCCGCCATCCACTAATGTGGGTAATTCTCAGGAATAAAGGTCCCCACTACAGGGAAGCATGGTTCTCTGCTCCCACTGCTTTTCTAAATTCAGAGCCTATGAAAGATGGGCCTGCCCAGGATTTTGACCTCTCGAACTGCTTTCTTCATGGAAAAAAAAATCTTTAAAATAGAAATTTGAAATTTCTGGTGAGTTTTTGCATAATGAAGAAACAACTGTAACATGTCTATGTTCTCTTTCCAACTCAGCATTCTCTGAGCACACCTACAATTCTGAGTCTGGAGTGCAACAATGTGGGCTAAAATCCTAGGGATCTTCCTTGATTGTTCTCTTTCTGTTACCCTCTTAACTGACGCAGCAGTGAGTCCTGGGGGCTCTGTATTGACAATGTATTTCAAATGCTTCAACTCCAGCTGCCAGTCCCTGCAGCTCCCCGTAACACAAACCGACCTAACTAATGGCCTCTGGCTACCCCTGCCTTCTTCACTGTTCTGCACAGAGCAGAGAGCGTGCTTGTAAAAGCAAAATGTAGAATCTGTTGCTTTCTCAGGTTCAAGGCCCACATGGAATTCTACTGCAGTTGGAATAATATCTATAACCTTCTTTCGGCCCCCTGGCCTGCCGACCCAACCTTCTTGCCTGCTGGTGTAATTCTGCTTTTCCCTCTGCATCCAGAGCCCTCCTCCCAGAATGCTAGCCCCCACGGCATGTGGCACTGCCTCTGCCTCATCCCTTAGGTTACAGCTCAAATACCGCCTTCTCAGAAATGCCCTTTCCAGACTCCACCTAAAATCACTCTCAATCAAATTTTCTTGTTTCATTGCCTCTTCAGCACAAACCACTGCTTGAAATAATAATTTAAAAATGTTTGATTGTTTTCTTCTTCATTACCTTTCTCTAAAACGAAGTAAGCTCCGTGAGCGCAGAGACTTGGTGTGATCCTCAGATTCTGGTGTCAGCTTGGCCAGGTGACGTGCCTAGGTGTCTGGTCAGGCAAGCACTGGCCTAACGTTGCTGCGAGGATATCTCATGGCTGGTTGATAAACCAGAAGGCTGGTGTATTAAGTTGTCAGTCAGTTGGTTGCAGCTGTGACTGACTACACCTGCGATCAACTCAGTGTTTATCCCGCAGTGAGATAGTACAAATCAGCTGAATACTTTTAAGGGCGAAGACAGACTCACTGCTTCTTCAGCCAGCGAGCCTCTCCCGTGGGGTTCGTCCAGACCCTTCATTGGAGCCGCCAGCTTCACAGCCTGCCCTCCGGATTTTGGTCTCTTCCATCCCCACGGCTGTGTGAGACACCTTTGTAATCTCACGTTTAAGGATATCTCCTGCTGGTTCTGTTTCTCTAGAGAACCCAGACTAACACACACGGCCAAGTAAGGCAAAACTTGCTTAAATTGTATGGATTTCCATATCTACAATATGGATAATTCATGATTTACTTCACCTTTGTGCTATTGATGGGCATTTAAGATTTCTCTGTTATGCTATTGTAAACGATGCTTATATTTGCACTCACGTAGAAGTATTTCTATGACACAATTAAAAAAAGTGAAACTGTTGTTTTGAAGGAAAAGTACATTTTAATCGTTGACAGATAATGTGGATTTAAGCTCCATTCAACACTTTCTGAGAATTTTCACATCTTATCCTTTTTCCAATACTAGATTATTATTTTTGCTCACTTTGATGAGTGAACCAGTTTCCCATTTTTTTTGCAGCTTTATTTAAGTATAATTGACATACAACAAACTTAACACTACCACCAAAATCCAGTTAATAAACATTATCATTACCTCTAAAAGTTTTGTTTTGTTCTTTTGTAATTCCTCACTGCCGGCCCCCATACCCCCCCACATTGTTCTTCGGAATCCGTTGATGTACTCTCTGTCACTCCTTGGTTTTCTAGCATACACAGTATGTATTCTTTTTAGTCTGGTTTCTTCCCCTCAGTGTAATTTTTTTGAGATTCACCCACGTTGTTGTGTGTATCAATAGCTCATTATTTTATCACTAAGTTGTATTGCATTGTGTGAATGTACCACAATTTGTTATTCATTCACATATTGCTAGACATTTGGGTTGTTTTCAAATAGCTTAGCTATTAGAACTGTTTGTTCACATGTTCCCATTTCTCTTGGGTAAATACCTACTCTTAGGTTTTTAAGAAACAGTTTAGCTCTTTCATGAAGTGGTTGTTCCACTTTACATTCTGACAGTGCATGAGAATTCGCGTTGATGCACATCCTCTCTATCACCTGGTATTTTCAAAATTTTAGCCATTCTGGTAGATGTATTCTTGTATCTCATTGTAATTTTTATTTGCATTTCACCAACAAATAATGATTATTTTTTATTTTGTTCTTTGTTAGAAAAATTGTGGGTTTATGGAACAATCATGAATTAAACCCAAGATTCTCATATACCATCTTAGTATTAATACCTTGCATTGGTGTGGAACATTTATTATAATTGACAACAGCCCATTTTAATAATTGTACTATTAGTAATAGCCCATGCTTTAACTTAGGTGTATAGTGTAGTTTCGTTGGATTAAAAAAATTTTTTTATTCTGTTTCCATAGATACAATCTAACATTCCCCTTTTAACCACACTCATATACATTTCAGGGCTGTTCATTACATTCACAGCGCTGTCCATCACCAAAGCATTTCCATCATTCCAGATAGGAACTCTTATTCCCTATTCCCTACTCCCCTCACCTTCCCTAGTAACCTATATTCTAGCTTCTAACGCTGTGAATTTGCTTATTACAACTATTTCGTATTAGTGAGATCATGCAATATTTGCCCTTTTGTGTCTGGCTTATTTTACTCAACCTGATGTCTTCAAGGTTCATCCATGTTGTCACATACATCAGATCTTCATCTCTTTTTATGGCTGAATAATATTCATTGTGTGAATATACCATATTTTGTTTACTCATTCATCATTTGATGAACAGTTGGGTTGCAAATATCTGTGTGAGTCCCTGCTTTCAATCCCTGTGGGTATACACCTAGAAGTGAGATTGCTAGGTCATATGGTACTTCTATACTTAATTTTCTGAGGAACCGCCAAACCATCCTTCACAGAGGCTGCACCATTTTACATCCCCACCAGCAATGAATGAGTGTTCCTATTTCTCCACATTCTCGCCAACACTTGAAATGTTCCATTTTTAACAGTAACCATTCTAATGGATATGAAATGGCATCTCATTGTGGTTCTGATTTGTATTTCCCTAATGATTAATGATGCCGAACACCTTTTCATGTGCTTGTAATTGCCATTTGTATATCTTCCACTTGGATCTTTGATCCATTTTGAGCTTATTTTTTGCATATGGAGTGAGATATGGGTACAACTTCCTTCTTTTCCATATGTCTATCCAGGTCTCCTAGCATCATTTGTTGAAGAGACTTTTCTTTGGCCCCTTGCCAAAAGTCAATTGGCCATAAATGTAAGGGTTGATTTCTGAGCTATCAATTCAATTCCATTGATGTATATGTTTGTCCTTGTGCTAATGCCATGCTGTTTTTTTTTCTTCTTTTTTATTTGGGTGCATGGTCTGGGAATCAAACCCAGGTTTCCTGCATGGAAGGCAGGCATTCTAACCACTGAACAACCCATGCACCCTGCCATGCTGTGTTGATTACTGTGGCTTGTTATAAGTTTTAAGTTCAGGAAGTGTGAATCTTCCAACTTTATTCTTCTTTTTAAGACAGCTTTGCTTTTCAGAGCCCCTTACCCTTTCATATAAATTTGATGATTGGCTTTTCAATTTTGCAAAGAAAGTTGTTGAAATTTTTATTGGGACTTCATTGAATCTATAAATTCCTTTGGGTAGGATGACGTCTTAATGCTGTTTAGTCTTCTGACCCATGAACACAGAATGTCCTTGATTTATTTAGGTCTTCTTTGTTTACTTTTAGAATGTTTTTTAGTTTTATGTGTCCAAGTCCTTTACACCCTTGATTAGATTTAGTCCTAGATGTGTGATTCTTTTAGTGCTATTGTGTATGGAATTTTTTCTTAATTTCTTTTCTAATTGTTTATTTCTTGTGTCTAGAAGCACTATTGATTTTGGAGTGTTGGTCTTGTACTCCACCACTTTGCTGAATTCATTTATTAGCTTGAGGGGCTTTGCTGTGGATTTTTCACACATAGGATTTTTCTTTATATAGGATCATATCATCTGTAAATAAGGAATGTTTGCTTATTTGGATGCATTTTATTTCTTTTTCTTGCCTAATTGCCCTGGTCAAGAACTTCTAGTACAATGTTGAATAACAGTGGTGACAGTGGCTTCTTGTCTTGTTCCTGACCACAGAGGGAAAATCTTCAGTCTTTCACCAGTAAGATTAGTATATCGACTATGGGCTTTTCAAAAATGCCCTTTATCTTGAGGGACTTACCTTCTATTCCTACAGTTCCAAGTGTTTTATCATGAAGGGTGCTATGTTTTGTCAAATGCCTTTTTGCATCAATTGAGATGATCATGTTTTTTTTTCTTTCATTCTATTAATGTGGTGTATTAAATTGATTTTCTTATGTTGAACAAAGCTAGGGATAAATCCTGCTTGATCATGTTGTATAATTCTTTTAATATGCTACTGGATTCAGTTTGCTAGTATTTTGTTGAGGATGTTTGCATCTGTATTCGTAAGAGATATTGGTCTGTAGTTTTCTTTTCTTGGGGTATATTCATCTGGCATTTTATGTAAGGGTGATGCTGGCATTGTAGAAAGAATTAGGGAGTGTTCCTTCTTCTTCAATTTTTTTGAACATAACTGGAGTTAAATCTTCTTGGAATGTTTGGCAGAAATCCCCCATCAAGCTGCCTGGTTTTGGAATTTTATTTGTTTGGAGATTTCTTTATTAGTGAGCCAATCACTTTACTAGTAATTGGTCTATTGAGATCTTCTATTTCTTCTTGAGTCAAGGTAGGTAGTTTGTGTGTTTCAAAGAAGTTGTCCATTTCATCTAGGCTACCTATTTTATTGGCATACAGTTGTTCATACAGTTGTTATCCTATTGTTCTTTTTATTTTGGTGGGGCCAGTAGTGATGTCCCCCTTTTAATTTCTGATTTTCATTATTGTATCCTTTCTCTTTTTTTTTTCTTTCTCAGTCTAATTAGAGCTTTGTCAATTTTATTGATCTTTTCAAAGACCCAACTTTTGGTTTTGTAATCCTATTCTTTTCAAATGCTTTTTATTGTTAAATATAACATATATGCAAAGAAAAGAAAGAAAAAGCAATGATTTTCAAAGTACACTTCAACAAGTAGTTACAGAACAGAGTTTATTATAGGTTGCCATTCCACTATTTCACATTTTTCCTTCTAGCTGCTCCAAAACACTGGAGGCTAGATAGTTTTTGGCTCTCTTAGGTTACACTTTTGCTGTATATTTTTTCCATCCTTTCACCCTCAACTGAATCGTATCTTTGAATTTAAAGTGAGTCTCCTGTAGATAGCATATAGTTGCTTTTTCATTCATTTTTTTTTTCTTTTTTACATGGGCAGGCACCGGAAATCAAACTGGGTCCTCTGGCATGGCAGGCGAGCATTCTTGCCTGCTGAGCCACCGTGGCCTGCCCTTTTTCATTCATTTTTAATCCCTTCTGCCAATCTCTGCCTTTTGACTGGTGAGTTTAATCCATTTATATTTAAAGTCACTGCTGACAATACAGTACTTTCTTCTGCCATTTTGCTACCTAATCTTTCTAAGACTTATACCTTTTTCCCCTTTACTTCTGTTAATGCATATTTTCATGTTTGTTTGATTTTTTTGTGTGTTGTACCATTTTGAGTGCCTTCTTCTCTTTCTATCTGAATGCAATTTTCCTTCTATTTTCTTTGTGGTTACTATGGGTATGCTGGTTTGAAACCGTTGTGTACCCCAGAAAAGTCATGTTTTTTATTCTTTTCAATATTGCTGGGTGGGATCTTTTTTATTGTTTTCATGGAGATGTGACCCACCCAATAGTGGGTGGTAAATTTGACTTAGGTGGTTTCCATGGAGATGCGTCTACTCATTCAAGTTGCTCACTGGAGCCCTTTATGAGGTAAACATTTTGGAAAAACTTGAGCGCCTAACAGAGCTAACAGAGCCAGAGACCTTTTTAGATTACAGAAAATACCCCTGGAGAAGCTGTTGAAGAGTCCTTATGAAATAAGGGGAGAAAGCTAGTATACATTGCTATGTGCCTTCCCTGCTAACAGAGGTATTCAGAAGCTAAAGACACCAGCAGATGCTGGCCACTTGCCTTCCCAGGTGATAGAGCTATTCCAGATAGCATCAACCTATTGAGTGAAGGTAATTCACTTCTTGATGGTGCCTTAATTTTCTAAGACCATTTTCATGGACTTATAACTCTAAACTTGCAACTTAATAAATTCCCTTTTTAAAAGCCATTCCATTACTGGCATATTGGATTCCAGTAACTTCAACAAACTAAAACAATGGGGTTAAAATTTAACAACCTAAATATATAACAATCATATTTGGTTTGATACCAACTTGACTTCAATAGCATATGCATACCCTTTTTTCTGTACACCTCTGATCCCTAATAATTTTTTTGATTATTTATTCATTTAAATACCAAAAAACACAAAGAAAATGCAAACATACCTATTTTGATCATCTGTTCTACATATATAATCAGTAATTCACAATATCATCACATAGTTGTATATTCATCATCATAATCATTTCTTGGAACATTTGCATCTATTCAGAAAAAGAAATAAAATGAAAACAGAAAAAAAATTTATACATATCATACCCCTTACTCCTCCCTTTCATTGATCACTAGCATTTCAAACTAAATTTATTTTAACTTTTGTTTCCCCTATTATTTATTTTTATTCCATATGTTCTACTTGTCTTTTGACAAGGTAGATGAAAGGAGCATCAGACAGAAGGTTTTCTAATCACACAGTTACGTTATGAAAGCCATATCATTACACAACCATCTTCAAGAAACATGGCTACCGGAACACAACTCTACATTTTCAAGCAGCTCCCTCCAGCCTCTCCATTACACCTTGGATAACAAGGTGATATCTACTTAACACATAAGAATAACCTCCAGGATAACCTCTCCACTCTGTTTGGAATCTCTCAGCCATTGACACTTTGTCTCATTTCATCTTCCCCCTTTTGATCGAGAAGGTTTTCTCAATCCCTTGATGCTGAGTCTCAGCTCATTCTAGGTTTTTTCGCAATCCCTTGATGCTGAGTCTCAGCTCATTCTAGGATTTCTGTCCCACATTGTCAGGAAGGTCCACACCCCTGGGAGTCATGTCCCACGTAGACAGGGGGAGGGTGGTAAGTTTGCTTGCTGTGTTGGCTGGAGAGAGAGCTCACATCTGAGCAACAAAAGAGGCTCTCTTTGGGGTGACTCTTAGGCCTAATTTTAAGTAGGTTTGACCTATCCTTTGTGGGGTTAAGTTTCATATGAACAAACCCCAAGATTGGGGGCTCAGCCTATAGCTTTGGTTGTCCACACTGCTTGTGAGAATATCAAGAATTCAACTTGGGGAAGTTGAATTTCTCCCCGTTCTCACCATTCCCCAAAGGGGACTTTGCAAATACTTTTCCACTCACTGATCAAATAAATCCCTGTGGAATTGATCGGGGCATCACTCTGGACAAACCAACAAAATCTCATGTCCTACCCAAGGTTCCAAGTACTTACGATGTTCAATCAAGCTATCTACATAAGTTATATTAGGAAATGCCCTAGTCAAAATACAAATTTTGTACCAAATAAACATTTTTTGCTTTAGTCTCACACATAAGTTGAAATTTTAAAATATTAATTGCCATCTATTTTCAGCACCCTGCAGTAATGACATTCCTTTGTTCTTCCTCATGCAAAAACATTTAAAAAATTTGTACATTTAGTCACTATCATTATACACTCTAGGCAATCCTAGATTATACCATCCCAATTTCTATAGTCTTTCTTTCTGATTTCACCTAATAAATTTTTGCACTTGTTACACCTATGTCTTTGTATATCCAAAAAAATAGATTTATTATTACTTTTTATTCATTTGCATTTCAGTACTTGTAGGAAATAAATGGAATTACATGCCAAGAAATACATGACAATAATGCTGGTATTTATTTAATCAAATGGTTACTCTTTGTGTAGGTCTTTGTTTCTATATGTTGCTTGGGTCCACTGCCTTGTATTCTTTCCTTTCAGTCTGAAGAATTCCCTTTAGCATTGCTTGCAGGGCAAGTCTAGTGGTGGTAAAATCCCTCAGGTTTTGTTTATTTGGGAATGTCTTAATCTCTCCCTCATTTTTGAAAGAAAATCTTGCTGGATATAAAATTCTTGGCTGGCAGTTGTTTCTCTAAAGACTTTGAGTATTTCAACTGACTGCCTTCTTGCTTGCATGGTTTCTGATGAGAAATCAGCACCCAATCTAACTGGGACTCCCTTGTATATAACACATACATGCAAGCTTTCTCTTGCAGCTTTCAGAACAATCTTGTCCTTTGCATTTAATAGTGTAATCAGTATAGGGTGGGGTGTATTTATCTTCACATCTAGACTGTTTAGTGTTCTCTCAGCTTCTTGGGTGTGCATATTCATATCTTTTACTAAGTTTGGGAAATTTTCTCTCGTTATTTTTGAATATTCTGTCTGCCCTTTTCACTCTTTCTTCTCCTAGGTCTCCCATAATTCCTATATTTGTATACTTGTTAATATCCTAAAGGTTTCTTAGGCTGTTTTTGCTTTTCATAATTTTTATCTTTTCTGCTCCCCAGCCTGACTCATGTCAATTGCCTTTATTGAGTTCACTGATGGTTTCTTCTGTCAGCTCCAATCTGCTGTTAAAACTCTCCCAGGAAGTTTTCATTACAGTTTTTCTGGTCTACTCCAGTAGTTCTTTCTGGTTCCTTTTAAAAATTTGTCTCTTTATTAAGGTGCTCCTATTGTTAACTGATTGTTTTTCTGTTATACTTGAGCATAGTGAAGATTGTTTTTTAGGTTTTTGCCCAGTATGTTCACTGTCTGGTCTTCTTGTTTACTGTGTTCTAAATTTATGTTTTGTCCTTGGGATGGGCCATCATTTCTTGTTTGTTTGTTTATCTTATAAACTTCCATTGTACACTGTGAAGTTTGATATTTTAAAGTTAACTCTTGGATTTATTCCCAAGACGTCTGTCTTGAATTTGTATCCAGCTTGTGATATGACAGATTTTCTTGAGTTCCAGGAGCTAACTAAACAAAGTGTACCTAAGCAGAAAACACCATTCACTGTCTTCTCAGATTTGCTTTGCATTGGCTGGTGTTCTGTTCAGAATTCAGCCCTTCCATCAGGAAGGTTAGCCCAAGACGAATGCAAAGTGCTGGGTCCTGTCTGTCATTTTTGTGCCTGTGTCTTATTCTGGGTTTGTGTTTGCTAGGGGCCTTAGGAGGTCTCCTGTTAACAGAAGTTTTAATGCCCCCTGAACTTCCCAGGAAACAGATCTCAGGTCATTTCTCTCACTGCAGGACTTAAAGTGGGTAAACCTTTTCCTCAGGTCATATCTCAATAGTTTCTTACATTATTTTCCTTGTTTCAAGCTGCTTTTGCCTAGTGGGCAAATTCTGGGAAGGGGGTATGCTGGAGAGAAGTTTCTCAAGTCAGTCTTTCTCAGCTGAAGGGAGACCAGGGACCCAAAAAGGGATTGCTAACCAAGTCTGAGATATCCTGGGGACAGTGTGAGGGATTGGCCAAGAAGAGTTCCAAGAGCTTCTTCCAGGTTCCCCAAAGCTGGGCGTTCTTGACGTGGCATCTGCCCAGCAAACACAGTCCTTCAATGTCCTCCGCAGTCTCCTCCAGCTGCCTTTGTCCAGGATGGGCTGGAACGATGGCTGCCCTCATGGCTGGACTCTAGTGGTCCAGAGCAGCTCATCAAATGCAGCAATTAGTGACATGTGTCTCCCCTCCCCTCTGAGCTGGGGGACGAAGTTTCTTATGCTCCTCTCTGTCACCTGCAAGCATGTAGGGTCCAGACGTCATTGCTGCCTGCCTTGAGAGTGGGGTTGGGCAATGGTAGATGTGGCACAGAGAGAGCAATTTACCAGCCTCCTTCTCCCATTCCTCAGAGGATGGCGCACGGTGGTTTATTGGACTCTGGAGCTTGGAAATGTTTGATTCACAGTTTCTGTCTGTTCTAGCTTGCTAGCTGCCGGAATGCAACACAACAGAGATGGATTGGCTTTTAATAAAAGGGGATTTATTTTGTTGGTTCTTCAGAGGAAAGGCAGCTAACTTTCCACTGAGGTTCTTTCTTACGTGGAAGGCACAGGATGGTCTCTGCTGGTCTTCTCTCCAGGCCCCTGGGTTCCAACAACTTTCCCCGGGGTGACTTCTTTCTGCATCTCCAAAGGCCTGGGCTGAGCTGCAAGTGCTAAGATGAGGAATGCCAAGCTGCTTGGCTGTGCTACATTGCGTTCTCTCATTTAAGCACCAGCCAATTAAGTCAAACATCACTCATTGCAGCAGACACGCCTCCTAGCCGACTGCAGATGTAATTAGCAACAGATGAGGTTCACATACCATTGGCTTGTGTCTGCAGCAACAGAACTAGGTATGCTCACCTGGCCAAGTTGACAACTGAATCTAACTAACACACTGTCTGTTTCATGGTTGTTGTGAGGAGAGACTAGTTCCTGGAGCTTTCTATTCTACCATCGTCCCACAAGCAACACAATACCCATCCTTTTTTTTTTATTCAGTTGTCTTCTTGAGTTATAGAAATTCTTTATATATTCTAGTTATAAATCTTCTATCAAATATATGTTTTGCAATAATCTTCTGCTGGTCTAGGGCTTGTCTTTTTTTGGAGTAGTGCATACCGAAGGGAAAGTTTTTAATTTTGATGAAATATGCTTTATTGATTTTTTTAAATAGTTTGTGCTTCTGTGTTGTATTTAAGAAATTTCGCCAAATCCAAAGTCACTTGTCATCAGACAAGGGGCTTCAGACCAAGGAATACAGGCAGCCACTAGAGGCTAGAAAAGGAAAGGAAATAGACTTACCCAAGCACCTCCAGAAGGAAATGCAGCTACTCTTACACATTGATTTTATCATAATGAGTCCCAAGTCAGACCTCTAACCCACAGAACTATAAGGTAATATATTTGGGTTGTTTTAAGCCACGAGTTTGTGGCAATGGGTTACTGGATCAACAGAAAGCAAATACAGTGGAACTCAGCAGCAAGGCCACTGGGTCTGGAGGTGTTTTTTTCTGAGAAAATTTTAATGTATTAAATTTATCTAATAGACAGAGGGCTATTCAGGTTATCCATTTCTTCTTGAGTAAGTGTTTTCATTTGTAAAATCTTCTGGAATGAATACCCCAGAAACAAAATGGGTTCGTAAAAGGGGAATCTATTAAGTTGCAAGTTTGTAGATCTAAGGTTGTGAAAATGTTCAAACTAAGGCTTCCAGAGAAAGATACCTTGACTCAAGAAAGGTCGATGGATCTAGGACACTTCTGTCAGCTGGGAAGTCACTTGGTGACGTCTGCTAACTTTCTCTCCTCATTTCATAAGTCTTCCCTGGGGAATTTTCCTTCTACATCTCCAAAGGTCTCTGGCAGTGTGGGCTCTGTTGAGTCTGAAGCTTTTTCCAAATTGGTTCCCTCTTTAGGAATCCAGTAATAGGAATCCAGTAAGCAGCCCCACCTTGAATGGAGCACATATCCATGGAAACCATCTAATCAAAAGTTACCACCCACAACCTGGGTCACATCTCCATGGAAACAATCAAAAGATCCCACACAGCAATATGGAATAAGGATTAAAGAACTTGGTTTTTCTGGGGTACATGGAAGCTAATACTCTCATAGTAAGCTTTGGTAATTTGTGTCTTTCAAGAAATTTTCCCATTTCATCTCAAGTGTCAAATTTATTGACACAAAGTTGTTTATAATAGTCAATTTTTATCATTTCAGTATCTAAATAATTTGAGTATTTTATGTCTCTAGTTACTGGTAACTGGTTTTTCTCTTTGTTTCATGATCAGACTGTCTACAGGGTTATCAGTTTTGTCAGTCTTTTTAAACAACCAGTTTTTGGTTTCATTGATTTTTTTTCTCCTACTGTTTTACTGTTTCTATTGTTTTCTTTTTTTTTTTTTTTCATATTTCAGGTGCAGCTTCATTCAGTGTTCCAACCTAGTTACATTACACTTAGGTATTATTGTGCTGTCCATTTTTGAGTTTTTGTATCTAGTCCTGTTGCACAGTCTGTATCCCTTCAGCTCCAATTACCCATTATCTTACCCTGTTTCTAACTCCTGCTGGTCTCTGTTACCAATGATATAGTCCAAGCTGATTCTCGAATGTCGGTTCACATCAGTGGGACCATACAGTATTTGTCCCTTAGTTTTTGGCTAGACTCACTCAGCATAATGTTCTCTAGGTCCATCCATGTTATTACATGCTTCATAAGTTTAGTCTGTCTTAAAGCTGCATAATATTCCATCGTAGGTATACGCCACAGTTTGTTTAGCCACTCGTCTGTTGATGGGCATTTTGGCTGCTTCCATCTCTTTGAAGTTGTAGATAATGCTGCTATAAACACTGGTGTGCAAATGTCCGTCTGTGTCTTTGCCCTTAAGTCCTTTGAGTAGATACCTAGCAGTGGTATTGCTGGGTCGTAATCCATTCTGCCATTCTATGTCTTTTGATTGGGAAATTCAGTCCATTAACTTTTAGTGTTATTACTGTTTGGATAATATTTTCCTCTACCATTTTGGCTTTTGTATTATATATATCATATCTGATTTTCCTTCTTTCTACACTTTACTCCATACCTCTCTCTTCTGTCTTTTCGTATCTGACTCTAGTGCTCCCTTTAGTATTTCTTGCAGAGCTGGTCTCTTGGTCACAAATTCTCTCAGTGACTTTTTGTCTATAAATGTTTTAATTTCTCCTTCATTTTTGAAGGACAATTTTGCTGGATATAGGAGTCTTGGTTGGCAGTTTTTCTCTTTTAGTGATTTAAATATATCATCCCACTGTCTTCTAGCTTCCATGGTTTCTGCTGAGAAATCTACACATAGTCTTATTGGGTTTCCCTTGTATGTGACAGATTGTTTTTCTCTTGCTGCTTTCAAGATCCTCTCTTTCTCTTTGACCTCTGACATTCTAACTAGTAAATGTCTTGGAGAACGCCTATTTGGGTCTATTCTCTTTGGGGTGCGCTGCACTTCTTGGATCTGTGTATTTAGGTCTTTCATAAGAGTTGGGAAATTTTCAGTGATAATTTCTTCCATTAGTTTTTCTCCTCCTTTTCCCTTCTCTTCTCCTTCTGGGACACCCACAACACGTATATTTGTGCGGTTCATATTGTCCTTGAGTTCCCTGATACCCTGTTCAAATTTTTCCATTCTTTTCCTGATAGTTTCTATTTCTTTTTGGAATTCAGATGTTGTATCCTCCAAATCACTAATTCTATCTTCTGTCTCTTTAAATCTATCATTGTAGGTATCCATTGTTTTTTCCATCTTTTCTACTTTATCCTTCACTTCCATAAGTTCTGTGATTTGTTTTTTCAGTTTTTCTATTTCTTCTTTTTGTTCAGCCCATGTCTTCTTCATGTCCTCCCTCAATTTATCGATTTCATTTTTGAAGAGGTTTTCCATTTCTGTTCGTATATTCAGCATTAGTTGTCTCAGCTCCTGTATCTCATTTGAACTATTGGTTTGTTCCTTTGACTGGGCCATATTCTCAATCTTCTGAGCATGGACCGTTATCTTCTGCTGGCATCTGGGCATTTAGTCAGATTTCCCTGGGTGTTGGACCCAACAAGGTTGTAAGATTTTTCTGTGAAATCTCTGGGTTCTGTTTTTCTTATCCTGCGCAGTAGGTGGCGCTCGTGGCACACATTTGTCTCATGTGTTTGGAAGGGATCCCCCCGGTCACCGTTCTCCGCGGCCTGGGGATTTCCGATCCAATTCTCTCAGTTGGTTCGGGGGGCCACGCGTGGTAGGGGCGTCAGCCGCCGCGGCTTGAGCGGACCCTGTAGCTCCTTTATTAATTTCCCTATTGGTGCCGGCCGCAGCGGGCCCGGGGAATTCGCCACCAGACCAGGAAGCCACCCACGGGGGAGGGGCGTCGGTCACAGGTCGCCGCGGCCTGGGGAATTCGTCACCAGACCAGAAAGCCACCCATGGGGGATGGCCACCGTGGCTTGGGTAGCCCTCTGATCCGAGACTCGTAGCCGGACCAGGAAGCCACCCGCAAAAGAGGGGCGCCGGCTGCCGCGGCTTGGGAAACTTGCCTCTCTGAGACTCTCAGCCGGCCCGGGAAGGAGGGAGGGAGGAGCTCCGGCCGCCACAGCTGCCGCTGCTCAGGGGGTCGCGCGCCACTCGGGGATCTCACCGCAGCCGAGTCTCGCAGTCAGACTAGCCAGTCCAGACTGGGGTACGCTGTGTGTCCATTCCCTACCGTGGCCCCGGGAGCTGTTCTGCACTGTTTCTGTTCACCTAGTAGTTTCTTTGGAGGAGGAACTAAGACGTACGTACCTTATTAAGCCACCATCTTGGCCCCGCCCGTGCCTTGTTCTTAATGACACAAAATTTTTTTCTCCTAATTTTTTAGGAGAAATTTTTAGGAAATTTTCGGAAAAAAATGTGTTTGATCAATTAAACCCAAACTTCAAGAAATATCTGTAGGGTGGGGTGTTTTTATTTGTGATTTTTACAATAGTGTGAAAAACTGTGTCTTCACTTGCTTTTCTTACAGACTTATTTATGATTCAAATGAAATTTTACATGCATTGACATAGATTTTAAAAAAGCATTATAAAACTCTTATTGGGAAAGATAGCCAAATGATTAAAGATCATAAAATTTCCCTTCTGACTCAATATCTAGTAGCTTAAATGGAAAAAAAAATGGTTAAAAGAAAGTTTTTTAAAAAAAATCACCAATGGCTACCAAACATAGAAATATGGTAGCCAGGGAAAGAAATAAGTGATTCTGCTTTAGCAGAGCCCAACTTCTAACTTTGCACCCACCCATTAAAAGCAGAACTGAGGAAACAAAGAGTGTCAACAAAATAACGAGAATTTTCAACTATATTCTTGGAGGAAAGGAGCCTGAAGTGAGTAGAGAACTGTAGGAAATTCCAAGGAAGAATTCTTGAGAGTAAAAGCTTCTTTATAAGCCTCAGGGCCGTACTAAGCATAAGGATTAGCCTGGGTTTGCCACCTTCTAGAGTTCTATACTCAGTGGGAGTAGCAAGTAGAAGCTCATGGGATTAAGAATACCATTCTTGGAAAGATGGAGTAGCTCCTGGTACAGAATATTCCACAGGCTTTCAGATGACAGAGCAGATCTCAGGTCCATCAGGGAGAAGTAGCCATGCTGGGCACAACAGAGCTCAGCTCTCTGCCCAAACCCCCTCAGGACTCAAGAAAATGCATAAAAAGCAACACTCAGTCCCCAGGCTGAACATAGAGCCTAAAAAAGTGGAGGGAGACAGTACCAAGAAAAGACCAGAGTAAATGTAAGATTGGACCAAACTTCCCACATCGAGCCTTAGTAATTTGAAAAGAAGTGGCATGTCAACTATGACACTGTAAGAAAAAACTTAATGCAAATATCCTAGGAACTCAGAAAACATTATGCAAAGAAGATGTGCAGGAAGAAAATGCTCCCAGGGAAGGCATTTGAAAGCCAGGAGAGAAAGCTAGCAAATGTTGCCGCATGCATTGCACATGACAGAGAAACCCAAATATCATCAGCCCTTTCTTAAGTCAAGGTGTCTTTCTCTGAATGCCTTAGTTTGGACATTTTTATGGCCTTAGAATTGTAAAGTTGTAACTTAATAAATACCCTTTATAAAAGTCAATCCATTTCTAGTACATTGCATTTTGGGCAGGATTAACAAATTAAAACAGAAGATTAGCAGATGTTCACATGCTATATAAAAGAACTTTAAATAATATCTGTTCAAAGATAGATTGGTAAAACAATAATTAAATATGATGAAGAAAACAACAAATATGAAGAAGATGGCAGATATCAACCAGCAGAAAACCAAAACAGCAATATTGAAAGTCTAATAAATAAACTAGAAACAGCAAAAATATGCAAAAACAATAAAATTAATGACAAAGAGGAGGGATATGAGATGAATAACATATAAAGGAAATACATAAAATGTTTAATAATATAAAAGGAGGAAAAGATAAAAACTAAACAATTAGAGAGAGACTATTTGATATAAAGGAGTAAAAAATTTTACAAAATAATTTTGTAACAGAGAACCCAATGAATAGAACAGGAAAAAAAAATTCAGAGCTATAACTCAGGAATATTACATGAAGGAAGAACTAAATCTGAAAATCAAAGAGACATATACCTGAGAAAGTTGACACAAAATAATCACATAAAAATTTACATGCTGATTAAAGATGAAGAATAAATTCTTATTGCATCCAGAAAGAAAAAAACATTAACTTGGCCTCCAGCTTTTATGCAACATCATCCTTTCTTTAGAAGACATATGACTATTCAAAACAAAATGTTTAATACTTTGTGTGGACTTTATTCCATTTATAAATATAATATGAAATGACAACAAAAGGAGCAGAGAAATAATTGGGTTGAATAGAAAATAAGGCACAAAATGGCATACATAAATACAGCCATATCAAGAATTACACTAAATGTAAATTGATTAAATAACTTATTGAAAGAAGAAATTATCAAATTGAAAAAACAAAACAAGATCCAATTATTTGCTGCTTATAAGAGATACTCTTTAAAGATAGCTTAAGGGTAAAAGGATAAAAAGATATACCATCAAAGAGTAAACAGAAAAAAATATCAGACAAAACTGACCAAAAAAGAACAGGATTACTCCCAGAAGTAAAGGGAACATTTCATAATGAGCATGAGGAAACTTTTTGGCACAATGGAAATGTTTTATGTCTTGATAGAGGTGAGAAGTATATAGGTGCATGCATTTGTAAAAATTTATTAAATTGTATATACTTGAGAATTGTGCATTTTAATGTATTTTAATTTTACCTAAAAATAAGAAAAGAACTACAAACAAATAGTGAACTCTAGTTAGATTTGCTTTTCTTAGTTGTATGAATTAGTAACTCTAAAATTAATTTTTGGGTGCTTAGGAAAATGAGAAAATATATAGATAATAATGGGAGCCAGAATTCCCCTGTAATTAAAAGGAGTTACAAATATGATAATGAGAAAGAATAGACTGTACCCCGAGGTGCTGGGTTGGAACTGAGAGTGTAAGCATGATCTCATAGATCTCATATAGGTAGATAGATAGACAATAGATAAATAGCTTATGATGATGATAGATTAGATGATAGATAGATAGATAGATAGATAGATAGATAGATAGATAGATAGATAGATAAAGAAAGAGAGTGATTATAGAGACAGAGCTCTTCTAGCTATAGAGCTGGTGATTGGAACAGGGAAATTACAAGGTTAGCAGGAGAATGTTCTGCCAGAAATTAAGGAAGTCCTCAAAGAATGATAAAGTCATATCATGAGGACACAGAGCCAGCTTGAAAGGGCTCCCACTGGCCAAATTGGGACAGTTCTATCAAAATAAATGATAATAATCATTTATTATAACTTTGAAGAAATAAAATCCATGAGTTGCATACTGCTATAAATAAATGAAAAATAAATAAATGGGAGATAAGATAAAGTGATCCTTTGTAATAGAAAGCCAACTAATAAATGGAGATGGAATAATGAAAATAGAAAATTTTCAATGGATACTAAAACTAGTGGACAAAATTTCAATGAGAAACAGGATATTAAATTGTCTCAGAATATCTCTGCTCCATGTACTTATTAACTAGTGAGGAGAAAATATTACCTTTACCTTTTGGTAAAATGTTACCAGAAGAGAAATCTGTAGACAAGACTTTAATTAAGCAATCAGACTTGAAGATCATGAATGCTAGAACAAAAAGGCATTTTGTGCTCCTAACGTGATGCACTTCTCCTTGATGCTATTCCTGCCCAAAATGCTCAGCCTGAATCTAATCATGAGGTTAACATCAGACAAACCTAAACCGAAGGACCTTTCACAAAATAATAGGCCTATACTCCTCAGAAAATGTCAAAATCAAGATAAATGAAAAACTGAGGAATTAGTTGCTTTGTATTGAAGGAGATTAGAGGTATGACAACTAAGAATAAATGCTCTTTGACTGGATCCTGTACTTGGAAAACTACATCCATAAAGAGCATTATTGGGACAACTGACAAAATTTGAATATAAACTGCAGAGTAGATAATACTATTTTATCAATGTTTTCTATTTTTGAAAATTACACTGAGATTATTTAAGACAATGGACTTGTTCTTTAGAAAAACATACTTAAGTCTATATCAAGTATAGTTCTGAAAAAATAACATGCATTTATGTAAAATTTCTAGAAAGAGAATAATAATAAATAGGGCTAAATGTAAAAAAGTTGGTGAATCTGAGTAAAGGGTATACAGGAATGCCCTGTATGATTCTTCAGTGTAAGTTTGAAAGTTTATTAAAAGTTATTAAAGTCAGAGCAAAAACTGGGAGGTGAAGGAAAGAGAAGTAGAGGAGAATCAGAGTATCAAACTTCTGAATATTTCGTAGGAAGTGTTTCAGAGTATTTCATAGGAAGAAGTTGGTCAACACTGTAAAAAATGAAAACATTTCTGTTTTAAAATGTAATACCTTTAGTATGTTGATGGTTTTCAAAATCTTTCTTTAAGCTTAGGAACTTCAAGGAAGTAATATCCCTTGAAGAGAAAAACTTTCATTAAAAATCCTGAATTTTGAAATCTACTGAATTATAATAAAATTACATATATTTTAATAGCTAGCATACTATGGTCCTATTCTTATAAAATTATTTCTATTTATATGTGTATATCTGTCTGTTTCTCTGTCTCTCAATTTAGCTGTCAATCATAGAATGTGTATGATTCTATGATTCTATGTAAAGAGAGACAGAGGGAGAGAAAGCGACAAAGAGAGACTATGCATATATGGTTGACTGAAGTAATATTCACTAAATGTTATTCTAAGTTATATCTATATAATTTTTTCTTTCCTCATACTCTTCACATTGCTTGAATTTTTGATAAACCTGTATTAATTTTATTAAAAAAAAGGGGGTGTGCTCTAACATGTGTAATGGTACTTACAGCCGTTTACATTTGATTCTCACAACAATATTAATTTTAATATGATAAAATATTAACATGTTAAAGTCATCTGCAGTGCTATAAACAAATGAAAAAAGCAAAGAATCTGCCCCCCACCTCAAGAGTAATGACTTCAATCATCTTAAGGTTATAATTTTGTTAGTCTGTTAATTCTTTTTCCTCTCAGTGCAACTAGAAATTGATTCTTTGTCAGTCTTAACAATTAGTGTTATCTTTTTTCTGAAGTAAAGATGACATTAGATCAAAATCTTTTCATTTTTCTTCTTATAAAAAATTCACAGTAATAGCCTAGTCGTGACAAGCATATAATATCATCTGCATAGAAAACTAAAATTCAGTGATTTCACTAGCACTCCTATCAACTACCCACTGGTGTTGGCTTAAATTACACCCCCACACACACACACACATCTATCCTGAACCTTCTCTTATTTGAATGTTCCCCCCACAGTCTCAGCTTCTCTCAGAATATCCCCTTTATTCCTGTACCCTAGTCCATGTTTTCCAGAAAGTCCCCAGGCTCTCCACTGGGACCTGGGCTGGGCACACAGAGGACCGTGGCGGGTCACGCTGCTGTCTATCTCGGGGGCTGAACCGGGCGTGCAGGTGACTGCTTTGTTGAGGACATGCGTGAAACGACAGCCGTCACCTCCAGGCAGAAATGTGAGAGCCCGTGCACGCCTCCGCCCCAGTGGCCAACAGCGTTCCAGGTGGAAAAGCTAGTCTGTCATTCTGGGTGGTCAGGGAGGACACACAGAGCAGAGCTGCAGCCAGCCACTCCGGACTCGCGACAAGAGCAAAAACTGCCTTTGATAATCTCCGAGGCGTTTGGTGCTCGCTGCCATAGCGCGGGGGGGGGGGGGGGGGGGGGGGGGGGGAGTCACCTGGCAGCGCAACTGCTCACCCTTCTCACCCAGCAACCCCCCAGCGTGCGCTCACACCGGCATTCGGTAATGACCCACTGACCTGCTCATGCCAGCAGCCCCTCCCGAAACTTGGCCTGCTGTTGAAGGTGGCCCTCCACGTGCCAATCCGAGTGCCTGAGTTCTGGTTTGCTATTCTTGGTAGGGATTGCCTCATCTGCAGTTATAATGGTTTAAATACTGATTTTAATGTCTTTTAAAAATCTTCTGGGAAAACATAGTGCTTACAATATAAGACAAAGAATCATCAAATCAAATGTAAAGATCTTTGATCAAAGCTGAGACAATAATTACTTTCCTTACTGACATTTTTATTTATAAAAGAAGGCATAAATATACATACAATTTTCAGAAATATATAGAGTAATAATGAATGTCTGTATTCACTGCCCCCCTACTCAATCCTCTTTCTCAGAGGTAACATGATAATAGTTCAAGCATTGAACTGTTATTCAATGCACTTAAATCCATACATAACTCTACATGCAACCTTCTCCACACAAATTGTACCTATATATCTATTTTATATGAATGCAGTCACACCATAGAATTTTTCGTTTTTTTTTTTTTTTTGCATGGGCAGGCACTAGGAATCGAACCCAGGTCTCCAGCATGGCAGGCGAGAACTCTACCTGCTGAGCCACTGTGGCCTGCCCACACCACAGATTATTAATTCATTCATTTAAGAAGCTATATTGACCACCTACTATATGCCATGCATTGTTCTAGGCACTGAATTGCAATGGCAAACAATAAAAAATGCCCCTGGCCTCAAGGAGCTTACATTCTAGTGGAGGAAATTACACACATCCTCTACATAAATGGTTTTCTACCAAGAGCACCACGCTGTGGTAGCCTGAATCTTGCACTTCCGTTTGACATGCCCTTGGTTTTGGTCCACACTCTGAAGGGTATAGCTTCAGGTAAAGTACTCAGAAGGGAAGTGTAAATAAGATCTCTTAAAGTGGTTTCTTTAACTAAATTATAGCCCAACTAAATCAGCTTGGGCTCTAATCCAGATGACTGGAGTCCTTCATAAGCAGCATGAAAGTCAGATGGAGGGAGAAGCCCCAGGAGCAGCCAAAGCTGGGAGCCAGCAGAAACTGAAAGAAAAAGGAGAAGACACTGCTATGTGCATTGCCTGCGACAGGAAAGCCAAGGAGCCCCAGAGGGCGTCAGCCAGCCAACAACCCGGACACCAGCTGGAAACCTTCGAGCGTCTGAAGCCAGGAACCAAGAAATTCCTGTTGCTACACCAACCCGTTGCATGATATTTATTTTAGCAGTTAGGAAATAAAAATGCATACAGTATAGATTATCCTAAAACTTGCTTTTTTAACTTAAAAAATGTGCTTGGAGAACTTTCCATATCAGAATATACAGTGCACAGTCCTCTACATCACCAGAAACAAATAATAGGCTGGGAAAAAATGTTTTGATCCTATATAACAGACTTGCACTTAATTTTCAGAGTGTATTTTTAAAACTACAAATTAATATAAAAATATATAAGTAAATAACTAGCAAATATGAAAAGATATGTTAAAAGAACTAAATATCTAATAAGCCTTCAAAAATCTGATCTACATCATTAGAAACAGTAAAATTAAAATTATGACAGTTTGAATTTCTGCTTCCAGCAAAGATGGGGTAACAGGAACCTGAAACCCAAGAATGGAACAAATATATATTTGTCTATTAAATGATTTTCAGACATTGAAATCAGTTAATATAAGAAAGAAATACCTGACAGAGAGTAAATAAAGTAGGTAAATCAAAAAAGTGTCTCAGCTTCGTGCTTATGGTGAGATTCCAGGTGATAACACAGGGAGAAAACTCCTAGGTAGAGCAGAGAAAGGAAAGCTTGGGAGGTCAAGGTGGCTAGTTTACAGGGAAGAGTCCCAAAGAGGAGAAAGCTGCAAGCAAGAAAACCTGAAGCGAGGAGAATAACCACTCAAAACAACTGAAGAGAATAAGCCCAAGACATAAAAAAGATAAAAATTGAACTTCTAGAGATGGAAATACAATGTCTGAGATACACAGGGTTAGCAGTAGACTAGAGGCTGCACATAAAAAGATTAGTATGCCTGAAAACACAGAAAAAGAGACTATTCAACTTAAAACACAGAGAGAAAAAACGAGGATTGAAAGGAATTAACAGACTAAATGATCTATATTCAAGTGGCCTAATATACACGTATCTGGAGTCCCCACCAGAGAAAAGGGAAAGGATTGAACAGAAAAAAAAATTTGAAGAAATAATGATGGAAAGCTTTCAAATTTGATGAAAACTATAAGCCCATTGATAGAAGAATCCAAGAAGAAAAGAAAAATGAAGACAACTACAAAAGTGATATCATAATTAAATTGCTTAAAATCAGCTAGACAAAAGAAATCTTAAAAGTGTCATAGGAAAAAAGACCCACTATTTGAAAAAGAACAAAGATAAGGACAGAAGCAAATTTCTTATCAGAATCAACGCAAGTCAGAAGAGTGGAACAAGGACTGAGAGGGGGGAAAAATTCAGTAAATCTAGACTTCTACACCCAGAGAAAATGTTCTTCAAAAGAAAGTATTCCTCAAACATAACAATGAAATAAAGACTTCCTTAGTCATACAGAAATTGAAAGAACTTAGAGCCAGTAGACCAGTATTACGAGAAGTGTTAAAGGAGTCTTCAGGGAGAAGGAAACTGAAAGCAGATGGTAATCGGAATCTACGTAAAGGGATGAAAAGCACAGGAAACACTTAATATATGGGAAAATAGAAAATAGTTTTTTCTCATTTTTAAATCTCATTAAAAGACAAATGATCGATGCAAAAAGTAAAAGCAATACTTTAGGGAGTTTACAACATATGTAAATGTAAACTGTATTAAAACAATAGCACAAAGTTTGAAAGAGGGAAAACTATATTGTTGGAAGGCTTTATGCTATACATGGAGTGATTTAATATTACTTGAAAGAAAACTCTGATAAGCTAAAGGTATATACTATAAATGCTGAAGTAAAAATGTCTTTTTCAAAACAAAGAGTTAGTTGATAAACCAACAAAGGAGATAAAATGAAATATTTTTTAATGTCCAATTAGTCCAAAAGAAGACAGGGAAAGAGAACAATAGAATAGAAGAGACAAATAGAAAATGAAGAGAGAGATGGTGGCCCACCCACCAAAATCAATAACTATATTAGAAGTAAATGATCTAAACAGCCCAATTAAAACTAATAGATTATCAGATTGGATAAAAGTAAAGTCTAATTATATGCTGCCCATAGGAAACCCAACTTAAATAGAAAGCACAAATAGATTAAATGTAAAGTGATGGAAAAATGATACATCATGCTAATACTAATTGAAATAAATCTGGAGTTACTATATTAATATAAAAAGATCAATACACTAAAAGGACAAAACAATCCTCAATGTTTATGCACCTAATAGAGCTTCAAAGTACATGAAACAAAAAAAGACAGATAAATTTGAAAATGAAAATGAATAAATCCACAATTACAGTTGAAGTTTAAACATCTCTCTCCACAATTGATAAAAGAAGCAGGCAGAAAATCTGTAAGCACATAGAAGATTGTGCAACATCATCAACCAACTTGACCTAATTAACATTTATAGAGCCTTCCAACCAACGACAGGAGAACACATATTCTTTTCAAGTACATACATAACATTTACCAAGATAGAACATATTTTGAGATATAAAACAAGTCACAATAAGTTTTAAAAGATCAAATCATACATAGTTTGTTCTCTAAAATAGAACTAAATGAGAAATCAAGAAGAAGATAACTGTAAAATCCCAAATATTTGGAAACTAAATAACATTTCTAAATAATCTATGGATCAAAGAAGAAATTAAATGAGAAATCAGAATATATTTAAATGGAATGAAATGAAGAACACATCATGTCAAAATTTGTGGTATACTAGTAAAGCTGTACTTAGATGGAAAGTCATAGCACTAAACATCTCAGAAAAGAAAAAAGGTTCAAAGCAGTGACTTCAGCTTCCATGCTTAAAAAAGAAGAGCAAAGTGGGCAAAGGATATAGTGAAGATAAGATCAGAAAACAATAGAGTCTTCCGGAGAAGATGGCGGCTTAGTAAGATGCGCGGGTCTTAGTTCCTCCTCCAGAAAAGCAACTAAAGAAACAGAAACAATACAAAACAGCTCCTGGAGTCACGACAGAGACCAAAAAAGACAGCGTACCCCATTCTGGAACGGCTGAACGGGTAGGGAGAATCCACTGCTGTGAGATAGCCGAGGGGTGCACGTTTTCCCGGCTGGGGTGGCTGGCGTCTGGGGTCCCCTCCACGCACGTGGATCCCCGGTCTGACTGGGAACATTGGATAGCGGGGCCCTCCCGTCACGCTTGGCGTCTCGGGCCAGCTGGGCAATTTGGACCGGCACTCCCCCAAGCCACGGCCAGCGACCCCCGCCTCCACGCGCGGTTTCCGGGGCCGACTGCCCCGCAGACAAACGACCGCCACGAGCACCACCTACTGGGCAGGAAAAGAAAAACAGAGCCCAGAGATTCCACAGAAAAACCTTTCAACCAGCTGGGTCCCACACCCAGGGAGATCTGATCAAATGCCCAGACACCAGCAGAAAATAATGGATGACGCTCGGAAAATTGAAGATATGGCCCAATCAAAGGAACAAACCAATAGTTCAAATGAGATACAGGAGCTGAGACAACTAATGCTGAATATACGAACAGAAATGGAAAAACTCTTCAAAAACCAAATCAATAAATTGAGGGAGGACATGAAGAAGATATGGGCTGAACAAAAAGAAGAAATAGAAAATCTGAAAAAACAAATCACAGAACTTGTGGGAGTGAAGGACAAAGAAGAAAAAATGGAAAAAACAATGGATACCTACAATGGTAGATCTAAAGAGACAGAAGCTACAATTAGTGAACTGGAGGATGGAACAACTGAATTCCAAAAAGAAACAGAAACTATAGGGAAAAGAATGGAAAAACTTGAGCAGGGCATCAGGGAACTGAATGACAATATGAAGCGCACAAATATACGTGTTGTGGGTGTCCCAGAAGGAGAAGAGAAGGGAAAAGGAGGAGAAAAACTAATGGAAGAAATTATCACTGAAAATTTCCCAACTCTTATGAAAGACCTAAATACACAGATCCAAGAAGTGCAGCGCACCCCAAAGAGAATAGACCCAAATAGGCGTTCTCCAAGACATTTACTAGTTAGAATGTCAGAGGTCAAAGAGAAAGAGAGGATCTTGAAAGCAGCAAGAGAAAAACAATCTGTCACATACAAGGGAAACCCAATAAGACTATGTGTAGATTTCTCAGCAGAAACCATGGAAGCTAGAAGACAGTGGGATGATATATTTAAATCACTAAAAGAGAAAAACTGCCAACCAAGACTCCTATATCCAGCAAAATTGTCCTTCAAAAATGAAGGAGAAATTAAAACATTTATAGACAAAAAGTCACTGAGAGAATTTGTGACCAAGAGACCAGCTCTGCAAGAAATACTAAAGGGAGCACTAGAGTCAGATACAAAAAGACAAAAGAGAGAGGTATGGAGAAGAGTGTAGAAAGAAGGAAAGTCAGATATGATATATATAATACAAAAGGCAAAATGGTAGAGGAAAATATTATCCAAACAGTAATAACACTAAATGTTAATGGACTGAATTCCCCAATCAAAAGACATAGATTTGCAGAATGGATTAAAAAACAGGATCCTTCTATATGCTGTCTACAGGAAACACATCTTAGACCCAAAGATAAACATAGGTTGAAAGTGAAAGATTGGGAAAAGATATTTCATGCAAATAACAACCAGAAAAGAGCAGGAGTGGCTATACTAATATCCAACAAATTAGACTTCAAATGTAAAACAGTTAAAAGAGACAAAGAAGGACACTATATACTAATAAAAGGAACAATTAAACAAGAAGACATAACAATCATAAATATTTACGCACTGAACCAGAATGCCCCAAAATATGTGAGGAATGCACTGCAAACACTGAAAAGGGAAATAGACTCATATACCATAATAGTTGGAGATTTCAATTCATCACTCTCATCAATGGACAGAACATCTAGACACAGGATCAATAAAGAAATAGAGAATCTAAATATTACTATACATGAGCTAGACTTAACAGACATTTATAGGACATTACATCCCACATCAACAGGATACACCTTTTTCTCAAGTGCTCATGGATCATTCTCAAAGATAGACCATATGCTGGGTCACAAAGCAAGTCTTAACAAATTTAAAAAGATTGAAATCATACACAACACTTTCTCGGATCATAAAGGAATGAAGTTGGAAATCAATAATAGGCGGAGTGCCAGAAAATTCACAAATACATGGAGGCTCAACAACACACTCTTAAACAACGACTGGGTCAAAGAAGGAATTGCTAGAGAAATTAGCAAATACCTCGAGGCGAATGAAAATGAAAACACAACATTTCAAAACTTATGGGACACAGCAAAGGCAGAGCTAAGAGGGAAATTTATTGCCCTAAATGCCTATATCAGAAAAGAAGAAAAGGCAAAAATGCAGGAATTAACTGTCCACTTGGAAGAACTGGAGAAAGAACAGCAAACTAATCCCAAAGCAAGCAAAAGGAAAGAAATAACAAAGATTAGAGCAGAAATAAATGAAATTGAAAACATGAAAACAATAGAGAAAATCAATTAGACCAGAAGTTGGTTCTATGAGAAATTCAATAAGATTGATGGGCCCTTAGCAAGGTTGACAAAAAGAAGAAGAGAGAGGATGCAAATAAATAAGATCAGAAATGGAAGAGGAGACATAACTACTGACCTCACAGAAATAAAGGAGGTAATAACAGGATACTATGAACAACTTTACGCTAATAAATACAACAATTTAGAGGAAATGGACGGGTTCCTGGAAAGACATGAACAACCAACTTTGACTCAAGAAGACATAGATGACCTCAACAAACCAATCACAAGTAAAGAAATTGAATTAGTCATTCAAAAGCTTCCTAAAAAGAAAAGTCCAGGACCAGACGGCTTCACATCTGAATTCTATCAAACATTCCAGAAAGAATTAGTACCAACTCTCCTCAAACTCTTCAAAAAAAATCGAAGCAGAGGGAAAACTACCTAATTCATTCTATGAAGCCAACATCACCTTCATACCAAAACCAGGCAAAGATATTACAAAAAAAGAAAACTACAGGCCAATCTCTCTAATGAATATAGATGCAAAAATCCTCAATAAAATTCTAGCAAATCGTATCCAACAACACATTAAACGAATCATACATCATGACCAAGTAGGATTCATCCCAGGTATGCAAGGATGGTTCAACATAAGAAAATCAATTAATGTAATACACCATATCAACAAATCAAAGCAGAAAAATCACATGATCATCTCAATTGATGCAGAGAAGGCATTTGACAAGATTCAACATCCTTTCCTGTAGAAAACACTTCAAAAGATAGGAATACAAGGGGACTTCCTTAAAATGATAGAGGGAATATATGAAAAACCCACAGCTAATATCATCCTCAATGGGGAAAAATTGAAAACTTTCCCCTAAGATCAGGAACAAGACAAGGATGCCCATTATCACCACTATTATTCAACATTGTGTTGGAGGTTCTAGCCAGAGAAATTAGACAAGAAAAAGAAATACAAGGCATCAAAATTGGAAAGGAAGAAGTAAAACTATCACTGTTTGCAGACGATATGATACTATACGTCGAAAACCCGGAAAAATCCACAACAAAACTACTAGAGCTAATAAATGAGTACAGCAAAGTAGCAGGTTACAAGATCAACATTCAAAATCTGTAGCATTTCTATACTCTAGCAATGAACAAGCGGAGGGGGAAATCAAGAAACGAATCCCATTTACAATTGCAACTAAAAGAATAAAATACCTAGGAATAAATTTAACTAAAGAGACAAAAAACCTATATAAAGAAAACTACAAAAAACTGCTAAAAGAAATCACAGAAGACCTAAACAGATGGAAGGGCATACCGTGTTCATGGATTGGAAGACTAAATATAGTTAAGATGTCAATCCTACCTAAATTGATTTACAGATTTAATGCAATACCAATCAAAACCCCAACAACTTATTTTTCAGAAATAGAAAAACCAATAAGCAAATTTATCTGGAAGGGCAGGGTGCCCCAAATTGCTAAAAACATCTTGAGGAAAAAAAACGAAGCTGGAGGTCTTGCACTGCCTGACTTTAAGGCATATTATGAAGGCACAGTGGTCAAAACAGCATGGTATTGGCATAAAGATAGATATATCGACCAATGGAATCGAATAGAGTGCTCAGATATAGACCCTCTCATCTACGGACATTTGATCTTTGATAAGACAGTCAAGCCAACTCACCTGGGACAGAACAGTCTCTTCAATAAATGGTGCCTAGAGAACTGGATATCCATATGCAAAAGAATGAAAGAAGACCCATATCTCACACCTACACAAAAGTTAACTCAAAATGGATCAAAGATCTAAACATTAGGTCTAAGACCATAAAGCAGTTAGAGGAAAATGTAGGGAGATATCTTATGAATCTTACAATTGGAGGCGGTTTTATGGACCTTAAACCTAAAGCAAGAGCACTGAAGAAAGAAATAAATAAATGGGAACTCCTCAAAATTAAACACTTTTGTGCATCAAAGAACTTCATCAAGAAAGTAGAAAGACAGCCTACACAATGGGAGACAATATTTGGAAATGACATATCAGATAAAGGTCTAGTATCCAGAATTTATAAAGAGATTGTTCAACTCAACAACAAGAAGACAGCCAACCCAATTACAAAATGGAAAAAAGACTTGAATAGACACCTCTCAGAAGAGGAAATACAAATGGCCAAAAGGCACATGAAGAGATGCTCAATGTCCCTGGCCATTAGAGAAATGCAAATCAAAACCACAATGAGATATCATCTCACACCCACCAGAATGGCCATTATCAACAAAACAGAAAATGACAAGTGCTGGAGAGGTTGTGGTGAAAGAGGCACACTTATCCACTGTTGGTGGGAATGTCAAATGGTGCAACCACTGTGGAAGGCAGTTTGGCGGTTCCTCAAAAAGCTGAATATAGAATTGCCATACGACCCAGCAATACCATTGCTGGGAATCTACTCAAAGTAATTAAGGGCAAAAACTCAAACGGACATTTGCACACCAATGTTTATAGCAGCGTTATTTACAATTGCAAAGAGATGGAAACAGCCAAAATGTCCATCAACAGACGAGTGGCTAAACAAACTGTGGTATATACATACGATGGAATATTATGCAGCTTTAAGACAGGATAAACTTATGAAGCATGTAATAACATGGATGGACCTAGAGAACATTATGCTGAGTGAGTCTAGCCAAAAACTAAAAGACAAATACTGTATGGTCCCAATGATGTGAATCGACATTCGAGAATAAACTTGGAATATGTCATTGGTAACAGAGTCCAGCAGGAGTTAGAAACAGGGTAAGATAATGGGTAATTGGAGCTGTTGGGATACAGACTGTGCAACAGGACTAGATACAAAAACTCAAAAATGGACAGCACAATAATACCTAATTGTAAAGTAATCATGTTAAAACACTGAATGAAGCTGCATCCGAGCTATAGGTTTTTGTTTTGTTTTGTTTTGTTTTTACTATTATTACTTTTATTTTTTTCTCTATATTAACATTCTATATCTTTTTCGGTTGTGTTGCTAGTTCTTCTAAACCGATGGAAATGTACTAAGAAATGATGATCATGCATCTATGTGATGATGTTAAGAATTACTGAGTGCATATGTAGAATGGCATGATTTCTAAATGTTGGGTTAATTTCTTTTTTTCCGTTAATTAATAATAAAAAAAAAAGAACAAGGCACATTTCAGTAGATTTCTTTGATATTATTTTTTATGTCATACGGTTTGGGAGTACTAGTGTGGTGTAATAGAATGTCCCTGGTTTGGAAGTCAAATTAACTAAGGTTCAATCCTATAAGCAGTCACAGAATTACAATTCAGGGGTTGTACTAGCTTGATTGATGACTGTTTTCCACCTCTAAATGTAGACCCACCATCACTGACTGCTCATCTAGTGAGGAGACAGAGCATTACAGGGCAGGCATTATCCCGACCTTCCTAGACCACCTGGGAAGTGGAGAAGCACTGACCAAGGGGCTCACAGTTCCCCCCTTCCCCGAGTGCAGGCAGGACACTGAGCCCGGGATGGCAGGGAAAGAGCTGGTGGTGTTCTGGCCCTCCTAAGTCCCTTGGGGACCTCGTTCTTGCTTGGTCTGGTGGGGAAAGCTGCAATTCTGCCTCAGTGTGGATTAGAGGGGCCCTGTTGCCCCAGGTAGTCATGACCCGATGACTGTTAGATCCCCCATGCCTGGGACAACAGCTGTGCTGAAGAACCTGGGCCATGGCTGGGGCTCTCAGGTCTTGGGCTGATGAGCTCTGAAACTCCATCACTCAAGGCCAGTTTCAGGCCACAGAGCTTGGAGCTGTGAGCGGAGTGCCCAGCAGGGCGGGTGGGCCAAGGGGAGACTGGGCACCCTGGGACCCTCTCTGAACCATCTCTGCTACTTTCCTTTCCCAGGGCAGAGGAGAGAGATTTTTTTTTTTTTTACCGGAAGTCTCTCCTCCCAGCCTGTTGGGTGCTGCCCTTTTACCTGGAGGAAAGGTGTAATCTTCATCATCACACCTTCCAGAGTGGCTAGATGTAACATCATCTACCAATGACAGTGTGAAAAAGCCACAAGTTCCTGAAGTGAGTGTGACATCACACAAGAGTTGCCTCTGACATTGGCGGATCTGAGGTCTGCTTTTCCACACTGCACAGCTGCAGGCATCTGCACTGGAGGGCTGGATTCCTGGCCATGCGGCATGAGTAACAGGGCCTGAGGGTGTGTTTGGAGTTAGGGTTTGTCAGTTTCATTTGTGTATTTCGTTCTTCATGTCCTGCATGTTTCTATTTTAATGCTCAAGTTTAGCACTACCCTATAAGAGTTGTAATGAAGCATCAGTCCTTACCTATTTCCACATTCTGGTTTGTGGGTATAGTAGGTGGTACTTGGAGATGTGCAGTGTTGACTTGGGAAGTTGCATGTCAGCGAGGCTCTGAGCGCATGGCCCAGTCCTGTCCACTGGTTTGTCATCTCTCTACCACCGGTATGTTACCTTGTATAAATGTTTTTGGAAATTTATTTTTGAGCCATTATAGGCTGGGAAAATGTTTGTGGTAAATAGTTAAGTGAAAAATTGCAGGTTAAAAATAGTATGTATAGTGTGGTTCTAATTTTGTTTTACATATTGTTCTGCTTCTATATAAGAAAAAACGACTAAGGATATTTAACCCAAATATTATTCATTCATTGTTAATGGGGTGATGAAGTAATGAGTGATTTTCATTTATTTGCTTGCTAATTTATTGGCTATCCCCCATTATATACATATATATTTTTAACAGACCAACAACCTTAAAAGAAAATGTGTAAGAATTTTGTGCATAATTTTATCACCTTTAAGCGATAAATATTTTTATTTTTACATCCACTTTCAAACTATATTTATTTGACCCAATTATAATTATGATATACCTACAATATTATGCTCTGTTTTTTCACTGGATATTATTATATAAGCACTGGTTTACATTACTACTTTCTTTACAAAAAGCCTGCTAACTATTAAAAGCTGTCATTATTACAATGAATTAATTTGGGTGTATATAAACCTTCCTTATATAGCTATATGCTATATGTGCATACTGTTTTGTGGTCTTTTTTTATTCAGCATTATTTCATGTAGATGTGGAATATTTATTGAGCACATTTATTGGCAGATGCTGTACCTGGCCTGGGAATATAGGATAAGGCTCTAATGGGAGAGATTAACAGGAACCAATGAACAAAATAACTACAAAATGTGGTAAGTGCTCCCAAGGAAACAACAGGGAGGCAAAATGGAGCATTACAAGGTGGATTCAGTTCAGGTAGGATAGCTATATAAGGAAGGTTTATATATACTCAAATTAACTCACTGTAATAATGACAGCTTTTAACAGTCAGCAGGCTTTTTGTAAAGAAAGCAGCAATGTGAAAAAGTGCTTACATAATAACATCCAGTGAAAATATCTGAATGGAGATCACATGAAGAGTGGAGAAAAGAGTTCTCCAGACAGGGCACAAGCAGCAGCAGAAACAGCAGCCCTGAGGAGAAGAACACATGCTTCCAAGGGACAGGGCTTGGGTGTTCCCGGGAGAGAAAAACAGGTCAGTGCACTTGGAGGGCGCTGACCGGGGAGAGAAAAAGCTGAATGAGACTGGAGAGGTAGGCAGATCGAGGCTGCATAGGGCCTTGTGGGATGTGGAGAAGAATTTAGATTTTTTTCCAAGGGAATTAAATCGATGACTTATTGGGAGGATTTAGTGTGCTATTTATTTCTATCATTTCTCTATGCATTGTGACTAGTATCTCTTTGTAAGTTATGAATGTCTTATAAATGTTTCCTGTTCCCTCACTTTCCTTTCATCATTTACTGTGAAAAAGATTAAAGAAAAATATAACATTCTCACCATGAACCTTCATGTCTTCACTAGTAAGGAGTTTATCTTTCTTCTAAAAATGAAATAATATATTCTTCTTCATAGCTGTCATCATCAGGTTCATGTGCCAACTTGACCAGGTGGTGATGCCTGCTCGTCTGGTTGTACAAGTGCTGGCCTGTCTGTTGGGATGAGGACATTTCATAGAATTAAATCATGATCCTGTCAGCTGCATCCATAGCTGATTCCATTTGTAATCAGCCAAGGGGAGTGTCTTCTGTGATGAGTGATGCTTAATCTAATCACTGGAAGCCCCTGCCAACGGCTCCAGACAGCATCTTGATTTGCCACTGACACTTCCAGCACCATTGAATCTGCTGGATCATGTGGCCCAAGTAGCAGAGCAGCTTGTACAGCAGCCTGGACCTGTTGCAGAGCCTCATCTTGTTCAGGTCCCCACTCAAAATTAGCAGCCTTTCTGGTCACTCAATAAATGAGTTCCACACACCCAGTTGAGGAATATATTGTTGCCAAAATCCAGGGACCAGCTAGGCATTGTGCCTCTTTTTTGGTTGTAGGAGGGGCCAGATGCAGCACTTAATCACCAAAGACAAGGTAGATGCGGCTATCACAATAGACAGCAGACTCAAGCCAGGAGTCAAAATAATCTGACTAGCAGAGATTTGTGGCATTGGCTAGCAAATTAAGGGGCACCTAGAAGTACAATAGATGGACAGGCTACTAAAATTCTTGTTTGAGCTGTATAAACGAAAGAGTTCTAGGTCAAATGGACAGAAATCTAACTTGAATTACAAAACCAGAGAGTCACGACCCCTTAATCAGTTTCCAGACTTGAGACAGTTTACGGATTCAGAACCCCTTGAATCAGGGGCAGGCCAGGCCCCTTTGGGGGAGGAACCTGTTACACTACCACAAATTTATACTGTTAATCTTCCTCCAAGCCTTCCCCAAAGAGATCAACAGTCTTTTACCAGGGTAACTGTGCACTGGGGAAAAGGAAATGATAAGATATTTTGGAGATTAAAAAACATTGGTTCAGAAGTGACATTAATTCCAGGGGACCCAAAACGTCACTCTGGACCACCAGTCAGAGTGGGGGCTTATGGAGGCCAGGTGATCAATGGAGTTTTAGCTCATGTCTGTCTCACAGTGGGTCCAGTGGGACCCCCAGACCCATTCTGTAGTTATTTCCCCAGTTTCAGAATGTATAATTGGAATAGACATACTGAGCAACTGGCAGAATCCCCACACTGGCTCTCTAACTCGTGCAGTGAGGGCTGTTATGGTGGGAAAGGCCAAGTGCAAGCCACTAGAACTGCCCCTACCTAGCAAAAATATAAATCAGAAGCAATACCGGATTCCTGGAGGGATTGCAGAGATTACGGACACTCTTAAGGACTTAAAGGATGCAGGGATGATGATTCACACTACATTCCCATTCAGCTCTCCTATTTGCCCTGTGCAGAAAACAGATGGTCTTGGAGGATGACAGTGGATTGTCATAAGCTCAACCAGGTGGTAACTCCAACTGCAGCTGCTGTTCTGGATGTGGTATCATTGTTTGAGCAAATTAAGACATCCCCTGGTATCTGACATGCAGCTATTGATCTGGCAAATGCTTTTTTCCCAATAGTTGTTAGTAAGGACCACCAGAAACAGTTTTCTTTCAGCTGGCAAGGTCAGCAATATACTTTCACTGTCCTACCTTAGGGGTATATCAACTATCTACCGCTTATGTCATAATCTTGTCCGCAGGAAATCTGATCATTTCTCCCTCCCACAAGACATCACACTGGTCCATTATATTGATGATATCATGTTGATTGGACCTAGTGAGCGAGAAGTAACAAGTAGTCTAGACTTATTGGTAAGGTATTTGTGTGTCAGAGTATGGGAGATAAATCCAACAAAAATACAGGGGCCTTCCACCTCAGTGAAATTTATAGATGTCCAGTGGTGTAGGGCATGTCAAGATATCCCTTCTAATGTGAAGGATAAGTTGCTGCATCTGGCCCCTCCTATGACCAAAAAAGAGGCACAATGCCTAGTTGGTCTCTTTGGATTTTGGTGACAACATATTCCTCAGTTGGGTGCATTTATCAAGTGACCAGAAAGGCTGCTAATTTTGAGTGGAGACCTAAACAAGAGAGCTCTGTGACAGGTCCAGGCTGTTGTACAAGCTGCTCTACTACTTGGACCATATGATCCAGCAGGCCCAATGGTCTGGAAGTGTCAGTGGCAAATCAAGATGATGTCTGGAGCTGTTGGCAGGCCCCTATAGAAGAATCACAATGCAGACCCTAGGATTTTGAAGCAAAGCCTTACCATCTGCTGCAGATAACTACTCTCCTTTTGAGAAACAGCTTTTGGCCTGCTACTGGGCCTTAGTAGAGGCTGAACGCTTAACACTTAACCATGGCCCACCAAGTTCCCATGAGACCTGAGTTGCTTATCATGAACTGGGTGTTGTCTGACCCACCAAGTCATAAAGTTGGGCATGCACAGCAGCACTCCATCATAAAATGGAAATGGTGTATTTGAGATAGGGGCAGAGCATGTCCTGAAGGCACAAGTAAGTTACGTGAAGAAGTGGCCCAAATTCCCATGGTCTCCACTCCTACCACATTACCTTCTCTTTCCCAGATCAGAGGTATGCCTCTTGGGGAGTTCCTTACAGTGAATTGACTGAGGAAGAGAAAATGCGGGCCTGGTTTACAGATGGTTCAGTATGATATGCAGGTACCATCTGAAAATGGACACCTACAGCACTTTAACCCCTCTCTGGCATGTCCTTGAAGGGCAGTGGTGAGGGAAAATCTTCCCAGTGGTCAGAACTTCGAGCAGTGCACCTGGTTGTTCATTTTGTTTGCAAGGAGAACTGGCCAGAGGTGTGTTTGTATAGTGACTTATGGGCTGTTGCTAATGGTTTGGCTGGATGGTCAGGGACTTGGAAAGATCATAACTGAAAAATTGGTGACAAAGAAGTCTGTGGAAGAGGTATGTGGATAGACCCTTCTGAGTGGGCTAAAAACATGAAGATATTTGTGTTCTATGTGAATGCACACTAGAGGGTGACTTCAGCAGAGGAAGGTTTAATAATCAAGTGGATAAGTTGACCCTTTCTGTGGATACCAGTTAGCCTCTTTCTGCAGCAACTCCTGTCATTGCCCAGTGGGCTCATGAACAAAGTGGTCATGGTGGTAGGGATGGAGGTTATGCATGGGCTCAGCAACATGGACTTCCGCTCACCAAGGCTGACCTGACTACAACCATGGCTGAGCGCCCAATCTGCCAGCAGCAGAGACCCACACTCAGCCCCTGATATGACACCATTCTCCGAGGTGATCAGCCAGCTACATGGTGGCAGATTGATTACATTGGACCATTCCCTTCATGGAAGGGGCAGCAATTTGTTCTAACTGGAATAGACACATACTCTGGATATGGGTTTGCTTTCCCTGAACACAAAACTATGCTCTGTGCACTTGCAGAATGCCTTATCCATTGTCATGGTATTCCACACAGCATTGCTTTTGATCAAGGAACACACTTTACAGCAAATGAAGTTTGGGAATGGGCACATGCCCATGGAATTCTCTGGTTTTACCATATTCGCCATTATCATGGTCAGGTTCATGTGTCAACTTGGCCAAGTGGTAGTACCTGTTTGTCTGGTTGGGCCAGTGCTGGCCTGTCTGTTGTGAAGAGGATATTTCACAGAATTAATCATGATCACATCACCTGCATCCATAGCTGATTCCATTTATAATCAGCTAAGGGGCTTGTCTTCTGCAATGAGTGATGTTTAATCTAAACACTGAAAGCCTTTTAAGGAGGATTCAGAAGAAACAGGCTCTCTTCCTGCTTCAGTCAGCAAGCTTCTCCTGTGGAGTTCATCCAGACCCTCCATCGGAATCGTCAGCTTCACAGCCTGCCCTGTGGATTTTGGACTCTGCATTCCCATGGTCACATGAGACACTTTTATAAATTTTATATTTGCAAGTGTTTCCTGTTGATTCTGTTTCTCTAGAGAACCCTAACTAATACAGCCATCATCCAGAGGCAGTTGGATTGATAGACCAGTGGAATGGCCTTTTGAAAATGCAATTATGCTGCCAACTAGGTGGGAACACCTTGAAAGTCTTGGGTAAGGTTCTCCAGGAAGCTGTGTATGCTCTAAATCAGCATCCACTGCATTGGTGCTGTTTCTCCCATAGCCAGGATCCATGGGTCCAGGAACCAAGGGGTGGAAATGGGAGTGGTACCACTCACTGTTACCCCTTGTGATCCACTAGGAAAATTTTTCTTTCTGTCCCTGTGACCTTGAGCTGTGCTGGTCTACAGGTTTGTCCCTGTGACCTAGAGCTCTGCTGGTCTACAGGTTTTAGTTCCGAAAGTGGGAATGCCTCCACCAGGAGAAACAACAATGGTTCCATGGAACTGGAATCTAAGACTGTTGCCTGTCACTTTGGGTTACTCATGCCCCTGGTTCAACAAACCAAAAGGGGATTACATTACTGGCTGGGGTGATTGACCCTGACTATCGGGGGAATTAGGACTGCAGCTACACAATGGAAGTAAAGAAGAGTTTTCCTGGAACATAGGAGATACCCTAGGGTGTCTTTTAGTACTACCATGCCCTGTGATTAAAATCAGTGGAAAACTACAACAACCCAATCCAGGCAGGACTACCAATGGCTATGAAACTTCAGGAATGAAGGTTTGGGTCACCCCACCAGGCAAAGAACCATGGCCAGCTGAAGTGCTTGCTGAGGGTAGAGGGAACATGGAATGAGTACTGGAAGAAAGTAGTGATAAATATGAACTATGACCACATGATTGGTTACACTAATTAGAGTAATTAGTGTAATGCTGTTTTGTTCATGTTATAGTATTTAATTTATAAGATATCAAGTTTAAGAATGAATATTACCCAAGGACTTGCACCTTATTCTGGGGAGATTTAATGTGTTTTCGGTTGTATGTAGGACAGTTGAGTATTGTTAGGTAAGGAAAAAAAATGTCTTTTATTGTTTTTTATTATTATTGTTTTTTATTTAGAAATTAGGTATTGTTAAGGTGATGTGTATAGCTGCCAAATTGACAATGGGTGGACTGTCATGGTTAGGTTCATGTGTCAACTTGGCCAGGTGGTGAAACCCATTTATCTGTTTGGGCAAGTGCTGTCCTGTCTGTTGCTATGAGGACATTTCATAGAATTAAATCATGATCACATCGACTGCATCCACAGCTCATTCTGTTTGTAATCAGCCAAGGGGAGTGTCTTCTGCAGTGAGTGACGCTTAATCTAACCACTAGAAGCCTTTTAAGGAGGATTCAGAAGAGACCAGCTCTCTCCCTGCTTCAGCTGGTGAGCCTTTCCTGTGGTGTTCATCCAGACCCTTCATCGGAGTCATCAACTTCACACCCTGCTTTACAGATTTTGGACTGTATATTCCCATGGTTACGTGAAACACTTTTTTTTTTTTTTTTTTAAAGGAAAGACAGAGAGAAGGAAGGAAGGATAGAAGTAAGGAAGGAAGGAAGAAAGGGAAACATCTTTAAACATTTTCTTGTTTTATTGTATTCTGTTTCTCCGTTTTTGTTACATGGGCTGGGGCCGGGAATCGAACCGAGGTCCTCCGGCATAGCAGGCAAGCACTTTGCCCGCTGAGCCACCGCGGCCCGCCCTACGTGAAACACTTTTATAAATTTTATATCTACAGATATTTCCTGCTGATTCTGTTTCTCTAGAGAACCCTGACTAATACAATAACTTTTTAACAGAGTTTTTCATGTTTAGTTTTTTGACTCACCTAGAGTTTTATTTAGTAAATTGTGTGACCCTTGACTTAAGTTCTTATTCTTTTGAACCTATTCTGTTTGAACCATTTTTCTTTAATTGATTTAATATTGTGTGATTTTCATGAAATTTTAAAACTCTTAGGGTAAATCTACAAGCTTCGTTAAAAATATATATTATTAAGTATTTGTGTCCACTTTACTCTTTCAGATAAATTTTTTATTCCCATGTATCAAATTCTATAAAGTATTTACCAAGAGTTTTAATTGGCCTTAGTATTATATCTTTATATTAAATTAGAGCAGGGATAGAGAGAACTAAAATTTACCAAGTATTTCACAGATATGCTAATAAGCACATTATGCACACATTTCAATCATTTGCCAAGTTAACTGAATTTAGTAATCCAGCTAGAAGTATAGTTCTTCATTTATTTACATCTTCGTTTAATCCTTGCTTGAACTTTCACTTCAAGTGACTCTTTTGTTGTAAGCAAAATTAATAGATAATAAAATTGAATCTATGTACTAATTATAAATTTTACTTATTTTTAAATTATCTTAATGTTTTTAAGCTGCTTATCATTGCTATTTAAGAATAGTTTTGCCCCCAATTTAATTAGTTTCTTACTACTTTACTAAATATACTTGTTATTTGTAATTATTCTAGGGTTTATGTCCTTAGGTTTATTTTTTTTTCAATGTTTTTTTAAAATTCAAAGATAATGGTGTGAAGGAAGATTTTTGATTTTTGTGTAATTGTGCCTATAATTTATAATTTTATAGCCAATAATAATAAAATTAGATAATCCTTAAAAAAGCCAGTCACATTCTTATTTATTAAATAAGCCTGTGTGCCTAAATCCTGTTTCTTCGCAAAACTGAATCAGCCAGTTTTATATTTAAGGCTGTCATGGTTAGGTTCACATGTCAACTTGGCCAAGTTGTGGTACCTATTTGTCTGGTTGGGCAAGTGCTGGCCTGTCTGTTGCTGTGAGGACATTTCATAGAATTAAATCATGATCATGTCAGCTGCATCCACAGCTGATTCCATTTGTAATCACCAAAGGGGAGTGTCTTCTGCAATGAGTGATGCTTAATCTAATCACTGGAAGCCTTTAAAGGAGGACTCAGAAGAGACAGGCTCTTCCTGTTTTGACCGGCGAGCCTCTCCTGTGGAGTTGGTCCAGACCCTCCATCGGAGTCGACGGCTTCACAGCGTGCCATGCAGATTTTGGACTCTGCGTTCCTGTGGTCATGTGAGACACTTTTATAAATTTTATATTTGTGAGTGTTCCCTGTTGATTCTGTTTCTCTAGAGTACCCTAACTAATACAAAAGCCTAGAGTCTTAACTAATTTAAGGAACAGCTTGGAGACTGAAGAGCAAGTGGGATTTTTGGTGGAGCAGGGACAGCAAGTCCAGTGCTCCACAGTTGTTGAGTGCAGGGCACATGGCGGGTGGACCTGACCCTGTAAGGTAAGTGCTCCACAGTCGGTCAGTGCAGGGCACGTGGCGGGTGGACCTGACCCTGTAAGGTAAGTGCTCCACAGTCGGTCAGTGCAGGGCACGTGGCGGGCGGACCTGACCCTGTAAGGTAAGTGTTCCACAGTCGGTCAGTGCAGGGCACGTGGCGGGTGGACCTGGCCTTCTGAGTTAGGGTGTTGTGAGGCTGCATATGGTAATAGTGAAGAGCAGCAGCTTTGACAGTGCTTGGACCAGGATTTAAACCCTGAAAGACAAAACGCCCTGCGTTGCATGACTCTGCGGACTGAAATTCCAGAAGAGGCACATCTGTAGGGACAAAGAGGAGATCAGGGGTTGCCAGGGCGTGGGGATTCTGGGGAAGTGGGGAGTGGACTGCTAAAGTAGAGGGTTTCTTTTTGGGATGATAAAACTGTTCTGAAACTGTCTGTGGTGATGATTGCACAATTCTGTGAATATACTGAAAACCATTGAATTGTGCACTGTAAATGGGTGAATTGCACTGCACATGAATTATATCTGCATACATCTGTTTAAAGGTAACTTTAAAAAGAATCCCAGGGAGTAGGGACAGGTGACATAGGCTATTGCACTTCCATTTCCTCCTCAGAAAGGAGGTGATGATAGTGCTTACCTAGTGCACACAATAGGTGCTCAATAAATGGCAGGCGTTGTTAACAATGCCCATATAAAGGTGGGGCTCATGAAGGCACCATTACAGAATGGAGAGGGATGTGGTATCCGGAGGTCCACCTGCCTTGACCTGGCCTGACCTCCAGGGACAGCCCCACCTGCTCCCCCAGGGCCCCACACACCGACGCCGTCTGTCTCACCTTGGATACCATCCTTCCTGGGCTGTCAGCTGACAATAGGAGTGTTTCTTTTAATCTAGCCTTGGATTGCTCTGAGGGCTACAATTGAATGTTGAGGCTACTTTCTAAGTTAAAATCCATTAATAAAAAGCAAACTATATACGGTGGCAGAAAACATTCTCTACTCTCTACTTCATTTAATTAATTTTCAAAGTGCTAAAGAATGTGTATTCTGGGGTGGTGAGCCCTGAGGCCAAATGGGCACACTTTTCAAAAGCTAAATAAATTAATAAAATATAATTCCATGGCAGCCCACTAACCTCCAACAGTTACTATAATTCAGAAAATGCTGGAATAAAATTTACTTCTAAATCCTTTTTAAAATGTTCAATACTTTTTTACTCTTTTTTTTTTACATGGGCAGGCACTGGGAATTGAATCCGAGTCTCCGGCATGGCAGGTGAGAACTCTGCCATTGAGCCGCCATTGCCCACCCTCAATACTTTTTTTAATTAAAGAAATTATAGATTTACAGAAACAGCCTGCAGAAAGTACAGAATTCCCATATCTCCCTCCCAGTACACATTCTCAGAAACAGCCTGCAGAAAGTACAGAATTCCCATATCTCCCTCCCAGTACACATTCTCCCCTGTGCTTAACACTTTACACTAACATGGTACCATGATGAGAATTGATGAGACAGTATTATTACCATCATATTATTACCCATAGTCCACAGCTGAGAGTACAGTTTACTATTTATATTGTGCACTTCTATGGTTTTTGAAATTTTTACTCTGACAACACATATACAACCTGAAATCTCTTTTAGCCACATTCAAATATGGCCCTCAGTGGCTGTTAATTCCATTCCCGATGTTGTGTTCACATCACTACCACCCATCACCAAAACTTCTCCGTTGCTCCAAACAGGAAGTCTACACCAAGGAAGCATCAGTTCCCCCCTGCCCACCCAGCCCCTGCTGCCTGAATTCTAGTTGCTGATTCTGTAAACACACATATTCTAATTATTTTATATGCATGAGATCATATACTATGTGTTCTTTTGGGTCTGGCTCATTTCATTCAACATGATGTCATCAAGGTTCACCCATTTGCAGCATTTATCAAACTTCATTCCCTTTTATGGCTGAATAATAGTCCACTGTATATATATATCCACCTATGTGGTAGGACTCTAGGACTGTACACCAGGGTTATCGATAATCTACTAATTAACCCTCTTTGGGGAGCAATTACTTCTGGACAGTTAGGAATACATCAGTTTATCCATCATTTGCTGCTGGACACTTGGGTGCTGCCGTCTTTGGCCCTTGTGAATAATGCCCCTATGCCCATCAGTGTGCAAATATCCCTTTGAGTCTCTATCTTTAGTTCTTGTGGCTGTATGTCTAGAAGTGGGATTTCCTGGTCATATGGTAATTCTATGCTTAAATTTGTAGTCTTGTAAAGAAAGCGCCTACCAAATACGTGAAGATTAATTGCTTATGGTAGCCAAGGGAAAACTATTTTAAGATGATTGAGAAGCATTTAGTTACTACAAACAGTAACGATACTGATAAAATCTGTTGTGGAACCATCGATGAATGGATTAACTTTGTGTGTGAGATGCCTAAACTGCAGTTTTTCTGCTTGAGTCTCTCCCAGGATAGAAAGAACATGAGGCTAGCTCCCCAAATGAAGTGTGGATCATGTGTGAGAGCTCAGAAGAGAGCAATGTTGGATTTCTGGAGGCCAGTCATGACAATGAAAGCTGACATTTTTGGAATCCTACTGAGTGGCTGGTCTTGGACAGCCTGGCTCTAGAAGGCTCAGCCCACAGCAAATGGGACACCATCTCATACCCAACATTGCAGGGAGGAGCTAGGCTGAGTTCTTTGTTTATGGAACAAGGAGTTCTCCACAATGCTTACTCAGAAAGGAGGGCTCCACCTCCCTGATTGTGAAATAAGAATGAGAAGCTCAGACTATATGAACTTGCTGATATGTATTCCCAAAGTACCAGGGTAGACATGATTTTTCAGGGAAATTGGTAGAAATAAGCTTTATAAAATGTAGGAATATCATTGGTAAAAGTTTCTTGAGACCTCAGATATATGAGGAATTAGTAAGTGAGCCTCTTAGTAGTGACAAATGAGTCCTGGCTTCCTATTTGGGCTACCTGTCCCTGGGCGCTGAGCAAAACTGTAGATGAGTTTATTAGTTATGGACTTGGGGATGGAAGGAGCCCTAAAAGAGGGACTTGCAACACAGCGACAAACTGGCAATCCAGGCACCAATCCCAGACCAAAGTAGGATGTATGAGCCCACAGAAAGCAGGCGGTGGGCTTTTTGGCCAGGATGCTAGTTTGGTGGCTGGAGAGGCGCACCAAACATAGCATAATCCACATCTCAGGATTGCCTTTGGCTGTCTCTAGAACTTTTTTAACAAAATGGGAAAGGTGAGTAGGATGTCAATACCAGGAGATGTATTCCTAACTGATCAAGGAACTAATTGCTCCCCAAAGAAGGCTAATTAGTAGATTACTGATAACCCCGGTGTACAGTTCTAGAGTCCTACCACATAGAGTCCTGTCCTGAAAAACAACCAGCAAAGATTCATTTAGTGTCCGCCATGTGCCAGGCACTGCACCAAGCATCTTTCATATATAGTATTACATAATTCTCACAATACTTTTATCAAACATGCATCATTATCTTCAGTTTGCAACTCACATAACAGAAAGTCAGAAAACCTACTTAATTTGCTTGACCAAGGTTGGTCACGGGGCTCCTATGCAGCAGTGTCCCTGCAATTCTTGGACTGTTGACTCCTCTTCACTTTCATTTATTTTTTTAATGATTAGATTGAGGAAATGGATCAATAGGCATATAAAAGGAATGTGGAAGAGCCGGTGAACATGGAACGGGCTTAATGACAGAATTAGTGTCCAAAAGAATTTGAATAGGTTGGAGCAAATTTAATCAGAGCACATTAAACAGGATGCACGCTGCTCATGAGATTGATTCCCACACCAGCTGCTTGAGCAGTGCGGCTTAGCAGCTGCACGAGCTCAACGTGACTCACTGGTGTGACATAGCTGCCCTGGAAGTGAATGAAAATGCATGCCACGTTGGTAGAAATCTAATATTCTTGGCAATGGCCTAGATTATTTTGTTTTATTTTGGCCAGGCCATATCTAGAGTCTGAGAAATTCTGGGAAGCACACCTTTGGAGAGGCACTAACCAGGCCTGTGAAAGGACCTGATACATTTTCCTTTCATTCTTTCAACAAATACTCTTCTGAGTGCTTACTGTGTGCTGGGCATTGTGCTGGGCACGGAGGAAATGGCAATTTACAGTGCAACCCTCTTGTAGATCATGTTCTTACTGGGGAGGCAAAAAACAGACAAATGACCAAATGTATAGTATGATATCAGGACGTGATAAATGCTAGGAAACAAAGTAGAGGAAGGGGATAGAGCCTGGGGCGGGGCTATTTCAGATACATTGATCAGGGAAGGCCTGCTCTCTGAAGAGTGGTCATTTGATCAGAAACCTGAACTAAATAAAGGAGGCATCATGTGAACAAATAGAAGAAAAACTTCCAGGTAGAGGTAAATGCAAAGCCTAGAGGTAGGAGCGCACTTCCTGTGGTTTGCAACCCCCTGGGAAGCCAGTGTGATTTGTAAGCAGGAGGGGAGGCAGGAGGGAAAGCAGGGTTCTGGGCTGCCCCAGAGGCCAAAGGAATACAGAATTCTCAGCATGACAGAGTGGACAACATGAGGGAGAGGAGAATGAGCACCGACCACTGGGTTTGGCCACGTGGAGGTCCTCCGTGGCCTTGTAGCATCTTATCAGAATTAACTGAAAGAGGCTGGAGACGTTTAGCCTCGGGCGGAAGTCTTCCAGCCGTGCAGTAACTATGGGTCACCTGAAGGCCTCCTGACATCCAGGCTCCAGAGACATGGAGCTCTGAATGTTCATTCTTAGCTTTAAGATTTTCTTTTCCGTCCTAAAGTTTGTAAAGTGCTGCTCTGTGGACTGTTAGCTGACCTGAAATATTTAAAAAGCTGTTCTTGTGTAGCAGAGGCTAACAGTGGGCTGATTTTGACTAGGTACAAGATGAAGCGCAAGCGGTGGCCCTCTGAAAGTAGGAGTTGTTTCTGACAGCGACAAATTCTCTTCCATTGCAGCAGAAACTTTTATGGATAACCACTTTTGGACAGGTGATTTGGAGGGAATTGGAACACTGTGTGGGATGGGAAGAGTGTTGCGTTGCGCTCAGTAACCTTCTAGCCCCGAGACTCCGTTGAGATGTGAGCAGTGGATACGAGCCCCTGCTCCAGAAGCCAGAGGAACCCCAGATCCAACTGCCCTTTCTGGTGTCTCATTCTGACTTTGAAAATGCAGGAAGAGGCATTTCTATTTGACATGTCCATGAAACAACATGTATTAATTGAAGGAAAGGGACAGAATGAAAATTTTACTGAATAATGGAAATGAAAGGAAATGTTAGTAATTGAGAACGTTTCCATCACAACATATGATGAATATCCTGGAAGACAATTCCCTTGCCATTGTTGGATTTATTATTATTGTTGTTTTGTTATCGTTATTAAATTAGAGCAAAAATACGAAGTCAGAACAGTTATCTTGAATTTGTTAGCAAATGAGTTGCCAAATTTAGTGTCACACAATTAGTGCGGGGGGCTCTTTTCCCTGTGTGCAGCAGAGGGGCAGGCTGCGGGAGTCCGCAGTTGTTGTAGCATATGCTCACCACACAGCTGTGGGGGCAAACGTTGCCCACCCTAGGGTTATAACCCCCTTCTCTAAATTACTGTTTACTGATGTGGGAGAAAAGGGCTCCTGGCATAGCCCGGTAATTACTCTTGGCACAGCTCAATAATTAATGAAGTGTTAAAAAGCTCCGCTTAAGTCGGAGCATCTGCTGTAGAGGGTGTGTGGGTGCGTGGGTGCAAGGCACTGCCGTGGACGCGGGGTCAGGTGCCGCCGTGGGCGGGGGGCGCGGGCATGCTCAGTCCTCCCGCCTTCCCAGGCGGCCCAGCCTGCAGGTAGCAAAGGGGAGAAGGGGACATTGCTCCCCACATTTTTCAGTTGCTTCCTGAGAACACAGAAGCCTGAGGTGCTAAGATTGTACTTTCTAAGTTTTCTTCTCCCCTGAAATTTATAGGTGGGGCCTTTTAACGTTTTAGAATAAATCTGCGTGTAGACCAATGCCCCTTCTCTCCCTACTGGCTGTAAGGCAGCTCTTGTTCAGTCAGCAGGTTAAAATAATTTAACGAGGATAATGCAGGAAGGACAAATGTTACGGCCACTCGGGTGGCGTGCATCTCCTGAAGTTTTATGGAGGGCCGCAGGCTGGCACCTCGCCTAGTGAATAAGATACAAAGAGTGCTGCAAAATTAACAAAGGGAGGAATAAATATTATTTTTCCCTCAAAGGACCCAGTTTGGAGAAAGCCCAAGGATTAACTCTTTGTGCCTCAGTCTGATTTCACAGCGTGTCACTCCTCACTCTGGTTCTCATCAATCACTGACATGGGGCCGGCCTCCAACGGGCCTGGGGGCTTTCCCAGGGCCTCCCGCTGCTGGCCGGGGACAAGCTGGGCTAGCGGCAGGCCAGTCTCTTAAGCAGAGGCTCCTTGCCACTCTGAGGAATAGAGAAGACTGTTGGGGAAAGGGTGGGGGTCGTCCCACTTGCCCCCACCTTTGTGGCCTCCCCTCACCCATCCCAAAGGTATTTAAGTTCTAGTTCAAACTGAAAGGAAGACGTTGGACTAGATCTGCTTCACTGACGCTGCTGCGGCTTGGTTGGTGAACCCTGCAGATTGTGCTTTCTGTTTTTTCCTTTTTAAAATTCTAGTGTTATGTATGCATATACATTTCTTAATGATCACAATTTCTGTATGCAACAGCTAAGGGGGAGTATGGGCCAAGGAGTGAACCTTGAGAAAGGAAGGAGCAGACTGCCCTGTTCTGTTTTTCTTCTCCTGTTTAATAGGAAACTGGTTACAGGCACATTTTTTTAAATCTCTCAGCAGGAATTGCAAAGTTTTCCCGGTCATTGCCTAGCAACAAAACCCAGCAAAACATTCGCAAAGCAGTTTTTTTTTTTTGCAAGGAAGCCGTCACCGGCTGGCAGAACTGACTTGTGGAAGGCTGGATTTGCCACGGAGGGGAATTGAATGCTTTCTTCTTTATTCCAGGGGATGCTGACATGTGCAGGCTGGATCCCGCTGGAACCAAATTAATGTACATTATAAGAATAAACCATAGTGTCCATTGTGAATGGGAGGTCGAAGGATTCAACAGGATTTGATGATCGGTCAGTTCTCATTGAAACTATTTAAATTGGAGTTTTAAAGCAGTTTTAAATAAGGCAATCTGAGATCGATGTAACTATCCCTTTACATATCCACATATATCCGTAAAGTATTCTGAGTGTAGTATAAGAAACCTAAAGCCTGTCTTTCCTGAAAATAATATTGATAAAAATCCTACCTTACAAGGAGGGAAAATCTGCTTCGATTGGCTTTGATTTCTACTCATAACTATCAGCCAGGCATAATATTTATGACTATTAAGAAACTGTGCCTGTCTGGAATTTGGTTATAATATCCACCTGAAGATCCTGGCCATGGGTCTCTTTCCTTAGAAGAGTAAGAATTTTACAATAAGACCCTTTTGCTTTGTCATGTACTTTAGAACTAAAAGACAGAATCTAAACACATCTTATTTCACTTTTTTTTTTTCCTGTAGTAGATAGTCCTATGTGGAGGCTGGAGTATATTAAACCAAACAATCCAGGAACCAGGAACTTGAGTTTTAATCCTCAGATAGGGACTACCGACTTTATACTTCAATATCAATCCTGAGGGAAGCTCTTTAGCTCAGTACTTCGTGAAGAAAGCAAGAGGATATGATGCATGTGACTGATTCCTTACTCTGCAGAAGGAACTTCTTAACATTTGTTACGCATATACACTGTATGTGCATTAGATGTTTGGATGTAAAACGTGTTCTCACATCAGGCTTGCTTGCTAATGAACTAGTGGGAATCAGGGACTTGTGGTGGGGAAAAGTGCCGTCCTCCAGTTCAGATTCCTTTCTGTGTGTCCTGTACGCTTGGTGTGAACTGGGGTGCCAGCTTTGGGTTTCATATCCTGCACTGCTAATGACGTAATTGTTTTGAGCATGTGCCCATGTACCTGTTTGAGGGGCGGTCTCTAAGAACGAGCCCTTCTCAGCTCATTTCTGGGAAAGCTTTGCTCCCCACCCCCACCCCTCCATTATGCGCTGTGACATGTTGGCCGTCTACCTTATTTGTTAATGGCAATGGGTGAGTGGTGCTGCCTCCCTCCGTGTCTCTTTAGGCTGACTGCTTGTTGATGGCGTTCTTGGCTACGATGCGATTAGCACCTGCTGCGGATGGAGAGGCTATGCCCTGAGTCCTCGCTACCTGCCTGTGAGCTGAGGACCCACAGCCCCGACTTGACCTGAGAGCTGGTTATGAATGGACACTCTCGGGGGCCACCCGGAGCCACTGAACCAGAGTCTGCGCTGTAGCAAGCTTGAGATGATTTGTAGACACGCTGACGTTTGAGGAGCACTGTAAATCTTTCTGGCTTGATGATTCACTTCTTTATTCTATTGGCAGTGCTGGCTGAAAACGGACCTGTGTCAGGCCAGGAAGTGTTCCCTCACCTCGACATTACTGGGGTACACTGAGAGGCAGAGTCTGGGTATAACAAAGCAACTTGAGAAAAAGGGAGACGAGGCAGGCATTAAGTGGTGTGCAAGGGAGGAAAGCCAGTGATTCCACACGACAGGTGGACAACCAGATAATTTTCTCTTCTCTGGATTCCTATCTTGGAGAAAGTTCTTTGTTTTGTCTTATAGCTATTTCTATACATAGGATGCTTGATGTTTTATTTGTTAGATAAGGAACTTGCTGAGGAGGCAAAATACTCATATTTATTCTTTCTGTATCCCTAGACCAGTGTTTTGGTTTTTTTTAGAAAACTTCTTTTATTGTGGTAGATGATTTAGAGCACAAAATTTCCCATTTTAACCACACTGAAGTGTATAATGCAGTAGTTTGAATTATATGCATAATATTATATTACATCACTGGCATCCATCACCCCTCCTTCTTCATCACCTCAAACAGAAACTATTTACCCATTAATCCACAACGGCCTCTACTGTTATCTATACACCACCATCAGTCTCTATGAAATTTGCTTTGTCGAGGTCTTTCATATAAGCTAGATCATATGATATTTGTTTTCTTGTGTCTCATTTATTTCATTCAACATAAGGTTCATCCACATTGCAACATGCATCAAAATTTCATTCCTTTTTATGCCCCCAAAGATTCCATTGTATAGATAAAGCACATTTTGTTTATACATTCATCCATTGATGGACACTTTGGTTACTTCTGTCTTTTGGCAATTGTGAATAATTTTGCTATAAACATTGATGGACAAATATCTGTTTGAGTCTCTGCCTTTGATTTCTTGGGCTATATAACAAGAAGTGGGATTGCTGGGTCATATGGCAATTCTATTTTCAACTTTCTGAGGAACCACCAAACTGATTTCCACTGTGGTTGTGCAGTTCTACAGCTCCACCAGAAATGCATGAAGGGTCCCCATTACTCCACATCCTTGCTAACACTTTATTTTCTGTTTTTTAAATTATAGCCATCCCAGGGGGTGCAAAGTGCTATCCCGTTGAGGTTTAGCATGCATTTCCCTAATGACCGATGATATTGAGTCTCTTTTTGTGTACTTATTGGCTACTTGTATATCTTCTTTAGAGAAATGTCTACTCAAGTCCTTTGACCATTTTTTAATTGTCTAGCACTGTTGTTGTTTTTTCTTTAAATAAAAGTAGAAGCTCAGTAATGGATGGTTGAATTGAATTAGTAGCACATGCCAATAGACACAATATGTTTAAAAAGATCATGGAATTGCTCTTTCTGGGGAAGATAGGGAGGAACTTGATAATGACCTAACATGAAGCTTGGAAGAGAAAGTCTGCTTTAGCAACTCTAGGCATTTTATTTATACTATAATGGCATACAGTCTGGTCCAAATGGATCCTTCCTGGAGTGAAGCTACCAAAGAGACCAGATCTTCAAGGCCATTATGAAAGGTAGCAAAATCTTGGGGCATCCTTCAGTTTTATTAATAGCCCCCTGGCCATTCAAGGAACAGATTCTCACCCACAGTGGTCCCAAAGGAAGAACTTCTAAAAGAGGAGGAGATACTATCTCAATGGTTTCATGAAATCTATTAATTCTTCTAGTAAAGGGTCAAAAACCCACAAACACACCCAGAGTTGAAATCTAGGAGAAACAGAGGAAAGGGTTTGCTATACATGAAGAAGATTGACATTTTGAAAGCAGTTTACAAGTGCTGGACATTAAAGAATGTATTGCTCTTTGCATATTAGTTACCAAAAAGATATAGATATTCCAGTAGAATTGTTGGTTGTGGAAAACTTCAAAAATCTAATCCAACCCAGATTTTATGATTCCTAGTCTACCCAATAGATTATACAGATGATGTGCTGCCATTTTGGGATGTGTGTGAAATAGTCTATTAATATTTATACACAATTTTACAACATTTGTGAGGGGTAATGTGATTAGGGTCTCAGTTGCATCACACCCACATCCAGGCTTATGTGATAGGTTGAAAATTTACTTTGGTAGTTGAAAAAGTAGAAATAATAATTCTGTCATGCACAATATTAAGAACGTGTACTGGGAAAGGAAACTAAACAGGCAACTTTGTTTCACATCCTGGTAAAAAAGAGGTACCAGTACATTGAAAGGTTTACACAAATTACTGCATACATTTGGCTTAAAAACAATAGATGGCCAGATGGGAATTTTATCCTCGTGTAATGGAGGTGTAAGTTTCTTTAAAGGGGAAAAAATGTAATTACACAAAAAGGTATAGTTAAAAAAGAATGAGAGTTGTGTGGGTTTCAACAGCATGAAATTTCGTTTATAGCTAAAGGCAAATTTATCACTTAATTAGTAATTCTGACACAGGTAAAGGGGAAGGCAGCTGCTTTTCTAGGCCTTTTATGCCTCACTGGTCTCCGGTAACCAGATGGCATTGTTGTTGTTGATGGATGAGCAGAGATGTGGGAGAGTGCCTCCCGCCCCAACGCCTTCAAACTGCAAACCCAGATTAGAAATATCTCGAGAAGTGAGCTTTCCCCTGTGGATACCCAGATCTGGTTGCAATGGGGTGCAAGGCTGGAGCTGAACCTTTGTCTCCTGACTCTCCTCACAAATGTGTCTGGGAGACATTGGAATTTGTAGGTAAATGAGAAGTTGCACATGCTAGTCAACTTTGTTTAGAAAAACTCCTAATTACAGAATTGTTGTATATATTTGTAAAACTACAAGAAATGGTATTTACTTATGTAGCATTTTAGAGTTTTCCATTTACTTTTTTTATCCATCATTTTAGTGAATGCTCACAATAACTCTGTGGAATTAGTCAGCACTGAGATTGTTATTTCTACTTATCAGATTGAGAAACTGAGGTTCAGAAAAGTGAATTTGGTTGATCAACTTCTGCAAAGCTGATTACATATTAGCTTTAAAACCTACAGATAGTGCTTCCTCTAAAGAACAAAATATGCATGGCCAACAGGTAGATGAAAAGATGTTCAAGCCCACTAGTAGTCAGGGAAATACAAAGTAAAATATCAAGATTATTATAACCAATTTGGTAAAACTGATGAGAATTAGTAATATTCACTGTTGGCATATACATAAATATGCTGCTGATGGTCATGTAAACAGATGTGGATTTAATAATTTTCATAACTCCTTCAAATGGCAATTCTACTAATAATTCATCCTGCAGTAAAGCTTATCATAAAGATATATGTACAGTGATGTCATCAACATAGCAGCGAAAGACATCCCATGAGAAAAACTTCTAAGAGTGAATAGAAGGACAAATCCCACTTACAACTCTGGAGGACAATAGAGATAGGAGAAGGACACAATGAATGCTGAATCAAGGTTACAGAAAAAGAATAGGTGGGAGAATTCTGTCCTGGAAGCTGGCTGTTTCTCGCTGCTCTCTCCCTTTCATTTGGTCCCACAGACTAGAGGTTACGCCCAGGCAGCGTGGGCAGGGTCCCTCCCACTGCAGACTAGACTGTGCAATGACTCACAGCAGCAAAGAGCTCCACCTGTGTCCAGACCCAGGAACTTACATCTGCAGATACCCAGGGCAGAACACAAGTCACAGAGGAGTGCTGCAAACTAAAGTCTCCCAGGGGGGAAATAAAGAGGAAAAATGACCAGATAGAAAGATTGGAAAAGAAGAAAGAATCAAATCAGAGACTTCAAAACTGAAGAACTAGAAAAAGAAGAGCAAACTAAACCCACAGTGAGCAGAAGGAAGGAAATAACAACAACAACAAAAATACATTAGAGATAATGAAATAGTACAAACAAAAACAATAGAGAGAATCAACAAAACCAAAAGTTGGTTCTTTGAAAAGAGCAATAAAATTGACAAATGTTTAGCTAGACTGAGAAAGAAGAAAAGAGAGAGGACGCAAATGATTAAAATCTGTAATGAAAAGGGAGGCATTACTACTGAACCCACTGAAATGAAAAGGAGTATAAGAGGATACAATGAATAACTATAGCCCAAGAAAATTTTAACCTAGATTAAATGGACAAATTCCTAGAAATAAACGTTACTTAAACTGACTCAGGAAGAAATGGAAGATATGAGCATTTATATAATTAGTAGAGATTGAATCAGTCATCAAAACCTCCTAACAAAGAAAAGCCCAGAACGAGATGGATTCACAAGTGAATTCTACTAATCATTTTAAGAAGAACTAATACCAATCATGCTCAAACACTTCCCAAAAACTGAAGCAGAGGGAATATTACATAGCTCAATCTGTGAAGCCAACATCACTCTAATACCAAAGCCAGAAAAAAGGACCATAAGAAAAGAAAATTACAATCCCTCTAATGAATATAGATTCAGAAATACTCAACAGAAAGTTTGCAGATCAAATCCAACAGTACATCAAAATAATTAAACACCAGGATCAAGTGGGTTTTATCTCAGGTATGTAACGGTGGTTCAACATAAGAAAATCAATTAATGTAATACAATACAAAAATTAAATGAAGAGGAAAAAACCTGTGATCATCTCGATTGATGTAGAAAGGCATTTGACAAAATTCAGCATCCTTTCTTGATAAAAACACTTAGAAAAACAAGAATAGAAGGAAACTTCCTCAATATGATAACGGGCATGTAAGGAACCCCCACAGCTAACATCATGCTCGATGAAAGGCTGAAAGTTTTCCCACTAAGATCTAGAACAAGACAAGGAAACCCATGGTCACCACTGTTATTCAACATTGTACTGGAAGTGCTAGCTAAAGTAATTAGGCAAGAAAAAGATATAAAAGGCATTCAAATTGGAAAGGAAGAAGTAAACTTTCACTATTTGCAGGTGACATGATCCTATACATAGAAAGTCTCAAAAAATTGACAACAGTTGTACTAGATTTAATAAATGAATTCAACAAAGTAGTGAGGTACAAGACCAACATGCAAAAATCTGTAGGTTTTTATATACTAGTTAATGCACCAAGCTGAGGAGGAAATCAAGAAAAAAAATCTCAATTATAATAGCAACCAAAAGAGTAAAATATGTAGGAATAAATTTAATAAAGGATGTAAAGCATTTGTACACAGAGAACTACAAACATTGCTAAAAGAAACCAAAGAAGATCTAAATAAATGGAAGGACAGTTTGTGTTCTGTAAACAGAATCATTTCTGTAGAAATGATTTATAGACTCAATGCAAAGCCAATCAAGATTCTAACAGCCTACTTTGCAGAAAAAGAAAAGCTAATTATGACGTTTATTTGGAAGGGTATGTGGCTCCAAATAAGCAAAACATTAAAAAAAATATTTTTGTCACATCTTCACACACATACAGTCCATACATGGTATACAATCAATGGCTCACAATATCATCACATAGTTGTGTATTCATCACCATGATAATTTTTTTAGAACATTTCCATTACTCCAGAAAAAGAAGTATAAAAGAAAAAAGAAAAAACTAATACATTCCATGCCCCTTATCCCTCCCTCTCACTGACCACTAATATTTCCACCTACCCAATTTATTTTACCCCTTATTCCTCTTATTATTTATTTATTTTTATCCTTATTCTTTTACTCATCTGTCCATACCCTAGATAAAAGGAGCATCAGACACAAAGTTTACACAATCACACAGTCACCTTGTAAAAGTTATATATTTATACAATCATCTTCAAGAATCAAGTCTACTGGAACACAGCTCAACTGTTTCAGGTACTTTCCTCCAGCCACTCCGATACACCATAAAGTAAAAAGAGACATCTATATAATACATAAGAGTAACTTCCAGGATAACCTCTCAATTCTGTTTGAAATATCTCAGCCACTGAAACTTTATTTTGTCTCATTTCTCTCTTCCTCCTTTTGGTCAAGAAGACTTCCCCAATCTCATGATGCCGGGTACCAGCTTATCCTGGAAGTTCTGTCCCATGTTGCTAGGAAGATTTATACCCCTGGGATTGACAAAAGCATCTTGACAAGGAAGAATGAAGTTGGAGGACTCATACTTCCTGACTTTAAAGCATACTAGAAAGTTGCAGTGGTCAAAACAGCATGGTACTGGCGCAATATTAACAAATGGAATCAAATTGAGAGTTCAGAAATAGGCCCTCACACTTATGGTCAGTTGATTTCTTTCTTTCTTCATTTATTTTTTATTGTTCAATTGTTTTTTGACAAGGCTGCCAGACCTACTTAATTGGGAAAGAATAGTCTGTTCAATAAATGGTGCTGTGAGGCCTGGAAATACATATGCAAAAGAATGAAATAGGACTCTATCTCACACCATTTACAAAAATTAACTCAAGGTGGATCAAAGACCTAAAGGTAAAACCAGGACTATAAAACTCTTAAAAGAAAATTTAGGGAGGCATCTTCAAGATTTTGTAGTAGGCAATATTTCCTTAAACTTTACCCCCAAGCCAAACATGAAACAAAAAATAGATAAATGAGACCCCCTCAAAATTAAAAACTTTTGTGCATCAAATGACTTTGTCACAAAAGTGAAAAGACAACCTACTCAATGGGAGAAAATATTTGGAAACCACATATCCAAGAAGGGTTTAATATGCAGAATATGTATAAATAAATTTTATTCAACGGTAAAAAGACAACCCAATTTAAAAATGTACAAAAGACTTGAATAGACATTTCACCAAAGAGGATATACAAATGGCTAAAAAGTATATGAAAAGATGCTCAACATCATTAGCTAGTAGGGAGATGCAAATCAAAATCCAAAATGAAATATCATTTCACACCTACTACACTGGCTACTATTTAAAAAACAGAAAATTACAAGTGCTGGAGAGGAGGTGGAGAAATAGGATCACTCATTTATTGCTGGAGGGAATGTATAATTGTGCTGCTGCTGTGGAAGACAGTTTGGCATTTCCTCAGGAAGTTAAATATAGAGGCACCATACCTGGCAATCTTGGTACTTGGTATATACCCAGAAGAATTGAAAGCAGAGATCGAACAGATATTTGCACAACTGTATTCAAAGTGGCATTATTACAATTGCCAAAAGATGTAAGCAATGCATTTGACCGCCAATTGATGAGTGAATAAACAAAATGTGGTGTATATATAAATATATACAACAGAAGTTTTTCAGCTGTAAAAACGAATGAAGTCCTGAAGCATACAACAACATGGATGAATCTTGAGGACATTATGCTGAGTGAAATAAGCCAGGCACAAAAGGACAGATATTGTATGGGCTCACTGATAAGAACTAATCATAATAAGCAAACTCATAGAGTTAGGGTCTAGAGTATAGATTACCAGGGGATAGACTGGGGTAGACAATGGGAAGTTGTTGCTTCATTTGTAAGAAATTTCTGTTTGGGCTGATTGTAAAGGTTAGGGAATGGGTGATGGTGGATGGTAGCACATTACTGTGAGTGTAAGCAACAGCGCTGAGGTATGTGTGTGAATGTGGGTGAAAGGGGAATTTTTGGGTTGTGGATGTTACTAGAATGAAAGTTAAAGGATAAAACATGGGACAGTGTAACACAGTGAGCCCTGCTGTGGATGATGTACTGGGGTTAACAGTACAAATATAAGCATGTTTTCTCATGAATTATAACATATACCACATTAACAGGGTGGTATATGGGGAAAAGACACCTTTTGTAAACTATGGGTTATAGTTAATGGTACTATTTAACATTCTTTCATCAATTGTTTCAAAGGCACCACAGTAATATCAATATTGACACAATGGGGGGTATATGGGAACGTTGCAGTTTTTACATGACTTTTCTGTAAACCCGTATTTCTCTAAATAAAAATAAAGGAATAAAAAAAAATTATCCTAAGTGAAAGAAACCAGACACAGAGTACTATATAGTATATGATTCCATATATATAAAACATAAATATAAAGAAATCTGTGAAGACAGAAATAGTGGTATGTAGGAATGGGGAAGGATCGAGTGATTGAGAGGTGACTGCTAAGAGTATGGGGCTTTTCTTTTTCGAGTAATGAAAATATTCTAAAGTAGATTGTGGTGATGGCTACACAACTGTGAATATGCTAAAAGGCATACCTTGTGCACTTTGGGTGGATTGTATGATATGTGAATATATCTCAATAAAGCTGGTTTAAAAAAAGACATACATACATTGTTGTCCATTGTTTATAGTTACAAAAAACTGGAGACAACTCCCATTGATTTGAGAATGATGAAATGAATCATGATATATATCTATTAGAAAATGCAATGAAATTACCTTAGAAAGAATACATGTACTGATACAAAAACTTCCTAGACATATTAATAAGTAAATAAAACAAATTACACAATACATATAATCCCATTTATGTTTTTAAAAATGCATACGCATTATATATATATGCACAAACTACATATGCCTAGACATAGGGGTCTGCAGGAAAACAAATTAAAATCTGGTTACCAGTGGCGAGAAGGGTGGTACTGCAAAATTGACCGATAGAAGAAATGTTACATTTGCTCTCCTTATTTTTATATTATTTGATTTTTAACAAGAAATTATTTGTACATTGTATAATATATATAAATATATTCCTAGCTCCTTCTGTCTGATTACTAGTGCTCAGCAAGAGTACCTGACTCTGCATCTCTGCTCCTTTCATGCAGGGGAAGGCCCTGACCCTCACCTCTTAGGATCACTAGGATTTCCTACCTCTGCATGTGACGAATCGCCATCAATCCATATACATAATGCTACACTATATATATATATATTTTCACTTTGCTATTCCAGTGGCTTCAAACGACTTTGGGCAACAGGAATTATATTTGGAAGCCCAACGCATGGGAGGGTGATAGTGGAGCTCCCTCAGTTGAATTCGAGGATTCTCTCTGGACTTTGTCGCCCTCTCTAGAGGTCCAGGCTCTCCTGAGCTGCCTCCAAAAAACTCCCAGGCCTCCACAGGGCAGTTTGAAAACTATTGATGTCATGCCATTTTATACTCAAAGAAACAGGAGTCCAGCAATGTGAAGTGATTCATCTGATATTACAAAAATGCTAAGTGGAGACCTAGCCAAGGAAGCCAGATATGCTGAGCCCAGTTCTACTTTCTTTTCTATTAGGGTGTTTCACCTTTTAGGCAACTCCAATTACCTTTGATTTTCCAGCCGTTTTCAAAACCAGGGAGAGCAAATAGCATTTCTGCAAACATTTCATAATCCTCCTTGCTTCTTCCCAATACATCTCTTCTTTGTGTCTTCTTGATCGTTTTCTTCTCACTCTGATCTTACATAGGTGAGTCCTCGCAGAGAGGTTGAGATGAAGAGTTCAGAAGTCCTCACAGTGAGATGTGAGGAGCTGCTCGGTTGCTTGCTGGTGCACCAGGCGATACAGCCGAGACACGGCGTGGAAGCCGCCCCCTCTAGCAGGCTCAGTGCACACAGGGGTGCTCGCACATCCACAGGAAGCCCGAGCGACTCTGTGCATTCCTCAGGCTTACACCTCCGACAAAAGACCTTGTACACTTCTCATGTTTTTCCTTTCACAACCTTCTGTAAATGATAAAATGGGTGACTTTTGTGTGTACCTCTCAAACACACACCCAAAGACTAATTTCTTAATTATTTTATTTTAAGTATTCCAACTGGCTAAAGACTACAAAGCAATTTTCAGTTTCCTTGTACTATGCTATTTTTGGAAGTGAGGAGGTAAAACATGGTCGTGGTAACTCATGTCATTTTGAAATGTCCACACGGGCTCACCGGACTTCCACCCTGAGCCACTGGGACGCCTGGAGCTGGCATGGGAACCTGCCGGTCCAGTCGGTAGCCCCTCCTGTCCTCGTTTTGACGAGGGGGTGCTAAGCATTGACCGATGGCCACCAGTTTTCACCCACTTCAGAACCGTAGGTGAGTCACAGGTTTACGGTGGTGTCTTCAGTATTTTCTAGGTGATAAGCGCATTTTCAACCACAGCAAATGTATCAGCGTCCTAGGGTTGTGTAAACAAATGATCACAAACTGGGTGGTTTAAAGGAACAGTTCTGTAGGTGGAATTCCAGCACCATGATGCCTGCAGCTCCCACTGCTAAGGCTCAGCAGAGTCTGTTTTTGCCGCCACTCTCCTTCTAGCTGCCAGGGCAGCGCCGTCCGTGCGTCGTTGGCTGGAGATGCACCACTGCAGTCGCCACTTGACTTTCCGTGGATTCCCCTGTGTCCGCACCTCGGCTGCTCAGCTTCCCTCTCCTTAGGAGGGCACCAGACATCGGGTAAAGCCCATCTTAGTCCGTATGAACTTAGCTGGATTACGTCAGCAAAGACTTCACTTCAAATTGAGGTCACATTCACAGAGAGAAGCGCATAGGACCTGAACATATGTTTCTATGGACGCTATTCAACTGACAACAGCAAATCACCCTCAAGTATCATAGAAGTTAACGTCTATTAGAATAATGAGAATCCTAGGAGCAGGATTTGATCTATATCAGGTGGCATAAAATGTTCCATTAATTGTTACCAGCCTGGCTAAAACAAGTGAATCCCTTTAAAATAAGAATGTTTAATACTATTAAATTTATGTACATTTAATATTATAAGTATCATAACCATCAATGTGGTTTGTTAAGTGCCCTTTGTTGGTCATTGAGAGTGAAGGATAAGACTAGCACGCAGGTTGATAAAAATGTGGGAACCCCTGGTCTAGAAAGGGTCTCAATGTTTCAGTCTTATTAAGAAAATACATGAAGTTCAGACCTTCAACATGACATATCAAACATTTGTCTGCTCATTGAACATTACCAGACATGCAAAGAAACGGGAAATGTGACCCATAATCAGAAAAAAAGTCAGTTAATAGAAACAGACCCAGAAATGACATAGATGATTAAATTAGCAGACAAGGACATTTAAAAGACTATTCTGAATATACTCAAGGATGTAACTGAAACAAGAAAATAATGAAAAGAGAAATGCAAGCTTTTAAAAAAAATTTAAATGAAACTTTTAGAGATAAAAATATAAAATTTGAAATGAAAAATTCACTGGGTGGGCCTAATAGCATTGTTCTGGTTTGCTAGCTGCCGGAATGCAATACACCAGAAATGGAATGGCTTTTTAAAACGGGAGTTTAATAAGTTTCTAATTTACAGTTCCAAGGCTAAGAAATTGTCCCAATTAAAACAAGTCCATAGAAATAGCCAATCAAAGGCATCCATCCAGGGAGCGATACTTTGGTTCAGGAAGGCCGATGAAGTACAGGGTTTCTCTCTCAAGTGAGAAGGCACATGGCGAACACAGTCAGAGTTTCTCTCTCAGCTGGAAGGGCACATGGCAAACACGGTATCATCTGCTAGCTTTCTCTCCTGTCCTCCAGTTTCAGAAGCTCCCTGGGAGGCATTTTCCTTCATCTCCAAAGATCACTGGCTTGTGGACTCCCTGCTTCATGGTGCTGCAGCATTCTCTCCTCTCTCTGAATCTCTTTCTCCAAAATGTTTCCTCTTTTATAGGATTCCAGCAAGCAACTCCATCCTCAGTGGGTGGAGACACACCTCCATGGAAACCATCTAATCAAAAGTTACTACCCACAATTGGGTGGGTCACATCTTCATAGAAACAATCAAAATGCTCCCACCCAGCAATATTGAATGAGGATCAAAGGGCATGGCTTTTCTGGGGTCCACCACAAATTCAGACGGGCACAAGCTTATTACACTGGCATTACAAAAATATTAAAAGAGCTTTTCAGGTTGAGGAGATTTAATACTACACAGAAACTAGATTGCACAAAAGAATGAAGAGTACCAGGAATAGAAAATATGGTAAATACAAAAGACTTTGAAATCGTTTAACCTCTTTTAAAATGGAATTTAATGTCTAAAGCAAAAGTATTAGCAATGTGTTAAGGGGTGTATAACATATGTGGAAGCAAACTATAGGCTATCTAACAGAAACACATTTTAATCATAAAGACAGAGATGGACAGGAAGTAAAAGCATGACAAAGGATATATCATGCAAATCTAATAATAAAAAACTTTGAATAGCCATTTATTACAGTTGGTAATGCCAGGCTAATTGTTACCAGAGATGAAGAATGTTGCCATAGATAAAGAGGAAGATTTTAGAATGATTAAAGTGTAAATAAACCAAGAAGAAAAAACAATCCTAAATATGCATGCTCCTAATAATAGAGCTTAAAAATACCAGTGAAGGGGTGCAAGGGTAGTTCAGCGGTAGAATTCTTGCCTGCCATGTGGGAGACGCGGGTTCGATTCCCAGCCCATGTGCTTTCCAAACGATCAAGCAAAAACAAACAAATGAAAAACCAAACCAAACAAACATTCAACAAATGGTGCTGCAATAGGGGGATACTCACATGGAAAAAGAATGAAATGTGACCCCGGCCATACAGCATACAAAGAAAAAAAAATACCAGTGAAAAAACTATCAGAACTAAAAGGACAAAGCGATACATCCAAAATTATAGTTGGAGATTTCAACAACTCTTTCATGGTAATTGCTGGAACATGAAGACAGAAAATCAGAAAGGATGCAGATGATGTAAATAGCACAACTAATCATTTTATCCTTGTGTTTATAGAACATTCCACCCAATGATAGCAAAATGCACATTCTTTTCAAGTGCACATGAAACATTAACCAAGGTAGACCATATTCTGGGCCATAAAACTAACAAATTTTAGAGAAGGAAAATCATGCAAAGCGTGTTTGATGACCATAATAGAATTGAATGCAAATGAATAAAAAAAAAAAGATATCTGGAAAATCACCCAACATTGAGAAATTAAACAACACACTTCTAAATAACTCATGAGTCGAACAGATCACAAAGGAAATTAGAAAATATTTGAACACGTTAATAATGAAAATGCATTTCAAAATTAGTTGGATGCAGGTAAAGCAGGGCTTAGAGAGAAATTTATAGCAATGAATGTGTATATTAGAAAAGAAGAAAGGTTTAGAATCTTCTAAGTTGTCACCCTAACAACTAGAAAAAGAAGAGCAAATTAAACTGTAAAAATAAGAGCAAAGTATGTAGAAAAAGGAAACAAAGATAAGAATGCAATCAATGAATTAGAAAACAATTGAGAAAATCTACAAAATTGTACCTTCATAAACATGCATATGTCACTGTGGAGAGGAAAGAGGGAAACCACTTTTTTATTTACAGGTTGTCATTGCCTTATCTCAAATGCTGTTTTATGTTTGCATATTATCTTGTCTACATAAGGAACTTACTGCCCAGAGAGAGAGCCTGGTGTCTAGGGTAATCAGAACAATTAATCTGTATCTTTTCTTATGCTTGTTTCTCTTTCTTATTTTGACAATAAAAATCCTTACAATCTTCTCAAAAATAAAAGAAAAATGTTAAAGGATATACCATGCAAAAACAAACAAAAATGAAGTGAGTGTAGAATTGTTGATATCAGAATAAAAAGAGTTTAAGGCAAAGGTGTTAATTAAAATGGTGAGGAATCCTACAAACATTAAATGTAACAATCCAGTAAGAACAATATTACAGCCATGAACTTGTGCATACTAAATCAAGAAGAAATCCCATTCATTCCAGGAAATTCATCATATCTCTATCAAAGACTGATGAATTGAGCAGGTTAAAAAAATTTTGAACAAACTCAACATTTTATCTAATATATAGAAATAGACTCCTGTACCCAATAGAGAATACACTATTTTCTTTCTACTGATCTATATGAAATCTATTTTTTAATTTATATTATCCTATGTAGCCAACTAGATGACAAATCTTGTATTTTTTTTTTTTTTGCATGGGCAGGCACCTGGAATCAAACCCGGGTCTCCAGCATGGCAGGCGAGAACTCTGCCTGCTGAGTTACCATGGCCTGCCCTGTATATGTTTTATGAGTTCTTTAAAAATAGACAAATACAGAACACCTGATCAAGAAAATGAAAAAAAGAATGATTCAAATTGAATCAATACCAAGGATAAAAAGGTAGATATAATTACAAATAGAGATTAAAAAAAAATCTCATGTCTAATACACATAGTTTTAAACCAATAACACTGAAAGTTTAAAAGAAGTGGAAGCTTCTTTAGAAAAATGTAAATTAAAAGAATGTATTAAAAAATAAATGGAAAATTAAATATTTCACTAACTCTTAAAGTCATCAAACTGGTAATAATCTCCAATCCCTAACTTCTCCACCACATACCCTTATTCCCAAACTCACTAGGCCCTGATAATTTTACTAAAGAGAAGCTTTGTTAAACCTTAAAGTGCTAGAGCTGATATGTGATTGGTGGACCACATATATAATAAAATACATCATGGCTAGTGAAAGGGTCAGAACCAATTTCCCAAGAACTGAATTTCTTAGTGCATTCATGCTTTCTTCCACATTTCTTTGTCAAAATCCTCTCTAAAATCCTTGAAGACACATCTGATCTTAAATGACTGTTAATAGTATAAACTGTCACCACTGAGCTAAGTGAACAAATAAATGATAAACATCGATTTAGGAATATATTTTGATGTAATTTTATGGAGATACATTCATATACCATACCATTTTATGTATGTAATTTTATGTATTTTATTTTATGTAATTTTATGGAGATACATTCATATACCATTGAACATATACAATCAATGGTTCACAGTAATATCATGTATTTGTGTGTTCATTGCCATGGTCATTTTTAGAACATTTGCATCACTCCAGAAAAAGAAGAAAAAGGAAAAAAAAACCCTGAAACATCCCATATCCCTTACCCCTCCCTCTTATTGACCATCAGTGTGTAGTTAGGTTCAGGTGTCAACTTGGCCAGGTGAAGGTGCCTAATTCTGTTTCTGTGGACAGGAGCCAAGGGCATGTGAACCTCATCTATTGCTGATTGCATCTGTAGTCAGCTAGGAGGTGTGCCTGCTGTAATGAATGATGTTTGATATAATTGGCTGGAAGCTTAAATGAGAGAGTTCAATGTAGCACAGCCCAAGCAGCTCAGCATACCTCATCTCAGCACTCACAGCTGACCCCCCAAGCCTTTGGAGATGCTGAAAGGAATCACCCCAGGGAAAGTTGTTGGAGCCCAGAGGCCTGGAGAGAAGGTCAGCAGAGATGGCCCAGAGCCTTCCCATGTAAGGAAGAACCTCAGTTGAAAGTTAGCTGCTTTTCCTCTGAAGAACTACACATTTTTAACTAAATAAATCCCCTTTTATTAAAAGCCAATCCATCTCTGGTGTGTTGCATTCTGGCAGCTTTAGCAGACTAAAACAACCAGTATTGCACTCTACCCAATCTTGAGACTTACAACCAAGGTAGACTAAGACAGTGCAGTATTGTCAAAGACACATAGATCAGTGGGACAGGACAAAATGCCCAGAAGTAGATGGCCTAGGAATATTTTTTACTAGGGCCCTCTAGGGATCCCATTAATTAATGTTCATTTCCTCCTTTATAAGAGAATAAGGTGGTTAATCAAAAATAAAATACAACCTGTGATAAAAAATCTCCGCCCATTTGCTAGATATTTTTTCCTATTCTTTAATAAGAATGTGATTTCCATATGAGAATTCATATGTATGAATTTCCATATTCATACAATATGAGACGTTTGGTGTCTGTCTTTTTTTTTACGTGGCATAACATTTCCAGTGTTCATCCATGTTACAGGATGTTCATTATTCATTTTCATGGCAGACTTACATTCCACTATATGAATATACCACATTTTGTTTATCCACTCGTCTTTTGATGGACACTTGGCTTGCTCCCATCTTTTTGGGGGGCTATCGTAAACAATGCTGCCATGAACATTTGTGTACGAGTTCTCGTTTGAGTTCCTGTTTTCAATTCTCTTGGTTATACAATTAGGAGTGGAAGTGCTGAGTTACATGGTAATTCTATGGTCAACTTCTTGAGGAGCAGCTAAACTGTTTTCCACAGCCAATGCACCATTTTACATCTTCAAAAAAAAAAAAGAATGTGATTTCCAGGCTCATTTCCAGCATTAAGTCTTAGGTTTTGAAGCACTTCAGGAATATGCAGCAAAATCCATTTTGAAATCATTACGCCAATCTTCACTTTTTTCCCCAAGTAGTCCTATCTTTTGGACAGGAAAAGTTACCCTATTTTAATATGGCAAACTGTGTCTCCTGGTTGCTTCATCTGATGCTTTGTGCCCTTATTACAATGAAGAAGGATTGTGATGTTTCGTCATCATGGTAAACATCAGTACAAAATCACTGTGGACACCGGGGTGTACCTATGGTTGTTTTAGAGAAAGAAAATCCCCTTGCCCTCCCATTTCCTTCGTGTAAAATTAATAACAACTGGATTTACAGGTTTATGTAAATGGGAAATGTGGAACTTGGAAAGTATAAAATCCATAATTTTTTGAGGAATACCTTTGATTTTATTTAGTCTGAATCAAAAGCAAAAGGTGTATATTGAACCATTGAAAAGGACCTGGAAATTGCAACTTCAAGCATACCTTTGAGTGGACTAGTTCTGTCCTCACTGTATTAACAAACGGCTGTAGGGATGCAGGCGCTCCTCTTTACCTACTTTCTTGGGAAGAAAATCTACAATGAAAAGACCCAATGAAGACCGTAAGATGGAAAGAGATTTTTGTGAAGGGAATGTCCTAGATTTCTTTTTAAATTTGTTGCCAAGGAGCCCAGAACCGAGTTTATACACAATCTCTCTTGGCTATATTGTGGCTAACAACTCTCGTTGCAAGTTGGGTGAAACATGCAAATCCATCACTTTTGACATCATGTACAGTCAGGAGTATATAAACTCAAATTGAAAACGAAATGCTGAGACTCATGAAATAGATGAAGCGCACACTTTTTGGTGATGGATATGCATGATGAAGGTAGAAGTAAAATGAATAAGTCACCTAAAGTGGAATAGATGAAAGAATTCTTTAGAGTTCATAAGAAGTTTTCCTTGCAAAAAGATCAAACAATAGTTGAAAGTATATTTAAAAGCTGCATTGCGGTAGGACTTCCATTCTAAATTTTTTCTTTAGCTATTCCATTTGAAAACACACATTAGCTGTTAGGTTAGCATCAAATATGGAAATGTCAAAATGACCATGGTGGCAGTAGGGATGAAAGGAAAAATGGAAACTTGTAAAAACACATCGTTAACTATATTTACACCTCTGGGTCACTGACCTTGAGAATATAGGACGTTTTTCTTTACTGTCACAGACAGTCCCACCACTGTACCCTGGTGTTTGGTTAGGTGTGCCCGGGAAATTTTCTTTGAAGATATGTTCCATTGTGATGAGATCTTAATTGGCTCTACCTCAGTCATTTTCAGTCCTCCTGACCATCTCTTTAAAAGTAGATTTTTCTCAAACAGCAGCAGCACAAAACAACCATAACAAAAACAAATATAGTGAGCAGGACTCATTTTGAAGGTTTTAGTAACTATGGCTTCATTTTTCAGAAATCATCTAAATACCATTTTTTTTTTTTGCATCTAAGAGACAAGGTGGGACAACCAACCAACTACAGTGCTTTGAATAAGCCAAGAATTTTTTTCTCTCAGCAGTTCAATATCAATTTTAAAAGGACATGAAGTGAATAAGTGTCTTGGAGGGATCATGTGGGAATTGTTATTGGAATAATGGCATACTCAAAGATTGCTAGACTTATGCCTGAATATCCAGGTTTAAAGTACTCTTCTCTGAGTCCTGTAAGGAGTCTTTGACCATGTGTTCAATAACCAGAGTGGGAAACAATCTATGCTTCTGCTCTGGACACATCTTTTTACTTGTATTAATTGAAATGTTTATTTATCATAAACTCCTTGATGGGTGGGTTGTATTTATTTATTTTTGCATGAGCAGACACTGGGAATTGAACCTGGGTCTCTGGCATGGCAGGCGAGAACTCTGCCTGATGAGCCACTGTGGCCCCCTGTATTTATTTTTAATAATACGTATCTTCAGTGGGTTTTTAAAAAACTGAGCTAAAGGCACAAGATGTGTTGTGATAGTGCATTGTCAAATGCATCTCTCATTCATTTACTTCTTGTTCTTCTCTGTTGAATTTGCTCATCAACAACAGATGGGTTGCTAATGGGTCATCGATTCCATTGCTCCCTGTCACCTCTTGTGCTGGGCTGAAAGGAAGTATGCCCCCTAGAAAAGCCATGTTTTGGTCAAAATCCCATTTCATAAGGGTAGAATGGTCTCTGTTCAATAGGTATGTTTGAAACTGTGATAGGATCATCTCCCTGGTTGATGTGATTTAGTCAAGAATGGTTATTAAACTGGATTAGGGGACGACATGTCTTCACCCATTTGGGTGGGTCTTGATTGGTTTATTGGAGTCCTATAAAAGAGGAAATATTTTGGAGAATGAGAGATTCGGAGAGAACAGAGAATGCTGTAGCACCACGAAGAAGAGAGTCCATGAGCCAGCAACCTTTGGAGATGAAGAAGGAAAATGCCTCCCAGGGAGCTTCATGAAACCAGAAGCCAGGAGAGTAAGCTAGCAGATGATGCTGTGTTTGCCATGTGCCCTTCCAGTTGAGAGAGAAGCCCTGACTGTGTTCGCCACGTGCCGTCTCACTTGAGAGAGAGACCCTGAATGTCATTGGCCTTCTTGAACCAAAGTGTCTTTCCCTGGATGCCTTAGATTGGAAATTTCTATAGACTTGTTTAATTGAGATATTTTCTCAGCCTTAGAACTGTAAACTAGCAACTCATTAAATTCCGCCTTTTTAAAAGCCATTCCATTTCTGGTATATTGCATTCCAGCAGCTAGCAAACTAGAACACCTCTTCACTTGTCTAGCATTTTTATCAGTGGGAGGTGATTACAAAAACCAAAACTTTAATACAATTGTTTTCAAAGTAGCAGTGGCAGTCATTTATCCATAACTTAGACTCTGGGTTCTTTTATTTGAAAATGTAAAATTCTCCTTCTGAAACACACACTTCGTGACAGGCATGCCACCTTCCTAAGTTTATTCTACGAAAACTGATAGCAGTTTTAACTGGCCCTCCCCGCCCCAATTAGTTTGTGGGTTCTATATGTACTATTGGTGAAGTGACATGACAAGAACTTCCTAGAAATTCTGGTCCTGCATGTGCATGGAGTACATTATTCTAGGGTGTAGAGTGAAATTTTAAAAAAAGACAAGAAATTATTTAGGGATTAAAAACCGCCATGTTTTGGAGCACCTGCTCTGTGCCAGACACATTATATACATTTTTTTCTCATTTCACTTTAACAGCAGCCCCATAAAGTATGTATTATTACCTTATTCCATAACTCACGGCCCTGAGGGCCAGAGAGCTTGAATAACCTCCTCAGCAGAAGAGCTAGATTCAAGCCCAGGTGTATGTGACTCTTGAGTCCATGCACATGGCCTTGTGACAACACCTGCGAGCCGGAAAGCAAGGCCACAGTTTCTTCCAGCCGGTGGGCACCACATGGACCGGTCCACGCTGCCCTTCAGCCCACGGTACCACAGGTTGGAAGGGACAGGAAAAGGGATTCAGGCAGGCCGCTGTGCCAGCACATTTCTCTAGAGCATAAATATGCAGTGTTGACTGGCCATACACTTTTTATCTAGTGTGGCCTATTTTTGTAAGAAAAGGATACCTATCGCCTTTGAAACTCATTCTGTTTGGTGACTTTCTCTGGCCTGTACGGAAAGGAAAGTTTTCTTTCATCACAATTTGGTTTGGTTGGGGAGAACAGGACCCATGGGTTCCTGTGTGCAGGTTTGGGAGATTTTCTTTCAAGAAAGAAATTGGGAAAAAAGCAGGCGACGAAGGGAGAGAAGGCCGACACAAATGTTGGTGCTCACCGTTCTCAGTATCCGTGTGCAGGTTCAGCGGCGCATAGAGCGTTGGAGGGTCTAGAAGGCAGCAGAGAAAGCGTCAGAGCCGCAAAGACATGTGCCCAAGGCACGGCCAGGATTTGGCTGTGGCTCTGTGATTATGTTACGGGTTTGTGTTCTTACCACCATGTCATTTATTGAGGATGCACCATGTGATATATGAGGTGATGCAGGAGATATTTAGAGAGTGACTCCTAATTTATGACATCTTTATTCCTTTCAGCAAAACTTGTGGATCTCCTATGTAGATTCTTGGATGTGACATTGGCAGAGAGTTCTGCCAGCCCCGATTGTCAGCGAGAACTCCACAGAGGGCGAAGAAAGACCCACCAAGTTGTCAGCACAAACGACGGTCCTCAGAGCAGACATTTTATGTAACATGATACATATCATCCTTTCTATTTAAAAAGCAAACCATCTCCTTTATCCTCCTACAGACTCAAACAGGTAAAAATAAGCCACAACAGAAACTCTATTGGGAATTCGAAGACGGCGTGTAACTTCAGGAGTACCCTGGAATAGACATGGAAGTTCCCTTCCCGCAAGCAAGTAAAGTCAGATGAGAAGTTTATAGAAAGCGGGCAATGAACTTAATAAGGTGTTATGCAATAAGCAGAATAAATATTAGTACAGCACATGAACCTAAATGACAGCAACAAATTATAAAGCCTAGCGTGCAATTAAAATCACTAATGGAATGCTGTGCAGAGGGAACGTGTTCGTTCTGAGATCAGTCAAGGAGCAGCAGCTCCGTGTCAGAGCCACCACCTGAACTAATGACACCCTCCTAAACTTATTTTAAACACCCTGTCTGTCACATAAAAGCTACACATTGTGGGTGTCTTTAGTTCAGCCTTTTAACATATGTTGTGCATGTGATAAAAATGCATCCCCACAGCACCGCTGTCCTGAAGGCAAAACATAATCTCCAGGGTTATATGCAAGTGAATTTTTCTGATGTCGAACTAATAGGAAAGCAACAGGAAGAGCATATTTTCTAGTGCCAACTGTGTCTTAGAGTTATCATCTGAGAAGCAAGAGCTGCCTGAAATTGTCAGATCATTCAGTTAATCGGTTTTGTTGCCATGAAAATGATTATGCCCAGAGATTTTTTTAACAAGCTTGTGCTTTTTGGTTCCTCACTTTTGCACATGTGATTCCGTTTCTCAATGCCATTCACCTCATCCCCACGTGTATGCATCTTACTGAGCTTTCAAGACCCAGATTAAATGCCATGTTCTCCATGAAACTCTCTACTGATCCTCCCAGCCGAAGTCAGTCCTCCTTCCTCTGAACTTCCTCAGTATTTATTTGCATTTTATTAGCACTTTTCACAATCTATGTTGTAATATTATGGGATCCTTATATATTTTATACACATTTTAATAAAACTGATTGTATATATTATAGTTATTTGTGCATGTGCTTTATCCCTTCTTTTGGACTAAAAGAGGGGAAAATTTTTCTAGAATTAGGTATGGAAGCAATGGGATGCCACCTTTGGCTTACAAGCCAGATATGGCCATTTGCTAAAAGCTTCCCAATTAACTGGAATATATTTGAAAGATGATGGAATGATTTTTCAGTTTTTGATGGCTTTGGCATATAGAGATGTCCTTTCAATATGCAATTTTATAAGTCTATGCATGCCAACTTGTTTGATGAATGAAACATTTGCATAAGTGAAAGGTGTCAAATCCATGCCCACATTTTAAAGGAAAGTCCCCTTGAGCTGTGGGTTTACAGAACAAGCATGCATAGACTACAGGATTCCCACATGCTGCCCTATTATTAACACCCTGCATTGGTGTGGAACATTCGTTATAGCTGATGAAAACACATTTCTGTAATTACACTATTAACCATAGCAATAGTTTAATGTAGGGTTTACTGTTTGTGTTGTGCAAACACAACATAGATTTTTTTAAATGTTTTATCCTAATATCATATAAACAACCTTTTAACCACATTCAAATATATAATTTAGTGCTGTTAATTATGTTCACAATGTTGTGCTGCCATCACCACTGTCCGTTGCACAAACTTTTTCCACTGTTCCAAATAGTATTTAGTTTTAATTAGTAGGATCACCTAGAGGTTTTTTCTACCAAAGAGGGATCAAATTTGCTTGGTCACTTCTCTTCATTGCTATTTTGATCGAATATTTCATTATGTAGCACACGGTTAGTACCTCTTTTTAATTTTTAATTGTGTATAACTACTGATAGACTCACTTTCTGTCTGATTATTATCTGTGACTACTGGTGTGAGTCAGTTTTTGTCATAGCTGGTACAGAAATGACCATTACTGATTCTATTTGAATTATATAGTTACCTGGGTTTCCTTGTTTCTGTATATACAGATAGAATCAGGAACATATTTGTACTTTATAACACACATACACTTAGAGAAGTTAAAATCCACCTATATCAGCACTTCACTGCATATTAAAACAAAGAATTGCTTTTACACTACAATCGCCTTTTTGCACATCTTTTAAATGAACTTTTCTGCTTTCAGTGCCATGACATTCCCTTTCACAGATTCAAATATATCAGTTAACCTTAATCATTATTAGATCTTTGTTTGCTTTGATGTTTGAGTTATTACATATTGGTGAGTAGAAGCTCCTGCAGCTGAATCTGCTCCCTTTTTTAGTGCATCTCCTGCCATTCCTAGAATGAGTCCTGATCTTCTATAACCACAGGAGGTGCTGTCACCATTTTAATTTTTCCTGCCCAAAGACATGAAGACTTCCTTGGAGTCCTGGTTCCTTTGAGTGTGATTTGGGACCACAACTGTGCTTTATGATTTACCCATGATGGAAAGTTGTGTGTACAAGTGCTGCTGCTGCTGCTGAAGATGGAATACTGACAGTGACAACTGGGAGAAATTTTTTAAGAGTATGAGCTTCCATAAGATTGTTTCCAAATTGCGTTCTATAATAATGTTTTCATGTTGTATTGACAACACAAGTCAGACTGCACAAATAGGCATCATGAATCTGGGCTTTTTCGGTCCTATACCAATAGCCTCTGAGGTGGGTTTTGAGATTTTGTGTGTGTCGTTTTGGCCTGCGCAGGAGATTTCCCCCTTCCTTTGTTAATAGTTCTCTACTTTTTTTTTCCCTGGGAACTTTTCTTCCCTCTTTCCGTGTGTCATGGTCAGGTTCACGTGTCAACTTGGCAAAACAGGTGGTACCTGTTTGTCTGGTTGGGCAAGTGCTGGCCTGTCTGTTGCGATGAGGACATTTCATAGAATTAGATCATGATCATGTCAGCTGCATCCACAGCTGATTCCATTTGTAATCAGCCAAGGGGAGTGTCTTCTGCAATGAGTGATGCTTAATCTAATCACTGGAAGCCTTTTAAGGAAGATTCAGAAGAGGTAGGCTCTTCCTGTTTTGACTGGTGAGCCTCTCCTGTGGAGTTCATGCAGACCCCCCATCGAAGTCGTCAGCTTCACAGCCTGCCCTGAGAATTTTGGACTCTGCATTCCATGGTCACGTGAGACACTTTTATAAATTTTATATTTGCGAGTGTTCCTTGTTGATTCTGTTTCTCCAGAGAACCCTAACTAATACACTGTGCTCTCCTGATCGGACAGTCATGTGCACTGCCTCTACCACTGCTGGACACATGTCTGTGGTAAAACTAATTTACCCTGCCAGGAATTTAAATCTTCAGTGAGTGGACATTGACACAGATAATTGAGATGGATCCTTCAAGCTTTGAAGCAACAGTCTGCTACTTAATGCCTATTTCCTAGTTTTTTGGAGCATCTTTTATTTCTGTTCTTCCTAAGTCCTGATTATTCAGCTTTTCTTTAGATTCTTTTTTTGCTTCATTATTGTCCATCATTACTATGATTTTGCTTAACTTAACCATAGTTCATTTCTGTCATCTGCCATCAAATAATCCTGAGACACTCATCCTTGTGCGTATATGTGGGTTGTCAGTAGCTTATACTGAAATCCATGGTAGGTGCCTCTGGAAATCACGCACATGAAGACATGATCAGTTCATTTAAAGATTCCAGTCAGTGGCAAAAGGTGTGGGAAAAGCGTGGGTCTGTCTTATTTACAAAACAGCTTGTATTTCTTTTTTGAGGCGTATTTTTATTTTTCGATTCGTTTTATGTATTTACATGTATAATCGATTCTCAGAGGTAGTTATTTCTATGTGAAAATAGCGGTTTGCTCATAATTTGTCATTTTCAGAAAGAGAATACAAAAGACCATCTTGGAAGGAACAGCTTTATATAACTTCACCCCCTCCCCACCTCTAAGTTTATCTGAAGTGGCATATCTTGTAGATACAACACAGTCACTCAGCCTCCATCAGCAGAAGGGACAAGGCTAGAGATATTTTGGATTGTTTTCTTTGATATCTCGGTATTGTGATTTGTTCACAGATAATGGGTGTAGACCATCAAATGTTTGAACCAGTTTGAGTTGAGCCATATGATTCCAGTCAGCAAAGGTACTATGTTTTCCCCATCTGTGAAGTGTTGTCCTCATTTCCTGTAAATGATAGTGACAGGACTTAAATTTGCTGGGTGAAGTGCTAGATTGATAATAAGCAATAGCAATGACTCCACGAGATCATGGCTTAGGCTGTGGTCAATTCTTTGTCGTTGGCTTAGTTTCTGGTTTCCAAAATGGCATAACTCAATCTTCAGATCATGTGCAGTAAAAAATTCCAGATCATAGCTACAGAACTAGCCACCATTTACTTAGTATAATGTACCAAGTAGTAGACTAGCTACTCTGTAAACAGTGTGTTCCATTTGTACCAGAGAGGGAACTGGGGGTGAGAGAGCAAATCGATAACCAAGAAATGGAGTTGGCTTTGGGCTATGGGAATAACAGTGGGTCTCACTGTAGAGGCTAGGTGGACCTCCCTTCATGCAAGGGAGGTCAGCAATGCATGGAGAGAAAAAAGTGCGATAAAGTTGGAGAAGTAAGATGGTTTCTTTCCCAACCATCGCCATATTCTAAGTGGGACATGTTTGTTGAATCACATAAGTGCTGTATCCTCCTTAGATAGTATCAAGGTCTTCTGAGGTGGAGGGGGGCCTCGAAGTGGCTGGGTCAGTATAGACATTTGGGAGCTGAGGGCTTGAAGCCTGAATACCATTACTATGGGTTAGAAATGCACTTTGGCCATGCCTTTTCCTTCACTTGAGATTTGAAATCAGCCAATGTTGTATCAAGCGGGTTGAGACATGCCCAATTTAGACTGTCTGAAGGCAGAGAAGAAAATAAAATGTAGGTAACAAACTCTCAAATACTAGATTAAGTGAGATTTTTTAAAAAGATAGAAATGAAAGAAGGCCGCTTTATGTGAAAAAGACTTTGTAAGCAGAGCAATCAGTCAGTGCACATGAAACTGAACATCAGGAAGGAATCCACAGGCTGAGGCTGATGGTTGTCTCTAAATCACTATGGGATTCCATTCACCCCGAGTACCAGTTCATTGTGTAGCATATAGGTAGGGTCTTGGGGGAGAAGGATAAACAGAGAATCCCCTATCAAATAGCATAGTTAGCCTGGGAGAGAAGCATTATGGGTCTCTCATAGCCAGGATGAGACAGTGTTTCACTGAAAAAGTTCTCACTCTAAACTCAGAGGGATCCTGATTTCTAAATTGGTTTCAATTAATATATTTTTTTCTTCTAAGAAAACAACATACACCTGTAATCTCTCCCAACTCCTGGCAGCTCTGTGGTGCTGTAGCACTGTACCCCTTCCCAGTGGCTGCAATTACACACATCAGATTTCAGGATGGACGACAAGGTAAGATTCTGCAGGTAAAAGGCTCCCGCTTATGGACCCCGTTTCACTCTCATGTGTCACAGCCTTTTATTGTCGGGAGTTATTTAGAGAAACAGTCCCTGCCTAACAAAACCATCTGTTAGTTAACAACAGCAAAATATAAGGCTATTTCAAAATGGCATGGGGCATTTCAAGTTAAGGGCAGAGGGTGCCAACTATTATTTTCCCTTCAGCCTTTCCTTGTTAAAGAAGAATGCATCTGTTATCAAAGCCAGTTGGGCTAATGTGCTTTCACCCATTCCTATCAAGAAATCAAAGCTGCCTAGAAAGTTATTTGAGGGTATGTTCTCCCTTTGGAGCCCGTCTTGCTCTAGCCATGCTCACGGGAGTTTCATGTGTGCGTCAAGAGGACAATATAGTCTCTATGTAACTTAGCCAACATGTCCTGCTCGGAACATGGTAAATGTTGGGGAAGCAAAATGGTCTCACTGGACAGATTTAGTAAAATTCTTCACCTTTGGGCTTTTTTGCACTACTCCATTACTTTTCCCAGCTGAGGGAGGAGGGCAGTGGAGAATAACCTGTGTATTCCTTCTTTTCCCCAGCCAGATAGTTTCCCAAAGCAGCTAAATATAACTCAATTTATTGTCATGCTAAAATGTTCTATTTAGCTGTGTTTAACTGGATATCATGATTCCATGGGCCGACCTTTTGCTCCTGGGAAGTCGTTTTAAATTCAATCCCCAGCAAAGGAAAATCCTTCCAATTCGTTGGCTGTGAAAGGTCACAAGTGAAATGTGTTTTGATGGTATCTGCCTATGGTTTAATTCTCAGAAAACTTGAGCACTAACTGGGCCTCAATTGTCCTTTGTCTTGGGAATCTGAGTTCCAAGAAGCCTGGGAGAGCTGAGTAGGAGACCTGGGGCCGAGTTGCTGGCTTCAGTCGAGGGTACACAAAGGTACCAGCTGAAAGGTGAGGTACGTGGTTCTCAGTTAGGTCAGTGCCGCCTGCTTTCTGGGCCAATGGGGATTCAGACAAAAATATATAATTTCTTTCCGTGCTCCATTTGATATCTTTGAGAAGGACGTTTCCCACTTATGGGAGGCAAAGAGGGCATAGGTGAGGTAGGGTAGGAACCAGAAGTGTGTGAACTAGTCAAGAAGAAATTGGAGTATCCTGAAAATTTAGCCATGTCAGGGTCCCGGGAATGAACTCAGCAATCCGAGCTTGGATATTTCCCTTTCAGGACCTCTTCTCTGGATAGTTCAGAAGCACTTCAATCTATTCTGAGCTCACTGCCATCATCATGCTGCACTTTAACTGAATTACCTTTGTTTAATCTTATCAAAGAACCCCCATTTAATAAAAAATCATGTTTCACCAAAACATCTTTGGAGTTCTGCAAGAGGTTTTTGAAGAGTTCAGTGAATGGGATATTAGGATGAGAGTTCTGGACTTGGGGTTGTGTGGGGGGAACTTTTACTCTATTTCAACTTGTTAGTGACTTGATTCCATAATCATTCAAACCACAAAGATAATCTCTGTGTCCTTTCTAACTGGGAAAGAAGCTGAGAGGACAGCCAGCCCCGGCTCTCCCGCTGCTCTGTCCCACACCCCATGTCTAGTCCAGCAAGTCATTCAATGTCTCCTGAAAACAACTCGCAATGTTTTACTTCCCTGCCTGCGTTGATGCTGCTTTCTCTCCCTGGGATGTTTTGATTTTCTTTTCAAGGCTCTATTCGTACATAAAGGCCAAAACATTATTTCCTGCTGTAAAGTCTTCAGTCCCTCCCACCCCCCCCCATACCCACCTGTATAGAAGGCACTCCTGGCCCCCACAATACTTTGTCGAGGTGTCTATTACCCTTCATTTCGTTGTGGTCATCTGTGTCTCTTCCCTCAGCCCAGCTCCCAGTGGGCAGCAGATGTGCCCTCTTCATCCTTATACCCCAGCGTGTAACTCAGGGACTGCTCCAAGGAGGGAGCTGCCAGCCTTCCCATCACAGAAGTATGAGCACTTAGGTTTTTCATATCAACATTGTTAATGTTGGTGAAAACAATGAGAGGATGTTTCTCATGTTGAATGTGTCCTGAGTTACTAGTAGCCACAGGAATAGGGAGAAAGCAAGGGATGGGTCGTGTTGTAAATTTTTCTTGGAAATGCCTGGTCACAAAGAAAACTCACCGAGTTCAGAGGAGGAGAAGCGGAGGCTGTTCTGAGAGATAGGATGGAGGTAATTACATTTGGCCTTATTTTCTCAGGTTCTCCTTTCCTTCTCCCTGTCCTGGGTCTTCACCAGCAGAATGCAGGCCACCCCTGAACCCTGACCCTCCTTGAGAGGAGAAAGTAGCAATAGACCTTTGAAATGAGTCCCTTCTGCAGAAATGGGATTTGGTGACCAGCCTCAGCTGAGACAGCAGTTGTGTGCCCTGTCTCCTTTGCCGACCGTGAGATCTGGCCTTCAGTGACCCAAGGGTTGGCCAGTCCCAAGTTACCTCACTCTGTCCCTCCTCAGTGCCGAGGCTTCCTCAGATTATTGGTCCAACCCAATGTACCTGTCAGGTGGCAGGAATGCAGCTACAACTCTACAGCTCAACAAATACAGGGCAGCGATCACCAACAACCTAAGGGACTAGACCCCAGGAACTTTGCCTCTGCTGCCCTCTAAGACACATGTGCTGCACGTTCTCTAGAAGGTGAGTGTCACTAGCCTTCTTCTTTACAATCTCTACTTTTGCATACAAGTCTCACATGGTTGCATTTGCCTGGAGGATCCTAGGTCTCTTGCATTTGTCTTACCAGTCAGGGACCTGGGACACTTGTTTTCTGGTTTCTACTTTGAGACGTTGAGATTCATAAGGCAGAAAGATTTCCAAATATTGCAAAGGTTCTCAGAAATTGCTGAGCAACTGGAAAACATGGGGAAAATCTAATAGAATATCCTGTAAATCACTGATATTTTTATCTTAGCCAGTATTAAAAACCATGCCTCTATTACAGGAATTTCTTCGGTGCATTTGGTAGTTTTTTGCATGTGTCCTTTCTTCTGGGATTCGGGGTTCGGATGATCGCTCCCATCCCTGGCACCTCTCCTTCCTAATAGCAGACTGCTCCCTATCACCTCCCTCACATGATCTCTTCTCCCAGGTATTGATGGTGAACTTGAAACATGGGACATCTTTTAATGGTGATATCAGTTGGGCACATTTGCACCATCCCTGGGGGGCTTGACTGGTCTAGATGGGGCCAACGCTGGCCAATAACTTCCCATGCCTTGGCATGTGACTCCCTTTGCATACCATGCCTTGCTCCTGGGCTGCCCTGTCGCTGGCCACCAGGGTTCACTGTAGCCCTGGTTCAAGTCCTTGTCCAGTGGTCTCTGACCCAATATGGCATGCTTTCCTCCATGTAGATTCTATACTGACAAGGGTCAATGTAGGCTGCTTGTAAGAATAGGCATAAAAAGATAACTGCCAACTAAGATTTTTCAAATAAAATAAATTCTTGCTGCCTGTTTATTTGAAATATAGTGTGAGTTCAAAATCTGGTATCACATCTTAATCATTGATCATCTCTGTATTCCCCATGCTTGGTATGGCACTGACATGCAGCAGGCAGGCAATCCATGTTTGTTGAAGGAATGAATGAATAAATGAATGAATGCAGGTTATGTAAAGTCCACCATCTATCTTGGCATCCAGATATGTCATTCACTTATTTAGCAAATATTTCTTGAGAAGTTGATTTTATGTACAAAGCGCTGCAATGGGTACCATGGAAATCTGATCTAGCCCCAATACTAGTAAAGCTACCAAGAATTACAAGTACTACTGGTCACAGCCACCACAATAGCCAGCATATGTTGTGTACCCATTGGTGGTAAGCACTGCAGTAACTGCTTCAGGAGCATTCATTTAATTTTCACAGCACCTCTGGGAGGCAAATAAACTATCATTATTGCTGCTGTTGTCATTTCCATTTACAAGAGAGAAATGGATTCTTAGAAAGGTTAGATTGAGGACATGATGCTTGCACAGTAAGCTGAAGAGACACAGAGCCATCTGGAAGATCTTAAGTACCCCAGGGCAATACATCTGCAGCGGTCAAGTTCCATTCAGAGAGCTCCAGGATGTCGAGTGGACACAGCTGGGGGTCAGAACGTACCTGGCCACCTTTAAGGAACCTGCATTTTAGCACTAAGGGGCTCTGCTTTACTCGTTTATCCACTCATCCACAAACAAGATTGGCATGCCTACTGTGTGCCAGGAAGGGTACCAAGTCTTGGGAACAGGATGGAGGGGGTTGGGGAGAGGAGATACAAATATGTGGACAGGTCACTGCAGTCTATAGTGAGTCTGACAGTGAATGTGTGAACATGTTTCAGAGGAGTGGGTTCAACATTTCACCATTGAGCACGGGCATTTTGGTTGCCCTCTTTTAGGCTAAGAAATATCCTTCTATTCCCAGTTTAAGCTTTTTAAAAAAAAAGTGAATGGATATTGGGTTTTCTACATCTACAGAGAATATTTTTCTCCTTCTATTTATTAATAGAGCACTTGCTTTATCTAAAATGTATTATTTCCTAATATTAAACCAACCTTGCCATTCCTAGGGTAAACCATGCATTTATAGGACTATTCAGATGTTAATTTTTTCCCTTATTCTTTTTTCATTCTTGCTAAGTTGTATATTTGTAAGATTTTTACCTATTTCATGTAAGTTTTTAAATGTTGTGGCAAAGAGTGATTCATACTATTAATTTATTATCCTTTAAATGTATATAGCATCTGTAATCACAGCCTCTTCTTTCCTAATATTGTTTATTTATCCCTTCTCTTTTTCTTCATTAATATTGCAAGAGATCTTTAAACTGTATGAGGCTTTTTGATGATCTCACATGGTCATGGTTTTCCACTATTGTGTGTTTGTTCCCATGTGATATAATTTTGCTTTGTTCTTATTACTTTCATTTTGCAGCCTTTAGGTTTTGTCTACCATTAGTTTTCTCATTTTAACATATTTAAATCATGAATTTTGAGCCATTCTCTTTTTCCAGCATAAGCATTTAAGATACAAATTTCTTTCCAAGTAATGCTTTAGCTGCATCCCTCAAGTTTTGATTTGTTGAATTTTTCAGATGTGGATCATAGTTCTTTTGCAATATTATGAGATTATCTGATTTCCTTTACCCATGAGCATTTAAAATGTATTTAAGAATTTCTGATGAAATGGACTTTTATTCTGGACTTTTAGAAGTTCTCTGTTTTGCATTGTGGATGCAATGTACTGAGGATGTGGCCTACAGTCTTTGACATTTATTAGAACTTGCTTTAGAGCGTAATGCATGGTTAATTTTGTGAATACTGTGTGTTTGACAAGTAGTCGGTGAGCCCACTGGGTCGGACTTGCTGCTTGTTGTGCCCACATCTGCATCACTGCTGTTCTTTGATCAAACTATCAATTACTAAGAAGAATGTGCTGAAGTGTGGGAACATATCAATTCCTCTAAAAGATATCTCAACTCCGTATTCATATATTTTGATGCTATTCGCATACATAAGAGTTTAAAATTGTTACATGTTCCTTGTGCATTGAAGTATGTGTTATTATGTAGTGACCATTCTTGTTTCTAATAATCCCTTTTACCTTAAGGTCTATATTGTGTGGGATCAGCCCAGCCACACCCGCTTTCTTTTGGCTGCATTTGCTTGAAAGGAAGTAGTTTCCAATTTTTCTTTGGTAAATATGCACTGCTTTTATAATTAGGTAAAATTATAATTAAAGAATCTTTAATTAAAAATGACAGAGTCATTTTTATAAGGTTTAAGACATGGGGGCCAGATTTTCATACATCCAAATATGCATATAACAGAGTTTGTATGTCATACAAGCAGCTTTTAGCACTGAAAATTCTAGGGGGGATTAAAGATCACTAGAGAAAGCCAACAGAAGGAAACTGTAATAGCTTCTTAGCCATTAATACTCAGGGATAATGAAAAATGCGGGGTCCTACCTGCCCCTGCCAGGCTTAGTTCTTATTGGAGCGGCTTTTACAGTACTCTATGAAGACACGAAGGAAGCACTGGCCACATGCATGGAGGCTGTGGTAGCTGCAGGGCAGGGACCTGCCTATTCCTGGGGAGCTCCAGGTGGTGAGGTAGCAAGGCCCCCCACAGGAGGGGGCTCTGGAGAAGGTCAGGCACAGGGCAGTGCTGCTGTGGAGGGTCAGCCTGGGCTCTCTGGCCAGATAAGGACCTCCAGGACCCAGTGTGAGGAAAGGGTATGTGGGACGCTGGTGGACAGTACCACCCAGCCAGGCTTGTGAAGTGTCAGTGTCCCTGCATAGCCGATCCCTGCTGCATTATGAGGGATACATTGCTGCCTCTTGGGCCGTGTCATGTAGCTTGGCTTTCTCCATCCATTCCAACCCCTTCAGGTGTGCCTTCCTTACCTACAGAAGCTGGGAAACCAAATATGGCATTTCCTACATACCCTAGTAATTAGAATTTTGGATGTAATTTTGGCATTACGAATTGTGTTTTCACAAAACTTGTGTAAGCAACAGAGTTAAACATAGGGAGAGAAGTTAGGCGTAAGGCACAAGTAAGATGGCAGAAGTTAGTGGTTCAAGGGGCTGGGAGCTCTTTCTGGAAACTCAGCCTGGAGCCTGGTCATCTAGTCTCCTCTGGGGATTTTGATGTCTGTATTGTACTCTGACAATACACCCCATTGTTTGGAGGAGGAAACTGAGGCTTGGAGAAGAAAGGCATCTTGTCCAAGGTCTCACAGCTAATGGGTGGCAGAGGTGCACTAGCCTAGTGCATCTGATGCCAAGCCAAGGCACCCTCAGCAGCAGGGCAAGTGCTGGACTCTGGGGCTATGTTCGGGAGGGCCATTGGAATGATAATGGGGGTCCCAGGTCCCAGTGCCACAGTTGCACCTTGATGGGATTATGTGGCGGATGCTGCTGCCCTGGCCTGGTAGGAAGGAAGGGGCTCTCCGCCAACTCTACTCCCTCTACTGTCTACTTTCCAGTGGTCTTTTTGTCCTCTACTAAGAGTGTAACTTGCTCTCCTACATTTCTGTTAGTGCTGAGACCCCACACAGATTTAGGGGCCATTCAGCCATGCTCCCAGTGCCCTGTGTGCTTGTTTACTGCTCCCAGCACATGGCATTGTGCCTCCAAAGCTTTTGGGGACTGAAGTTGGGAATAACTAACCCCTAGGCTGACAGGCAGAGGAGCAAATATTGAATGACAATGAATAGATGACTCATCTGTCACCCACGAAACCATCTAAGGCAGGAGCCCCGTCTGCCTTAGCCCAGTGCTGTTTCCTTTTCGGCCCTTGTTATCACTGACAACCATTTTATGTCTGATTTTTGTTTGTTTGTTTTCTTTTGCATTTTCCTTATCAGGACATGTGTTGGTGTGAAGCAGTTATGTGTCTCAGAAAATGCTTTGTTCACTAATCCACTCTGTGGGTCGTTAGGACCTTTTGGTTATGTTGCTTCAGTTGAGATGTGACCCCACAATTCAAGGGGGGTCTTAATCCTGCACTGGACCTTTATGAGGACAAAAGACTGAACTCAGAGAGTTCAGAGACAGAAACACCCAAAGAGCTTGGAGAGAAACACCCAGAGATGCTAAGAGAAGACCCACAGAAGCTCAGAGAACCTGGACCAAGAGCTGAAGGCAACAAAACCCGGGAGCAAAGAACCAGCAGATACTGCTCACGTGCCTTCCCATGTGACAGAGGAAGCCCAGACACTAGTGGCCTTTCCTCAGAGAAGGTACCTTCCTCTGGAGGCCATAATTTGGACATTTCATGGCCTTAAAACTGTAAATTTGTAAACTAATAAATCCCCTTAGTAAAAGCCAACCCGTGTCTGGTATATTGCATTCCAGCAGCCTTAGCAAACTGAAGCAGGAGGTGAGCTTCTTCTCTTGATTAAGGCTGTATCTGCAGCCCCTAGCCCGGTCCTGGCACAACACTGGAATATGATGATGTTTGCTGAATGAATGAATGAATGATCAGGGGCCATGTCTTTACATTTTATCCCCACATCTTAGTACCCACTTTAGTGCTTGACATATAGAGGTGCTGATTCATTTTAACTGAAGAAGATGTAACAGTATGTATGTGTGACCTACATTAATGAATGAAATCTTTATTTTTTTCTCCTCAAAGTCTTCAAACCTGGAAACTTTGGGTTGTTCATCTTTCACTCGCTATTAATTCAACACATATCTGTACTATGAATTGGTACAAAGATAAATTAAAAAACAAACCTTTCATATCTCTAACTTTAGTGGAGCACCTCATGTATTTTAATACATCTTCTAAGTGAAGAAATTAGGAATGAAGAAATATTACATTTCTGGGGCTTGATAGCACCTATAGAAAAGAAATTCAAAATTTGGAGGCAATAGGGTAACTTGAATGTTGACTGAATGTACTAAACATCTTTCTATAGCATTCGATGTTGTTGAGGTGGGTTTCTCTCGGCCTCTTTCTCCTTGGGTTGGCCCTGGAGAAAAAGGATCTACATTTTTGTTTCTGAGAGCCATTGGGGGGACTGAGCAATACCTGTGGCCACCACTCACAGAGCTGAGGCACGGGCAGGAGCGAAGGCAGAAAGGGAGAATGAGAGAGCAAGAAGGAAAGAGAAAAGGGAAATGGGAGAGGGCAGGAGAAGAGAGCGAGAAGGATGGAGGAGAGGGAAGAAATGAAAGATAATGAAGTCTGACAGCTATTAAATGCCTATTACAGAGGTTCTGTGTTCTATTCAACACATATATTAGCTCTAATCTTCATAACCCAGCCAGTGAGCTCAGCAGCACTTATTTTTCTCATGTGTGAATGAGCGGACTGAGTTCAGAGAGGTTAATACGCAATTCTCTCGGCCACTCACTGCCAGGAGTTAAAGCCCGTGTTTGCCCTCAGGAATATCTGGTCCCAAAGCTGCAAGACATCCACCTGCAGAAGAGTGAGAGCCGTCTAGCACCAGGGCCCTGATGTCTCCACGGGTCTTTCGGGTTACAAATTGCCAGGCTCCCACTCTAAGCAGGCTATGGGGACATCAACACTTTAAATGAGTTACCTATTTTTCTGCTGACTCGTTCTCTCTCAGACTCTCATACACACACACACACACACATACAGAGGCATGGACACACAACTGACCAGAAGAAAAAAGACAAGAAAAGTTTGTTAGTTTCGGTGTGTGCTTTGGCTAAAGGCTTCTGAAATACATACATAACAGAAAAGAAGCATAATGGATGTCAAATGGGGCCACATTCTCAAATATCATAATTCCAGAAGTAAAGCAAAACCCCTGCCTCCAGCCTGATCCCCCACATATAGTGAGTAGAATAGACAAAGCTACATAGACTGAAAAACCAACAGGAGAATTACAAAAGTTGAGGGGCCTGGAAAATACTTTCTGAATGTCCATTCCCCAAAGGGTTGAGGTCAGGCATAAAGCTTTATTCATTAAACCCAAAACAAAGGACTTGGGATATTTTATGCCTGGATCATTATTGTTGGATAAATTAAAGCACTATATAAAAAGTGTAATGGAATATTAATTTCAGTTACTGTAACTAATTGAAAACATAGCGTGAATTGTGACTATGAAAAATGGAGTGAAAACACTTAGATGCCTGTCCAAGTCTAGCTTCTCCTTTTCAAGTTGGGCAGGAACACATTTTCAAGAAACGGCCATTATCCCTAGAGTTTACACTTGAGGGCATCAGGAGACATTTGGCCTGGGAAAAAGGAAAAAGAACTCATTCTCAGCCATCAGAGACTTCAAAAATGCAAACTAAAATTGAAAACTATCAACTGTTAATTTGCTTACATTAAAGACATCAAAACATATATCATGTGAAGCACTTGAGCTTTTCATTTGCTGTCCCAGTCTAATCCCAGAGCCTGCATGTAGAGCACGCTCATCAAAAGTTGTGAATGAATGTCTGGTGGATGAAGGCCTTTGCTCACTCTACACCAGCAGTAACAGACTGCCTTAGACAACTGATCCCGTCCTCAGTGGAAAGGCGGGTCAGCAAGATCTGGGAGAGGGGACACTGCGCTATGCTCGGTGGTATGTGAATCTGAGATAAAAAGAATATAAGCAGAAGTCATCTGTTTGGTGTTTTGTTCATTACTGTGTCCTAAGTGTCTACAGGGGTGCCTGGTACATGTTAAGGGTTTAATGAATATTTGTTGAATTAATGAATAAATGCTTGGTCTGAAGTTGGGAGGAGAGAATGATTTAAGCAAAGGAGACAGAGAGGAGAACTCAGAACTTCACATGTGGTTTTCCTTCTCTTGTGTGCTACCAATTCTCTGACATCCTCTGACTTCAAAGTAAGCACAAGAATCTCTTCTTCAAATCAGTGCAATCTGTCCTCCAGGATTACCAGGTTTTTCTTTACTACTATGTAGAACCGAGTAGTGCCTTTAAAGATGTCTGTTCTAGCAACCTAGTGGAAATGGTCTAGACTCTGTTCAGATACATGGTGGGGCCCCACCAGGGCAGGCCAGCCGTCCTCGCTGTCTGGGAGGAGAACTTACAGGTTGCTGGGTTTCATACTTTCAACCTCTACAAATTATTTTTGACCAAAATAATTTGGAAATTATTAGGAAATAATTAGGAAATAATCATTTCCTAGAAAAAGCATATTCTACTCTTCTCTTTTTTAATGAAAAATACTTTCCTGATTTTCAAAGGCCAGTGGCACAGAGGATTTGCATGAGAGGCCATACTTGAGCAGCACTGAGGGTTTCTTGGGAAGGACACTCTAGGACGTGTCCTGAAGCGTGGTGGAGGAACACTGACAAAACAAGCTGGACGCACTTCAGCAGGAGTCATTTGCATGTGGTAGAAAAAATGCCATTCATATTCAACAGACACCCTATATGGATCTGACTTTTCTTCATAAAGTGACTGTGTGTGGCATTCTGTGTGTGTGGGTGGCATTTTTTTTTTATTTTGGCTTTTTAAAGACAAGTATGTACATGTTGTTTGTTATCTTCTTTTGTTATACTCATAACCATCAATTTAAAGCATTGGGGGGAGGGGAAGACTGCAGAAACAACATTTATTCTTCATTTCGACAAGTACCACATTCTCTGAATTCATTTTGGATTCCATGCAAGTGATGAGAAGTTGGTGAAATTTTGCCTAGAACCATAAATTTGAAAAATTGTCTCAAAGTTTAGAATTCCTCATTGTCTCATGTTCGTGCACGGGAGCCAAGTCAGTTCTTCTGAGCACGTCACTTCTGAACTGAATTCCCAGAGCTGCCGTGGGAAGACCGACAACAAGTTTTTACATAGTAGGGGACTGCTCAGTGGGCTTTGCACTCTGCGCTACCAAAAAAGTATTTTTGAATGTGGCTCATTTACATCATCGGGTGAAGGTCTCAGTGTTGAGGCCACACAATGGGCACTCTTTAGCAATTAAGAGGAGGGGACACGTCTAGGTCTATGGCAGTAAAGCCAAGGGGGGCAGGGCTATGAATGCAAAACCTACCGTAGAGCTGGAGGCAAGGAATACGCTGACTGTGCCCGCCAGAACTGGCCTGGGCGCCGTAACCATTGAGGGGACATTTACATGGCTGATAACCCAAGGGTGTGCTGGACTTATGAGTGTAACAGCAGCAATCTCTATGGAAGAATGAATTACAATAGCAGTTTGCAGCAACATTTTTAAAATTTTCTATTATTTAGTGACCTTGTAAGTTTCCCCAGAGCTCCCACTTTCAAGCTTCTACTGTGACTTCAGAACTGAAATGAAAATTCTCTAACATATTTCAGAAGATTTTATTCCAGTAGCTTTGCAGCACATCTCCCCTGCAGCAGAGCAAGTGGTGAAAATACAATGTGAGATTTGGTCTCATGATGTAAGTGAGCTAAAGGTAAATTGGTAGAAAATGTACTCTTGGAGAAGTGAAATGACTTGCTCCACGTCACACAGCCAGGGACAGTCTTTGGGTACTGCTTTGGTAGCTGCTATTTGACAGTTAATTACACAGGCTAAGATAAAAAAGGCTCAAGGTAGAAGATGATTATAAGGACAGTCACATTGCTTTTATGAGAGGTAAAGGTGTTGTGAAAGCAAGAAGAATGTGAGATTCTTTGTAAATACTAATTTTTCCTGTTTTCTTCCCTGCTTGAGAAAAATATTAGTGGGCATTAAATAATTTTATAGCTGAGAGCTTGACATTTACTTACAGTGTATTAAGAATCCTCAATGCATAGATAAATTGCTGTTTAGAACAGAGAGGGCTTTGGGGAGGATGGGATGTCATCATTTCATATTAACTGAAGACACATGGAACTTCTGGTGTTCCAAGACACGGACTTCTCCTTACACACCCTCTGTGTCCCGAGCCAGGCTCAGCCTGGGAGGGGCAAGCGTGCCACACCTAGAAAAATAGCTGAGTCACTGGATGGTGCCATGCAGACACCTGGAGCTGGCTGGAGGCAGAGTCAAGAGGCAGAGCTTGGTTCTTGGCCATCCTGTCCTCTCCCAGTGCTTGCCTCCAATTCCACAGCCTTGGTTTGGGGGCATGTGGGGTGAGGTAGAGGAAAGTGAGAGCTAAGATGGAAATGTCACACAAGGAGAAGCAGGGAGGCTGTGGAAGTCTCTCTTTCAATCCATCATTTTTTCCCCTAACAAAAGTAAGTTTTTCTAATCACAAAAAAGAACTCACCTCTATCCTAAATTCCCCTTTAACTGTTGTCCTCATTCATAAGTCGTGTGCTGGGGACTTGTCTGAAGTCTCTCTCCTCCCCTCACTCTTTGGCTAGCACAGCCTGGCTTCGTGGCCACCTGTTGTGTTCTGAAACTGCTCTCACGGAGTTCACCACTGACACTCTCCAAGTCCAAAGGGCATGGAAAGTTCTTACCTTCTCTGTTGATCTGTTGATCTCCTGCTTATCCACCTCCTTGGCTTCCACAATTCCCTTCTTAAATCGCCTTTCTCTTGGTTTCTAAGTTCCTCCTTCTTTTCATGCTGCCTGCCATGGTTGCTGGGCCCTTCCACTCTTACTCTTAATACCCCATGTCTTCTACTCATTTGGCCTTGAAGTCTCTCTCCTAGCCACTGGGCCCACATGTTCAGTTGCCTAGTGGAAATCTCCCATGTCTGCACCACAAATTCAACATATCTCAAACCGAACTCATTCCCATGCCTCCAAAATCAGTTCTCCCTTTTGTATTTCTGGTTCTGCTTAATAACTCCCCCAGACCAGAAATTTGGGAGTCAGCCTTAACTCTCTCACTCTTGCTACCTACCTAATTGCTCATCACACGCTCTTGAGCCCACCTCAAGAAATCATTTTTTTCTCTAATCTGCTGCATTAGTTTGTTAAATGCTGTGGGAATACAATATACCAGAAATGTAACAGCTTTTAAAAAGTGGACTTAATAGGTTGCAAAATTACATGAAAATGTCTCATTTAAAGCAAGGATATAGCAATGTCCTATCTAAGGCATCCAGGGAAAGATACCTTGACAACCCTGAATGTCATCAGGGTTTCTGAAGAATAAGGGTGTCCTGGCCATGTTTCTAACACAGGGGACAGAGCCAGTGATGGAAGGAATAGAAGATGCTATGAAATGTCGGATGGGCTTGGGATCAAGGTTAGCTGGGCTTTTAAGAAAGAAGAACTGTCCAGTTGGGACTGCCCGGCGAGGGCAGTGGGGACTGAGCCAGCTCCACAGCTGAGGCAGCTGGGCCAGACAGCTCAAGGCCCAGGGTTAGTGGTCAGGTGCCAGTGGGGAGCCTGTGTTGCCTGAGCTTCCTTCGTGAAGGAGCCCTCAGGTCACCTTCCGTGAGTGAGGTGCAGGTGAAGGAAACCAGGGTGGGTCTTGGAGGAAGAGGGCGGTTTAAAGCAACCGCTATGCCCCCTGACTTGCCCCGGCCCATAATAATCATCCACAAGGGATGTGTAAAGCCATTTCTGAGCATCAGTGAGAGCTCAGCTGAGGTTAGGAAGCCTGGCTTTATGGCAGCCTAGTTTCCATGGTTTCCTTTTCATGCAGCCTGGGAGAGGGAGCAGAGAAACCATTTATTACCTACAGCAAGTCTAGGAGAAGGAACAGTAGCTTGGCATTACGGACTACTAAATGTTTTCCCCCCATGCCACAATATTGTTCTGAATTTTTCCAAAAAAAAAACCACAAAACCATGACAGGCTTACAGGTTGAACTGAAATCCATTTTTTTCTACATTAAAAATTATATATGATGCAACCCAATTTTAAAAAGCTGCGCTAAGTGGAACCAAGGTTTTAAATGAGCAATTCTATATTTAACTCTGATTTAAAAGAAATTTGAAAATGTTGGGCCACTTGCTACCGTGAGTTGGGCTCTTTTCTAGCAAAAGTATGGGCTGTAGGCCAGGATTGTGCAAATAAATAGTAATGGTATAACACAAATTTCAAATTTTTTGAGTGACACATTAACAATGTGAAGTTTTCAATTGACTGATATTTTAAAGTCACACCCCCCAACAAACCTATAATTAAAGTTATTTTGGCATTTTCATCTCAAATCTTTGCTTTTGGGGGGGTGGGCGGGCTGGAAATCCACTGTAAAAATGAGCTTCCAGATAAAATTTGACATCAAATACAAAGTCTTATCTTGGCAACAATTCCCCTCCACCCTTCCATCGTGACATACAGGAATATGTGGCTTGTCAGTTTTAAAAGTTCTAAAGGTATTTAAAATGAGATTTAAACCTTTGTGTTTGCTTGAATTTGTGGCTCAGAATCTATGTATGGAAACCAAAGTCCAGATAAAGTAAAATTCACCCGAACATCGGAAGTCATTATAGGATAGAATGAAGACTTCTGCTAGAACACAATAGTCGCACTTAGGTTGCTCCACTTCTTTTAATAAGACCATTAATCAATTCATATTTTTATTTGAGATAAATAAGACTAGCCTGACGACTGTTTCCAGGAAAGGAGTTTCGGTCTATGGATGTCCATTTTGAACAGCTTAATAGTCAGTAGAGTAAAAGCATCAAAACAGAAAACAAACCTCAAAGCCAAAATGATTGAAGGAGAATCATCCCTCATCTTTTTAAACCATCCCTTTCTTTTAAGCACAGACAGTCCAGAGGGAATTCTAATGGTTCCTGTCCCTGTGTGTGTGTGTGTGTGTGTGTGTGTGTGTGGTCATCAGGGCACGGATTTCTGGAAGAACTGTTTGGGACTTCTCCCCCCCATCCCCCACCCCTTGACTATGGATTCGGACTTTCTTGGGGGGAAGCTTTAGATGCTTCTGGAATAGAGAGTTAAATTCCTCCCTGGAATTCAGGAAGTGAAAGCGAAGTGCTTGGGAAGACATTATGCTGAGAAGGGGGTCACAGAGAGGTCATTCAGTTATTGCAGGAAGGTCACGGGAGCAGAGGGAGGGGGGCCGTTTCAAGAGGGCCGGCTTTAGGCACATCGCAGGTAGGGGAACATCAGTATGATCTCTTTTTGCACAACCTCTTCTAGGAAATGCTCCCCGGGCATTTAATAGCCCAGGCAGGATTGGGGTGGTGGGAATGAAAGCATCGAGGTGCAGGGAGCAGCCCTTCCTGCAGCTCTGGGAGAGACTTCACTGCTTCCGAATCACCTCCTTCCCTTCTTCCCCTCCAGACGTCCACACAGCCTGATTTCCCCAGAAAAAACGAAGTCAGCCAATCCTCAGATACTTCCAGGTTTTTACAGCACCCTTTTCAAAACGTGAAATCCTCTGGTGTTACCGCAGTACCTGTACATGCGAAAGGAGAGGGCCTTGGTCAGGACTCCAGTTCCGAGCTGAACTGAAGAGTTACTCAGTGCAATTCTTGATAAGCCTTTATGGCAAATTAGAGGTTTCCCTTCCCCGGCCGGCTGGCTGTGAATTGTTGGGAGCGTTCTTTCCCCTTTAACACAAGGCTCTTAAGAATTTGTCGCTATGTATTTTTAATACTGTCAATAAACAGCTTCCTAGATTCGGAGGAGCAGTAATGGGCGCTGTTAACAAAGTGTGAAAAGCCTCGGCCGGCAGAGGTTAATCACACGGCCGCTCCCTAATGACCTCGACAGCCCCCAGCGTAGCCCCAACAGCGCTTGTAAAGACCAATCACGTGAATCATTTCCTGTCTGGGGTCGCCTTTATGGTGCGGAATAAAAGCCGAGCTGATTGTGAATAGAAAGGCCCCGGCAGGGGAGGTGGTTATTATTTTTAAGCTGATCTAAACACCTGGGTTTCCCACTGGACCCTATTAAATGTCCTCCCTTATGTCTAAGTATTCCAGTCCCCGCCGCGGCTGCGCGTTGGGCGTTTCCAAGGCGGGCAGGACAGGCGAGAGGGTGGGTGGCCGCGGCCAGGGCGCCCCTCCTCCAGGGAATGGCAGCCAGGTGGGAAGAAGCGGGCGGGACCTGGGAAGGGACTTGGGGGGCCGCCCCCCTCCCTGCGGCCTGAGCCTCCCCCCACCCCCCCACCCCGCAGGAAGACCACACGTAAAGCCATTCAGACCCAGAAAAGTTTACTAGGTTGAAGACCCGGAGCGGGGAGATTCCTCAGCTTGCCCTGGTAACCCATTTCTTTGTTCGGCGGCCCTAAGCCTCAGCCAACACTTTTCCCATGTAAAGGAAGTGAGTCATTTCTGCGGCGGCTTAGACCCATTCTCCCTGCCATGTCTTTGGGTGGGTGCACACTGCTGGCTGCCCCCCCCCCCCCCCCACACACTTTATTATGGACTTGGTTAAACATTACTCCTCTCCCAACAGCATTGCTTAAGTCTTTGAAGATTTTATTTTCCACCACCAACTTACAGATCTGAGCGTTCTTAGATGAGGAGCCTGGACTAAGGTTCTTAGAGGAACAATGACACTTTAGGTTCACGGCAAGGACAGGGTTTACAAGCAGCAACCAGGGTTTAGGGATTCTAATTTGGTACCTGGAATTTGGATGCTCCCTGAGCAGCAGGTCATCCTACACTGAATGTTTCCCCTCTGTGTTGCAGCGCCTTATATCCCATTAGATTATTTGTAATGTCTTACGAGACCCCACCAGAGGCAACAAAGAGCAGAGGAATAAAAATGAAATTTGGAGGGGGAGCTAAATTCCAGTGTTTCCTCTGTTACTTCCTGTAAGAGTTTGGACAAGTTATCAACCACACTCAGTCTCATTTTCTTAAGACAATTCTTCCTAGAGTTGTCATATTGAAGAAGTTTAATAATTTATACAAAGTGCCTGAAATGTAGTAGACATTCAGTAAACATCAGCTTTCATTGCTCTGTTTCTTTAATAGCAGCCCTGACTCAGGCGTGTGTGCGTTGGTCTCGATAAAATTCTTGATAAGATCCGTGGGAGGCATTCACATTTAGGATCCTGAGGATTGTTTGTTTCCAAGGAACAGCTGTGCCACTTGAGCCAACTCAGGCAAGAGGGGAATGTATTGTTCCACCTAGCCAGGCTGCAGGAAGGCTGTGAGCAGGAGGAGTGCAGGGTGCTAGAGTCAGCCCTGCCTGGGGCACTCTGCATCTTTCCTCTCAGTTCCTCCCTAGACTCCCAGCTTTACTTTCTCAGATCTGCTTCTTTCTATTTGCCTTGAAACATGGACTTCTACTACTCTCAGGCCCATAGCTCCCATATTTGCCACTCAAGACTGGGCCAGTCCTTCCTGAGCTCCATTACAAAATCATACGAGTAGGATAGAAATGGGCCAAATGGGGCCATGTACCATTCTCCAATCCCTCAAGTGGGTTGGGAGCTGGGAGAGAGAGATGTGATTGTCCCTTTCTACTTAAGTCATGTGGTTGAAGGAGGGGTAAGTCAATCCCTTAAAAGGGGAGTGCTGCTGCTAGAATAAGGGAAGTGTGCTGGGCAGCAGAACAGTGAATCTTCACTGCACTGGGAAGCCCAAAGGGCTGCTCCTTGCCAGGTCTTTACTGGCACAGAGGTGCCATCTTCAGAGCAGGGTGATTTAAAAGAGGACATTTTAGAGTCTTTTCCTGACTGGCATTGATGATGAGGAGGATGGTGATGACGATAAGGTTCTTGATATTTGTATACTGCTTACAAATTTGCCAGGTTCCAGATCATTCTAAAGCTACTCCCCCTGGTCCACAGCCCTTCTGCTATAGAACCCAGAGAAATTACAGAAAGTTGGGATATAGATTGTGATTCTTATTTTCTCCTTTTTACTTCTCTGAGCTTTTCACATTTGCTGCAAGAAATCTGCATTAATTTAATAATCACACATATGGGGACTGGTGCTCTTATGTGTGAACCCTACAAGCTCTTTCCCACCCTAGGCCTTTCTGCTCTTCCTGCGACATTCTTTCCTCTTGGAAGTTTCCTTCATTTTCCTCAGGTTTTGGTTGAAAAGTCACCTCTACAGAGAAGCTGTGACCAGGAGGCAAATTCAGGTTTGGTGGGGCCTGCAGCTTACACCGCTTTGACATTCTCCTTAGGAAAAAAAAAAAAATACACGATTATGAATAAAAGTTTGTATTCCGAAGTGAATATTTATTTAGAATAAGAGAAGATCAATAAAAATAATGCACTAAAAATTTTTACTAGTATCATAAACGCTGCTTTCATAGTTTTTCTCCCCACATTTTTCTGGCTACCTATCTTTTTTTTTTTTTAATTAAAAAAAGAATTAACAAAACAATTAGAAATCATTCCATTCTACATGTACAATCAGTAATTCTTAATAACATCACATAGTTGCATATTCATCATTTCTTAGTACATTTGCATCGATTAAGAAAAAGAAATAAGAAGACAACAGAATAAGAATTAAAACAATAATAGAAAGAAAAAAAAAACAAAAAACCTATACCTCACATGCAGCTTCATTCAGTGTTTTAACATAATTGCATTACAATTGGGTAGTATTGTGCTGTCCATTTCTGAGTTTTTATATCCAGTCCCGTTGTACAGTCTGTATCCCTTCAGCTCCAATTACCCCTTCTCTTTTTTTTTTTTTAATTAACGGAAAAAAAGAAATTAACCCAACATTTAGAAATCATACCATTCTACATATGCAATCAGTAATTCTTAACAGCATCACATAGAGGCATGATCATCATTTCTTAATACATTTGCATCGGTTTAGAAGAACTAGCAACATAACCGAAAAAGATATAGAATGTTGATATAGAGAAAAAAATAAAAGTAATAATAGTAAAATCAAAACAAAACAAAACAAAACAAAACAAAAACCTATAGCTCAGATGCAGCTTCATTCAGTGTTTTAACATGATTACTTTACAATTAGGTATTATTGTGCTGTCCATTTTTGAGTTTTTGTATCTAGTCCTGTTACACCGTCTGTATCCCTTCAACTCCAATTGGCCATTATCTTACCCTGTTTCTATCTCCTGCTGGACTCTGTTACCAATGACATATTCCAAATTTATTCTCGAATGTCTGTTCACATCAGTGGGACCATACAGTATTTGTCTTTTAGTTTTTGGCTAGACTCACTCAGCATAATGTTCTCTAGGTCCATCCACGTTATTACATGCTTCATAAGTTTATCCTGTCTTAAAGCTGCATAGTATTCCATCGTATGTATATACCACAGTTTGTTTAGCCAGTCGTCTGTTGATGGACATTTTGGCTGTTTCCATCTCTTTGCAATTGTAAATAATGCTGCTATAAACATTGGTGTGCAAATGTCCGTTTGTGTCTTTGCCCTTAAGTCCTTTGAGTAGATTCCCAGCAATGGTATTGCTGGGTCGTATGGCAATTCTATATTCGCTACCTATCTTTTGATTGTCTCTTCATATGACAACAATCTTATAATTCTTTCTTAATTGAGAATAGAAGGATCATTTGGTTTTCCTTTAGCAGAGTCATCACTTTTTGTTTTTTTATTTTTGACCGTTTAGAAAAGTTTATTTCAGCTTGACAACTCTTTATGAATAACGCTGTGAAAATGTTTGGTACCATTACTGCTGCGTATGGTGAAAGCTCGGCCTTGCCCTCTGCATTTCAAACCTGGCCCTCCCGGTATCCCCATCCTTCAGGACCCAGGAGGGGAAGGTCACAGCCCTTTCCCCAACATCGTCCCACCCCGCACCCCGCAGCCTCCTGCTGTACGAGGTGACACAGAGGCAGGAGGCGTATTCGGGGAAATCTCTCCTATGCTACAACCTAATTATATATCCTCCTATGTCCCGTCACACCCAAATGAGATGTATTCCCAACTCAGCTTCCCCTCACCTAGGTCCCCCAAATCCCAAGTCTACCCAACGTAGGGGGGAGTACGACCAAAGGGAAATCACAGCAGACAGCTGCAGTTGAGATCACTCACAGTTGCAGACTCGACCAGAACATATGCATGTGAACACTGCAGGGCCCTAGCTCCAGGGCCTTGGGAGAGGTCCTTGAAGGAGAGGGCTTTCAGCTCCAGTTCACCAGTTTCGAGGCCCACCGCTTCTGCAACCAACCCAGAAGGCAGGGCCCCCGCCCCGGTCCTCTCATTGCCCGCTGTTCTTGGCTTGTTTAGTTCTTAGCCCCTTTTAAAATGAAGTACTTGTCAGTGTGTGTGCTTGCTCGCTCCTTGTCTCTCCCACTGGGACTGTGCTCCCGAAGCAGGTGTGATGTCTGCATCGTCACACACCCATCCTGTGCTAGTCGGTCCTCAGTGACAAGAAACATTACGTATAAACAAAGCAGAATGAGGAAACTCAAGGCCGGCCCCCCCTCGCCCCGCCCATGTTCTCCAGCCTGTGCCTGGCTTCAATCCCACAGCAACTGAGGCTGGTGCCTGAACTCCATCTGCCCTGTCCAGTTCCTCTTTCCCTCAGGACCAGGCTCTCCTCTGTGGGCTCAACACGTCACTGACGTGCTATTCTGTGCTAATAATGACATAGTTCTATGATTTACAAGGCATATTCCCACGAATGATGCTGATATGCTAATGAAAAAGGAAGATTTCAGATAATAGTCATCCTCACAAGGGTTTCGAAGATGCATGTCCATCTCATCCGCCACCCACACCCAAATGCACGCACGAACTTGCAGTGGCCTTCAGGCTGCTGAGGAAGGGGGTGAGGTTGGTGGGAGAAGCAGTGGGACGGTGGGTTTCTGTGGCTACCTCTGGAAACGATGCTGGATGGGAAATGAGCGACTTCATCTACCCTTGGACTACGTGAATCTCCCTGGTCTGGGGCAGTTTATATTTGTGCTTTGTACAGAATTCGGGATTTGGTGACATGGTATTAGGAATGCAAAAATGGGGAATGGTGGAGTTGACTGATTAGATAGATAGATAGATATTTTTTTCCCCTAGCTTTGCTTCCCTTCATTTTTATTGTCTTTAAACATCTGGAAAAATAATTGCATTAATGTCTGCCTGAACCACAGAGTAGAAGCGCCGGCTCTGTATCAAAAACCAGAGTACTGAGTGGGAAAGCTGCCAGACTCAGGAGTGTTGTAGGTGCTGGCCACAGGGCTCTGTCCCCTATCATGGGGCCTCCGTTTTTGAGTCTCCACCACCTGGTTATTACCCTCGGTGAGTGTGCACATGGACACATTATATAGGCGTGTCCAGTCCCGTGAACGCTTATGCAGTGCCTTCCATGCACTAAGCACTGTCTTAGACATGGGGACCCTGAGAGGATGAAGGCACAGCCCCACCATCCAGTTTCTTATAATTTAGTAGGAGACCCTTGTAAGTAAAGAATGGCAGAACAGTGTCTCATAGAGGTGGTAGGAGCGAGAGAGAGAGTGAGCGATCATGGCAGGGGTGGGGCGCGAGGAAAGGCTCCACGGAGGAAGTGACGTGAGTCTCAGTGTGGTACGATGACTGCACAGTTGACGAGACTCTTCCCTCAGCCGGAGCGACACGCTGACACCTACAGCAGGAGCTGCTGGCCGATGTGGCTGGTCTTCATGGAGACCCTCTGCAGCCGCGGGCCGAGTGCGGCGTTTGTCAGCTCATCAGATCCTGCAACTCTCCACTTTTCACGTGAGGAACGTGAAGCTGGAGGCCGAGGCTGCCCTGGGGTCCTGAAGCCCATCGAGGCAGAGCCAAGTTCCAGACCGGTGGGTCTCAGCCCAGAGCCCAAGAGCTTGACCAAGCGGCAGACCGAGAGGAGAGGGAGGCGCAGCACGCCGAGCGTCACGCTTTCTCAGCGCCTTCACCCGCTTTGATCTGTTTGGACCTCCCAAGCTCCCTGCGTGTGACGCTGGAAGGTCCTGAGGATTCCTTTGAAGATGAGGAGGCGAGGTGGTAGAGCAGGTGCGTTTCCCAGTTGGGGAGAGAACTGTCTGACTTCCAGGCTCAGGCTCTTTCTGCTCCCAGAATGCATGAAGGGTCTGCCCCAGGCCAGCAGCTACAATTGTGCCCCCCACAGCTCTCCCTTCCTCTGCCCCGTTCCCCCACATCCACGTTTCTTATAATTGATTTTAAAAGCCCAAAGAATATTTCCCTGCAGCCAAACAGGGATGCAGGAGGAGAAAGGGTCTCTCCTGTCCCGTACCTGGTAGGGATGGGAAGCACCTACCTTATATCCCTTCTCATAAATAAAGGCAAGGATGCATTTATTCTTACGCTACGAGTGTTTCTGCCGTGTCACTGAAGAGAGGCAGGTGGAGAACATTTCTACTTGAAGGAGCTGCCAGAGGCGTGGCGGGAGGGACTCCAGTGCACTGTGTGGGTGAGGATTCATATTAGCATAAGCATCGAGGTGTCCCTGCCAGCCCACAGGTCATGCAAAATGTGTTTGGGTATTTGGATGGTAAACAGGCCGATTTACAGCTTTCCTTCCCACCTTCAGTGGAGCATCTTTAAGGACTTTCATTCAGGCCAAACTACCTTGCCCTCACCGAGCTCACCTCCTCTGCCCCCTCCTCGGGATTCCAAATCAAACCTTCCCAGGAACAAACAAAAAGTTCCTTCATGTGATTTGAACTGCTCACAAGGCTTTCAACTTTTAAATCTCACTGTTTTGAAAAAGCTCACCCTCTCCTTTTCCTCATGACTCTCTTAGATTCTGCTTAAAGAGTTTCGACCTGAGAAATACATGAAAGAAGTTTAAGGCCATGCTTATCTGCTGGGGCTGGGACTGGGGCTGTGGTTGAAGCATTTCACAGATAGGAAAAGTATATGGGAAAACCCTAAAAGAAGGCCCCTTCTCAGAAAGGCAAATTAAAGCACAAACAAATTTAAGATAGCGAATATATTCCGAGTGCTCAGGGGATATGAAAAGGTAGACCATAATAACAACTTTAGAAATTGTGATCGTTAGCATATGTCAGTAATTTGACAGCAGCCCTGATGCCCCTTCTGATGTCACCCACATGGGAAACTCCTCTGACCTGCCAGCCACTCCCATACCCAGCTGGGGCTATCCAAGCCGCTCATCTTTCCTGTGCATTCTGTCCGGAGTGCAGGGCATCATGATTCGCTGTTGCCGAGTCTCCCCACTGGTCTGTGGCCTGGGAACTGGCCATGGGCATCTCCATCCCTAGTCTAGCCTGGCACGGAGTAGTCAGTAAATATCTGTGCCATGAACGATCAAATGAATAAATGAAACTTCAAAGCTTATTCTTAAGTGAACCACTGTTGTAAAGATTGGGCAATCTTTTCTGATGGAGGCTTTTTTTTTTTTAATAAGCTTGGGAAGGCCAGGTGCTTTTGACCTCACTTGGAGTGCCACCGTGTTCATTTGTTTATTAATTGCTCTGAGATGCTTTACTGTAAAGTCTGTTCAACCCTGTGTTATCCAGCGTACAATGGATTCTGACCATAGGATCCTTTTGCAGAACACCTAGAAATATCATATTCGAGGAAATGCTGCTTTAAAAGTTAAATGAAACTATGAAATATCACAGGAATAATTAATGCCAGATGAGTGCCAGGCTCTGTATGCACCACTTTGAAAAGGAGAGTGGGACAGTCTGCAAAATCTTCTTGAAGGAAAAGGGAAGCTTGAAGAATATATTCAACCTGGCTAAGTGGGAAGTAAGGCAGTCCCATGGTTTTTCACATTTTTTCCTCCTTGCCCTGATAGGATGCACTTCCATTAATTACAGTGTCTCAGAGTGGGGTGAGGGTTTTGAATTTGGGGGAAGGGGTTGTAAGTAGCTAAAAAATGTACTCACACCCTGTCCCCCCATGATTCTGAACTCCCACCTGATGTGCACCTTGAAAAGTCATGAGGCTGTAAAGGTGGGTGAGTGTTCAGAAATTTCAGGACAAGTTGCTTAGTTCATTTAGGCTCTTTTGAGATTATCCAGCCGAGCTGAAGAACTTCCATGAGTCTCGGGGGATTTTAATTGTGGCAATAGGAGACTGCTACTTGGCTCTTCTTGTCTACAATTTGGTGCAAAATATATTATTGGTGTTATGTGGTCATAGTCACAGAAACACAGAACCCATGATGTGCATGACACTAACTAAAGTTTCAGTGCCTTTGCTTCCTAGATGAAAACACTGAGGCCCAGAGCCAGCTCCTTCACCAAGGCTGCACTGACTCCGGACTGTGGACCTCTGGGTTCTGTCTCCTAGATTTAAGCTTTCTTTCTCATTTCCCTTAGGGAAGAATTCACCCCAAATCTGGCCTCATTCTGAGGGGGGGGGCAGCACTTCACCAGTTCACTGAGGTGCAATGACTGTCAGTCTCTGTGCTTTGCTAGTGCTGCAGGTTAAAAGGAGTAGGCTTTCAAATGGACACATTTTCATTGGGGCCGACGGGTATAGCCAGTGTCCTTGGCTTGGTTCCCTTCGAACTGTTTTTGACCCAAAGTGGCATGCTTTCTAAAAAGTATAAATGCCACCATAGTCCAAATCACCAAACTGCTCAAATTACTCATTGAAAACATGAATGGGGGTGAGGCATTTCAGCTTCCAGCTCTCACTCTTGAACTCTTGCCTCCCTTTTATGATTCCTTTGTATTTTGAGACCCTAAAGAATGATTCAGTTACTCTTCCTGTCTTTTTAATTCACACATTTAGCTTTCTTCGTTTACTAAATAGTATTAAATCCAGAGATCCGGGTTGAGAAAATGCTCATATTTTATATAGATTTTATTTATATTTTGACAGATAACTGATACATTTGGAGTTCTTTTTAAGGGGGGGGGCATAGCTTAGGGGTTTCAAAAACTTGTTCCCATTCTCCCAAACTTCTCTTTAAGTTGCTCAGTAGAATGCATTATCAGGAAAAGAGAGAAGTGTTCTATGAGTCTAAAGAGGAGCTTTACAAACATTTACCCACTTTTTAATCTGAATTATTTCCCTTTGATTTTGTTTTAAAGAAAGCAGCGACCAGGCCAAGCTTATTTGGAAGTCAGTCTGAAAACAGGTGAATCTGGGTCTCTCTCTAAAAAAAAAAAGGCATTTTCTGGGGGCCCTCAGTCCATCCTTCACAGCCGACTGTGGGCTCTTTTACTGTGTGGATGTGAAAGTAGCTGTGGAAATAGAAATCCCTGTAAACAAAAATATTCTTGGAAATTCTATTTTGCACAATCGCTTGATATGAAACACAATACTTTTATTCTTTTTCCATTTATTGTTTTGTTTTAATAAGCCATAAAGAGTTTCACTCTAATACTTGAAAACTGCACATAGGAAAGTGAACGATTATGAAAAAGCCTCATTCAGGCTCTTCTCAGCCCTCTGATGGGGTCTGGTTGAAGCAGCTCTCCATCGCCTCCTTGATAAGAAAGGAAACCACAACTTCAGGCCAACACTGGGGAAGAACGCAGGCTAGGCTGTAACAGCACACGCTTACCACTCACTTCAGAATTGAGGGTAGCGCCAACACCAACTTCTTCCCAAACTGCTTGTATTCGGAGTTACTAATTAAAAATCTTCATGCTCTCCCTGTTTTGCCTGCTCAAGTCTGCAAGGTTATTTAATGGAAGTGCTGCTTTGTGGGTGCAGATGCATCACGTGCTCGAATCGTCGCGCAGATTTAGTGTGTTGGGATTGCCGAACGGGCCTCATTGCTATTCGCGGAGCGTCGAGCTGGGCTGCTGCTCCTTGGGAGGACTCAGAAGCAGGCAAAGGGAGAGAAAGGGAGTCCTTTCTTCTCCTCCCGCCCCCTCCCCCATCTTCGTTGACACTTTGCCAGCACCAGCCTGCACTGTCTGCTGCATGAAAATGAAGCCACCCCTCGCGCCGCCCCTGGCCTTAGTTGCCCACCACACTTCTCTGACCCGGGGTGGGGGTGGGGGGCTCTGTCTACTGTGGGACGAACTTTTTAGCTTTCATTTTTCGGCTCTCTCTTTTTCTCCCATTTCCCCCCATCCCATCCCTTCCAGCCATGGCCTTTGGATGTGAAAGGGAAAGAGAAGGGCCTGTTTTCCTCTCGAGGTGAGAACAGCCTTGGGTTCGGCAGGTGCACAGCCCCAAGCAGCTGCTTGTGACTTGCAAGCCTTAGCCGCCCCCCCCACCCCCCCAGCCGAGAACACTGCATCTGACGTCCGGCGCTCCCGTTCCCCGTAGCTGCAGAAGTCGGGCCCGGGCTCACTTGTTCCTATTACTGCTGCTGCTATTGCTGCTACTTCGCGGGTAACAGGTCTTGTGCGGGCAGTGACGAGCTGCCTCCACAAATGCAAGATGTGTGCGTCCCGCTCTTAGCCCTGTCCCGCGCCCCCTCCCCACACCCTTGAGGACGGCTCAGGTGGAGCGTGCATGCGGCTCTCGGGCCTTTTACTGGGCTGTGGCCTCTTCTCTTCTCAAGAGGTGGCTGGGCCAGGGCATGCCTCCCAGGCTCTGCTCCTGGAACTAAATTATGAAATTATGGAACTAAAGGAGCCTTGGGGTGGGGGGTGGGGGGCGGTTACCATGAACGCTGTCATCCGTGGAACCATCATTTATGGTTTTGAGGAAGAAAGGAATGGTGATGAAAGTATGGGGAGGTTTTATTTCATTTCCTTAATGCCATGAACGAATGCTTAGAGAATTAATTCAAGTATTTCTTTTGTTGATTTAAAGAAGAGCTTGTATTTTGACTGTCTGAAAATGCCTAAACTATTACCAATACTTACTTCTAATTTGCAGTTTTGACCTTCGACTTTGGCCTATTATAATATTTACCAAAATTCAGCTGTTTGTGGCCACGCCTATGATTTTCTTGGCCACATACTTTCTGTCCTTTCATTTAAGTGATATTTCTTTAAATTGACTTGCTTTTAAATGCAATTTGCTTGCAAAAGAAACCAGTTACTACTAAATATCGGTGCTGTAAATGGTAAGCATGTGTGGTTGCAATAAAGGGAAGGCAACCATACAGGTAAACGGATGAGAGCAGTTGTTATTAAGTCCTCCTTTGCGCAGGGAGTTAGAGAGCATGAAACAGACTTCGGGGGAGCTGAGGCCTCATCCTTATTCCCATCAGAAGTACTGAAAGAGAACAGTACAGAGACTAGAGCTGTGCCAGCACCTCGTGGGGTCTCTCCCACAGCGTGTCCGCCGGGGTGTGTATCCAGTGCCTCCTGGAGTCTGTCCCGCAGCGTGTCCTCGGGGCTGCATGTCCAGCACCTACTGGAGTCTCTCCCACAGCCTATCCTTGGGGTGCATGTCCAGCACCCCCTACAGTCCGTCCCACAGTTTGTCCTCTGGGGTGCCTGTCTACACAGCGGGAATAGCCGTCCACTGTGGGGCTCCCATCTCTGATGGCCCAGCCCCCACCAGGTGTACTTGGTTCTAGGATGGCTTTTTTTTTTTTTTCTTTTTTTTTGCATGGGCAGGCACCAGGAAACGAAGCTGGGTCTCTGGAATGGCAGGTGAGAATTTTGCCACTGAGCCATCATCATACCACCCAGTATTTTTTAAAGTTGGCTCTCGATGCTTCTGAAATACACACACACGCACACACAGACACACACTCATAGTAAAGGGGAAACAGAGTAAAGTCTCTTCAGGAGAATTAGGGTCTAGCAGTGGAATTAGTCAAACATTGAGCATGAGGAACCAAAGTTCTAAGAGAATATCAAGGGGAAAATTTGAGAAAGACAAGTTCCAGGATCCAAATGGCAAAAATGGGATTGAAAATCTGGAGAAAGTAGAATGAGTATAAGATGAAAAGTGAAGTGAGATGGGTGTGGAGCCATGTTTGTGATCAGAGCCGAGGTATTTGAGACTTGAGTTCACAGGCACCTGATATACAGGAGGGTCTGGCCGATTAAACGACTTGGTGGTGGATTAGGAGAAACAGAAAAGCACTTCTGCAGTAATTAGCCTGAGTCATAAAGCACAGTGGGGAGCGCTGCCATCCCACCTACACACACGTACGCGACCACAGGCATGAGACAGAGGTACAGGGATTCGCCAACCTCAAGGTTTTACTCAATCATAAGCAAACCATTGTTGGAGGTAGTTGCCTCAAGCTCTTCCGTGGGCTCGGTGTCATGGCCCACTGCTCTTCCACCACGCTCCTCAGCACCGAGATGGAGGGACAGCGTCAAGGCAGGTAGGGGAGTTAGCACATTTTGTTCAACGGAGAGTTGAGTGGTCCTTCAAGTGGCCTGTCTACAACACCCATGCTCTCGGTCTTCAGGATGGCTAGCAGGAAGGGGAGTATGAGGTTTCATGAGGCCACGTCTGCTCTGTGTCTAGCTAGTTGATGGTAGCTTCTGAGGCTGATGCAATTACTAAAAGTGACTCCTGCAAGCCCCATGTCTGCTTTATGTCAGGCTCGGAGGATATTCCTGGTATTGGTCTAAGTGCTCAGAGATACACAGATGTGAGAAGTTTTATCCCCACATTTTCACAGAGGACTAAACGTGAGTGGCTCTGGGCATGGGACTGGGGAAGTGGTGAGGACAGAGCCAGCCCTGCTGCCAGGGTCTGCTGCAGGCCGAGTGGACGGCGTTTGATGGGACATCGGAGAGAAGAGGACGGGATGCGAGGAACACATGCGCGGGACCCTGGTCAAATCCTCTAAGGTCAGGAGAGGCTTTCATAGAAGCTGAGAATTTAAGTCCAAACAGGAATTAGCTTGGTGGAGTTGGGATGGGGAGAACAGAGGGAGGAGGGGAAGAGTATTCCCAGGAAACAGAGCAGCATGCCCAAAGACACCTCAGTGAAATGAATATGGGCAGCTCTTAGAGCTTTAGGGAGCTCAATACTGTGCAGGGAGAGGGCCAGTTTTGTGCTGGGGGCAGAGTGGAGGGTAGAGGAGGGCAGAGGGCAGAGGTTGAGGCAGAGGAAGGACCTGGGAGGCCACTGGATGCTGACTGCAGTGGGGGCTACTGATGGAGTTAGGGTACCACGCGGAGGTCGCAGCCGGAGGGCACTGCCCTGGGGTGGAGAGAGTGCGGGTGCAGCAATGCGTGGTAGCAGAACCTGGGCTTGGGGGTGCTGTTGGGGAGCACCTGGGACCGGTTCTGACAGGGCACGCAGACACCCCACGGCAGGGAGGGCACCCCACAGGCTGGTGCTGCTCTGCCATAGGAGGTTTGGAAGCCTTTTTGGGTTTGATCTAAGATGGCATCGTTGAAAAATAACTTGGGAAACAAGTAGCAGAGCATGGTGCAGCCTCACCTCCTGCCCCAATGTGTCCGGCTTCATGGATCTGCCATACGGAGACGCTGGCCTTACTGTTTAAGGGGAACAGGATTCCCTGCATCTGGCGCCTGAGAGCTAATGGGGTGCCGACCTTAGGCCAAGCACTGTGGGGACTTTCCTCAGATCATCCCATTGAATCCTCCCCCAAATTCCATGTGGTATTGTTATTATTAGCCCCCTTTTACAGGTTAGAGCACTGGGGCTTGGAGGGAATAAATAACTTCCTAAGTCAGTGGTGGAGGCAGGAGTTCAGTTCCGGAGCCTGAGTCACAAACCAAAGCACCATATAGCTAAGGAGGTAGGGTGTGAATTTAGTGAATAGCCGTATACAAAATTTAGAAAATTTTGAGTGAACAAACAACTTGTCATAAGGTCATCTGATTTCCTTGAATTGTGCTCCAAGAAAAAGCCTTGATTAATAAAGGCTTTATGATCGCTTATTTCCAGTTTAATATGGCTTTCCTGGACATGCAAAAAAACAGAAGGATGTATAAGCAAGATATCCCCTCCTCCCCCTGCAGGACTTTATATTTAAACTTTCACAGGATTGAAATGGCCAAAACAGTAAGCATGTTTTTATTTTTATATTTCACATGGAGGCCATGTGCTCTTAAACTTCTTTGGAGAAGATTCACAGGGCTGATCGTTTCTCTTGCATGGTCATTCCTCTCCATTAAAAAAATCTAAAGGTGTCAACAGATGATTATAGCATCCTAAGAGTGAAAAGACTTTCATGGCCAAGCAGCTCACGTAGTGTGTCACTGTGCACGTGAGATCCAAAGCTGCTAAGGGCGGGCCTGGCCAGTGTGTGGTGGTCCCGCAGGCGGCTGGTGGTGGCGCGTACCCTGGACGCCAGCACCGAGCATCTTCCTGCAGCATCAGAGCTGCTCTAAGCTTGAAGAGCAAGCAAGCAAATGAAATAGCAATTTAAATCATTTTTATAGTAAAATGGACTTAGCCAGATTGTGGAATAAATCATAGGGATTTAATCAATAAAACAGGGGACCTCAAAGAAACGTCTTTCCTGGGGAGGGTGAGGGGTGGGGGCTGGTGACAGGAGAGAGATCGCCCACCTTTTCTCCCAGGGCTCGGTGTTTCCGATGCAGTCTCTTCCGCTTTTAGAGATTTTTCAGAGGCAAAGTTTTGAGACACTGAGATCTCTGAGGTGTGTGATGGACAGTAGCAAATCACCACTTAATAATGCCATTTATAATCATGTTACCTGATGTCGTGAGATGCCAAGAATGTACTTTATTGTTGCCAAGAATCTATAACGTTGTCTAAATATGTGTTGACATTCTTTAATACAGTAGAGTTTAATTTTTTATCTAAGAAATTAAACATTTTTGTGGCTGATTCCAATAGATGGTGTCCTTGGTTAGGCAGAAATGCATTGAATGCATTTTGCTAGGAAAGCTATCTTTGAAATGATGTAAGTAACCTGTCGTGTCCACAAGTCCTGTGAACCCTCACATTGCATCCTTAGCCCAGCTAGTTGTCACTGGGTACAGCAGCTGACAAGCTCTTCCCTTAGGCGGCCTCAGGACAGGAAGTGATCCTGGAAACTATACCACATGCACTGTAATACACAAGAGAGTGAGTTAGGGATTTTATTTTTTCAGTTTTAATTAAGAATCTTTTAGCTCCTATTGGTTGAAATCAAGCAAAACAATAAAAAGGGAACTGATTCCATCACTACCCTGTACTGATGTGTCAGATCAGAGCTCCTTATATCGTCCTAACTGGTCAAAGAAGTTAAGGTTTACTCACAGCTTTTTATTTTTTTACTATTTAAGTTGTCTATTTACCTAGCGGAAGGAGCTAAAATGGCAGGCAGTGCTAACAACTAAAAGCTGAATTAAATCACCTTTCCCAGAGAGCACAGTTTGCTGTTTTGTTTTTAAAACCAGATGCTTGTAAAATAAGATACTTAAAGGAATGCAGCAACACATTGTAACTCCTCCTGGGATTGAACAAGCACTGAATACATTTCAGCGGGATGATTGGGAAACTGCGGAGTGCACGTTAGCCCCGACCTGGCTGAGTGATGTGGCATTCTCAAAGAGGGAATGAATTAATGATGTTTTGGAAACACGACGCTACTTCAGAGGGCCTGAAATTAAATTTAGCACTTTCATATTTTTGAAACAAATTCATTTGTAAAAATGTGAAGTGTTTTACATATAAGAACTCAACAATAGCTATTGATTTGATTTCCCCGAGGGAAAAATCCTGTATTGGAAGCCAAGAAGAGCAGGGAAATGCCAGTCAATGAACAATTTTGTATTCACTAGGTGGGGATGGAAGCAAGGGGTACTTGTGGTTTTAGCGACTCAAGGAAAGAGAAAAATCAGCTCCCAGATTTCTACAAAAGTAAACATTTCTTAATCTCAAGGATATATATTCTTTTAAAAAAACTAATCTCTTTATGTTTTTAAAAGATAAAAAAAATCTTTCGAAACACATTTGGAGTGACACGCAAACTGTCTTTCATTTCTAGTAAATGAGCTACAAATATATGCATTTACAGATTAAAAAAAAACTATTCAAATGTGAACTCTGCAACCACAAAGAAGTTAAGACAAAAGTGCTACTTTTTTTCTGGCATAGATGGTCCCCAAGTCTTTTCCACTATAGCCTGGAGTGCTTAATAAAGAAACCACAATCTATTCTCTGGATCAGAAGCACTTTAGCCTCCAACTTTAATTTCATTTTTAATTCAGCCGGCAGACAGTTTAAAAAGTTTTCTATCCCTTACTCTGTTTTGTTTCTTAAAACCCCTCAAATCTTAAAGCGATTTTATTACATATGGCACTGTTCATACATACCTTCCATAAATTACCTAAGTTGGTTTTTTAAAATAGTCTAACTGGAATAATTCAAAAAGTTCAACTGCTCTCCCTTTCTTTTCTTTCTCTCTCCCTCTTTCTTTCTCTTTCCCTGTCTTTCTCCCTCTATTGGCTTCCTTCCTTCCTTTCTCTCTCCTTCTCTACTTCCCTCCCTCTCTGTCTCTCTTTCTCTCCTTTCTTTCTTTCCCTTTCTTTCTCTCTTTCTCTCTCTCTCATTCTCCTTCCTTCCTTCCTTCCTCCTTCTCTAACTCCCTCCCACGCCCCCTCCCCACCCCCTGTAGAAGCCCCTGGGATGACACTGTTCACTGAAGCATCTCCCTCATTAGCATTGCTTCAGCTTGGCTCAGTGGTTTCAGAGGCAATCCGTCAAGAGAAAACTGAAGAATGTGCCCCATTTGCATGATTCTGTGCCAGAATGCAACTTTTTCTCAGCTGTTCTTTGTGTAATTTCCCCTTGAGTGTTCAACTTTCCCATGAAGTCCTAGAAATCATATTAAGGATTTCCAACCCAATTGAAGTGCTCCACAAATTAGTTTTTACATACTTTCTTCCTTCCCCCAACAACTTCACAGTTCTTTGTAAATAGAACAAATTAGTACATAAAAAATAGGTTTAGTGTTTTATCGTTTTGAGATGTAGGGCATATTAAATGAATAATTTTGCTTTGAAATTGCAGGGGTGTATGTTATACGTGCACATTTATATTTATTACGTGTGTCTAAATGAGGCCTCAACATTAATAAATATTGAGGCAAGTTCAGCTTCCTAGTCCCTCAGTGCTACTACAAAGTACTTTTTTGTGACACACTACAGAGAACCTCAGAGCAAACACATAGTGAGAAGCTGGATGAAGCTCTCACACTTCCTTAATAGAGTTTCCTACATAAGTAGAGAAGATCTGCTTTGCAGCTCTTGGAGGAATACATTTTACCAAATAAATGAATTCATAGCAGCTAACTAGCTGCTAATTAAATATTTTTACAATGTGTTTTTTTCTAGATTAAAAACATAAAACGCTGGTACATGCAACCTGTTAGCAAGATTTCCATTTTCCGGAAATTAAGATAAATATAAAATGCTATGTACACTACCATATATTCCAGAAGAGAAAATGCTCCGTTAAAGCATATTCTTCACATTACATTTGAATTAAAAATCCAATTTGTTCACACCACAATCTTTAACTCTTTTTAATGACAGATGCTTTCCTTCTCATTGTCATTATATACAAGTTAATGGAGGCTTTTAATTCTTTCTTGCCTTATGGTTAGAATTAAGAATAAAACACTTATTTTTATTATTCCCTTTCTAAAAAATGATAAAATTACTTTTTGGAGGCTGTCTTTTGGTCACATGTATTCACTTGCGTAAAATTGTGAAGATATTCTAAAAATGCAGTTTAGTTATAACTACTTAAAATTTTATATTATTTCATAATCTTTTGGAAGGAAAAAATGAACTTAAAACGAGACGGCAGAGAGTATCAAATTGAAGAGTTTCGAACAGAATTAAGATGACTTGACAATAACTCCTCGCAGTATAAGAAAAAAAAATAAAGCTCTTAAAATACAGGAATTTGGTTGTCGGTGGCCGGCTCACACAGTGATTAGAATTAAGTTGCGAAGATTTCATTAATTATAGGTGATGGCTTTTCCCGGCGCAGACAGCTCAGGTCTCTGCCGCCCTCCTCCGCTCATCTCAAACTGCGTCTACGCTTCCCCTTAATCCATCTCATCTGGAGCTGATGGGAACTGCTTTCATTCCACCTCTTGTGGAGGTGATGAAACAATCTTCTTATTCACTGGGTCCCTCTGAGCCGGTGACATGCAAAACAACCACAAAAAAAGCGAGCGCCCTGATTAATGGCTGCTAATTAGCAATGGTAATGACCAGGTGTCCGCGCGCCGGGCCAGCTCGGCACAGCATGGAGCGAGGGCTCAGCGAGGGCCCCGCGGGTCCTTCCCAGTGACCCTTCGCCTCGCCCGCGACGCGCCCGGCTTGCTCGGTTCCCGGGTAGAGGCGCAGGGCGCCCGCTGGCCCAGACCCTCGCTGGGCCTAGCGCATCTCCCAGAAATAAGGGGCCCCCAGAAGCTCGGAGGTAAAGAAGTAAAGAACACGGAGACGAACCCTCTTTTCTCCGGAGGCAGTTCCTTTCTAAATGGAACCAGTGGTTAATTTGACCCTCTATTAGCTGCACATGTCATCTTCTCAGTCAGATTCTATTGTTAGAGATTATACACGTGGATGAAGCAAATCTCATACTAACTCCTAAACACAACTTTCTATCTGAGAGGTTTATGTTTTCTTTTTGCATGCAGCACAGTTACTGAAGGGCTGCAGGGACTCAGAACACATAGATCTGAGTTTAAAAAATAACACCGACTGAAAATTTTTTTCATCATTAGAAGATGGGTTTAGTGTTCAGGCACTCTTAACTCTGGTATTGGAGTAAGGGGATTATATTAACTTTTAAAACAAAACAATGCAAAACAAAAACAAGCTGTCCAAGAGCTTTAGAGCTTTAGAATCAGACCTGAAAAATTATTTAACTAATTAAATGAGTTGGTTCATTTTTTTTTTTAAATTTTGTTTTTAGTGCTGACCAGCCAAATTGGAAAGTGACAAGACTGAAGTCTTTGCAGATAATTAACCATTAGGTGCATCGGCCAATTTGTGACAAGGCTGATTTTGCTTCTGAGTTTACAAAATCATTTATTTTTCCTCCACGGGAGAATGGCCTTGTACTTCCTCCAGAGTTTGGGGGATTCAGTTTGGAAGAAACAGACTAAAATGAAAGAAAGTATGTCATGCTACTGTTTTTGTTTTGACAGGTTCTTTCTTTTCAAAATATACATGTCTCAGGTTAGGATAGCACCTCAGTTGATTTAGAAAGTCTTTTTAAAGAACTTTAGTTGTTGAAAGATCTTATGCTTGGAAGCATTGCCTTAAGTTTCTTTTCATGACATTGTTGAAGAATGTATAATTTATCTCAGTAGGATAAGTGTCATGAAAAATTTACCAACTATCATTCATAGGCAATGAAATACCATCCATACTCTGGACCTGGGAGCAGGGTTTAAAAATTATGGTCACTAGGCTGCTGTGGCCAGTAGGTCCAGGTGAAATTTGACAAGAAAAACTTCAGAGCCTTATTTCCAAGTGCACACAAAGTCAAAGTATCGCCTCATATGCCACAAAACGGGGCTGCTTAGGCGGGAGCTGGCCCCCCTCTGGTTGGAGTCATCTTCAGTTGCATTACTCTCTGCTGCAGGTTTTCTTCAAGGGCGGGATAGAAACGTTCTCCCTGCGATTAGCGATTTTGTACACTTCCATTGTAGACAATTCAGGCAGCACTGAGAAGCATGTGTGTCATGCTTTCCAGTCATCTCTCCTATGCACAGAGACTCTATTTTAACTAAACTGAGTCATACTACCTATACTGTTTTCACACCCTGGTTTTTCATCAACATCAGGCATAAGCACATCTGGAGGAATGGTGAGTGTCCTTCCACGGCCGCGCGTTCCAGCAGCCTCTCCTAGGTGTCACAGGCTCCACATGGCAAGGATTGCGCACTTTGCACGCTCCTTAAGGACTGAGTGCTACACCTCCATTTGCTCGCTCTGGCTTCTATCACTTCCCTCCACAGGGCCAGGAGTGCCAAGCAGCCAAAGAGAATGAGTGAGTGCCCAGTGTGCCCTGTGTCCCTTAACGGATTGCTAGCAGGGGCCAGGCTATGCGAGCACAGGGGACTTGTATACGCCCTCATGCATGTATATGCAGGGCCAGAGTCATTCCTGACACAGAGTAGTTACTCGATTCACATTTGTCAGACAGGTTTTTTAAAATTTAACTATGTTCTAGTTTATCCAATTATTAGATTCTGATATGTTTACTTGAGTGGCAGAGAGAGAAATGGATTTGCCGTTAGTGCCCTGGGAATGCCCATGGAGTGTATTCCTGAGAGAACTCATCCCCCTTGCACGCTGCATGTGGCATTCACAGAAATAAACATGAGCAGAGGCATGGCTCCATATTTCCAGCCCTAATCCATGAACACTCAGAGAGCTGTCACTTGTTTCATGTGTCCAGACCTCTGCACCCTTCCTCTGGTCAAAACAATCTGGCCAGAAATGTTGTTGCCAAGAAGCTTTTTTTTTTTTTAACATGGGCAGGCACTGGGAATCGAACCCGGGTCCTCGGGCACGGCAGGCAAGCACTCTTACCTGCTGAGCCACTGTGGCCTGCCCGCCAAGAAGCTTTTAATAGTTGTGGATCCCCAAGATCCTTAGTTTTGGTTTGAAATTAACTTGCAACCTAAAATAAATCTGGCAATTCAAAGATGAAAATACTTTGCTTACTTCCTTTTTCGTTTTATGAAGCAGTGTCCTTCTGTAGAATGAATGTATCCTGGCCCAGGAAATGACTAAATATGTTACCAACAGCAGGAGAATCAGTTGCACTTAGCAAAACTCAAAGTTAAAAAGCATGGGGCTAGGGTGGGCCATGGTGGCTCAGCAGGCAGAGTTCTTGCCTGCCATAGCAGAGACCCGGATTTGATCCCTAGCACCTGCCCATGCAAAAAAAAACACAAAAGTGTGGGGCTTAAAAAAAAGAAGTATGGGGCTTAGAGTTTGTTGGTTTGGTTTTCCTTTTTTAATTTAAAAAATACAAGTTACTCCAAGAAAGTGAACAAGAAATAATGGAAAATACCTACCTTGCCTCAAAAGATGTTGTGAGCAATTAGCCGAAGAAGCCCTGTCCTCTCCAGGCCTCCTCCATTGTGTGCGGTAAGGGGGTTTGCCTTGACCCCTCTCCCTTACCTCTGGTGCTTTGTTCAGAGGGCAGAGGGAGAGCAGGACCCCTTTGGTAAATTTAGTCTGTTGAAATAGCAAATGGAGAATGCTGTAATGCATTCGCCCTTTCCTCCATCCATCCATCAATCGTTCTATTAATCAATCAGTTGAAAAGCCTGTTAAAGCATCTCTCTACAGCCCATTATCTATAGTGAGCCTAAGAAACGTGGCTCCTATACTTTGCAGCTTGTAGTTGAAGAGAAAACAACAATGGAGGTAGGCACAGAGTAAAGAGACAACAGGTAAAACACCGAACAAGTATGTGAAATGAAAAGAATGAATAATATTAACACTGTCCATCAATTAACAGGTATTTGTGGTGTGCTGATTATATGCTTGGCACTGCGTTTGGGTATGCTGCAAGTGAAGTGGATAAAAGGTGTCGCAAAAGATCAGACCAGGAAGAATTTTTATAAATTGAAGTTTTAGCTAATAAGAAACTAAAGAGGTTTACTTTCTGTTCTGGATAGGGCTTTGGGGAGCAAGAGTGTCAGGGGGAGGAGGCTGTGGAGGTGGGGCATGCTCATTCAGCTTCTGACCCACTATGTGTATAATTCCATCTAAAACACCAAGTCTCACTCCCAGGTGGGAGGGGTGGGATGGAGGCTCCATGGGGGGGATGGGATGGAGGCTCCTTGGATGGTGAGATGGAGGCTCAGTGGAGGATGAGATGGAGGCTCAGTGGAGGGGTGGGATGGAGGCTCTGTGGAGGGTGAGATGGAGGCTCCATGGAGGGGTGGGATGGAAGCTCAGTGGAGGGTGGGATGGAGGCTCAGTGGAGGGTGAGATGGAGGCTCCATGGAGGGGTGGGATGGAGGCTCAGTGGAGGGTGGGATGGAGGCTCCGTGGAGGGTGAGATGGAGGCTCCATGGAGGGTGGGATGGAGGCTCAGTGGAGGGGTGGGATGGAGGCTCAGTGGAGGGGTGGGATGGAGGCTCCATGGAGGGGTGGGATGGAGGCTCAGTGGAGGGTGGGATGGAGGCTCAGTGGAGGGTGGGATGGAAGCTCAGTGGAGGGATGGGATGAAGGCCCAGCTGGCAGGAGAAGGGCCGACCAAGGGAGGCAGAGGGAAGCAGAAGAAGCAGGACCTCTGTTGTGTGTGGTGGTGGCTGGGGGGCCCCTGAAGGCACTCCCAAGGGGTTTTGCTTCTGACCAGTGGTGTAATGAGGAGCACCTAGTGGAGAGGGTCGATGTAGTGGACTCTTCGGTGGAGAGCTCTTCCTGGTAATGGTGATGAACAGTGGGTCAGTGGGGAGGAAATGTCCCCACTCCCAAGCCCGGTGCCCAGGACCCAGCATGGAGGCCCTGCTCTTCTGAGTCACGTCATGCGGAAAAGCCAGACCCTCATTTGATGACCTTGGTGGCCTGTGAGTACCAAACCCCAGCTCTTACTCAAAGTGGGCTGAACTGCTGTCTTGGCTTAGTAGATGATGAATTTACATTTGAAAACTAGGGAAAGGTATAGTAAGTGCTTTTGGATAGACTGGAGCTAGCTGTGGAAGTTAAATGGAATGATCGTAATGATCGTTTTGAGATAGGTAAGGAGCGAAGAGCACAAATTTTTGTTGGCGGTTAACCCCAAGGTAATTATTCTGCTAAGCACTCTGCACATAATTAATCCTTATAATCCTCAAGGTAAAATAGTATTTTTCCCATGTTATAGACACTGAGGATCAGAAAAGTCATGTAACTGGACCCAAATCCCATAGTTCGTGAGCAATGAGGATGGGTCTTTTCACACCATCCTGCCGCGCAGTGCCACGGTGCCTCACCTCATCTGGGCACTGCTCTGTCCTCCATCCTTTGTGTATGCATTTGCCGTGAGTTGAGGGAAGTCAACATTTCTCTCCCACAACCCCTCACACCACACCACTCCCATCAAATTTATTTGGCATCCGGTTATAATGGCTGAGCAGATGTATGATCCTATTTTTGGATTAAAATCGTGAAACGTTCTTCTCAGATAGCTGTGGTTGTCACAAAGCCTGTACGCTCCAGGGCCTGGTAAGGAGCCAAACTGTCTAAACCTCTAAAGTGGCAAATGGAAGACTTGATACAGAAAGGTCTTCTCACCAGAGAGGACAACCTCAGGAAAGGGCTGAGGTACTGACCAAGTTTCTTGGACCCAGTCCTGCCCTTTTGAAGTCAAGTCCCAAATTTAGGAGTGCTAATACTGCAATCTGTATTTCCAAAGTTCTTCATAGTAACCCTGGAGTTATAATTTTTTGCTGAGATGTGTCCTGAGGTTGCACCCCCCATGTCCTTGCAGGGTTTGGAAGGGACTGCAATTCTATTTGGTACATGAAATTTCCGTCTACCTCCTTTGATAAGGAGAGCATCGGGAGGGGTTCTCAACATCACGAGGTCCTCTCGACTAAGGCTCAGTTCTTTGAGGAAGATATTGATTCCAGATCACAAGATTATTGGAACATTGGCCCTCAGTGACTGCTTTTTGATGAGGAGGCCACTGATTGGACTGCAGTTCCCACCCATCCCCCACCCAGAGGGGAGCAGGAACAAGGAGCTCTGCATGAGCAGGGGCTGTGGGACTGGGCTCACAAGGAGCTCTGCATGAGCAAGGGCTGTGGGGCTGGTCTCACAAGCAGCTCTAAGGGGCTGAGGCATCCTGCAGATTCTCCTAGTTTCAGGCTTTTTGAGAGGCGCTCAGGCATTATTAGGTATCTCTTTCAGGATGGAAGATCACAATCCTACTGCAGACCAGCCTGACAGTGGAGTGAGTGGAGCAAGCAAGAACTTTGAGGGGCTGGTTTTCTGCTGTGAAATCTAAGAAGAGATACAAGGTTCTCTCTGCTCTGTGTCTAAGAGCCATTCAGTCCAGATAGCAGAAATGCTAGAAAACTAATATTTATAAACTCACCAACTCAGGTTCTTTACACATATTATTGCACTATTCTAGGCAGTAGATTTGACCTTTCTCTTTTACACATCAAGAAATGGAGATTCTAAGAGATTGAATGTCATAGAAGTGACAGAACCATGCATGCAAGTCTGGGTGCCACCTCCATGTGCCCCCTAACAATGCTCTAGAATATGGGAGCCTTTAGTCATTGTGACTTTTTACATTTAAATTTATTAAACTTTGAAATAATAATTCCTCAGTCAACCAGCCACATTCCACTTGCTCATTAGCTGCATGTGGCCAGCGGCTGCCGCACTGGACAGGGCAGTCAGCGAATGTTCCCATCATCAGAGGACGTCCATGGGGCAGGGCTGTACTGGAAACAAGGAAAGAGCTTTCCTTAGGGAAAGAGTTTGTGTAAAATGACACCAATACTACTCTTCCACTTTATTGGAGAATGGGGGTGGTGAAAGGAAAGATAGAATATGAGATTTTATATTTTAAAGACTTCATGTACTTGAAAGATCTCCAACAAGGATAGTGGTTTGAGTATAGGTAAGCTTCTGTTGTATAAACTAGGTCAGTATTAATGCTGATGTCTAATTATCTAATACTACTTACGTGAGAGCCACTATTCAACATTTGCTATTATACAACGTAATTTAATCCTCACAACTACCCTATGAAGTAGATGATTTTATTTCCCCCATTTTACGGATGAGAAAACTGAGGCATACAGTGGTGAAGCAGCTTACCCAGGTTATTCAGGTAGAAGTAGGATGTGATTGCAGCCCATGCGGCTTGGCTTCAGAGGCTATGTGCATAATCACTAGTCCATACAAGATACTTTATAGGCCTGCTTAGAAGTAAGTTTTGAGAGTAAGCTGAAGATTAGAAATGAAGGCACAAAAAGTAATGCATGGCTTTTCAAAAGAATAGCCTGAAAACCAAGCAACACTTCCTTTAGTATGCTGCATGTATGCACAATACATACCATAAACAGAATTATACACATAAAATACACGTGGATGCTATACAAACGCTACGTGTGTGAGACCAGCCAATCAGCTGTAGTGTTGCTAACGGCCAGCAAATGAGATGGAAAGGACGTCGGAAAACGACAGATACTATTATCATTAACTGCTGGGAAATTTTATTTTTCCTTCTTACCTCAACCACAAGTCTAAAGAAACTGCAGTCAACAGCAGACAAAACATGGGTTAACCCTATTGCTTTGTAATCTTTCAAGTTGACAAAGGAGGTTTAGAAGCTCTGCAAATGTTTCAGAAAAATTCTGAACGAGGACTTCAGGTCGGGCTTTGAAAGTCCAGGAATCAAATTCCTGTCACCCAGTGCACAGTCTGTGCCTTTGGAGGTTCTGAATAACTGAGGCATCTGCGCCTCTGGAACCCCCCATCAGCCCCCTCCCAGAGGATAACAGTGCATGCAGGAGTGATTTCCCAGTGATTCTGTGGAAATCTTACTTGTTGGGTGATTTAGTCTTGTGGCCTATAGCTTGCATTTTAGTAAGCACTCAAGGTGCTAGCACTCATGTTTACAGTTTTTTAATTAATAAAATATTATGGAGAATTGAATTAAATTAGCATCAACTAGGTCCTTTAGTTCTCAAGTGGAATCAATTTCAACCTCCGTTTATTTAGAAATTGTTTGAGTGTTCTGTTTACTTTTTTAAAATGTTTGGAAACTTATAGCATTAAAAAAATGGAAATGTACTTCATATTTAAGTATGATTTGGTGGTGATCTTCTAAATCAAGAGATTAGCCATGAAGATAAAAATCTTGTTATCTTTGTAACGATAACTCTGCAGGTGAATTATGTGTCCCGGGAGAACATGTTCTCAGTCCATGGTCATGGGTATGGCTGGGACCTTCTGAAGACGTCACTGTTGGTGACCAGCAACTGTTACTGTCTGGCCATCTGGACAGGAGGGACCCCCAGCTGGAGGCCTTGCAGACAGGACCGCAGGGAAGAGTGCTAGGTAAGCAGAAGCTGGAGGTCAGTGGCTGGGAAGGACAGGCATGCCATGCTGCCAGACGTCCAAGAGCTCTGGCCCTGGACCATAAGGGAGAAACTGTCGCTCTGCTGATGCTTCATTTCTGGACTTCTTCTGGCCGCAAAACCATGAGCCAACAAATTCCCATTGTTTAAATGTACCCATTGTGTGCTATTGCCATAGCAGAGGGAATTTATGACCACAGCTAAGAGATAACTAACTGGCATGCAGTGTCAGAACTCATCTCTCCAGTGACCATATCCGAAAATGTCTCTGAATTCTGTAATGGTTATAGTCTCACCTGTTTCCCCATTACAACACCCCCTTTAAATAAATATGTGTAAACCAGCTTACGGTTCTTCCATACAGAGCAATATACAGCAAAAGATATTTGACTTACACCTATTCAGACAGATATCCATGTTTTCCCTTAAGAATGTGGGTTGACATGTACTGAATACTAGGCATAGAAATGTGATGATCTGGATTTTTTCTGTGTGAGCCACAATTTCAATGTTGGATCCATCTTGGGAGATTGTCTCGTCCAGTCCTCTTAGGAGCCTTGGCCACCTGGCCAGCCCTGCATGGAGCTGGCAGAGCTAAGCCTGAACCCCAGCTCTCCCTCTCCAGGAGACATCAGCCAGCCAAAGCTTATTTCCTTTGGTTCACTTTTTGATCCGATCCCTGTCACCCCAAATCTTGATTTAATAACCACTTAAACCATATGAGGAATACGTTGCTTTCTTACTGTGCTTCGCTGCTGCAATCAAGCAAGTATGTGAACACCTTGGGTTTAGCACTGTCTCCAGGATCCATTATTTCTGTCGTACTATGAACTTGTGGGGCCAGAGAACTAGAAGGAGCTTCAGAAGTTGTCTGGTGCAAACTCCTTGGGTTTCAGATGGATGCAGTGAGAAATTAAGTGACTGGTTCAAGGACACACAGCTTGTGAGCCTGTGTTCTGGGTGGGCTGGCCTCGAGGCTGGTCCTTTAATGACTACATCATTTCCAACACAGTGTACATTTTTTGGAGGATGGTCAGGTGTTCAGATGGGAACCCAAACATAACCGAGGCTGGTGACTCTTGTTCCTGTTACCTCATGGGTACTTGGGACATTGGCGAGGCATACATATTTGCCAAAAAATCAGGAGCAAACACAGCTGGGGATAAACTTTGATCTACAAATGACAGAGGTGGCTATAAACGTGAAAAGAGTTCCATTCTTTTCCTTCTTGCCCTCTCTTTTTTTAATAAGCGATAAGACACGTGGGGTCAGCAGGGCCTTTAGGACATGCCCTTGTCCTCAGAGTCTCCCTGTCTTGAGGATACTGAGACAGGAACCTTGCGAGCTGGTGTGAAGAGCAACTGCGAAAGGAAAGCCTGCAGCGTCGGCAGGACCCGCAGACAAAGGAAAACCCAGGCTGTGTCCTGAGAGTTTTAGGTAATCCAGGCTCATAATTTGATTTGAGAAGAGCTACTCCAGGCTGCTGTGTAATTATGGAAGCATTCACTCGGCGTTCTACTTCATTGCCCTTTATGCTAAAGCCTCTGTTGATGAGAGGGCGGAAACAGTCAGTACAAATAAAGCAATTAGCAGGTGGGGAATGCTACCACTGTTTAAGGATAACATATAATCTTTATTGGTACTTATTAAGCACAAGTCTAGAGCTTAGAGACAAAGGGAAATATCGCAAACCACAAAAATGAGAAGGAGTGTGGGAACAAAAAGAGAACAAGGAAACAACTCAAACATATCTTATTTTATATCTCACAAATTTAATCACAAAGCCTATTTCGAAAAATAATATCAAACCTCCAATTTATACTATAGTGAGTTACAGTCTCATATAAAATTCCCCTTCTTTAAAAGTTTTCTTCTTTCTCTTGACCTACCCGTTTTGTAATGTGAATTAACTTGAAACATTTTTAGCAATTCCCGTGTTCAAGTGAGACAGGGTTAGGAGTTGGGGTCCTGGGGACAGCCACCAGCAGGGGGAGGTAGGATGATTAGCAACCTCCGGGCAGGGCCGTTCCGAGCTGGGATCCACAGGCACTGTGAAATGCACACTTTAGAGAAGGTACATATCAGGCAGAAGGAGGAAAGCAAGAGGATTTCAAGTGTTCTCGAAGTCCTAGTGCGAGATATTGAACTAGGAAAAGAGAGCACAGGCTTTCTACCTCTTTCATTTGCAGTATCCACACACTCTAGCTCTCTGTTTACTTATCTGAAAACAGGGGTGATAAAAATCTATACATCCCGAAGGCTATGATTCTAGCGTGTTGGTAGACAGCATTACTTTTCTTGCTGTGGCCTTAGTTTGTGTGCCCGAGTACTAAGGTGGAATAAAAATGATTGCTGTTCTTCTCAGAATAGCCGCCAAGAAGATGCCCTCTGCATCTGATTTTGACCCAGTACTTTTGTCCTTAAATATCTTATTCATTGAAGCTCTGCTGGCAACTTCCCTATCTAAGCAGAGCATAGATCTGCACTGAAATAGCAGGTTTCCAGCTAAAAGAAAGATCTGGAAGTGTGCGAAAAATCAATATGCTTTTCCTCTGCCTTAGAGGGTGATGTGAGGGTGTGTGGACAGGGGTGTGCAGATGCATAGAAAGATGCTGTTTCTGTGGCAGCAGATGCTTGTTTAACAGGGAAGCAATTGATGTTGCAAAGTTAAATCTTTCCTCATCCTGGGAAACTATAGTCTCTTTTAGGGCATTCCTTATTTATTTATTCCACTCTTGCTGCAGGTGTTATATATTCTTATATATTCTTCCTCTCTTTCATCCTTCTATCACCTAGAAGTCATTTGTAGCAGAACCATTGTCTTGGACAATAGTATTATGAAAAACATGTATTTCACACTTTTATAGAAATCACAGTGTCTGGACAGTGCAAGGCATTTTCCCAGTAAGACTAAAAGTCTAAGGAAGACTGGGGGAGCACTTTCCAGGAGGCAAGCCATATAGCTAGGAAACGAAACTTCCAGAAGTACGAAAACTGTTGTGTACTTTGCATTAACATCTTTGTTACCTTGAGATAGTGCTGATAAATATACAAATAGTCGTACCATGAATTTTTTTTTTTTTTTTGGCATGGGCAGGCACCGGGAATTGAACCTGGGTCTCTGGCATGGCAGGTGAGAATTCTGCCACTGAGCCACCATTGCCTGCCCATGAATTTTCTTTTGAAAAGCGTTCATTGTGTTTTAAAAATATCTTTCATTAGAGCATCGCAATGTACTCAAGAACTTTTATTTCCAATCCTGGGTATCTTGAAATATCAAGACCCCAAAATGACAAACAGGAAGCCATAATCTCTTTAATGCACGCAATTTCCACGTGCATTCTTTTTCGTTGTCATTCTTATTATCTCCACAATCCCCACCACCTCCTGAACTGATTGTAGTGCCTCATTATTTTAATGGCATTTTCATAGTCATGAACTCATTTAATTCTTCTCAGCAACCTTGTGAATTTGACAGGTGAGAAAATATGAATTTACAGAGGAGACAGGGAGAAGCTCACGGATCCACTGTTCAGTTTGGAACAGCATCCAAGTTTCTAGGTCAGTATGAATCTGGAGGGGTCTCCCCTGTTGTCAGTTTAAAGATACAAGTGCAAGAAACTGGAAATTGTTTTCAGTAATTATTCAGCCCCTGGGAATCATTAATACTTTATCAAAAAATGAACAGAGCACAAGCTTCACACATCTTCTTTGTGACTGGGCATCTTGATGGTTTAGCGATGTGTCAGTTGCAGTGCAGGATACAAAGACTTTGATTCATCTTCTCAGCCCTCCCTTTCTCACTTCTATGTTTTTCCTGTTGCTTCAGGTTAAAACGTAAAGGAGAGGTCCACTTGGACGGCTGAAGTCGGCGAAGGGAGCCCCCTGCCCTCTGACCCTCACTGCTCACACCTACCAGAAGACTTTTACCTCCAAAAGCAACCCTGAAAGGCCTCTTCTCTAAGGCTGGGGAATCAGAACTCGGTTGTACTTGCAGAAAGGCTCTCAAGACTTTTTCTGCTTTGGCAAATCCATACGCATATCATTTCTGTGTCCAGTTCATCTCCCACAGTCTTGACTCCTGAGAGATTCCATCTTCCTCTACATAGTGAAATGTAGTTCACAATTGATCAGTTCAATTTATATGTGATGCAAAAAACCTTTCGAAGAATAAACCCACCTGTGGTTTGGAGGACTAACAAAATGACTATTTTTATAGCAAGCATTTGTCTACAGTGTTTGCAAAGAATGTCCAAGGCGGTTGAGAAAAGAAGTTGCTGTGGCAGGTTTGTTCTCATGAAGGGAAAACGCTGTGGTTTCTATTTGATACGAGTGTGAGCCAGAAATCGCTACAACCTGTCCTATGCGAGGTCCCTCCTCCTCCAGGGTCCCCAACGCCTTCTGGGATTTCTTCCCACTGGAGCTGCTCTGGGTGGCCTAGGGGCCTTGGTGGGTTATCTCCTTGCGGGTAAGCAGCCATGGGCCCTAGCCGATGATGGTGTTTCCCGGCTGCCTGGCGCCACTGCACCCGATGCATCTGAGACTCCTGGAGGAAGCATGGGGCAGTCCTGCAGAGCGGCCCCGGAGCTGGGTAAATTCCTCTTGCTCACTCAGAAAGCAAGCTTCCTGTTGTTCCCGGTAGTCTGCTGAGTGGCCAGATCTGGAAATGTTTAACAGGGAGCAAAAAAGTAATGTATTTTAAAGTCACAAGTAAAGCACTTTACAATCGATAGACCTTGATTTGGACATCCTAACAGGGACTGGTGTGATTCTCTGTTTACTGTGAGCATCTGGTGATTAGCACACCTGGTGTGGGGTATGAAGCACCTGCCTTTACCTGAAATCTTCAGGAGCAGCCAGTCCCTACCGGCTCTTTAGACCTGTTTCTTTTCTTTCTTTCTTCTTCTTCCTTTTTTTTTTTTTTAAACATTTTTTATTGTGAAATATAACATATATACACAGAATGATAAAATTTCAAAAGTACATTTTAACAAGTAGTTATAGAACAGATTTCAAACTACGGTGTGGTTTACAGTTCCACCACTTCAGGTGTTTCTTCCTAGCTGCTGTAAGACCCTGGAGACTAAAAAGAAATATCAATAAAGTGATTCAGCAATCATACTTATATGTTAATTCCTACTCTCTTTGTTGCAACTCCTCCTTCTCCTTTGATCCTTCTGACAACCTTTAGGGGTATTTGGTAATGACCCTTCCAACTTCTTCATGTTGAAAAGGGGTGTTGACATTATGGGGTAGGGGATGCAACTGGTTGATCCTCTCGGAGAGGCTGGCCCCTCTGGGTTTAGGGCTTACTGGCCTAGGGACCATCTGGAGGTTTTAGGTTTCTGAAAAATAAACTTAGTGAGTGAAACTTTTATAGAGTCACAGATAGAGCCCTAGGTGTTCTTAAGGGTTTACAGGAATATGATTGGTTGGGGGTTGATAAACCATAGCAATTAGCAATATCTAGCTGAAATTTGCATGCGAGGAGCCTCCAGACCAGCCTCTCGACTCTATTTGAACTCTCTCAGCCACTGATACCTTATTTGTAACACTTCTTTCCCCCCTTTTGGTCAGGATGGCATTGCTGATCCCATGGTGCCAGGGCCAGGCTCATCCACGAGGGAGACTTTCACCCCTGTACGTCATGTCCCATGTAGCGGGGAGGGCAGTGATTTCACTTACAGAGTTGGGCATAAAGAGAGACAGGCATATTTCTGACTAAGCAAATAGCTCCTTTTAGATCCTGTTTTCAAGGCAGTTTTTTTTTTTTTCTGCCTGTCCATGTGTCTGTACCATCATGGGCCGCTCCGAGGCACTGGGTGGGAGGTTAGCTTAAGTCAGCCTCACCAGCCTTTCTGAACAAGATGCAAAGTCCCTACCCCAACTGGCTTGTAAAAGCGGTGCATCTAATCACGTAATGCTTCTATAATGTGGTTTTTTAATTGAAGTGACCCACAGGATATTAATCTGGTGGTAACAACTCCCAAGGGATGTAGTGCTGGCAAACACTTCAAGAGCAGCTAGGATTGCTATGAAATGTGATGTTCATTTCATCTGAGCATATGGAAATGAAAACAAGCCATGGGAGAACTTCAGTGTCCCATACATGCCATATTGTTTATAAACCTGTCATAAATAAGTGCCTCTTAAAAGGAAACCAATTAATAAATGTGCATTGTATTACCGAGTTTAAATATTCCATAACATAGGCACTCTCTCCCCGCCCCTCTCCCACTTCCCCCCACCACCGGGGCCCCCTTGCTATTCAAGCCTGTGGCACATCCTGGTTTTTTGCTGTTGTTGATTGAGTTATTTGGTTGGTCCAGCTGCCTAGAGAAAAAAATGAAGAAAAAAAATCTGTAAACCATAAACGCATCTTCTTTCTTCCTTTGTCTGTGTGTTAGAGTCTGGCCTGGCACTGCACCCCGCCCCAAACCTCCCACCAAGAGTATGTCATATTTCTATATGCTCCTGCATGTTCAGCTCTACCTCTTTTGAAACGATGCCCCAAACCAGGCAATGTTTACATAAGTAAAAGGGAGTTTCACTTTTTTACTGTAATTTCTGCATGCAGCGGAGTTTTCCTAGTCATACCTGGACTTTGTTCATAGGTGAACTTCTATTTTTCTAACGTGATGGTTTTATCCAGCTTTGACAACAGATTTCTTTAGGAGATTACACACCTGGAATTAACTTTTTCTGCCAAGATTTACAGTGCACCTGGAAGTACTAAATCATTTTTATCTATGTTTTAGAAACTTTTCATAGTGAAATTGCATATCTTGAACTTGACTTGTCTCTTGAGGTGAAGCTTAACAGCCAGTGTTGGGTAGGTGTGTGAATGCTGGTGTTAGGAAGTACATACATCCAAGGTGTGTTTATTTCTCACCAGCCCAAAACCTGCTACCTGAATACAAGCTCTTAAGTGGCTCTGCTGACTGCATGACATATGGGAATGTGAGTATGCTCTTGCAGCAGGTTGTTTGCTATGTTTTTCACATCAGTCCTAAAATTGGTCCCCATTAATGTTGATATTGTTCCCAACAGGCCTAAATAGATGCGAGGCTCATATCTATTGCACATGTGCTAGGCTGGTGTACACTGAAACAAGGAGAATGTCAAAGAGGTGTTTTTTAGGGGTTTCTTTCCTACAGACAAGTTTGCTATCTAGAGTAAACATTTTGAGAATGCAATATGCTTTTTATGAGTATGAATGCCATGAAAATATAACAGCAATTAAATAAAAAAAATCATGCAAGGGGTTTATTATAAACCCCAGTGTGAGCACCTGTCACATTTTGTCTGTTGGAAAAGTGCTCATCAGGTCTTATGAAGTACAACGGGAAGATTGTCCTAAAGTGATTTAGAATCACGAGCCAGAAAAGTTTTTACAAACTCATACCAACATATTAGAAAGACAATATTGAATGAGTGTTAGAAATTACTGATATGATTTCTTTTTGGTTGGGGGGAGCTACAGGAAGATTTAGAGAAAAAATTCCCATTAAGCTTTGTTATCAACATTAGCTCTCCTGTTTTTGCTGTGAACCCAGAATTTGCTCTAGTTTTCCTGACATGGAGTCATACTGGTGGAACAAAAAAGTGCTTTTATCCCTAGGCTTCCTTGCCCTGCTATGTTTGGGTATATCTGAAGTTTGCCAAACTGGTTCTGCTTATTCTTGTCAAACAAGGATAATTTCTTCTCTTGTTTGTCTCTGATAAAGTGTCAGCATTTTAAAAGCTAAAAGTTACCATAGTGACAAATTACATGAGTATAAACATTTATTCTGTTTAGACAAAAACTCTGGAAGATTAAGGAAAAAAAGAAGAAGAAAAATCATGGATAAACTAACATTTAATCTGATGTATTTTTTAAGATAACATAAGAATGATTTTCATTTTAATAAAAAAGTGCAGAAAAACAAAATATGATACATTAAAATATATCTGCTAGTGAATTCAAATATAAATAACTGAAATTCACAAATTACTATTTTCTGTAATTGTGGTTTAATTTTACATGAATGTGACTAAATTCTGCCCTGAGTATCGATAAACTCATTATGCCCTTTAAGTAGTTCAAATTTCCTGATAATCAGCAGTCAAACCCGGTAACAAGCAGAATTAGTAGCCAAGTCTAATAAACGACTGGGAAAAATTGTATCTGTCACTTACTGTGGTTCCCACACACTCTGGTTACATCATTACTTGGCCTGTAAATTCGGAGGCCAATTGGGTTCCAGAGCTGGGGTCAGGTGACCAAAACATCAAAATGCGGCTGAAACTTGACTCTGAAGATGGGGTTTCAGCAGGGGCCCCTGATAGCTGACTCCTCCGCGGCTGCTGTGCAATTTTCGTATTTTATTTCACCTTTGCTTTCAGCTTAGCTTTTGGTCCCACAGATTGACGGCTGAAGCAAACTTGTTGATGTGGGTTTTTCTATGCAGGTGCACGAACAAAAATTATTTCCTATACCACATATTACACTCAGTTATGTAATAGCTTAAAAATAAAAAGCAATAACCAGACTTTTCCTTATAAATTTAGTTTTCCTCAACAGAGAGATTTTCAACACCTTCTTCTTTTTAAGTATTTACATAGTTTAAAAAAAACTGTTTTTTGTAGTTGAATATCTAAATCTATGAAACTCAAAAATCAGGTTTATCAGGCCCACTGGATGCAAGTCTCCGACAATGGAGCGGAGATGCTATGTTCCTCTTAAAGGAACGGAATGTGTAACTTTATCACCTTGCTAGGGTTTCACTGGGCTGGTATAGTGATGACACGACTACTTGTTTTCTGCAGATGTGGAAAGGCATTTTTTTACATGTGCAGGAAGCAACAAAAACCTGGTCTTAGGGGACAGGTGAGTGAGCTACCTTGCAGGAAGTAAACCAAATAATCCTTAAAGTTTTAGAAACACAGAGTCAAAGCTTGACACCTCTGCACATAAACATTCTTGCATGTTCAGGTTTGCATTTCTCTTGGCCACTACAATAGCTGCTAGGATCATTTCAGGCTGAGAATGTATTCAGTGTTCTCCTGAACAAAATCCATCAGAAACGGAAACTCTATTGGAAAACATAGTTGATAAATAGTGAGGTATTCCAAGACTCCTCCAGGAGGAAGGGATAAGTTGAAGGAGGAAACTGGGAGAGGAGGGGATAGGTTAATTTTGCCCAAAACCAAACCAAACAAAATTGCCTTCTAAGCCATTCTTCATGGATGGGAGGATTACATGTGGGATGTATTCAGTACTTTATACAGCAAATGTCAGTATGTGCTAATTCTCATCCACGGTGGTAGCCGGACACAGAAAGTGGTGGGAAACGATGACAGAGGTAATCACAGCTAGTTTTGGTGGGTCGCCCACTAGATCCCAGCCTGAACCAGATGCTCTACCACTTTCACCCTAATCTGTACATTAAACCAAAATGGTAATTGTTTACTGGGGATCAAAAACGTTAAAACAATTCTCTGAAGATCATGTAACTGTTACGTGGTGGTCCACGGAGATAGGATTCCAACACATACTGATTTAATCTGGGGCCTCTGCCCTCAGCCGCAATCCCACAGTGACTCTTTATACAATTCTATCTTTGTCCTTCTCCTTGAAGAGAAAACCAGTTAAAGAAATAATTTAAATTGCGTGTGTTAAAAACTCACAAGACTCAGTGCTTGAGGAAAGTGAAAGTTTCAGAGAAGAAAAGGCCGGGTCCAGAGCATTCTGAGGCCAGTGGGTGGCAGGTGAAAGCTTGGCTGTCTTTCCCACCCCCCGCAGGCAATCCCTCCAAAACAACTGATTTCTAGTTTTGTTCTGCAAAACTATCACTGAAAGTGCTGTGTAAGCCAGAGCGAACACCAGTCCCCACGCGTGCCTGCTGAATAAAGCAGCTCGGTGCCCACATGTTTTCCAGTACAAGTGCTTCCCTCTTAATTCACGGTCCATGCTGCTACTAATATTAGGTTTCAGCGGAGAGTAATGAACGGGAACACTGGACTGAATATCTGAACCTTTTTTTAAACAACGTTTGCAGAGCTAAATTCTATTTCTGGCTTAATTGGGGTCTTTACCTAAACGCGAGGGGGGGCTCTGCGGTGTTGGAAAGGCCCGACGATCCCAAAGCCTGGCAGCCGGGTAGGTGAGTGCAGACAGGGGACCCCCAACGTCTGGGCACGCTACCCCAGAGCAGTCAGGAGGAGAGAGGCACGCGGAGGGCAGCTAGAAAGTCTGCGCCGCTCCGGGGCTGAGGCCCGCGGCCCCCGCAGGAGGCGCAGGCAGGGCCGCTTCACCTCGGCGCGGGGATCCCAGCGCCTACGGCCCGCAGAGATGATTCGTTTTAAGACCAGAAGAAAAGAATGAATAGAGTAATTCATGTATAATAAAGAACCCAGTTTGGATTATAATCATCTTTATACCATGCAGTTGCAATTACAGTATATACATATGTGTATATATATGTATTTACTGGAGGAGGAGCCCCGCGATAATGGAAGTGCCAGGGCCCTAAGTGTTGCAGTGTAGTCCTACCCCAAACACACTTTCTACTCAACGCGCCTGGATGGGCATGAAACACGGGAAATCCTTTCACTCGACCGTGCCAGCTTCTTCAGTGGGGAGTCCACCGAGGGTGAAGCTTTGAGAAAAAAAATCACTGTATGGGTTAACCAGACTCCTCCGCCTGGTGCCCCCCCCCACGCCTATTTTTTGCAAATCAATAAAGATCATTAAGGGCAAGGAGTAAAGCCATTGGCTGGCTTGACCAGCAGGGAATGATGGAAAGGGCTTGGGAGTTGCATAGATTTGGGTTCCAAACGGAGCTCTGCTATATGCTTGCTGTCTGTGTGCTCTCAGGCAGTTTCCTCAAGACCAGACTTAGAAGTGGCACACTGTCTCCATCCCATGAAGTGGAAGGCAGTGCACATCTCAACAAATCTCGGCTCTTTCTGCTTCCACTCCTCACTCCTCCCCAACTATCCTCACAATTTGTATGTGGCCAGCTTGGCCTAAAACGCTAAGATAATGTGCAAAAGTGTCCAATAGCAGCCTGCTGGAGAAGGAGGGGAAACAGAAGAGATTGGAAGGCTGTCCAGCGGATCTTCAGCCTTGCCCGCTGCATGGCTTCCCCCGCCCCCCAGCACACACTCTTCAGGTATTGCAGCCTTGGAGTAAAGTGTGCACCAGCTGGGTCTGTGGCTTTGTCAACTCTGCCTGGCCTGAACACTTGTGTTTCAGCACATCTGTGATTGCTGTATCACCAGCATTTGCAGAATGGAGGATAAATTCTACCATGCATTGGTTCAGCAGATCTGGTGATATAATATTGCACGATGAAGAAGGATTACTCACCAGTTTCTGGATGCTCCATTTTTAGTAACCAACTCCACTTAACGATAAGTGTGGGATCTAACAACTTCCCTTCTTTCCCACTCCCACTCCCACTCTCCAATCACCCAACCAACAAATATCACTCAATGCAAAAACCAGCTCTCTTGGGACCAGATGGATATAATTTTTCTCCAGGATATTCCCCCAAAGTAAAGGTTTTATTATACTTCACATTATTATAAACAGCTGTGCCATGTTTACAATGATGGCTCCACACACTTTCTTCTCCTCTGGGATTCTGAAAGGCAACTTGTGTAGGGAAAAATAATATCTCATTTGTGAGTCATTTCTGAAGGAGAAAATAGGAAAACCACGTATCTGCAAGTCAGACAGTGTGCATGGCTGTAAGGATATATGGTTCCATCGCAGGGTGACACCAAAAGGACATCTTGTTTCCATTCCTGTTATAGATGCTCAGGTTTGGAACATCATGCTTTCACTTCCCCACCTGAGGAAAAGCGGATTCAGAGAGCAGCATCAAGGTGGAGCTGATGGCAGAACTCACTGATATGCTGGACCCTAGAATTTCCCCACCTGACCCCCAGCCAGTTCCATTTTCCTTGTTCAGTTTCTTTTTCCCAGCACATTCCCCCATCTTAAGCCAGGCTGTTGTAGATCCTTCTCATGTCTTCAAGTAGCACACCTGAACACAAATCTCTTCCTTATCTCTGCAGTCTCGCCTTTGCCAACTTTCTCTTTATAGTTGGCTGACCAGCTGCTGGGCTCCTGGGCCATCCAGCTGGCGATATTTAATGTCTGTGTTGTCCGCAGGACACCACAGAGAAGTGTAAAAATGAGGTGTGTGTGTGTGTGTGTGTAGCACCTGTGTGTGTGGGGCTCCTTTATTGAGTACTGATTGTAACCAGGCATTGCTTGCAGTTAGTTTCTGGCTTTTGTTATATCTAATTTTCACAACAGCTCTACGAGGTAGTGGTTTGGAGAGATCTGTGTTTGAACCTCTGCTCTACCATTTATTTGCAGATATGTAAGTTTTTCAGAGTGAAGTATCTCTGTTTGGTTAATTCCTGTATTCTATACTCTTACAGCCGCAAAAACTCCAGGGAAGAGATTTCTTCTTATTATTTTTAAAAAGTATCCTGTAAATTTTCTTTGTATTTGAAGCTCTGATGCCTAAACAGGATATGTACTTTGTATTCATTCTTTAATGTATAAAGTACGAAGAAAGTGATAAACAGTACACAAACTGCTCTAATAGTCTCTGTGAGCAGCAGACAGTAAAACAAAATGGTCTATTTATTCTGCTGTGATTGACAGCCAAACCTTAGAGCAATTTGCACCATGATCAGATAGCAGGATTTCTCCCATAACCTTGAGGTCCAAATACACTGCCCTTTATTGTGAAATTATTTGCCCTTTGACCCCCTGGAGAGGCCGAGACCTACATTTGTAAAAGTCTTCCCTTGGCCTTCCACTGATGTGTACTGTAAATGGCTGATTGTCTCTATTTCACAGCCATGGCATACACTGAGAAGTACCTAACTCATTTTAGAGAAACTTGCCCTAATTGGAACATCATCAAAGGCTCCTGGAATGTCCCAGAAGCTTACCTGGAGACCTGGATTTGGTGTCCTTTGAAGTTTTGGTAAAATAAGTGGTGACTTCTTTGGGCTTACATTTTCTTTCCTACTAAAGGCAGAGTGAGTGAAGAAAAAAAAATAAAAGGAAAGCTAAGGCATGTCTTCTTCACTGCCTTTCCTTCTCATTTTCTCTGTAGCAGAAAGTGGCCGGGGTTTTGGGCTATTTGGGGGTCATGCACATAAAATCCTTATCACCTGCTGACGTGGAAGGAAAAGGGCAGTGAAAACATCCCGGAGGAAACATCCTTGCCCGGGGCAGCCAGCCCTCTTTTCATCTTCGCCTGAAGGCAGCCCTCACCCGATTTAATGCCTCATTTAGTTGGCATTAGTGAACAAAGTCTCCCAGGCCAGCTTGCAAGGACCCTAGGGCACGAGCAGGAGGTGGGGCAGTTCTCATTTCCCCAGTTAGCCCCCTTCTGAGGTGCACTGAAAAAGTGGACATGGAGACAAATGTGGAGGTTGAGGAGAACGAGCTTTAAGTGACAGAAAACTGCTTTTTCTAAAACTTCCCAGTCCCACCTCCCAGGAGATAGGCAGAGAAACCCTGAAAATATATTGATAGTAAGAAGGAAAGAGCGATGGAGAGAAGAAAGAGAGGGAAAGTTAAAGGGAGGAAGGAAAGAAGGAAAAATCATCAAGTACCAACCACATCAAGGCACTGTACAGGGTTCTTTGGCATCGAATCGGCTAATCTTCATGACAGCATTTATATTCTTATAATTCAATCTCAGTTTTCCAGATTAGTAAGCAGATATCCCCAGAGGGAAGGGCAATGACTGCGAAGATGCACACTGGGAAGAGAAAGAATCAGAATTTGAGCCTAGGTCATCTGATTTGCCTGTCTTCCCTTCACTCCTCCTTTGATTCCAAGCTCACCCACTAAAACCGGGCCAGGGCTCAATCTGCAGGAGGTGTGGGGTCCATCTAACTGGGGAGAGCTCAGAGCTGGACTGCGGACTGGAGCTCACCTTCAGGGCCACGCAGGTGGAAGCTCAGGTTCCGGTTGGCCGTGGAGGGCTGCTGGCCCCACACCCCCATCCCCTGCCGGCCACGAGACTGAGCCCATGAGTCCCTGTCAGTCAGAAGCCCATTGCTAATGGTTTTTTCTTTCAAAATTTGATTTAAAAAAAAAATTGGAAGGCATGACCTTGCGTTGCTCCTTGTGCTAAGTCGTACATTCTGTCCCTGCCATCTACAAATGTGTGCTTTGAGAGTATTTTAATATAAAATTTTGATTTGATGGTTGTGTGCACGAGTCATGTTTTATTTTGCTCAGAGTAAATCACCAGGGAGTCCCACGCAGCCATTTGATGAGTCTACCAAGATTTGAAAGAAGAGTTGTCTCTCTTCCACCGATAATCCTGCTTAATATCTGTGTGATTCACCGCGAGATGCAGTTGACTATTACGTGCCAAAGGTGCCTATGATGGATGCGCCCAAACAGCTCTAGCCTCCTGCTATGCAGTTTTATACTCAGTGCTTGAAAGTTCCTTTATGTTTCATCATTTAAGCAAAACATTGGTGGAACAGGCCGTCATCTAGAGAGGATAGTTTCAATGCATCTAAAGGGCACTTGCAGAGAAATTCAAGAGTAACCAGCTTTGTTAGGGTAGGGGCACTTTAATATCCTGGTAAATAAAACTCTTATTAAAGCTTCTTTGATTATTATTGAATTTATAATATCTTTTCTCATTTAAACTAGTAGTTTAATGGCGTTACCAGACCCTGGTCAAATGTCAGCTCTAGAGTTTGCTGGTGGTATATCCTTGGACACATTACACATGCTCTCTAAGTTATATTTCTCATCTTTAAAATGGGGATAATAATTCCTACCTATAGAGTGTGCTCAGGGAGGTGAGGATTGAATGAAGTAAACTGACTAGTCCATGCACCTGTACATGGCAGATTCGCATAAGATGAAATTTATTATTGTTTTTCCTAGAGAGCATAGTCATTTTTTATTGTTCTGAGTAGCTGGGATTTGGTATAATATTCTCAGTTGAAAACTCTCAAAACCACAAAGAACACCAATCATAATGTAGAAATATTTTTTACCATAGAGATGCTAGGAAATAGAAATCAGCCAACCCCCAACCTGATAATTTTAACAGAAATGGAAATACATGAAGATGGTTGTATTAAATCTCTGCATATAGACAACCCCCTGTATAAAATGTAGATATTATGATGAATGTCAGTACGGGCATTAAGATGTGCTTAACGTTTGAACTAGTAATAAGCTGTGATTAAGTCAAGTAAGTGGATCAAGAATACGCAGTGGTGTGATTTCCTTATTCATCACCAAAAGGATATGTTCATATCCCTTACATTTAAAAAAACTTTCCTGCTAAAATTTATGCTGGATGCAACATGGCAAATATGGTGGGTTGTTTTTTCTTGGTGAAGCTATGTGACATAAGTATTTTAAAGAGGAAATTTTTATCTTAAAGGGGGAACTAAATAGCTGAACACATTATAAAACAACAAATTATAGTCCATTAGGAGTGCGTTATTTATTAATTTTATTTGAGCCTTTTTAGGTATATGTATGTTTTCAATTACTACTATGTTTCAAATGAGTTCACTGAGAAGTTACCTACTGATTCAGATAAAATACAAATTACACAATCAAATGTGTACTTACTTGGTGAGTAACTAAAAGTTTCAGGGTTCACTCTCTTCTTCTGTGAAACATGGGTGGGGCTGCATCCTTAACAATACCAAGTTCAGGGGGGATTTGTGACGATCGGAGGCAGCTGTGGCTATCACAAGATTCCATGGACAGAGCACTCTGCACATACAATGATAACTAAATTAACGTTAAGTTAAATTAAGTTGCCTTCTTCCTGGATAAAACAAATTTCCCTGGTTGTAGCACCCTAATCGTTGTGCCATAGATATTTTTCCTTCAAGGAATACTCATTAGAATTTGGTGAACGAGTATATGCCAAAGACTTCATGTACTAGAATCCTTTTAATGAATATGGTGAAAAGTAAAGCAACTAAAGAAGCTAATATTGTCTGCAGATTTGACTAGACATGGTCAGTGACATTTAACACATAATGTGTGAATGCATTTTTCATATAATTTACTTTATTCTCTCCGAAGATTTTTATTACTGCTTATATTAAAGGAAACATGGGGTAAAATGAACTGACATTGTTCTCAATATACCAGAATACATTGTTTATTTTACCTTCGTTTTTTCTGAGAAAATTGTGATTTAATTGCCTCCCACTTTTCAAGAATTTAACCCTTGTGTAGGTAAGAAATGGATCTGCTTACTTTCACAGTTTATTTAATAACGCCCTTAAGAATAGAATGTGCCTTAAAGATGGAATAGTAAATAATAAACTCCAAAGACCCCTCTACAATGCACAGATGTAATCCCAACAGTGACTCCCCTCCCTCACCACCATAAGAAGAACAAATTACTGAGCTCAAATACTTTGGGTTTCAGGTCCCTCAACCCCCATTGCAAGTGTGACAAATTGTAGATTTAGTTCATAACTATTTTGCCTTAATTTTATTTCAACATCAATATGTATTTTTGCTAATAGAGATCAGGACAATGAAAATGGGAATAATGTCAGAGTGGAGCAGAGAGGAGGCTTCTCTAGGAATAGACGTTTTCTGAAGTTGAAAATGCACTGTCTTAATGGAATCGAAAGCAACTAATTAGGTGGAAAATCACATAGTTAAACACCGGCTCTGAATTCCCTTTCTGAAACTTCTCTCCGGTTCCAGTTTTCTCTCTAATCACCTGTACTAAACAAATCATAGTTCATGTTACTAACTTCCTGAAGTAAACTGATATTTGGCACTATTGAAAGGACAAAATATCTAAAAGCGCCAAGATATTTTAAAGCCGATCTTTTCAAGAAAAGATGGTTATGCTTTACAGGAGGAAATATTCCTAGCATTAGCCTTATTTCTTTAACAATTTTCTAGTCAAGAAGAAAGCAATAAATATCTACTCATGCTCGACTAATCTCAAATAACTTTTTAACAAACCATTTGTTTTGAAGTGCCAAATGCATGTTCAGGATGTTGCCTCTGTGTCATTTCTCTATCACTTTTGTTGGATCTGCTGGTTCAGAAGAAATACTTCTTTAGAATTACCCTTAATCGTATGGATTGAGAGCAACAATAGAATAAAATATTGTCAATTGAATCTTTGCATCAGGTTTAATTTTACAGATTAGAATTAGAGGGTTATAAAATATGGACAATTCAGATGAGAAAAAAGAATGGTAATTATTAAGAAAACTTAAAGAAATTTTATTAACTGTTATCCTTTTCCTTTTCCAGAGGGTACTATGGTCTGCCTTACTCTTCAGAACTGCTCATGTTATCAGGACCAAGAGTATTTCAAGAAGAAATTTGGAGCTGGAAAAATGTACAATGTGCAAAAAATTTACGCTATAATTTTAATAAGTGATGGTAGCAAAAGTTCATCCTTGAGCTTATTTTCGACTAGCAGTGATGACTAGACTCTCTGATCACACTGGAACTTTGAGTTTGAAAGAGATCATTAAGTTCAAGCAGATGTGTGAGTCCTCTTGAGATAGTCTTCTCCAACCCAGTGACCTCAGGGCCTAGTAAGTAGGCATTCTTTCATTTCTTTCCTTTCCTGGGAGAGGGAAGCAGAAGGTAGAGTTGGAGTGAGGCAGTGTGAGAAGGATTTGATGTACCATCGAGGGCTTTGAAGAGGGAGAAGGAGGACCAGAAGTCAAGGATTGTGGGAAACCTGTAGGACCTGGAAAAAGCAAGGAAACAGATTCTTCCTTGCAGGCTCCAGAGAGGAGATCAGCCCTGTTGGCACCTTGATTTAAGCCCAATGAGAAATGCTGAACTGTCTAAGGAACAGAACTGTAAGACAATAAATTTGTATTGTTTCAAGCAACGAACTTGGAATAATTTGTTGCAATAGAAACATAGAAAACAAATACAAATATACTTTTATAACATTTCTTATAAAAATATCTTTATTACTCATTAGTAATAGTGAGAAAGAATTTGTAAAGAAATATATTTACCCTAACCATTGGTTTATGATAAGAGGAAGAATTGACTAGAATGAGTCAAAAAAAAATATTTTCAGTTGCTCTTGAAGCTGGGGTGTTTGCAGGATGAAAATGTTTATTGTTGTTATGCAGCATTTCAGCATTTTGTATCTTATTTGCAAAAGCTATTCTGATTCTTGCTGGATTCCACCTTAGCTTGGGTTACCCTGGAAAGCAAAGCCTGAGAACAGGACTTGCATTCAGGCTTATTTTGGAAGTAATCCCAGGTATCAGAGGCACTTGTCCATTGGCTTCTACCCACCACTGGTTAATGGTTGCTTCATGGGGTGCATGCGTCCATGCCCAGCAAATTGTTGTGGCTAGCCCCTTCTCCAGTATAAAAAAAATTCCAGAGCAAGCCAAAATATGCTTGAGGTAAGATGAGGGCAGAGTGGGACATGAGTGAAAGCTCTCTTGGACAGTTCATCCCATCCACAAAGACAAAGAGAATCAGAAGTAAGACCAAGAGGAAGTGAGGCAGGACACAAGAGGCATACAGCCTATCCTTTATTTGTACCACATAATAAGAACAATTGGTCACTGACTCTTCAAAGTGTTGGCAACTGCAATGACCACAAACAAAAATCAATTCAGTGTGAAGGCTTAGTGTAACAAGCTACAATCCCTACCACTCCCACTTTGCTGAGGCTATAATTGATATTCAGCATGTGTTATCTTCAACACCCACTCTAGATTTCCCTCACTAGACCATCACATTCATTCACCTAGATTGTTTGGTTGGTGGTGGCCATCATCTGCATTATTAAGGAATCTGAGCTCTTAACGTTCCCTGTTCTTGTTGGGTTGTGATTGGTACAATTGCCTATATTCACCATTATCATCTTGCACAGAAGCTCCTAGAGATGTCCAGTGAAATATTCGATTCCAGATATATTCTCTCTGTCTCCATGTTGTGGCCGGTGACCCTGCTCCATAACACAATCACTTTCAACTGCCCTGTACCGGTACACTAAAACCTTTTTTGCCTGCTTGGTCACTGGCATGGGGAACCCAAAGTAATGAGGTAGTAGTGATAGCTTCCAGGTCCATGGAACTCTTAGGATTGGCATGGTGAATGCAGTAGTCTCCTGGAACCAGGCCCTCCAATGCTGAGAGACCTAAAGAAGTGGGGACAGGGGCACACATTCTGTAGTAGATCACTGGGAATGGCAGGGAGGAAGTCATATCCTATTTCTAACTCTTCATATTTAGATCTGTGTATTCTAGTTTTGGGGGGCACAGCTCAAATGTTTACTTCATAAACTTTATTTTAATGGGCAATGCCTCAATCCACAAAAGATCTTTGCCCTGAGAATAGCACCTTACTTGAGTCTTCAATGGACAATTGCATTTTTCTTTTGGACTGTTTGGCTCCAGGTCTGTACCATGTGGTAGAAATAATGACTCTTTGGTCATGCATTAATTAATGCACATCCTTCACTATAAAATGGGTTACTTGATATAAAGTGATATATGTGAATCTCATGACAATAAATCAGGCATTCTATGAACCATTGAATGGTAGCTCTGGCAGAGATATGGCAGACAGGGAAATCAAAACCATATGGGAGTAATTATAAATTCCAGTAAGTATGAACCATTGCCCCTCCAGGGTGGATATAAACAACCTGCCACCAAGTGTTTGGCTTGTCTCCTCAAGCTTTGTTAATTCATGAAGGACTCAGGAGCAGATTGTCAACACTTTGGCAGGCTGGTGTTCAGTGGCAGCACTAGATGAACCTTGGTGAGCAGGTGCCTGTTCTGGTGGACCCATGCACAGCCTCTATTCCTGCCACAACGGTGGCTCCAGTTTTGGCTCCATTTTGAAGCATGGGGATACAGTCTGGCTAACATCCACAGGGTGCGTCATCCGGGCTCTATAATGTCTCCTCAGTGGTGGACACTCTATGGTGAGTTTTAGCATGAGATCTATGCATACTTTGTATCCATTCCAATGAGTCCTTCCACGTGATTTTTCCTTAGACATTTTCCCTCCTCTTGCAAACTTGCTCCTTTCATGCCCTGACCAACCAGCGAAGCTGGTTGTCATCACCTAGCATGATGATGCATTAAAAGTGAAAAATCAAATGACCCACTCTTACCTCTGTCCACTGGAAGGACTGGTCCTCACCAATGACATTTAGGGCATTTCCCAAGGGGGGTTATGTGCAACAGCAGTCCATTCTCATTTTCTACCAACATAGTGAGCCAACCCATTGTGCACCAGATAGTTCCTCTTGAATCAGGTGGCTGCAGGAATACTTACCATTTCCTCAATGAGATCACAGATGTGAGTTAAGGGGCTAAACATGGTGCAGGAGAAGTAGTTGATGTGGGAGTCAGGGCCCCTGTTCATATAGCTTATTTGTAACCGCTGACCTGCTTGGCCTGTTTATGAATACACCATTTCTAGATTATTATGGATTGCTGCTGCACTTACCTATCCTTAAAACTTGGTAGATCTGAAAATACCCAACTTGCAATGAGCAGCAACTCTTAGGTGGACATTCAGTCAGGCCCTTAGTCTCTAGTTGGGCTCAGTGTTATCAAGAGGTTACTTTGCAAAAAGCATGTAGTTTGTGCCACATAGCACAGGATGCTGCTTCCAAAAATGGTAGGTTTTGTTGATGCAGATTTTCTTTTGGGGTTTTCCAGAGAACCGGCATTCACCATTAATCTATATATTCACCAAGGCACACCTGTTGTACTGTTGGATCTATTGGATGACATGGTCAAAAGAATTGGGAAACTTGCAGTGCAGGCTGGGTTGCTGTTGAGACTTCTTTTAGCTCTGGGCTCCATTAGAAATTGCCCAACAGATGAAACAGAGTGGTATTCTTAAGTGCAGGATATACTGCCTCCAAAAGCCAAAAAGGCCACTAAGCATTCTGCCACTTAGTGAAGAGGCTATAAGATGCAATGAGTTGTCATTTATCTTGGAGGGGACATCCATGCTGATTGCTGGACCCCTGAACACTTCATCAAATATGATAAAGTGCTATAGTAAAATATTATTTATAGAATCTAGATGGTGGATATTTGGGGGTTCACTATAAAATGATTTTTACATTTACATATGTTTGAAATTCTTCATAATAAAATATTTGGGGAAGAACTTCATTGAGGAGTCAGGAGGCTGAATCTTCATGAGAGTTGTCTTCCACCCTCTGATATGTAGAGTCCTGACCACTTTCAGTTTACCAGGCCCAATTAGCATAACACCATCAATACCCTGGACCACTGTGAGGTTCTTTGGAATGTGGACGCGCTCACAGTTCCTTCGGACCATACTGTCACAGAAAGTAGGAAGGTTAACTTGGTCATGGGACAGTTATGAGTGCTACTGCCTGTGATCATCCTTCCCGATGGGACTGAAAAGAGCACATTGGCCAGATAAATACCAAGTGCCAGCTGAGATTGAGGTTACCACTTGGTTAAGTTTAAAAAGTGTACTGAGATCATCACAACCCATCTGCATTCTGCAGGCACCAAAAAGATTAATTTACTGGAGATACGAAGAGGCCCACCTTCCCTGCCTCATAAGTCATATATGGTGGCACTAATCTCTGCAATTCTTTCAACAATGTGGTATTGCGTCTAATTTACCATCTTAGTCAGGTATGGGATGCAGTTGCAGGAACTTCCACTTGGTCCTCTTTACCATAAATAACTCTTACTCCACAGGTTAGGGAACCATTAAGAAGATTGTAACAATAGCTGTGTGCACTTAGGGACCTGGGAAATGACCACAGTGAGGATCCTTGGGCCAGTGGGCTCCCCGAGAGATGGTCCTGAGCCAAGTCCTTTCAAAGAGTAAATGCACCCTTTGGAAAAGAGAATGCTGAGAACCTTCAAGGCCAGTTGGAGCTGTCTTTTATACCAGGGGACCCGCCGTACCATGGTGGCTCTGCAGAATGAATGTGATCTAAGGGTTCCAGTGACAGTGGAACTGCAGTTTTCTCACCTTTATCATAGAAATATTAATTATACCCACTTCACGAGGCTATAATGAGGATTAAATGAAATGAAGCTGGCATTTACTAAGTTCTCAATTCATGCTAGCTACAATGCTAATGCTAGAGCAAATGTTGCTTATTTTAAACCCATATTTCTTAGAATTAACTCTATAAAGGAAAATGCTGAAGAATGAAAGAAGCAGAAAGAAATGGAGAAGAAAAACAAGAAGGAAGGGAAAAGAAAAAACTGAAAAAAAGGAGAATGAAGAAAAAAGAAAGGAAGAGAAAGAAAGGAGCAATAAAGAGATAAATAGAAAGAAAAGAAAAGAAAGAAAGAAAGAAAGAGAAGACTTAATCTACCTGCACATTTTGAACAAGGGTTTGGAGCTTGCCAGACATCATTTGAAGTCAAAAATGTATCTGAGTATACTGTGGGGCTGTCCTGTGTGTCAACATCTGAGCACTGACTTTTGGCTCAAGTAAATTCAAAGGCTCGGGTTTAAAAGCACAGTCATGAACATCTTCCAGTTATCTATTATTGCCTAACAAATCACTCCAAAATATAGCATCTTACAAAAACAATTGATTATTCTCTTAAATTTCCTTGGGTTGGCTGTGCTCAGTTGAATGGTTTCCATTTGGTGTCTCATGCAGATGCAGTTAGCTACTAGCCAGAGTCATCTGAAGCCTCGACTGAAGTTGGACATCCAAGAAGGCTCATTCAAATGGTTGCTGCTGGCCAGAGCTCCTACATGGGATCTTTGCACATGATTTGAGTATCCTCACCCTATAGAAGCTTCAGGGGCTTCAGACTTCTTAGTTGGTGACTAAGAGTTCCAAATTTTCCAGTCCTTTAAAAAGTTAGGCCTGCAACTGGCCCAGCTTTATTTCTTCCATCCTTTCTTGGTCAAATGACATCTTGACTTTCTGATGACAGTAGGCAGGACTTGGGCTCATTAAAGAAAAAAGAAGTGAAAAGAAGGGACTCGGGAAGGAATTGTTCGTATGATGGAGCAAGCAGGGTCTTGAGGGATGGAGAAGTTAACCTCTTTGGTGGGTTTAATAGTATCCCCCCAAAATTCATATCCACCCTAAATCTCAAAAGGTAACTTATTTGGAAATAAGTTCTTTGTAGATGTAATTAGTTAAGTTAAAATGAGGTTACACTAGAGTAGGGTAGGCCCTCAATCTATGACTGGGTATCCTTGGGAGAAGGTAGGACACCCAGAGCCACCTGCTGAGAGGAGGCGATGTGGCAATGGAGGCAGAGGTTCGAGTGATACCGCCGTAAGCCGAGGATTGCTGGCAGCCACCAGAGGCCAGCAGAGAGGCATGGAGCAGATTTTTTCTTCAGAGGGACCACCTCAGTAGTTTGAGTTCAGACTTCTGGACTTCCACACTGTCAGAGAATATGTTTTTGTTTGTTTTAAGCTACCTATTTTGTGGTACTTTGTTAATGCAGCCCTAGGAAAATAATACAATGCCCCAAATTTCTTGAGGTGACATAATTATTTATTAATGGGGAAACAATTTAAACTTCCTCCCAATATAGAATTAAATGCATAAATGTTTATAAAAATGAAACCCACAGTATTAATGTTTTCACATAAAGAAATGTGTGCATGATGTTTGGTATTTTGAGCATTTGTAATTTGTTTCAGGGTAATTTGGATTTTTAGAGCAAAATGTCAGTCTTATGATTCCAATTTTAAATGTGGAATTGAGTAATTGGTTTAGAATTGAGATTTTTAAGTTAAAAATCTAATTTATTACATCAATATGATTTATTTAAGCACTTTGGAAGGGTTTTTTGAGTCAATTAAAGGGAAATTGAATATATTAAACATATAAATGTAGTAAGAATAATGTGATGGCATGTAACTAATTGTTTATAAGTGGGACCAAATATTAATCTACGTTCCTTAAAATTGCTTGTTAAAAATGTATTAGACATATAAGTTTTGTGAAGTAACCTTAAAAGCTCAAGGAAGCTTTGATTTTGTACCCCTAATGAATCAAATATTAAGTTTTAAACCAAAGTAAACCTCTTAATAGTATTATCTGTGCACAAAAGCTACTCTCAAGTGCCTCAAAAAATTTACATTTAATGATATCCATCCTTTGAGTAGAAAATTCTAGTGTATGGATTACTCTCCTATTAATAGGCTGGTTTCAGGCATTTGACATTGGGAAGATAATATCTTGGTAGGTTCAATCAAAAGAGCCAAATTGGTTGGGTCTTTTAGACACCACCTGATTATTCTCTGCTTTTTCTTTTGAGCCCTTGATAATTGCCTGGTTGATGACATTTTCCCCAAAGTAATGAGTGGTCATGATGAATATGTCATTTCTGTAAGTTAGTCTTTCTAACACCCATGGGCAAAACATTATACCTCTCCCTTCTTTTTCTTCCCACAAGCAATTGAAGGGACTGAGTTTAAAGTTTTTCTTAGTAAGGAACAAAGCTTAGAAAGTTCCAAAAACTTGGGAGCTAAGTGAAGGCAGGGGATTATATTAAAAGTCTGAATATAATCTTATCTAACAGGTCTCATGAAGAAAATCATCCTAGCAACATAAATTGGTGTGTTTATAGCTTTTTAAAAAAATATTTTAACAAGAGATTAAAAAAGAAAGGAGAAAAGGAAGTGGATGAGACATTCCTGTGATTGTAGAGCCTCAAACAGTAGACTTCAAAGCTTCTGAAGAAACCATTCTTGTAATCCTCAGCTTAATTCCCTCTAAGCACCAACTGGCAAGGTAGTACCGAACAGCTTAAATATTTACTAAGATTCCCAGCAGGAAATTTTAAATAGATGCAATGACCACTGAATAAATGGATGTAAAGAATTTATTTCCCCCATTATTTCAGAAACCCTTGTTTGAAGAGTTAAAAGTTCTTAAGAATACCAATCATTTGTTTCATGGGTTTTGTAAATTTCTCACACTTTTATTTATTCATTTATTTACTCGTACTTTTATTCAGCAGATATTTGCAGGCCCCACTATGTGCAAGATTCTACCTGGAGTTTCTGGGACAGAATGGCATCAGTGGCTTTTGCGTTAGAAGTGGCTGACGGAGTTGCCCAATTCCTCTGCAGCTCCTCTCAGCTACTTTTTATCCCCTTTAACAAGAACAGGGAGGATTTTAGGAACCAGCTGCTGAGACTTAGTGTGAGGCTAGAGTCCCAGCTTCACAGAGGTCCTTTGCCCTGTTGTATGGATTGAGCTGTGCTATTGGTGTCAGTTTCAGTTCCTGTTGGAGCCCATCAGTGGAGAACCCCAAGCTCATGGTCTGGGACTCATGCTCTTCCCTGCTCTTGTCATACCCTTCCCCACGAGCCCTAGCCTCGAGACAAAGGATGCTGTAGGTGGAAGAGAGAAGGCAGGAGAGGGCATGCATCCTGGACTATGAGGATCCCTGCACAGTTTAAGTGAGCCGACTCCCTCATGTGTTGTTGCTTCAGCTCACCCAGCCAGTGTTCTCTGGATACCAATGACTGCTGGGGCCAAGCTGGCTATAGTCTCAATTAGTCTCGACTACTTGTCCTTTCTACTTATCCTATCCTGCCTCATCCTACCCTACTGCGCTGGCTGGAAACTGTTATGTACCCTACAAAGCTGTGTTCTTTAATCCTGATCCAATATTGTAGAGTGGGGCCTCTTGATTAGGTTGTGTCCATGGAGACGTGACACACCCAATTGTGAGTGTGGCCTTTTGATTAGATGGAGATGTGACTCCACCCGTTTAAAGTAGTTCTTAATTAGTTTCCTGGAGTCCTTTAAAAGGGGAAACATTTTGGAGAAAAGCAAAGGCGCAGACATTTAGGGCTGCTTGGAATGCCCACACAGATGCTTGGAGAACCGACAGAGAAGGCCAGTGGGATCAGAAGCTAAAGGCAGCATAGCAAAGGACCAGGAGACGCCAGCCCTGTGCCTTCCCAGCTAACAGAGAAACCCCAGACACCTTTTTTGAGTGAAAGTCTCCTTTTGTTGATGCCTTAGTTAGGACATTTTTATGACCTTAGAATATGAACTTGTAACTTAATAAATGTCTTTTATAAAAGTCAATCCATTTCTGGTATAATGCATTCTGGCAGCTTTAGGAAACTAGAGCATCTACCTTGTCCTTGTCCTACCTATCCTCTCCTCTCCTACCTATCCTGCCTATCTTATCTTATCCTAACCTCTCCTAGCCTCTCCCATCCTCTCCTCTCCTCTCCTATCCTACCTTTCCTCTCCCATCCTCTCCTCTCCTGCCCTATCCTATCCTATCCTACCTTTCCTCTCCTCTCCTGCCCTATCCTATCCTATCCCACCCTACCTATTCTATCCTATTCTATCCTATCCTATCTTACCCTAGCCTGTGGCACTACCATTTCCATCCTTAGATCCATTTTTCTCTTTCCTTTGCCACCTTGAGCCTAGTTCTTCTCTCATTAGTTAGCATTCGTAAGAACTTTGCCTTTCAGATATTATCCTAATAGGCTCAGGAATAAATGTTGCCCATTTCTTTGAAGTACAAATTTTAATGAAGATAATATATATTGGGGAGGGTTTATAGCAACTGGGTTTACCTTATAGAATTTCATTTGTGTTTATTAAAGTATAAAAGCTATTTTAGCTCTGTAATCACTGGAATCTTACAAACCAATGTTCCCAGTTTATAAATTAAATCCTTTAGAGAGGAATTGCACCAATTCAATGCATCAATTCAATAAAATGCATTATTCTTACAAGCATTTCACAAAAAGATAAATATAAAAGCCAACATATATATGAAAAAATGCTCAAATATGCTAAGAAACAAATAAATGCAAATTATAACAATGTGATAGCACTTTCAAGTTATCAGATTGTCAAATATTGAAATAATTGTTATTAGTAAGTATATCAAATGTAAACTGCTAAGAAATGCCCTGGTTCAGCTTTTCTGAAAGCAATTTGGTAACATATATCATGAACCTTAAAAATATGTATATCCTTGACCCAACAATTCTACTTCTAGGAATTTATTCTAAGACAGTAATCAAGTATGTATAAAAATAATATTTACTATAACACTGTTTATAACATGAAAAACAGGTAAGCAATATAATGTCTAAAAATAGGAGCTTAATTACATAAACAAATAATGCCACCATTATCGTTAATGATATGGATAGATGTTATGCTATATTTTAAGTAAAAAAATTATTTCAAAATATTATGTACTATATCATTCAATTTTAATTCTATATGCATAGATATTATACCTCTGGACTAAGCCAGAGGTATGTATGCCAAAAGATTAATAATGAATATCCCATAGTAGTTTGATTATAGAATATTTAATTCTTCTCTTTACTTATTTTTATATTCTAAATCTTTGAAGTGAAAATTTGTCACCTTTGTAAATAAAACATGTAAGTTAAATCATTATAAATAGAGAAAAATAATTATCCCAATAATTTCCAATGTGATTTAATGCAGTAATTCTGAAAACTCTTTGGTCTTGGAATTCCCTTATACTCTTAAAACTTATTGAGGAATCCAAACAGTTTTGGTTTATTTTGGGTTCTATATATTTATATTTACTCTGTTAGAAATGAGAACTCAGGGACTTCTGGGGCAGATGGTGGAGAAGGATGTCCCAGGACTTGGACCTTCCACCAGAACAGCTATTAAACAGGCAGGAGCTGCCTGACACAATGATCTGAAACTCCAGGGGCCAGAAGAACAGTGTGTGGCATCCAAGGAAGAGTGGGAAAAGGAGGTTGATAAAGAACTGTAAACCGCTGCCTGTATGCGGTGTCTAGTGGTGCCCAGCTCCCACTCTTGGGGCATGCTGCTGCAGGGTCCAGCCATGGCTTCCTTCTGGTGACAGCAAGGGACATAAAATTCCTTGTTCCCAGAACAGGGTTGTGTAGGGCTGACCACAGAGTGTGACTTTTGATTTGTGAATTCAGATTGCTGGGTCCCGGCTTGAAGGGCAGCTGTGTCTCAACCTGCCCAGGACAAAGGAGGCAGCAGCCATTGTTTAAAGTCTCAGGACTTCCCCAGGGCTGTGGCCCAAAGTTAGCTGAGGGCCACACTTGCTGGGCAGCTGGGAAAGCTCAGCCATGGGAGCCATCAGAGGAGTTTTGGTGCCCATCCTGACCCTCCATAGGGCACTTGGGAGCTGCTCAGTGCCTCTTTTATAGGCCCCAAGACTTGTTTTGTTTGGGAGAGACCAAATTGGGAATGTCCTACTGGAGTTGAATCTCCTACCAGAATTTTTCCTCCAGGCAAAAGCAGCCTGAGACAATGAAAGGAGTGTAAGAAGCAACAGAGAGAGACAGTGTAGGTCAAAGGGCTGCCAGCTTCAAATGCCAGTGAAAGAGAGGTTTGTCCCCTGGGAAGCAGAAGGAACAACCACGCTCCTGTAAGCAGGGGAACTCCAAAACAACTAACAAGCAAAAACCCAGGACAAGACAGAGGCCCAGCAAGACAGGGAAAACCCTGCACAGTGCATTTGCCTTGAGCAGATTTTCTTGACAGGAAGGCTGAAACTCATGAAAATCTGTCTTATTACCAGCTGGTAACAAAACCAGGAAACAGACATTCCAGAGTAAACATTTAAATATTTTAAGTATTTGTTGTAATGTGTAACAAAACAGTACAAGACGAACAAAGAAATGGGAAATGATAGCACATCCAAATGAAGGGGATAAAAGTACAGAAAACACCAAGAAGAAGAAGAGAACATGGATATAATGAAACAGAGCCTTTAAAAAAAGTGATCTTAAAGATGCTTAAGAAGATGAAGAAAAGTATAGACAAAGAAGTACAGGATATTAGGAAAACAGTGAAGGAACAATATGAGAGTCAAAATAAAGAGAGAGAAATTTTTAAAGGAACAAAATAGAACTACTAGAGTTGAAGACCAAATAGCTGAAACGAAAAATGCCCATGAGGGTTTCAAGAGCAGATTGGAGTTGGCAGAAGAAAGAATCATTGAACTTGAAAACGGGATACTTGAAATGAGTCAAGTTGAGGAGCAAAAAGAAAAAAATATTAAAAGTAAAAATAGCCTAAGATAACTATGAGACAGCATCAAGTGCACCAATATATGTGTTATGGGAGTCCCAGAAGGAGAATTAACAGAGAAAGGGGAAGAAGGAACAGTCAAAGAAATAATGACACAGAACATCCCAAACTTAGCAAAAGATGCAAACATGCACATCCAAGAACCTCAGAGAACCTCAGACAAGGTAAACATGAAAAATAGATCAGCATATATTGATTACACTATCAAATCAAAGGATAAAGAGAGAGTTCTAGAAGCTGCAGGAGAAAAGCAATGTGTTCATACACGGGAACCCCAATAAGACTGAAACCATGGAGGCAAGAAAGCAGTGGGTTGAAATGCTAAAAGTGCTGAAGAAAAACTATGGCCAGCCAAAAATTTTATATCCTCATTTCAAAGATGAGGGGGACATTAAGACATTCTAGATAAATAAAATTCTGAGGAAATTCATTTCCACTAGACCTGCTCTATAAGCAGTGTTAAAGGCTGAAAGGAAAGGACACTAGACACTGGTTCAAAGCAGCACAAAGAAATAAAGACCTATGATAAAGGTAACCATTTGGGTAATTATAAATGCCAATATTACTGTATTGTATTATTTGGTGTATAACTCCAGTTCTTTCTTTCAACAGGTGGTAAAGGGAAAATGTGTAAAGACTAAGGATAGAGATAGGTTTTTGGACATACTAAGCACAAAGTTTTAAGTGGTAACATATAAAAAATGGGGGATGAACAGAAAGGTATAGAAAAGTATATAAGCATACTATTGAAGTTAAATTGCTATCAAACCCAATATAATTGTAATATATTTAGGAGTTCACAGGACAACAGATGAAAAATAAACCCAGATAGAAATGAGTAGGAACTTTAATATAGTACCACATAAGAAAGCAAATAAATATAAAAGTGCTTTTAATGAAAGTGAGAGGCCAAAAAGGTATAAGAATTCCAAAGACTAAGCAGCAAAATGGCAGAAGAAAGTCCTGTATTATAAGTAGTGACTTTAAATGTAAATGGATTAAACTGTCCTGTCAAAAAACAGTGATTGGCAGAATGGATTAAAAAGCATGACCCATCTACATGCTGTCTTCAAGTGACTCACCTTAAAGTCAAAGACACAAGTAAGCTGATGGTGAGAGAATGGAAAAATACACCATGAAAGCAGTAACCAAAAGAGAACTGGGGTAGTCATATCAATATTGGATAATAGACTTTAGGTAAAAAAAATAGCTATGAGGGACAAAGATGGTCATTGAATACAGATAAAGGGGACAATTCAACAGGAAGATGTCATAATTATAAATATACACAACTAACCTAAAGCCCAAAAGCAAATATGAACAGACTTGAAGAGAGAAATGGGCAGTTCTACACCAATAGCTGGAGATTTTAACACAGCCCTCTCAATAATGGATGGAATGCCTAGTCAGAAAATCAGTAAGGAAACAGAAGACTTGGACAGTATTCTAAATCAACTAGATCTAACAGACCTATATAGAACACGTCACCCAACAAAAACAGAATACACGTTCTTCTTGAGATCACATGGATCATTCTCTAGGAGAGACCATATATTGGGTCATAAAAGGAGTCTTAATAAATTTAAGAATTTGAAATCATACAATATATATCTCTAACCACAACAGAATGAAGCTAGAAATCAATAACAGAGAGAGAAAGGGAAAAGTCACAAATATATGGAAATTAAATGACATACTCTTAAACAAACAATGGGTTAAGAGAAAATCAGAGGAGAAATTAGGAAAGATCTCGAGGTGAATGAAAATGAAAATAGAACATACCAAAACTTATGGGATGCTAAAAGGCAGTGCTGAGAGGGAAATTTACAGCTCTAAATGCTTACATTGCATATGTAGAAAGCCTTCAAATCAGAGGGCTAACCTCAGAACTGGAAGAACCAGGAAAAAAAAAAAAAGAAGAGCAAAACAAACTCAAAGCAAGTAAACAGAAGGAAATGATAAATATTAGAGCAAAGACAAATGAAATAGACAACAAGAAACAACAGAGAATATCAACAAAACCAAAAATTAGTTCTTTGAAAATAACAACATTGACAAACATTTAGCTATACTGTCAAAGAAAGAAAGAAATGATAAAAATAATGAAAATAAGAAATAAAAAGGGGGACATCACTACCGACCCCACCAAAATAAAAGAGACTATAAATGGATACTATGAACAATTGTGTATTAGTTTGTCCGATGTTTCCAGAATGCAATACACCAAAAATGCAACAGCTTTTAAAAGGACAATTTATTATATTACAAATTTACAGTTCTAAGGCCATAAAAATGTCTAAGGCATCCAGAGAAAGATACCTTGACTCAGAAAAGGCCATAACTGTCATATGGGAAGGCATGTGGCTGGTGTCTGCAGGCCTTTTTTCCCGATTCTGTTGCTTCCAGCTTCTGATGCCAGAGGTTTCCTCTCTACACATCTGTGAGCCTTCACTGAGCTCCTCTGAGAAACAACTATGTATTCATGGAAGCGCACATGGAGATGTCTGCTGGGCTCTGCCTCTCAAAACATGCATGTCTAGGCATCTGCTCTCTGTCAGAATTCCAAGCATCTCCAAATACCTGCATCTCTGTCCATTCTGAAGCAACTGTTCTCCAAGTGTCTACATCTGAGTTTTCTCCAAAATGTTTCCCCCTTTAAAGGACTCTAGTAAATTAATCAAGACCACATTGAATGGGCGGAGTCACATCTCCATCTAGTTAGAGGGCCACACCCACAATTGGGTGTGTCACATCTCCAGGGAAACAATCCAATCAAAGTTTCCACCCTACAATATTGAATCAGGATTAAAGGACTTGGATTTTCTGGGGTTCACAACACTTTCAAACCAACACAAACTGTATGACAATAAATTAGATAAGCTAGGTGAAATGGACAAACTCTTAGAAACACTTAACTACCTACATTGGCTCAAGAAGAAAAAGAAGATCTTAACAAACCAATTACTGGTAAAGAGATTGAATCAGTTATAATAAATTTTCCAATAAAGAAAAGCCAGGGACTAGAAGATTACATAGGGGAATCCTTCCTAACATTTCAAAAAGTCTTCACTCCAATTCTGTTCAAATTCTTCCACATAATTGAAGAGGAGGGAATACACCCTAACTCATTCTACAAGGCTAACATCACCTTCATGCCAAAGTTGGATAAAGATACCACAAGAAAAGAAAACTGCACATCAATGTCTCTTATAAGTATAGATGCCAAAAAGTCCTCAACAAAATATTAACAAACCAGATCCTATAGAATATTTAAAGGACAGCATACTGTGATCAAATGGGATTTATCTCTAAGATGCAAGGTTGGTTCAACATAAGAAAATCAATTAATGTAATACACCATATTAGTAAAATGTAGGAAAAATATCCACATGATCATCTCAATCAATGCAGAGCAGACATCTGACAAAACCCAGCAGCACTTTATGATAAGACACTTAGAACACTAGGATAGAAGGAAAAGTCCTCAACAAGATAAAGGGCATATGTGAAAAGCCAACAGCTAACATCCTACTTAGTGGTGAAACACTGAAAGCATTCCCTCTACAACCAGGAACAAGACAAGGTACTAGAAGTTCTAACCAGAGCAGTTAGGCAAGAAAAAAAAATTAACAGTCATCTAAGTGGGAAAGGAAGAATATAACTTTCAGTATTTGAAGAAGATATGATCCTATATACAGAAAATCCTGAAAAATTCACAACAAAATTCCTACAGTTAATAAATGAATTCAGTAAAGTAGCAGTGTTCCTAAGCCACACCCTCAAATCAGTAGTGTTTCTATACACAATGAACAATCAGTAAAGTAGCAGTGTTTCTAAGCCACACCCTCAAATCAGTAGTGTTTCTATACACAATGAACAATCTAAAGAATAAATTAAGAAAAAAAATCCATTCAAAATAGCAACTAAAAGAATCACATATTTAGGAATAAATCTAACCATGGATTCAAAGGACCTGGGCACAGAAAACTACAAAACACTGCTAAAAGAAATTAAGAATACCAAATAAATTGAAGTCTATTATATTCTCACGGACTGGTAGACTAGATATCATTAAGATGTCAACATTACCCACAACAATTTGTAGATTCAGTTCAATCCCAATAAAAATTCCAACAACTTTCTATGCAGAAGTGGAAAAGCCAATCATCAAATGTATAGAACGGTAAAGGCCCCCAAATAGCTAAAGTTTTCTTGAAAAATGTAGAATGAATTTGGAGGACTCACACTTCCAGATTTTAAAACTTATTAAAGAGCAACTTATTAAAAAGTAATCAAAACAGCACAGTATTGGCACAAGGACAGACATATAGACCACATAGACAGACACTTTTATGGCCAACTGACTTCTGGCAAGGGACAAAAAATAATCTCATCAACAAATGGTGCTGGGAGACCTAGATATACATATGGGAAAGAATGGAATGTGTACCCCTACCTCACACCATATACAAAAATCAACCCAAAATGGATCAAAGACCTAAATATAAAAAGCAGAACTATAAAACTCCTAGAAGAAAATGTAGGGGAGTATCTTTAGCACCTTGTGTTAGGCAATGGTTTCTTGGACTTTACATCCAAAGCACAGCAACAAAAGAAAAATTAGATAAATGGGATCTCCTCAAAATAAAAAGATTCTGTTTCCCAATAGATTTTATGTGAAAATAAAAAGACAGCCTCCACAATGGGAGAAAATATTTGGAAACCACCTATCCAATAAAGGACTACTATTCAGTATATATAAAGAAATCCTTCAATTTGATGACACAAAGACAAACAACTCAATTTAAAACTTGGCAAAGTACTTGGACAGACATTTCTCCAAAGAAGACAGACAAATAATCAGAAAACCCAAGAAGAGATGCTCAACATCATTAGTCATCTTGAAAATGCAAATCAAAACCACAATGAGATAGTTTCATACCCATTAGAATAGCTGCTATTAAAAACTAGAAAATAACAAATGTTGGACAGAATGGAGAAACAGGAAGACTGGTGGCAGTGAAAATGGTGCAGCTATGGAAGATAGTTCGGTGATTCCTCAGAAAGCTAAGTCCACTACTAGGTAAATACCCAAAGAATTGAAGGTATTTTCACACTGATAATCATAGCAGCAGCATCTACAATGTCCAAAGATGGAAGAAACCCAAGTGTCCATCACCCAGTGGATGGACTAATAAAATGTGGTATAAACATGCATGGAATATTATTCAGATGTAAAAAGGAATGAAGTCCTGAAACATGCAACATCATGGATGAACCCTGAAGACATAACCTTGAATGAAATAAGCCAGATATGAAAGAATTAGTAGAAGCAAATTCAGGGTCAGAATCTAGAACATAAGTTACCAGAGATGGGGTGGGGATAGGGAACAGGAAGTTAAGGCTTAAAATGTATGTGGCTCCTATTTGGAATGCTGAAAATATTTTGGTAATGGATGGAGGTGATGGTAACACAACATTGTGAATGCAATTAAAGCACTGGAATATATATCTGAATATGATTAAAAGGGGAAATGTTAGATTGCATAAATGGTAACAATAAAAGTTGAAGAAAAAAATTTATGGAACTGCCCTAGAGAAACTCTTCCTTTGGCCTCCCTGCAGTCTGCCTACCTTCTGCCTTTCCCCCCCTCTCTCCTCAGGAACCTGGTTGCAGAGATTAGTACATGCTTCTTGTATCAGAATAAGCTGGCGAGAGTTGTTCACTCTGGAGTAGTCACGCTGGGGGGTAGAAGTGAGCTATTCAGCTTTTAGAGTGCAGCACCCACCAGGAAAGCAAACTTCTTGCTTACTAATACTGAGCTACTCTCAGGATGTAACTTCAGTGTATTGTTACATTACCTAAAAGCATAATGTATTCTAAAAGCCAAACTTCATTTAAAATGAACAAAATAAAAAAAAACTTATTTTAATGTTTGAAATGGTTTTTGGATGCTATAGTTTACCTGTCATCTGTGTTTCTAAGAAACTCTACTTTTAGTCTCTATTTTTAGAATATGTAGTTATTGCTCCTTTTCATGAATGTGAAGTATGTGGAAGAGATGGAGATACATCTGCAAAACCTTTTCTGAGCATGTAATAAAAGTTATATGGTCGAGGCTTCTATCTTCTCACTCCTCCATTTTTAGTTTGAGTGACCTAGAGAAAGTTTCCATATGACTAAATCACCAGCTAAGAACTGTCTCTGCTCTCCTCTAAAATGGTCAGACTCAGCTATGATGTATTTCTATTAGGCTTTTCTATTAGGATATCAACTCTTAGACCCTAGGAAACATGCTTCTCATCTTTTCTGCCTCCCCTACCTGCACGCACATGCCTGATGAGGGCAAGGAGAGTGCTTTACTCACTTGTCCTTGGGAGGGCCTGGCACATGGTAGTATATTCAAGACATATATACTGAACTGAGTGCAACAGAAATAATTCTCCAAACTTCTTCTTTCTTTCATTCTTTTCTTCCTTCTTTCCTTCCTTTCATCCTACAATAAACATTTATTGAATTCCTCTTACGAGCCAGACACGAAGTTGAACACAGGCATAATCATATATTCTACCATCCCTGGCTCTGAAGAGTCCACAGTGAGGAAGGCTGCTCAGTGATGAACCTCAGGGGAGATCGGTTCCAGATAGTGTGTGGGGACATGCCTTTATTAAAATGCCACAAAATGAAAGAAACAGTATTAACGTGAAAAATCAGTAACTCTGCCAAGAATCCAGAAAGGGTGCTAAAAGCAGGATAGAAATCTTTGAGGTATTCCCAAGTGATAAAGAAAAAAACAGCAACTATTATATAGGCTCAGATCATGGGAGACATATCTGGCAAAAAAAATTATGGAACAAAATCTGCACAAGAATGTCTATCCCGAGATGGAGCAGCTCCGGGACGCTTGCGCTCAGCCAGCGGCTGCGGGGAGGGGGACGGCGCTCATGCCCTCATCAGAAGGCATGGCTGGCACCAGCTGTCGCTGCAGAGTGGTCCTTCCTCTCGCTGTTTGGGCAGCGGTGCAGCCCAGCACGCAGGCACTGAGGCAGCCTTAAGTAAACACAGCAAGCAGGTGTGTGGGGATTCTCAAAGATTGACTCATTCTTGGAGTTTTCCTAAGTATTTGAGGACAATCAAACCCAACAAACAGAAAAACTAATGCTTGAAAGAGTAACAGAACAAACAGAAAAACAGCTTAAAATAAAGACAGTTAATTTTCACAGAGAATGCCAAAAGACTATTGCATCCACCAAACATGAGCAACTAGAGATTTTGAATATTAAATATTTGTCACAAAAGATGAATTTCCTCAATATATGAAGAGCTCTTATAAATCAAAAAGTCCGACAATAGCAAAATAGGCTAGTATAAGAGAATATATAAATGGTTCTTAAATATTTGAAAATATGCTCAACTTCCAAACATAGTAAGAAAAATGCAAACTTAAACTACAATTAGATATCATTTAGTACCCATAGGTTAAGTGAAGTTTGCACGATCTGATAACACAATGAGTAGAGAGAGTACAGGAAAATAAGCTCCACTTATTTTAATACACTGCTGTGAGAATAAGATTGGGGCAGTTTTTATGAACAGCAGGTACTGCAATTAGGCACCAAGTTATGTATCAAGTTATAAAATGACTTGACCCAGGAATTGCACTTCTAGGAATTTAGCCTACAAATATGCACTCAAACCAATGAAATTTTATCCACTTTTATGGAAAAAAAAATTGTAGAATCTTGAATTGGAATTCAAGAATTCATATTGGAAACAATCAAAATATCGACCAGTAGAAAACTGGTTAAATAAATGATAGTATGTCTATACAAGGGAAAACCATTCACCAAAAATAATGGCACAATTCTGCTTTTAGGAATTTATCCTCTGGATATTCCTGCATATAAGTGATGTATTTGCACAGAAATACTTGCAAATGAGCGAACTTTTATCTGAATGAGGCTATTTATTGCAGCACTGTTTGCAATTTTAAAAAGTTAGAAATAAACCAAATATCCATTAATAGTGGACAGACTAAAATCTGGTACATTCAAATGATAGTGTGCCATTCCAGTGTAAAAGTGAATGTACTAGCTCTGTGGGTAAGATGCTGAAATGTTTCTAGATACACTATTGCATGAAAAGGCAATTATATATCGTGCTATCTTTCTAAGCTTGTATATTTATGAATAGAGAAACCCTGGATCAATGCTAGAAATAGCAATATTAGTTCCTTGGTTTGACTAGTGGTGCTGGAAACCCAACAAAGGGGTAACAAGTACTAGAGACTTTTTATTGCATGTCTTAATTTAAAAAAAACATGAAGCCTATGAATTATTACCTCTTCAATGACTTACTATATTACCTCTTCCAAAAATTTTAAAAGAAAAACAACAAAAAAAACAGGCTTAAAAATGAAGCACCTTCATATGCATTTATATTGGAAACGTTGAAATTATATTGCTAAGTAAAGACAAAAGCAAAATATATAAAAAAAACATGAAATACAGAACAGTATATAACAGTATATGGCATATGATATTATTGTGTGCATTTTTTTTTTTTTTTTTTTTTTTTTTGGCATGAGCAGGCTCTGGGAATTGAACCCAGGACTCTGGCATGGCAGGCAAGAATTCTGCCACTGAGCCACCATGGCCCTGTCATTGTGTTTTTAACCAAACAGAGCCTGACCCAAAATGCATGAAGCCTGCATAGACACAGTCTAGCTCTGGGAGGATACCTAAGATGATTAGAAGAGAGATTTATTTTTTATTGTATTTTCCTCTGAAACTTTTCTTTACCATGTGTGTATATTACCAATTCAAAAATAAAAGTTTTTCAAAATTGATGTCAAAATCATAAACCCAATAAGATGAGCTGAATAGCATCATGAAAATATGTTAGAGGATTTCATTTCTGATTCTACCCAGGCACTGATAGAAAAATGGATTAAATACATTTGTTAGAAACATAAGGGTAAAAAAAACTGGAAAAATTGAAATAGAAGGTGTATCAAGTTGATGAATCAAGTGTCCCTTGATAAAAGTACTCTGAGACGTTTTATTGCTTAGTGATATGCTTTTTAAAAAAGTAAATCAGGAAATAAAATGTTGGCTGTCTCAATGTGGGCTCTGCAAAGCCTGGATCATCAGGAAGATTGCGTAATCCGCACCTTTCCCGGAGTTCCGCCCGTTGGGGCCGATCAGAGGATTCACCTGTGTTAATTTTTCAAGCAGTAAAGAATTGCATGATGTGAAAATGCATACAGCAAGCTTGAGCAAAAGAAAGCAGCTTTTTTGCTTGCTCTGATACTGCCCGAGGGTGGGACATGACTCTTGTGATCTCCCTTGCTTATCTGATCATAAAACAGGAGAAACAAGACAGGAAAATCTTTTAACCGCAGGGGAAATCTCAGCTCCTCGCGGATGAAGCCGGTAACGTAACAGTTGTGAGTGGACACGCACAAGGCTTTTCTGTTGTTGTTGTTTTTTTCACATGGGCAGGCACCGGGAATCGAACCTGGGTCCTCAGACTTGGCAGGCACGCATTCTTACCTGCTGAGCCACCGTGGCCTGCCCTGTTTTGTTTTCTCTTACTCTCTGTAGCACCCCAACCGGCCTTCCCCAGAGTTAAAGGAGAGGCGCCTAGAAGACACATTTTAACTTCGTGTGTATTTCAATTTGTAATGATACTGATTATAAGAAATTAGCTTATGAGTAAGATTTACCTCCATTATTAATTTTACTGTACTTGTTTTCCCCCAAAGCCTTCCTATCACATCCTCTGTGGGACAGCACAGAATACTGGGGAAAGTTATTAAACATTTTGATTCAGATTAAAAAAAAATCTTAGGTACCATTTTTAGAACTAATAGGAAAATGGGATTCCACTAGGTTTTCATTTTACTTGAGAATAGGGGCTTGTTCTGTGTAAATTGCTTCACAAATGAAAATCGCTGGACAATTAGAGTTTCTGTCTTTTTAAAAAATTATTCCCAAGTCAAAATGGACTACTTTGCAATAAGTTATGGGTACTTTTGAATGTAATTCAGGGATTTTTAATGATATCAAGGTGTAAATAATATCTTAGAGACAATTAAAAATTCTACCTTTAATTGTCTCTGTCATCTATAAAGGAGCAAACTGTTAATACAGTTCTGTTTTAGATGGCTTTCTTTCTTTTGAATTGGCTTAAATCAATTTCTAAAGAGTTCAGTTCAAAAGAAATGGTGATATTTTTAAGTAGGCAGCATTATAGAGTAAAAATGCACCAGACATAGAGATAAAAGATTTGGGATCAAAGTCTGGCTTTTCCCGCATCTGTGTAGTTTAGAGTACATTACTTACATGAATTCCCTTGATTGTAAAATGGGGTCGTAATATTTAATTCATGGGGCATCATGAGGGTTAAACAAACCTACTATATGGCAAGTTTCTTGAAAGTAAGCATACCTTATTCATCTTTATCTTTTGATTTTTATTGTCCCTTAGTCAACAACTGCATGGTATGACTGGATTGGCAGGGACTAAAATATTAAGGTACTTGCTTTCCTTCTGATGTCTTCTAAACATCATACCTAAATGTCTTTGTGATTTTTATCCAATACCTACTGTTTTCCTATTAGACGTAATGGAGAGTTACATAAATACATGGCCTACATTCGTGTTGGTGACTCCTGCTAGCAAGGATTTCTAAACCTGAATCTGTTTCGGTTACTCCTCTTGCCTCATCTTCTATCACACGGGCCTCTGTTCACTCCATATCTCCTGGCATACTCTATCCTACTCATCTATTTATTTTTCTCCATAGTATTACTACCAAATCTTTTAAAAGCTCACTTGTTTACTTGTTTCTTGCTTATTGTCTGGCTCTGTTCATGAGAATGAAGCCCTTTTTGGACCAGGGACTTTGTTTCGTCCTTTCAGTTGATTCTGATTAAATATTTGCTGAATGAATGATTAAATCAATGAACAAATGAATTAACAACATAGTGAAGATTTCAAAATACTTCCCCTTGCTATCCAAATCAAGCTACACAATTCCAGCACAGAATGTAAATATTTTCATGTTCAGCAACTCTCCTATTGTTTGTATTTGAGTCTGTCTTTTCTGCTAAGTAAGAAAGTCTCTGGGAGTTGGTGAACACGCTCTGTTTATTTCTCTATCTTTTCCTTTCATCCCTCACTCATTCTCTTAGCACTGCATTAGCACATAGTAGGCTCTCATAGTTCCATTAAACAAAACACAGCAACACATCCAGGAGAACTTTTGCAGTTGTCCACCCTAATTAAGGAGTGTTTCAAGGACTATGAAATTAAATTTGATATGGTTAAGCTATATAAACTGTACGTTTTTTTTCAAGGATTAGAAAAAAATTCAGTTGGATCTTTCAGGTGTTTCTGTTCTTACTAATCAAGAATCTAAATAATTCTTGATTTCCCAACTTCTACTCCTTAGCTCCAGGCTTGTAAGATAGAGCTTCCAAGGCTCCTGCAGAAGAAGAAAACCTTCTAAATTATGTTAGCTTTAAAAAATTGGTGGGATCCATGTCTAGCTTTCTTAAAAGTCAGTTCTGGGAGGATACATTTTTTTTAATTAGCTATTATGAGCCACCCTTTCTGGAGACAGATTCTCTAAAGAACCATTTAAACATTAGCTTCATTTTTGTCAATGTATGCACACTCTTTCATAGAATGAGGGTCATATTTCTGGATCAAATAGTTGCTTAAGAGTTATTCTTTCACTAATGATGAAATGTTGATTTTGTTAAAGTAAAATTCCAAGAACTCCCTGTGTGGAAGTTAATATATACATAAAAAAAATTCAACACTTTGTGCTTCCCATACAAAAGTAATGCTTCAAACCCAACATCAGAGTCTCTAGCACTTTGAGCTGTTTTCCCAACAATGCTATTGGAGCCACATGTGAAAGAGGACAGCCTGGGGCTGTAGGCATAGGCTCTGGCCTTCCCAAAGAGTAGATATAAATTTGAATCTAATTATTAAAGTCTGGATGCAGGCCTGGGAAACGTCCAGGAAAACTGTTTCTTGTTAGTGTGGAATGGCTTAGAAATCAGTAAGTCTGGATTTTCCTTCCAACCTTTGCCACTTTCTAGTTACACCTTTTTCTGTTCTCTCAGGAACTCATCTCTACAGAAGAAAAAATGATTAAAAAAAAACCCAAGATCCTGAATATTTAAACAATCTTAGAGTTTCAGAACTTCCGACACTCCACCACTGTATGAATTATATTAATCCCCAACTTTCAATACGGTTTATCTAGAAGATTAAATGGTGGTTTTGTATTGAGGAAAGTAATTGCTATAAAAATATGCAGAGAGTGCCCCATAATTTAAATGACAATTTGCTGGAAGTGATCATTTATTTGGCTTGTTTGCTTTTACTGTAAAGAATGGTCAGATAACCCGTTGGACCATACAGCATGGAGTCACTGAAACAGGGTCTTCTTTCTGTTGTCAGAGGTCAGGTGTCTGTCCTTGCCGTGGAACTGACATCACTATTGCGCATGGTAATGAGGCATCTTTGTACCTCTGTTTGCTTCACCAGGAGCGGCAGCAGGTGTGGAGGCCACACCTGAAGGATGAAGACATGCTTCCAGTGATGTTATCTGGAATATCAACAATTCTGCCATCTGTTCCTCATCATTGGCAATAACTTTTAGTTGTTCTTTAAAAGGGAAGTGGGCATGTGAAGGACCACATAGTTTCTTCAGTCTTGGCTTTTTATTTCCTAATAGCCAGTCAAGTAGGCTTAGTCTGCAGTCCATCCTAGGCTGTCTCTGTACAAAGTCCTTGAGTGGATTCAATTTTCAGAATGGCCGAATGTAGTTCGTGCCTTAAAGCAAGTGATTCAATTCATCTCCCTGCTCCAACCCCCCAATCTCCAGAGGGTTATTGTGGTAAACTTAACCTTAGAATGTTGCACAGTGAACCTTATAACATGGCATCTCATCAGTAAATCTCTTAGGTGGAAATAAGGGCCTTTAATGATCCGTTAAACATGCAGGTAGCAGGTGAATTCAGAATGGGATACCTAGCCACATTTAGTCACCCAAGCCAGAGACCTGGAGAACGTTTCTTATACCTCCCCTTTGCTTATTCCCCATAACCACATAATCCCCAAGTCCCATCACATGTACCCCTGGCACACACCCTGCAGCAGTCCTCTCCATCTCAATGGCAACTATTGCTGCAGCTGCATCTCTATTTGGCTGGACTTGCAGTAGACCCCCCTAATCCCTGCTCTTTAGTCTTAAGGCCCCTTCAGCTCACCTTTCAAACTGAGATAAGGTTATCCTTCTAAAATAAAATGTTTCTGTCATTCTACCAAATAGATTTTTATTGCCATCAGAGAATAGAGCCTGGGATATAATAGGTGCTTAATACGTATTTGTGAAATGGAAGGAAGAATGAATCCATCAAGAGAAAGCCAAGGATCTTTAGCAAGGAAATAAGGCCCATCTCATATTTCTCTATTTCCTACAATGTGCAATGCATTCTGCTGATCATATGCAAGGGGATTTTAGTTCACCCACAAATATAATTACTTTTAGTAGTTATATACTTATTTTTATAAGTAACCATGCATTAATGGCAAGTGTTATTGATTTTCCACATATAGAAATGGGATAAAAATGTACCTTTGAAATAAGTATATTAGATTATAGCAGTGCATTCACTTAATGAAAGGATATTGAATAGAGGATAGTATAGATGAAATGGGGCTGCAGCTAACATTGAGAAAGTCATACAGCAATTATAGCCCATCTCATTGCTTCTTGTCTCCCCTATTAGACCATGTACTCCCCTTGGGGAGTAATGACCTTTTCACAAAGTTGAGCACATGGTCAAAGTAAAATATGGATTGAGTGAATAAAGTCAGGCAAATCCAGTTTGGATATTTCCAAGGCAAGGGTGTGGGTTAATGTCAATTGCTAGGTAGTATTTATGTAAAATGGCAATATCAATAAAGATAGCATCTTTGCTATCCAGCCTTTGGAATGATCCAGTGACTATTTAGTTATCCATTTTGGAAGCTGATTTAAAACAAGGTTTTCTCTTTCTTTCTTTCTTTTTTTAGGTAATGTGTACATAATACCAAAAGATTTTAGTAAAAAGTGAAAAATTCACTCAATTATCCTGATGGTCAACTTCTAGAATACCAACCATCCGAATAGCAGAAAACACTTAGAAGAGTGAATCTTGAACTTTCATCATAGACTTCTTCTTTTGGTCCCAGTTGTAAGTATGTATGGTTGGGTCTCTTCAACTAAAGAGTCGTGCTCTGAAATGATAACTCTAGATTCTACAAATTAGGTTAAAATGAAAAGCACACAAAAAAAGACAAGATACAATTTACATGATTTTGTTAATGGACATCTGACCTTAGATTTCATTGACTCCCCTCCTATCTTTTCCCCTTCTCTAAATTCATGTAGACTTGTGTAGCATAGAGTTCAAGGGACTCTGGGGGTAGTCTGGTCTCGTTCTGTGAATAAAAACACTGGAGCTGAGAGAAGCTAACTTGCCCTCATCTTAAAGCTAAGGCAGATTTGGAGGCTAGAAGCCAGATCTTCTGGTTTCAAGGCCAGTGTGCTTAATGCCGCCACTCCTTCCTTTAGCATTCCTTCCTCTTGGTCCTTGCAATTCCTAGCTCTGAATTGCTCCCATGCCTTAAGCACTTAGTCTTTTATTTGTTGGGTTTATTTAATGAGCCGAAGAAAGGCAATACTTTCTTTTATAGTGTTCTGGGAATTATTTTCCCTTAACAGTCCATTTCCATAAGCGAGTACTCCCCAGAATTTCTTTGACAGATCACCAATGGTATGTGATTGAATCTACTATAATACTGTCTTGGGGCAGAAATTGCCAAAAAGTAGGTCTTTCTGGCACCCTTATCCATAGGGGTAGAATTAGTAAAGTAAGAAACAGATCTTTGTTGTTAAAAGGTATCTCAATTAACAGGCAAGAAAACAAATACAAAGAATATAAGATCCCCTTTTTAAAAAGAGCCTCAAGTTATTTGGAAATGCAATTTGTTCTCAGAGCTGGAAGGAAAACTGCCTTCAGGAATACTTTACAGTTTAAACTAGGACACTTAAAATGAAATTTCCGTAAAGAATTTTAGGTGACATACTTTAAAAACAGCATCGCTGAAGTGAGTGCAAGATCCCAAAAGGCGGTTTTGAGAGGTGAAAGCGGCGGTGTGCCCGCAGTTCTCTGGAGCAGGGACTCGGGGCATGTGCAGGACGGGGAACTTTCTGGGTCTGCTGAGCAGCTGCCCACGGCTTTCTTGTTTTACCTTGCTTTTCCATCTGTTTTACCTGCCGCTATTTCTGAATAATTTATTTCACCATCTGCATAAACAGAACACCTAGCTGAAGGCTAACTCCTACACCTAAATAATTCAGAGAAAAAAACTCTTTCGTCCTTATTGGAATAATGTGATGACTTCAGGGACAAAGTCCTTGAATAGATAACTCTTGGGAATATATCTAGGGTCTTTCGGTATTGCTAACAGCTTAAAAAGTTAATATCAATCTTTTTATTATAACTGCTCCCTCAATCTTTCTCCCATAAGACGTCAGTTCCAGTGGCTGTTTTGGTTGGTGTGTGTCCATGTCTTCACTTAGAATAACTACTGGTATTTGATGAGGACTATGACTTTGTTAGAGCCCAGCTAAGAATCCACTCAATGCTTCACTGCCCATAAGAAACAGCAATAGCTTCATGCAGTTTTCCCTGTTTACTTCGGTAAAGGTTTAGACCCATCTTGCAAACAGACCAAGTATTGTGTAACAAGTAGTTCATCATGATTTTGCTTTTGCTGAGGCTATCTTGGGGAAACAATTATTTTAAGTGTTTGTTTTTTACTGTGAAAGAAAAATCAACATTGGTACAGATTTGTGAATTGAAGTAAGCATGCAAGTTGAACTTCTACAGATCAATTTACTAGCAAGTAATCATTTGAACTCTCAGTCATTCAAGTTTCTGTGATGTCAAGAATGAAATGCATCTCGTAATCAAATCTCTGTTCAGGTGCTTACTAACTGTGTGACTTTGGGTGATTTACTTCACCTCTCTGAACCTTGGTTTCTTCATCTATAAGGTGGAGAGAATAATACCTATTCTATAGGCTCTGGTGTGAAGTGCAACCTTTATAGCCTTTAGGTATTGAATAAACGGTACCTACTCTGTATGTATTCAAATTAAATAAAAACTTGAGAATGCGTCATTATTTTGGATACCTAGGATAGACAAGATTTAGACAGCTTTTAAAAATTAATACTTTTGAAAAAATTATTAAAGATTTTACATCATTCCTTTTCTTCTTATACACAATATACTGAACATAAAAGCAATTGAAAGGTATTATCATCAATGCCATCAGTGTAAACAATAACTATATACTATTTATTATACACTATATACTGTCTGTATAAAATAGTTTAACAATGTCCATAAGGCTAATTAAGGTGCAGACAATTGTTTTTTCCTACATTAACTGGCTCTGGATAATTGTGCTTTTTGAGGTCTTAGGCCTGCTTTTCATAATTTTATGTGGTCTCCCTGGCTAACAGCTGTCATTTCTTGCTATAGCTTATAGATCTGCCTGTAGCAGTTCTTCTCTCTTTTTAAAATGTTGCTTGTAAAATATTTCAGATGATAATACAGCGTTCTAAATGATGCGTATTCCTATGCATGTGTTTTAGTGCAACAATTTTGAGATATTTTGGTATTTATTGACCAGTGGTTCTCAGATTGTGCCAGATAGTTGATTTCTGTATACTCTGTAACAGGATTGGCCAGCATATGTCACTAAAGTGCTCATTGTACAAAGATTTTATTATTTTATGAACTAGGAAAGAGACATAGTAAATTCTTAGTTAGCTGAAATTTAAACAACTTTAAAATTCAAACAATTAGAATAAGCTAACAAAACAAACCAAGAAAGTACAATTGTGGTTGATATAGTTTTTTATTTTCTCTAAATTTACTGCATTCAAATTATTTGAGAAATATTCATCATTATAGAATTCCTAAGTATGATCCCGGTAATGTGTGGGGCAATAGAAATACTGAAGGAATACAAGATGTTTTCTCTCTATTAAGAGGCCAGTTTGGTGATGGCAGGATTGTGGGGAGGGAGAGCAGACACATAAACAAATAATACAATAAAGTGTACCATAATATACATTGTATGTGTATTCAGTTGGGGACAAAAGGAAAGAGTGGTCCATTCAACACTTTGGGACCAAGAAAAGAGGTGAGGGAGATGTGAGGATAGACTTCTAGAGGAAGTGGCTGTTGAGATGTGCCTTAAACAATGAATCGCTGTTCTTGAGTCATATAGGCTATAAATAGAATTTCAAGGCTAAAGTGGTGAATAGAGAGGCTTAAATGGTAGCTCAAACCTTTGTTCAGGTAGCAAAGGCAACTATAAGTAGTTGCTATGATTGAAAAGTAGAGTGTGTGTGCTGGGAATGAGGGGTAGAGATGAGGTCATAAAGGTAGACCTATCATGAAGGAGCTTGACTGTTGTACCTAGAATTTGCATTTTATTCAAGGCAGAGGGGAGTCCTGGAAAGGCTCTAAGCCAGGAACTAACATGATCAGACCTGTACTTTCCAAAGATGCATGTGAGGGTTGTGTGGTGGATGGAAAGAAGGAAAGACAGATGGCAGAACTGATGACAATGGTTTGGGAAAGGAATCAAGAAGCCTGAACTCAGGAAGTGGTAATAAGAGGATGGAGTTGGTTTGAGAGATATTTAGGAAGTAGATTTCAACAGGACTTGATAACTTATTATATTTCTGGGGATAAATGGAGATGGAACTTGTGAGGGAACCCAAGAGGAGAAGAGTTAAGGACAATTCCAAGTTCACTACTGGAATGATTAGGTGTCTATTAGTGGGATACAGAGAGAAGAGTAAATTTTAGGGAACACTAAATTCAGCTTGAGACATGCTGAATTTGAAGAACTTATGGCTTCTGGGCTTAATACAGCAGGCAGCTGGTATACCAGTTGGATAAACAGATGTATATTGTACAATGAAAAATTAGTGTTAAAATGTATAGGTAATCAATAGCAAGATTCATGTGGTTACTTTCAATACAGAGCTAAACAAATCTGCTAGGAATAAAATTTGAAATAGGCAAGGGAGAATAGGGTGATGTTGTAAAAGAATTTCAGGTGACCTCTTATTCAAATAGTTCAACTTCAAACATTTATGACAAAAGATGACATATGGAGCCAGCAGCTTAGTACATTTTGCCTCACTTTTAACTCAGTAACTAACTACACTCTATTAATTTTCATTACCTACACTTCTCTCCTCTCAGTCATGGGAATCACTCCTTTATTTGTGTTCCTGAAGTGCCCTACCACATTTTTCCATGTGGTAGTGTAATTATTTCTTTTCACCTGTACTATGTTCCACCAGATCACAAGAATTCTAATGACAAAGACATAATTTTATTTATCTTTTACTCCAATGCTGAAGACAGGGTCTTTGTAAAAGTATATGCATAGACACAAATGCATGGATACCACTACATATTTAATCATTTAAGTGAAACCTAGTTATTACCTCATCTCTATTGGCTTCACCTTCACCCTTCACCCTCTATTTGGGCATACATATTTTTAATCCTGTATTTTTGAGCATCTACCATGAGTTACTAAGATACTATTGCTGAGTAGCAAACCACCAGAAACTTAATAGCTTAAAACAGTAGCAATGTATTTATTCTCATGATTCTGTGAGCTGACTGAGATTGTCTAGTCTTTTGTGCTGCCGAAAACAATATACCAGAAATGGCTGGCTGTTAACAATGGGAATTTATTTGTTTACAAGCCTTGAAAATGTCCAAATCAAGTCATCATTAAGACAGTACCTTCTTCCTAAAAACAGTTTGCCAGTGATCTGGACTCCTAAGGCACATGACACGGCACATGGTGGCATCTGCTGGTCCTTCCCTTCTCTTCTAGGTTCCATTGCTTCCAGCTTCTGGCTTCAGTGACTTCCTTTCTGTTTCTGCATCTTTCTCCCTGTATCATCCCATTTATAAAGGACTCCAGTTAGAGGAGTAAGACACACCCTGAATGATGTGGATCATATCTTAAGTTCCAACTCATCGAAAAAGCCTACTTAAAATGGGTCCATACCCACAGAAATTGGTTAACTTTGAGAACATGCTCTTCATGGGTACATACAACTTTAGACCATCACAGGAATGTTCTCCTGGTCTCAACCAATCTTACTTATGAGGCTGCACTCAGCAGGAGGCTCATTTGGGGCCCATTTAGGCAGTCTAAGTGGGTCTCAACTGTACATCTGCAGTATTTTGGGGATAGCTGAAATGCCTGGGACAGTTTGCTCCTCTCTCCATGTAATCTTTCATCTGGAGCTTCCTCACGGCATGGTGATTGCAAGATTCCAAGAGGGTGAGGGTAGGAGTTGGAGGGCCTCTTGAGGCCAAGTTTCAGAAGCCTGCACAAAGACAATTCCATTGCATTTTGTTGGCCAAAGCCAGTCATAAGGTCAGTCCAGATACAAAGCACAGAGAGACATCTCTTGATGGACAGGCAAAGTCACACTGCAAAGGGGCCTGCAGAATGGGCCATCTTTCCAAACAAACAGAAACTTTCCCAGAGATTGACTCTTTTCATCTTCACACATTGTTGAATGACATTGAAGATCGGATTGGAACCAGTTTTCTTAATATCTACTGCAAGCACTTGAGAGAGAAAGTCAGTTCTGAAGACACTGTACTTAATGTAATTGCTTAATGACAAATTAAGAAAAGGTGACTTCATGCTGAATTCTGAGTACAGAGTTGAATTTGACCATGATAATAATATAGAGAAGAGAGAAAAAATTTAAATAAGGCAAAGTTGAAAAAGAGAAACAAGGAAAATATTAAGGGTAAATCTTGAAAATAACTATCATGGTTGCATTAATGTGTCAGCTTGGCTAGGTTATGATGTCAAGCAAATACTGGCTTGATTGTTACTGTGAGGATATTGCATGGTTTTAAATCATTAGTCAGTTGATTGACTCTATGGCTGATTACATTCACAATCAACAAAGGAGATTGCCTTCAGCAATGAAAAAAGAATCATCCTATCTGTTGAAGGCCTTAAAGGGAAAACTGATCATTTCAGCCATCAGAAAGAAAAATTTCCATCTCTCCTTCAGCCAGCCAACTTCTCCTGGGGAATTCATCATCACCTTCATCAGATTTATCAACTTGCAAGTTCCCAATTTGGACTTGGCGATCCCCGTGGTTGTAGGACCCAATTCCTATAATGAATCTCATAATATTTGTACGTCTATATCTATAGCTATATCTATATATCTCCCATCAATTCTGTTACCCTGGAGATCTCTAACTAATACAATAACCAAAGATATTAAGTTTGGCTGCATGACAAGCAGAGTCCATGCAGAATGCAAGGTAAGGCTGATGCTGTGACCCTAGTGTGATAGATAGATAGATAGATAGATAGATAGATGATAGATAGATAGATAGATAGATGATAGATAGATAGAATCACAAGGATGAACAAGTCAAGGCAGAAAATAGATTTCTTGGGTAATCCAGAGTGTTAAAAAGAGGAAGAAAAAAGAAGAAGGGAATTGTTGTATCTGGGTATAATTGGTATAAGTGTTAGAGTGGAAACATGGGTCTTTCCACTAGTCTCATTTAAAAAATCTGCTCCAAAGGAAACAGAATTGTCAAACAAGGCCCAGTACACACTACTGCACATCTCACTAATTTATTGAGTAAAACACAAAGTCATGTGTGACATTTGCATTTTCTACACATTTGTGTCTTTTACACACATTCCTGTCATGATGAATGCTTGTCATCAGTTCTTATTAATGATGACATTGTCAGCCTTGGAGGCCTTATAAGAGGGTAAATTTCTTGGGTGGGCCATGGTGGCTCAGCAGGCAAGGACGCTCGCCTGCCATGCCAGAGGACCCGGGTTCGATTACCGGTGCCTGCCCATGTAAAAAAAAAAAAAAAAAAAAAAAAAAGAGGGTAACTTTCTTAAGGCAGAGGAAAAATATCTCTTCTCTCCCCCTTATCAAGGTCCTGGTTCCTGACTATTGCTGAGGAATCTCAGTTAAAGATGCAAAACTTCCCTTCCAGTGGGTCCTTGAATGCGTATTCCTAGATGAGCCGGGAGATCTGCCCAGGAATGTGAGACTTCTTGAAGAAGACCTGAGAGCGCAGCGGTTAACTGTGGCCAGTGTGACATACCGCGTTTGAGGATAAGGATTGGAAGGAGTCAAACCCTAGTGGTTTGAGAGAGAGAGCACGAGAGAGGGAGGGAGGGGAGAGAAAAAAAGGAGAGGCAAAATGCTTTTATTTGCATTTTTACTGTGCAGGATGCTATTCTCTTTCTATGGGTAGTCCATTCTCCCCTTTGTGACTAGAGAGCATTTGGGGCTATATATCCTGAAATTAGCTTTTAATTTGAATTAAATTTATAGTTGGAACCAAATTGTTTATGAGGCTGGTGGTCATTGAGAGATCTAGTAAATTCTATAGGTGTGTCAGCCCTGACATTTATCACTTCCCACCACGTGCAGTCTTAAGCCCCCATATAGATTTAGGACTGGGCATAGATAGCTTTATTCCCTACAGGATCACAAATATTGCCTTGCACGTAATAAATGCTCAATAAATATTTGTTAAATGAATACGTGAATGAAAGATTGAAAAAAGATATCAATTTATGAATGGCAGGACAGTTCTGTGATGGCTTGAGATTTATTTGGTATTCATGTTTTCAAATTACCATGAAGGTGGTTTTATTTATGTTTCTGTAATTTCAATGATTCCCTCGGTGTTTTGTATTGCAGATACAATAAACAATGAGAAAGATAGAATTTCGCCTCATGGTGTCGATATTTAGATTAATTTCTTACCTTTTAAAGGGGAGACTCCAATTATTTGGTGAATCCACATAACTATAAAAGAAAAATGGCTTCCTACAAAGTGCTGTCATCTGGTAGTCTCCCACACCTACTTCATTAACATTACGACTTATTTCATCTTCTAAGAAACTAATCATGCACAGTGTATTCACTTTTGCTTCTGTATTTAAAAGCAAAGGGTCAGGGATTTCAAATGAAACGCTCTGTAACCATTCCAGGATAGTGAGAAGATACAACTGAACAGACTAAAATCTATCGTGGTATTTTGGCTTCCTGCCTTCCTTTAATTTTACAAAGGGAGGAAAATCAAGGTGAATCTCCTTCCTGTGCTCCGTGTCTAGCCAGCAGAGAGAGACTGACAGGATGATAACACTCAATGCCAGGCTCCCTTGGCCACTCAAAGACCCTTCCTCAGGTGTCAGTTGCTTGACTGAGCTTTGAGGTCAACCAGACACCTCCCCTGAGGTTTACCTGGCCTGAGGCATAGAGCAACCAGGAAATCCTCTCAGGGAGAGCAGCTGTTATCTGAGCTAGGATCAAAGTCCCACTCTGTGCTCCAGAAAAAAACATCTTCCAAACTGGGTCTGTTTCTCCATGATTCGAATGAATGTTGAATGAGTCCCCAGGGACGCCAGTTGCTCTGCTCAGAAACAAGCTGTCAAAAGTAATGTGCAATGAAAGTTCACCTCCTTTTAAAGTTCTTTTTGTTCGAGCATTTTTATTCACTGTCTCAGAGGGTCATCAGAGGTAAGTCAAGAAGTTAGAAAAGAAGGAGACATTATTTTTTCTTTGACATTTTTTATTTGTGCTTTAGGTTTTGAGTCTTTTTCTCCTAAAGCACAATATTGTTCAAATGTCCATTTTTACAAATGGAAGCATTCGAAATAGTACTTTTCTTGATCAGATTTTGGTTGCAAAGTGAAAAGGTTTTTTTTTGCCTGATTCTGCATCTTTCAGAACAATAATGGTGGCTTCAGACTGGGTGGCAAGCATGTTCTTAACAGAAGTATGGTAGTCCAGAAGTCCTGGCCATAATTTTCCATCAAACAGACCATGACAATGAATCCTTCATTAGTGATCCCAACTGTGCAGAGACTCCAACATATTTAATGTAATGCTTTGGTTGACTGCTAAGCAGATAAACAGCTCTGGAGTGGAAACTCTTCATGATCCAGGACAATTTCTCATCCACCTTTGTATCCCCAGCAACTACCAAAGGGCCTGGGACAGGGTAGAGGTATATTCAGCATCTCTCGGAGTAACCTGGATGGAGCTCAACTTCCATTATCTAGTTAGGATTACAGAACTGGTGAACTGAACTAGAGGTAAAAAAATGTCACAAGGAAAGAATATGTTCCTGGGCCAACAACAGCGAGGATAGCTTAAGATGATGCCTTTGGAATATTTCCGTTCTTTTCAGCATGAATATGTTTTGCTGACAGTGTGGTTACAGCCAGCTTTATTCTCCACGTTTCAGGTTGCCCAGTTTTAATTGATATTTTTGGTAGCACTACCAGTGGGTAGGTGGGTGGGTCAGATATTTTAGTCATGACACACATACACATTATACAGCCATCTGTTATACTGAATAGATTATTTTGTTTATCAAGTTTCCTTGAATAGCAATTTCAGTTTTGTATCTTATTTCCTTCTTTGATGAGGACAGTGCCAGCAGATGTAAGCTACATATTGGCTTGAATTTCTCACAATTCCCTGGCTAGATTTAAAAAAAAATTTTTCTCTTCCCCCTTAGCATATTTATTCTCAACGATTGTGTCATTCTAAAGAAACTCAGCACTTTGAACACAAGTCTCCTAAAACTAACAGTCTCACTAATTCTTTTTTTTAAATAAACATTTCCTATCTTTCCAAGATTATTACCAATAATGCCACACTTTTCTTTTTTATCGTTATTTCCTGGTAGGTTTTTTTTTTCTTATAAAGAACTAGTTCTCCTTTAAAAACAAGTCATATTTGAGAGAAGAGTTTGTGGTTTTTGTCTAGGGTCTCTGAACGGCTGCTCTACTTAGTTATATCACTAGAATCGTGCCCCTACTTCCTATAGTAGAGCTCGAGTTAGTAGATTTGAACACAAAAGGGGAGAGTTAGCCATTACTCAGAATAACCTGGAAGTCAGATGATTCTAAACAAGTATCATACTAACCCTGAAGAAGGCATTACAGGGAACCAGGCACCGACTCTCAGGACTATAAATCTGATGATGATGATGAAGACGGCACTGATGACAGTTACCATTTACTGAGAACTCAATATATCACAGGCATTGTCAAAACTCTCTTTCTCTCCTCATTTAAATCCACTATATACTTATGAAGTAGGTGTTATTATTATTCCCTTTTCACATCTGAGGAAATTGAAGGACAATAACATTAAATATTGGCCCTAGGTTCCCCCAGCTAATAAATGGCATGAAATTCAGACCCAGGCAGGGTGGCTCCAACCTTTGAACTTTAAGTCTTATGTCACATTCCATACCTTCACATAATAGGAAAGGACAGTGATTCAAACTTGCCTACAAAATTCCAGGCACTGTCTTTGGTAAATACGAAGTTCCTCCTGCCTTTAAGTTCCTTGCAGTCTAGTGGAGAATTATAGTAGAAAACAGGGTGATTCAGTACAGGAGAGTCGAGAAGAAAGGTAACCTGAGTGATTGGGGAAAGATGGTTGGAGAGTGGACCCTATTGGACCCTGGCAAGATGAAGACTGAGTAGAAGTTAAGGTGGTAAGAAGAAAGTTTGGGGATTTGAGGAGGAGAGAAAAATGCCTGAGTTGTTGAGGCAGAAGGCCAAGAAGTCAATGTGGATGTGAGGAGAATTCCAAGTGCGGTTTTGCCGGAATGCAAAGTGGGAATCTAGAGGTGGCAGATAAAGGTAAGAGTAGGCATGGGATTTGGGCGAAGTACTTGGGAATAGGTTGTCCCCAGCCCTCGACGATGTAGAGTATCTGAAGCTCGCAGCTCCTGATTCTTGCTCTTGTCTACAGCCAGAGAGAAGACCTGGCATGCTGGGGCTTCTGGCCAGATGCTCACTGCTCAAAGCTCTCCCCCTCCTCCCTGTTCTGCCTTAGAGTTTGCTTTCTGTTTTGGTTCTTACCTGCTAAAACAATACCATACAATGGGTTTGGCATAACAACATGAATAAATCCATTCATGGTTTCAGAGGCTAGAAGGCTTGCTTTCAACCAGTGTCAGTATGCTCTGATTCTGGGGTTCCTTGGCTTTTCCATCACATTGAAATACACCTGGTGGCATCTCCGACACTCTCTTCCAGGTTCCGTTGACTTCCAGCTGCTCCTCATGGCCTCTCTCTCTGTATCTACTTTCCTCTGCCTATAAGAACTTGAGCCATAGTGGACTAATTCTCACCCTCACTCAGTTTTGGACACACCTTAACTAATAACATCTTCAAAGGCCCTATTTAAAGATACACACACCCACAGGATCAAGATTTGGCACCTGAACATCCCTTTTTGGGGCTGTAGTGTATATTACCACTTGATTCAATCCCTAACAAGTCCTTACGCAGGGGTACACGTTGGGAAGTACCTCAACTACCCACCTCCCCCCCCCCCACACACACACACAGTATTTCACTTCTGGCCCCATTGCCCTCCTTTTGGAGTATGACCTTGAGGTTGCATGTTGGCAGTTCCCTGCCTAAGGACCCTGTACCTCAGGAGAAGTTAATTTCTCCTGTTCCTGCAGTGGGAGAATCACGGTGATGATGGTAGATGGATATATATATAGATATATGAACCTAGTAGTTAAACTTAAAATCAGCAAGAGTGCCCAGTCTTGAAGGAGAAGCAAAAGGCCCAGGGAAATGAATAAGAGGGATGTGGTTAAAAGAATTTAAATGTGAGTCATTGATGAAAATGCGAGAAGAGTTCTAAAAAGGATAGAGGGTGTAGAATTCAATATAGTCCATTAGTTTATCACTATACTAAACTGTAGTAACATAGCTTAAACTATATTTAATGTAGCTTAATATATACAATATGGTGGGATATTGTAGCTCTAGATTTTTTTTTCTCACTTTTATTTATGGCATTTTATATCCCATTCCACTGTAATTAATGTGACTCCCTCTCTCTATCATTAGACTATGAGGCCCCAGTCCTTATTCTTATTGATCTTATCCCTACTCTTATTCCTCTGACCTTATGCTTCCTCCTGTGTCTTCAACACTTACAATAGTGCTTGGCACAAAGTTTTTGCTAAATGGGTCAAATACAAAAGGAGAGTTGCAGAGAGCTGTGGCACTCATGTGTATCGATCTGGGCTGCAGAGAGAGAAACATACAAGGCTCAGAACAGAGACCCAAGTAGGAAACTGGTGAGAAGCAGCGGGGTGGAGCAGAAACTTCAGGGCTTTGGGTTCAGAGAAATGTGTGTGTGAATTCTGGCTTGGTTGACGCTGCTGTATGTTCAGTTCTGGGTGGGCCTAGCACTCCACGAGGATAGCAGAGGCAGGAAGCAGGTCCGAGCAGCAACCTACCAGGACCCGCTGGTTCACAGGGCTGGAGAGGGCGCCTCTGCCTGTCTCAGGCCAAGGTGGGCTTCATCCAGGCAGCAATGGACAACACCAACCTCCCAAAACCCTGAGTGAAGAAACGCCTGTCATGTGGCAAAGCTCTCAATTGCACCCGCAAGGATTTACACACTTACACAAAGCTCCATCACGCTGCTTTTTGTTTTCTTTGACTCACTCACTTCTAGATAGGCCTATAGGTTGTCTACTTCTGGTTTTATTCTAGGTCCCTGGTTGGAAACTTCTTGTATTATCGTCCTATTATAATAAAACATGGGAGTGAGTTGGCAGCCCCGGCTATTTGTTTAGTAACTCCCTGAGTGATTACCTGGTGTTAACAGTTTTTCTTTCCAAGTGCCGCCACTCAGATTACATATTTAGGATAAAAATTATGCCAAAAGCCAGCAGACTTGAAAGGCTCCAGTGTGTGTGGGTTTTACGTTTACATTTTTATCACAGAAGTTGTGGGTTTACAGAAAAATCATGCATGAAATACAGAGTTCCCATATATCACGTATTATTAACACCTTGCATTGGTGTGGTACATTTGTAGCAATGGATGAGAACATATTTTTATAGTTTTGCTGTTAATTGTAGTCCATGGTTTAACTTAGAACTCACTTTTTGTGTTGCGTATTTCCACAGATTTAAAAATATACATATTAGCATATATCCAATCTAAAATTTCCCCTTTTAATCACATTCAAATATGTAATTCAGTGTTGTTAATTATGTTTATAATGTAGTGTATATTACCAAAACTTTATCATCCCAAAGAGATGCTGTACATATTAACCCTTAACTCCTTGTTCCCTAACCCATCCCAACCCCTGGGGTGTCAGTCAGCATTCTCTAGGGAAACATAATCAAATGGAGATATCTGTAGATATTATGAGATTTTTATAAGAATTGTCTTGCACAACTGTAAGGAGATGCAAGTTCAGGTTCCATAGGGCAGGCTGAAAGCTGGGAGCTCTGATAAAGGGTTCGATGAATTCCCCAGGAAAGGCTGAAGTAGAGGTGGATGTTCTCTCTTCTGTCTGCTGAAAGCGTCACCTCTCCTTTTTACCTTCAACTGATGGGAAGAGACTCTCATTGTTGGAGGCAGTCACCACAGTTGATTGCAGATGTCATCAGCCACAGATGCCATCAACTTATCAATGATATAAGTCCAGGAAATGTCCCCACAGTAACCATCAGACTGGTTCTTGCTTGACCAAACAGCTGGACACCAAACCAGGCCAAGCTGACACATCAAGTTACCATCACACCTGGTAACCTATATTCTAGATTCTGACTCTCTGAGTTTGCTTATTCTAATTATTTAACAATAGTGAGATAAAAAAATACTTGTCCTTTTGTACCCGGTTTATTTCACTCAACTTGATGTCTTTAAGGTTCATCCATGTCATAGTGTGTATCAGAACATCATACCTTTTTATGACTGAATAATATTCCTTTGTATATATTTACTGCATTTTATTTATCCATTCATCAGTTGATAGACACTTGGATTGCTTTCATGTTTTGGCCATTGTGAATAATGCTGCTATGAACATTGGTTTGCAGATATATGTTTGAGTCCCTGCTTTTAATTAAGTGTGTGCCTAAAAGTGGGATGGTTAGATCATATGCTAGTTCTATGCTTAACTTTCTGAGGAACCACCGCACTGTCCTCCAAAGTGGCTGCACCATTTCATATTCTCACCAGCAATGAATGAGTGAGAATTTCTTCAACCTTTCTCCAGCACTTGAAATTCTCTCTTTTTTTTTAAAGCAGTAGCCATTATCATGGGTGTGAAATGGTATTTCATTGTTGTTTTGATTCTCATTTCCCTAATGGCTAATAATGGTGAGCATCTTCTCATGTGTTATCTGACCAGTTGTATATCTCATTTGCAGAAATGTTGAATCAAGTATTCATTGATTTGTTTTTTGTTTTTCTGCTGTTGAGTTGAAGGATTTCTTTATATATAAGGACATAAAACCCTTATCAGATATGCAGTTTCCAAATATTTTCTCCCATTGTGTAGGTTGTTTATTTACTTTCATGACTAAGTTCTTTGAGAAATACAAGTTTCTTATTTTTTTATTTATTTTTAAAAGTGTTTCTATTAAAGTTCTTTATTTTATGAAGGCCCATTTTTCTATTTTTGTTATTGTTGTTTGTGTTTTGGGTATAGAGTCTAAAAAACCATTGCCTAAAACAAGGTCCTTAAGACACTTCCCAACATTTTCTTCTAGCAGTTTGATAGTTCTAGCTTTTAAATTTAGATCTTTGATCCATTTTGAGTTGGTTTTTGCATATGATATGAGTTGGGATGTACCCTCATTCTTTTGCAAATGGGTATCCAGTTTTTCTAGCACATTTATTGAAGACACTATTCTTTCCCATTGAGTGGTCTTTTCCTACATGTCAAAAATCAGTCTGGCCATAAATGTGAGCGTTGATTTTTGAACTCTCAGTTTATTACATAGATCTGTACGTCTGTCCTTATGTCAGTACCATGCTGTTTTGATTACTGTGGCTTTGCAATCATTTAAGATCAGGAAGTTCAAATTCTCCAATTTTGTTCTTTTTCAAGATGGCTTTGGCTATTCAGGACCCTTCACCCTTCCATCTAAAACTGATGAATGGCTTTTCCATTTCTGTAGAAAATGTTTTTGGAATTTTGGCTGAAATTGCATTGGATATGTACACTGCTTTGGGTAGAACTGACATCTTAACAATTATCTAGTCTCCCAATCTATGAACATGGAATATCCTTTCATTTATTTGGGTCTTCTTTGGTTTTGTAGTTTTCTGTGTACACGTCCTTTATATCCTTGATTAGATTTAATCTGAGATATTTGATTCTTTCAGTTGCTATTGTGAATAGAATTTTTTCTTGATTTCTTTTCCTAATTGTTCATTATTACTGTACAAAATGCTACTGATTTTTGCATTTTTATCAGGTAACCTGCCACTTCGCTGAATTCATTTATTAGGTCTAGGAGATTTGATGTGGATTTTTCAGGATTTTCTGTATATAGGATCATGCTATCTGAAAATAGGAAAAATTCTACTTCTTTTCCAATTTGGATCCTTTTTTTTTTTTTCTTTTCTTGTCTTATTAGTCTGACTAGAATTTCCAGTACAATGTTGAAAAACAGTGGTGACAGTGGGCATCCTTGCTTTGTTCCTTATCTTAGAGGGAAAAATTTCTGTCTTTCACCACTAGATATGATGTTAGCCCTGGTTTTTTCATATATGCCCTTAATCATGTTGAGGAATTTCCTTCTATTCTTAATCTTTTTTTGGCCCTGAAATCAAACCCAGGTCTCCCACATGGAAAGTAAGTATTCTAACACTGAACCACCTGTGCACCCACTACTCCTAGTTTTATAAGTCTTTTTATCATGAAGAGGTGCTAGATTATGATTTTCTACATCAATTGAGATCATCATGCATTATTTTCCCTTCATTCTTTTAAAACCATGTATAACATTAATTTTCTTATGTTAAACTTCCTTTGCATATGTGGGATAAATTCTACTTAATCATAGTGTATAATTTCTTTAATGTGTTGTTGGATTCAGTTTGTTACTCTTTTATTGAGGACTTTCATTTTACATCTATATTAATAAAAGATACTGATCTGCTATTTTCTTTTCTTGTGGTATCTTTATTTGGCTTTGGTAAGAGGGTGATGTTGGTCTCATAGAATGAATTATAGGGTGTCCCCTCCTCTTCAATTTTTTTGAAGAGTTTGAGCAATATTGGTTTTAATTCTTCTTGGGATATTGGTAAAGTTCCCCCTGTGAAGGAATATGGTCCTGGGTATTTCTATATTGGGAGGTTTTTGATTACTGATTCAATTTCTTTAATAGTTATTGGTTCATTGAGATCTACTTCTTCTTGAGTCAGGTTATGTAATGTGTGTTTCTAGCAATTTGTTCATTTCATCTAGGTTATCTTATTTGTTTGTTTACAGTTGTTCATATTATCTTCTTATAGTTCTTTTTATTCCATTACTCTTTTCATTCGGATTTTAATAATTTCTGTCCTCTCTCTTTTTTTCTTCAACAGTTTAGCTAAACATTAGTCAATTTTATTTTTCTCTTCAAAGAACCAACTATTGGTTTTGTTGATTCTCTTTCTCTCTTTCTTATTCTCTATTTAATTTACTCTGCTCTAATCTTTATTTCCTTCCTTGTGCTTACTGTGGGTTTAGTATGCTCTTTTTTTTTCTAGTTCTTTCAGTTTGGAGATTAGGTTTCTGATTTAAAATCTTTCTTCTTTATAATGAAAGCATACAGAGTTAAAAAATTCTCCCTTAGCACTGTCATTACTGCATCCCATAAGTTTTGCTTTGTTATATTTTCATTTTTATTCACTTCAATATATTTCCTATTTCCCCTTGTGATTTCTTCTTTAACTCATTGGTTTTTTTAACAGTGCGTTTAAAATTTCTACATATTTGTGCTTTCCATTTCTCCTTTTGTTATTGATTTCTAGATTCATTCCAATGTGGTTGGAGAATCTACATTGTATGATTTCAATATGTTTTAATTTATTATGACTTGCTTTGTGACTACACATCCCTCTAACTTGGAGAATGATCCATGTGCATTTAAGAAGAATGTGTATTCTGCTTTTGATGGGTGTCTTATGATCTAGTTGGTATAGAGTATGTCATTCAAGCCTTCTTGTTCGTTATTGATATTTCTGGATGTTCTATAAAATAGGCATATGATAGGTAGTGAAGATGAGCAGAGACATCTATGCCCAGGACAAGTGGTCCCGGGAGGTCCTGGATCACCCTTTTTAAAGGTGACATTCAGAATGAATCAACTTTGATGCCACTCACTTTTGAAAAAATGCCTCTGCCTTCATCTCGAAACTCAATGTTGTTGCTTCTTTTACCTACCCCACCCCCCACCTCCAATAAATGACCATGTCCCAGCCTGGTAGACCTTCCATGGTCTTCTTCTTGACAGGCAGGAGCTGATGAACCTTCCTCACTTGCCCCTATTCACTTGTTCCTACCTTGGAACAAGTTAGCTGTTTTTTTAATGCCTTAATAGCTAGTCCTGCTCCCTTTCCATGCCTTAGTCTTCTCTTAGCCTCCCTCTGACAAATACGCACAATTGAATCTGGCCAGGAATTAGCTCTGACTTGCTTCTCCTTTCTATAGGATTGAGCCCCTGCCTACTCAGCTCAGACCTCCAGGCATGTTACCAGCTTGAAGCCTTCTCCTCTGGACACACCTCAAGCAGTCGTAATAAAACAGACCTGCAAAAATGAACTTGAGAATTGGAGAAAAGAAGCTGGAGGGAGAAAACTTTGAAATAATAATGGCATTATGGAGCACTTACTACTGTTCAAGCATTGTGCTGCATGCTTAACCCAGTCTATCTATTGTAATGCTTGCATCGTCTTCATGGCATACTGCCCTGGATGCTCTGATCCTCAGAAACAAACTAAAGATTCAGTAAAATATCTTAAGACGTTGGAAACCTGAGTAAATTTAAAAACTTAAATATAATAGGGTTTGAATTGGGGTGGGGGTGGGTGAGGTGAGGGGGAAAGTGAGATAGATTGACAGGCAGAGAAAGGGAATAAAATCAAAGAATTGGGAAAACTGAGCTGGCTTCTTGTCTCAACAAAATATAATTTAGACCCTATTCTACACTAAGCTATAATGAGCAACAAAATCAAATTGATTGTAACAGGGAGAGCCTCCAAGTGCTTGTTTTTGTTTTTGTTTGATTTTTAACATAACTACTGAAAGGGAATAAAAGATTCCTATTCAGTTGGCTAGAATTAATTCTGTATGTGAAAGGGTTAAGTAAATTTTTTTTACTCACTTACATTTCCATAGTGGACATGACAATTAAATATGAGCTTCAGCATTCCCTTGTGGAATAGCTCCAGGTGCCATGAAAAGTAGGTGGTGTAAACCTGTGAAACACTGAAACTAACTTACTCCCTTGGGCCCAAACACCAAAGTTACATCTGGAGGTATAAGAAAGAGGTTGCAAACTGCTTGCAAGGCTGAGAAATAAGCCAGATGTGTTAGCATATTTCTCATCCCTCACTACTTCCTTCTTTTTACAAGGTTTATGTTCTCATTTTCTTCCAAATTTGACATCTTTTACTACTCTGTGAACATATTAACTCGTCCTCTATTCCATTCAAATTTATTTCATGTATTTAGATTTATCACATGTATAATTGTTACTTTATACTTGCAGTGTTGTTTGTACATGTTAATCGTCAGCTTTGCATGTAGATATGATAGCATTGTTTCTCAGTCAGTTAAGCCTGCTACCTTTGTTCTTTTGCCTTGTTTTCTTCCAGCTTTTCATATTGATTATTTTACTAGGAAATTTATGCTGATAGCACATCTTCTCTGTTTTTAATTTTAAATATAAATTTTTTTTAATATTTAAGATTATAACTCAATCCCTTGCTTTCCTGTGTGTGTGTGTGTGTGTGTGCATTTTCCCAGTAAACTTTTCCAAAACTCTCTTCTGTCCTCAGGTGTATGCAGATAGATTGCAGTCTGAGCTTGACGATTGAGATTCTATCAGCTCTCAGCCAAGTGTTGTATCATAGCAGACATCTTTGGGAAAAGGGTAGAAGCAGCAGTGAGACAACATTAAAGACAGACTTGGCAAGGCAAACAACAATTTTCAGAGAAATTTGATTCCCATGGAGCTACACTGGAAAGCTCCAAATGCTTTCTTTCACTACCAAAATGAAACGTTTGCCATGATAAGCTGCTTCCCAGAGCTCATGTTTGCAATGTTTCTCTTTGCATCTCTTCACCAAAATTTTGAACAACTTGTATTCATTTGTTTTTTATATGAAACTCTGGCTACAGATATTTCAGAATGCTATTTCGGGTATTACTGGTGGACAGTTATCCTCTAGGAAATTCAGGGTTTATAAAAGTTATGCTTTTTGGATTGCAACTGGATAATATCGGGTTTCCCATTTCTACTTTATAGAAATTTTGACTAGTGTTTTAGTTTGCTAAAGCGGCCAGGATGCAACCCACCAGAGATGGACTGGCTTTTAATAAAGGGGAGTTTATTTAGTTAAAAACTTATAGATCTTCAAAGGAAAGGCAGCTAACTTTCATCTGAGGTTCTCTCCTACACGGGAAGGCACAGGGCGATCTCCGCTGGCCTTCTCTCCAGGCCTCTGGGTTCCAACAACTTTCCCCATGGTGATTCCTTTCTGCATCTCCAAAGGCCTGGGCTGAGCTGTGAGTGCTAAGATGAAGTATGCTGAGCTGCTTGGGCTGTGCTGGATTGAGCTCTCTTTTAAGCTTCCCATGAATTAAATTAAACATTACACATTGAGAAAGGCACTCTCCTTAGAGATTGCAGATGTAATCAGCCATAGATGAGTTTCACAAGCTAATAATGCAAAACCACAGCAACCGAACTAGGCACCATCACCTGGCCAAGTTGGCACCCGACCCGAACCACCACAACTAGGGATACTGACTTTGCTTTATTAAGCAAGGTAGCTGCAGACCAGGGCGAAAGTGTAAGCAGGAGGTGTCTGGTTTTGGAGACATTAATCTTGTGGACATCCCTGCTCTGCTGACTCCACCTCAGGAATCCAGTTTTCTAATTTTTCCTCTTCCTTCCTCTTTACACCAAAACCTGTTTTCCAGTGTGGTGAAGAGAGGTGGTGGCTCACCTCCCAAAGATACTTGCATTCTGTTAAAGTCTTACATACTGATAAAACTGATAGGAAAAGGCCACCAAGCAGGGTAAGGCTTGGTTTATTTAGCGTTTTGATTATGTGATTAATTACTTTTTCAGGGGGAGGGGGCAGATGTAAGCGTTGCTAAAGGTGATATCTTCCAGGAGAATCTTATTATGTGGGGCACTTGTCTTTTGCATGCAAGCCCAGAACTGTCCATCATGGGAACTTGACGCGATTCAGGGAAGGATGTGTTATTTGGAAAGCCCACACAAAGCCAAGCAGTATTTCTTAAAGTGTTGTCCACGAACTACCTACCTCAGAACCATCTGCTAAAGTGCAAATTCTCAGACCGACCCTACACCTAAAGTATCAAAATCTCTGTGTGTTTGTAACAAGTGCATCCAGTGAAGTTTGAAAGCTGTTAACACACACACAGAAGATAAAATATACACAGAACCTGTCTGGTTAATTTAAAGGTGTATCATGTGCAGTACAGAGGCCATAGGCCTCTTTTCTCAATCTCTCAGAAGTCCAGAGACTGGAGTTGGGATTCATAATCAATCAGGATTGGCTCGTGACCCTTTGCTTAGTCAGTAAACAGGAAAGACTCTGTAAAGCTGTGAAACACATAATTTTCTCTCATATACATTCTTAGCCTCCTGTGAAGAATGTGTGAAATTGTCCTTTTGCCAGAAGATAGCTGCCCTTGACATGGAGAGCAAATGGTCAGATGTTGCATTATTGGGAAGTGGAGATGGCCTTTTAAAAATCAATCCAGCCTTAAGAATTATGACTCAGGATTTTTGATAGCTAGTGATACAAATTAACACATCACCAGCTATACCTTTTGCATTTATTTTTCCTTATAACACATGCAAGCAATATGTTTTGTTTCCTCCCTAAGTAAAATTTCCTTGTTTTTGCTCTAGTGTGGAAAAAAAAAATCCCTGAAAACCCTAAGATTTGGGGGGAAAAAAACAAGAAGCAATTTAGGAAAGATTAAAAGCAATTGTTCTGTTACCCTTGGCAACAGAACCGAGATGCAGCCAATCAGCAAAGTTGATATATTGTTTTGACACACATGCACATATTTCTAACATAAATAGCAACAGAGACCTAATAACAGTAGGTTTTAAAGCTGGAAACTGATGTCATTTCAAATGTGTCAATCAAAGAGAACCTATGAAAGTGTTTTTTTGTATCAGGCTGACATTAAGTACATGCTGTAACGGCTCCCTAAGCAATGGCAGACTTCTGTCAGGCCATACAGGAGACGCTAAATCTATAATTACACGCTTGCTTCTTGGAATGTGTCCTTTAGCATATCTCAAAAAAGAAAAAAAAACTTTAATGAGAAAAAAAATTGAGTTCTACAGTAAAATTCATCTGTTCATTCTTATAAGTGTGCTTATAAGAATGAACAACACTGGACTAGAATTAGCTCGTTTATCCCTAAAATAGATGCATTTCTTTAGTTCCTATGTCTGTTGAATTTATGATCAACTTGTGCCAGTACACTGTGCTATTTAAATTTGTTTAAGTCTTTCAAAAATTAGCATTAGGCTAAAATAATAGGAGACAGCAACAGTATTAGAGCTTTAGGAGGTCCGGGACCGCTGAGGCTTACTGCCCAATAGGGCAAGGGGTGGTGAGTGGGGTCAGAGTTCATCCCTCCCTGGGTGAGCTACCACCAGCAGCAGAGGTTGGAAAAATAAAATAGAAGCAGAAATAATGAAGTACCATGACTGTGTGCACATGCCAGCTGCTGGCAGGTGTCATCCTTCTCATGGGACCTGCTCTCCCATCCCGTGGCTGAGGCAGCTGGTGGGGGGGTGGTTTGCCCCAGCTCCTGTCACAGCTGATGAACAAGCTGCAGAGCCGTAGCTTTGAGCCAGGTTTGTGCCACCCCCATGTCTGCTCTCACCCACCACGTCTCACCTGTCTTGTCCGAGTCGCAGGAGGCTGGCATCTCCTCAGGGGCAGGGACGTGGGGATGCTGGTACACACATAAGACCTGGGTACGATTCTGCTTTGTTCTGCAGCAGACGGTTGATCCTAGTCAAATTATGTAAGTTCCTCGACCCTCTTTTTCCACATGGGTGCAGAGAATCCAATGCCTGCGTTCCCGAGTCATTGATACAATGTTTGATAAAGTTCTTGTGTTCAATAAGGGCTCCAAACAAAGCTAGTTTTCTCCCCTTTCTTCCTTCTTTTTATGCATCTGTTCAGAGTACCAGGTAATGCCACATGTAGTGTAAACTCTCTGTTAACTTTTTTGGATAAAGGACCAAGAAAGAGGAACTTTCCAAATTCAAATTATTAAGACTTTAAATATACGACTAGACATCTTACTGAGGATGTGATGACAGGCCAAGTTAAACTCTTAGCTGCACATTAGAACCACCAGGGGAATTTTTTTTTTTCACATGGGCAGGCACCAGGAATCGAACCCAGGTCTCTGACATGGCAAGTCTCTGCCACTGAGCCACAGGAGAACTTTTAAAACTACCTAAACCTGGATTCTGTCCAAGAGACTTTGATTTTCTGGATCTAGGGCAGGACTACATTTTTAAAGACCCCCCCCCCCATAGGTGATTCTAATGGGTAAAATTTGAGACCCTTGGATGGAGGTGAAGAGCACATAAAAGAGGTTGTCCGGTACTCATTGTCCTGTCTGGTGCACCTGGGCAAGCAAGCATTGTGGGGATGCTAACACCAGATGGCCTTTCATGGACTCCTACAACACCTGGAAGATTCAAACAAAAGTTACAGAGCTGGAGGAGCATGAGCAGTGTATGTTTCATGACTGCAAGGTGGTATTGAAGGGCACCTTTAAAGGTCTAACTTGATGTATAATATTTAAATAAAATATCTTATGCATATAGACTACCTAATAATAATTATTACAATTATAGTATAATGTATAATTATATATATAGGAGCTTTTATCATTTTTAAGAAATTTTGACAAGAAAAGAGAATTTGCTAAGTTGTACAGTCAACTACTATGGAATTCAGAAGAAAAGTACAACTCACCTGTGCCCCTGGGCCACCCAGTCTCATATTCTCTCTCTCCCTTTTTAATATGTGGACAACTCGTATCTGGGTCTGTTTGGTTCATAAATTCTGTTAAGATGTCACGTGGTCCTTATGGGCTTAGTTTAGTCTTGAATGTTTGGAATGTCTGTCCTGAAACTTCCAGGGCAGAGAAATGAAGGAGAAACAACCCCATCATTAGAAAGCAAATGCCCAGGCGCCTATTGTTCAGCTTTCCAACAGAAAGTAGCGCTTAAAGTCTAGGGAATGGCATTTTCTTCAATGAAGACAGTTTCATTAGGATGTTAACCTTAAATAGCAATACCTCTACTGCCCTCACACACCACGGCTGGGCGTCCAACCTTCCATGGAGTGGGCTCTGTGGAGCGTATCGTTGTTCATTTGCCCAGGCTCATGTGAACAATGTCAGTTACAGAGCAAGACAATGCATATTACCTGTGTCCTAGCCTCTAACCTAATGTTTCCTTTCTAGGGGAGAGGAATTATTACTAAATATACTGAAGCTTCCTCAAAACTACACAATCCTTGGTCCTGAGGGATTGATTTCAGGATTTTATGCACAGATTCTGGACCCATTCTTTTGAGAGGTAATTACAATAGCAACACATCCTTGGAACGCAATGTCATCTCTTAGATCTGGGGGAAAAAAGCATGTTAGCACAGTGCCCAGCCCACGAGAGGTGATCAGTACAGATTTGTTGAATGACTGTATGAATGATTTAATTATCTAAGGAATTATCACAAGACTGTCTTGACTGTCGCTTCAGTGTCCCGGGGTAAAGAGTGGTGGCAGAGTGACTAATATCAGGATGCCAGAACCAAACCAGGCTTTGAGTTTCTTGAAAGTTTCAAGCTGTTTTGAAGTGGTTATTCTGTATCAAATATTTGGATCATGGCAAAAACTTAAATTCAAGATGCAAGTTGCAGGAGAATTTTCTGCTTAGTTGTAAGACCTCTGTGTATTTTAAGGAAAAGTTAAACCACATGCTCCATCATTTGATTTACACTTAGCCATGAAGCTGCTGTTTTGTAAGACCTGTGGGTTGTCCAAGAAGCCTTTGCTATTTCTTCCCTTTTTTTATTAGAAGTAGAAACTGTTGGTTGAAACAAAACTAAAGAAACTTTCTGGCTTGAATATCTGGGCTGAGAATGAAACTGGCAATCCTGGGCCTTCTGGCTCGGGTGGGTGAGATGACTCATACTTTCCACCTCCGTTTCCCACCACAGGGGTTGCGGGTCCCCTTAGATTGTGTGGAAACTCTGTAGGGGGCTGTGGTGTTTTCCCTTCAGTTGTTTGGTGGGATAAAGCCTGTGGCAGTCTTAGGAACTGCAACTCTGGCCTGGTCTGCAGGAGGGTTGCTGAGGCCTCTGGGCAGCCAGTGACCAGTTGTAAAAATTCCAGTGGCCCAAGGAACAGCCTGTTCCAAAAGAACTTGGAAAGAAAGAAAAATGAAGTGTTGGTCTCTGTGTTAATGCTTTGCCAAGGATCCTCCATGGAAGTGGAGCCATTTCTTTTCAAGAATGTCCTAAGGCAGAAGGAAAGAGGTAGGGAGGTGCCTTGCTAAAAAGTAAGGCTTAATTAAAGATGTGGGGGAGAGCAATTAAGTGTAATTTCCAGATCTTTCGGTGAAGATAGCTGAATATCACCGCAGATGTTTACCTGGTCACGGTGAGTTTTCTTCGCCGACATAAAAGGATTGGGGCAAACAATACTGTTTTAAAATGTTCACAGTTGAACTTCAGATAAAACGAGCACTTGGCTGGGCAGTAAATTAAAATCCCAGCTTCCACTGTGTGGCCCAAACACTCAGCAGAACCAAACCTGGGAGCTTGGGCTGCAGCTTGTCCTCACCCTTCAAAGATACGGAGCTCCGACCCTGCCCACTTGGGTGCAGAGCTTTGAACAACGCTGTGGCTTGGGTTGGGACTGCCTGGTACTCCTCTCCTCAGGAAATGAACCTCCGTCAGCAGGCACGGTTGCAGAGCTTTAGCAGCGGCAAGGTCACAGAGACGTAACAACAGGGCACAGCCATGGTTCTGCATCTGAAATGGTCCAGTGCCCGGTCATGTGCTCCTCTGTGCCCACTTGACACCAGAAGCTGAGGCTGGAGGTGTTGATGGTTGAATGGAGCTGCTCACCTGCAAGTGCTGCCGTGTTAAAAGCATAACACTTTGGGGATTCAGTACAATGTAGCTCACCTTTCCAATTTCCTGAGAATTAAATTCTAATAAGATGGGCATCACTTGCATTGCTGTTTGGATCAACTGGTGTTCTCCTACCAGACTGTCCATTTTCAAGAGGCATTGGAGACGGTAGGTAGGCACGTCAATAGCCTTCCCGCCCTGCCTTCTGAGGGATCTCTTCTCCACCTCTCCAGCACAGCCCCAGGAATGGCGTGGCCAGAAGAAGAATTCAATTCACTGTGGTGTCAAGAGAAATGCAGTGGGAAGAGAGACAGAGAGAGAGAGAATACTATAAGAGAGAGGGGGAGAGAGAAAGAGGATTCTATAGAGAGTGGGGTGAACCCTGGAGTCAGACTACAGCTTCACCTTACCCCCACTTTACATGCTGTCCCCCACATTGACAAGAATGAACAGAATGGAATGGATTCGAGTGAGAAAGAGAGAGAGAGAGAGAGAGCCAGAGCTGCAGAACCAAATGCTTAAGTTCTCTTGCTCAAAAAGCATTCCATGGGTTGCCTGGTCCTCTAGGAAGTAAACTGAAATACTGACCAATACTCTGGTTGGATGGCTTGAAGACTTTATGAGGATTTTAGACCATAGATAACCTTGTAAAATTGATTGGAAATACCTATTCATAGGAAATACAAATGTCTTTCACATGAATTTTGAGTATGAATAAACCTCATCCTGGTTTCCTATTTAGCATGGTTTTTAAAGCCAAAATCTTGGTTAGAAATAAATTCTCTTGGATTTAATTCAGCAGGTGTTTATAAAATTGAGGGTAAGAAAATAAAATTTTACAAGTCAATGAACCTTAACTTTGGGTACCTCAAAATGTGGGCAGAAAATAAAGCAGAGAAGGTTGTACTGGGTCCATGGCGAAAGCAGGAAAGATGGCTGGGCTGGAGGCAGGCAACTGCTTGACAAGCAAACATGACCGACTTCTACTCTACCCAAATTTACAGGATTGGGTTGAATATATTCTAAAAATCTGTGTTTCTATAAGGCAAACATTCTGGCTCCTTAATTTTGAACTGTTACCCATTCAGAATATTTATAAAATAATTATAGTTGTAGCTTACTAATTCCTCTAAGGAAGATACTTTGGAATCACATGTGTCTACACACCCCTATGAATGAGACATTAATCTTAACTTGTGCATTGAAATATGGAAGAAAATTCTGTAGTACATCTGTCTAAATGAAGTAGTTGAGTCACAAAACTACCTAGATTAAGAACAGAAACAAAACTATTCCAACTTCCCCCAAAAATCAATGGAAGGGAGTTTCACTCAAATTCATGATCTGTTTCTATGGGAGGTATAGAACCTTGTTTGCTTCACTGCCCTGCCCTTTAAAGACATCCCACTGGCCATAATAGGTGTTCAAAGGAGTGGTTGTAATGATTCTGTAAAAGGATCATTGAATACTCCACCATATGCCTAAGAAGCGTGCTTTTAAATGCTCGGCATTTTGTAAATAGAAAACTGGGTTCGGGAGGCTTCTCCCATCACAGCACATCACAGAGGCGGAGTGGACAGTGGGACACACGAGGGCACCAGCCCAGCCAGGCCGCAGAGCTCACTGCTTTCCATGAGCATGGGGCTGGCACGCTCTTCTCCTGCCTGGCAGGGGCCTTACTTCACCCATTTCCTCCACCCAAACCAACCTAGAATGGCCTGAGTTGCCTGACCTGCCACGGATTTTGAGGAAGCTAGTTGAGAGACAGCAATGACTGAAAAAGAGTAATCATTTGTAGTTCTTTTTTGCTGCCTTTTTTTTCTCAAAGTAAAATAAAGTGATAGTTTTATGCAAAGGATCTTTGCATATTTCTTCTTGACAGGTGGAGACCCTTGTGTTACCTGGTGCTGGATGTGCAGAGCAGACAGTGTAAGAGAAGGGCTGACAGCGACACCAGTGGACAGGGCATCCATGTACCCGAGTCAGGCGGAACTCTTTCATTCTTGCCTTTTCAGAATAGGTACCACAAGGCCATGGTACAAACTCCAAAAGGTATGGAAAGGCGCATAAACCCTAGCTCTGCAGCAACTCATTTCCTTTTTTCACAATCACAGAAAAAGCATCTTGACTTTTTTACTTCACGGCATTTCTTGGAGCTCAGGCTCGCTTCTTTGAATGGGCGTCCGGATCTCTTCCAACCTGCTGCTGTCATCAGAGGTGCAGACCTCATTCTGCGCGTGTGAGTCCAGCTACAGGATAAGTACCAGGAATAGAATTGTGGTGTCAAAGGGCATGTGCATTTTCAACATCTCCTTTCTGTATAAAAAGATTATTAAAATTATGCTGAGCCCTCAATCTTTGGGTTCACCCCTATGAAACTTATCCTCACAAAGGATAGGCTAAGCTTACTTAAAATTAGGCCTAAGAATCACCCCAGAGAACCCGTTTTGTTGCTCAGATGTGGCCTCTCTCTCTCTAAGTCAACACGATGAGCGAACTCACTGCCCTCCCCCTCTCTATGTGGGACATGACTCCCAGGGGTATAAACCTTCCTGGCAACGTGGGACAGAAATCCTAAAATGAGCTGGGACTCAGAATCAGGGAAATGAGAAAACTGTCTCAACCTAAAGGGGGAAGAGAAAAATAAGACAAAATAAAGTGTCAGTGGCTGAGAGGTTTCAAACAGAGTTGTGAGGTTATCCTGGAGGTTATTCTTATGCATTAAATAGATATCACCTTATTAGTCAAGATGTAACAGAGAGGCTGGAGGGAACTGCCTGAAAATGTCGAGCTGTGTTCCAGTAGCTATGTTTCTTGAAGATGATTGTATAATGATATAGCTTTTGCATTGCAACTGTGTGATTGTGAAAACCTTGTGTGTTATTAAATATTCTTCTGCAAAATCATTTTTAATATAATCATTACTGATGTTCCTGACATATAACATTGTTGTATGCAATATGATTCCATCTCTGAATGTCAAAAAATAGAGCTAATTTTGCACATAAAAGGATTAAAGGGCTTTACATCAATTTAATAGTGGTGGTCAGAATAATGGCTGGTTTTAACTTTATTTTTTGTTGCTGTATTATCTAGGTGTTCTACAATGAATGCCTATTATTTTTGTAATAATAATAATGTATTTTTAAGAAGAGTATTTTTCACTCTTTGTTGAATTTTGGAACTACTATCAATTTTATAAGTACTTTCACATGGATACATGGTGATTGTGTATTTCATTTATTCACATATCTTATTCCACAGACCACTAAACCCAAAGGTGGACACAGATGAATCAGATAGGGACTCTGCCCAGAAAGAGAATGTAGCTCCGGACACTTCTGGCTTGGGGGTCTCTGCATGAGCTGCTGCAGAGCATTCTTCCGTGTCAGAAGGGCAGGGTTCTGTATCACTTCTCTCAGAATGGAGGGCCCTGGAACATGCATAAGAAACAAGCACGTCTGCATAGTGAAAAATAAAAGTATGACTACTTTGGGGAGGGATCCCCCAAGAGTATTAAAGTAAATAATTAAAAGAGCTGGCATTTAGGGAGCAGTGGGCATCAGTGGTACTTTCTCAGACATCTGTGTACTTGATCATACTCAGTGGGAGCAGGGGGCTCTGCAGAAATAATATATTGGGGGTATATCCCAAATATATTATCAATCATATTCATGCAAACGCGTTCAGCATCCTTGATACTGACTTTCCAACAAATTTATTTCACACTTCAATCATTCATATTGCAAACTGAGTCTTTTTCAACTCAATAAATGACTTAGTAAATAATCAAAAGAGGTGGTCTGCTTTTCAGAGGAGACAACAAAGATTGAACTGTATTTAAAAAAAAAAAATTCCTTAGTTTCACAAAACCTGTTGGCTTGTTGAGACCTTAACCTGTGATTCCATCCCAGCTGCTGGTTTGGAAAGCACATTTCTTTCTTGAAAAGTCACCATATAATATGTCATACTATTCCATTTCCACTCTTTCCTCCTTAAAGAAAAGGGGAAAGGAAAGTGATGACGATTCTACAAGTTATTTTTGAATTCTGGCCTTTCCATGAACAGCTTCCTTGATTCTTCAGAATTCACATTCTCTTTTAAACTCTGGGCCCTTCCTCTTCTGTTCTCCACCTGGGACTTTTTCCCCTTTCTCTCATTTTTTTTTTATGTCCATCTCTTCTTTAAAACAGAGTTCAAGGCTCTGTGGCTTTTCTGGTTAATCTTAGGAGACCCTCATCACTCCCAGATTTGCTCCAGTTCTAGTAAACATGCTCACTTGTACTTAACTGCATTATAAATGTTTTCTTTTAGTTTTAGATATGCTGGTTTTATCTTCCAGGAGAGCAGATCCCAAACACACAGTGAGCCTTTTACTGGAGACATAGTTAACAAGGAACATGTGGACAGTATCACCGATGGCCCTGGGATGTAGGCTCCTGAGAACAGGGGCCTTTGATTTGTTTACTGATGACCCTGAGTTCCCAGAATAAAGAAGACGCTCAAATAAATATCGTTGAATAAATGAATAGCCAGGAGTCGGACCATTTTGCCCATTGTAATTGTTCCCAGTGTTAATTCACCAGCAGAATTTCTTTGGGACTGTAGCAATCACATGTAACCTTTTGACCCTAATTTCTCCATTTGTGAAATAGTGATTATGATCAAGTAAGCACGTGTTCAAGAAATTACTTGCTCTTTGTTCAAAGCTATAATGAGAAAATCCTCAAAACTAATATTCTCTGTGCAGAATTCCCCACTCTCAAGCTGAAATGCTTCTGAGGCAGAGTAGCTAACTTTTGTTTTTAACCAGTGTTAAGATCAGCAGCAGCCACAAACCCTGCTGTGCGTTTGAAGCCACAGTATTGAAATGGATCACTTACTGCCATCACAGGCCCTTATATCAGGACAACTATTGAATGAAAGTTGTTTTTATTCCACTGTTGGTTAATGCTTTTCAAAGTATAACAAGCAAAGATTAATCCTTATGGTTCACAGAAATTGCAAAATTATGGCCTGTAAAGTACATGTTTTCCCATCAAAAATGCAGGAACCTCAAAAGATGGGAGATGGTTTTTGCTCAGCACCTGATTACTTTGGCAATATTAGGATCAGAAATGGATATGAGTTCACACCTGTAAAATTCCTCTTTCTTCAATCCCCATAACTAATTTCTCCACTTATTATTATGTTTGAATAAACCACAGGGCAACTGCTTGTCAGGAGTTGCCATAACCATTTGAAGGGGGAAGTATTAAATTAGCCAGGTGACAGGAAAGAAGGGGAGCCACGCACCTCGGACCCAGTAGCCTGAAATCTATAAAACATGTCAGTTATTTAGGGGATTCTCAGCAAAGACAAGAGCAGGGCAAAGGGGGAAGTGTTCAGGTCGCATTTCTGGGCAGGGTCCCATCTCACCTAAACCCGACACTCTGAGAACTGAAATTTGGCCCCTTTGCACGATCAGGCTTCCAAAATTAGCTGTCCTTGGTGACAAAACAAATATCTGCCTGTCCCCTTAAGCGAGACTCTGCACCTGAGTGAGAAGCCAAGTCCAGAACAGGTGTTTAGCGGGGGGCTGAGGCTGCAGGCTGCCGCATGCAGCGTCTTTGAGTGCGGTGCTGCAGGGATTTGGCTGTGCCATAAGCTTTTATGACTGTTAAATTTAACACGAAATGAAAGGCAGGTCTGTAAGCCTGGCACCGAACCTACCAGGGACATATTTGCTGCCTACCTGGAAGTCCTCTGTCTTAGTTACCTTTTGAGAATGTAGACGTTTCTTTATTGCCATCAAAACCCATGGTAATAAATCCTGCTTATGCTTCAGTTTGTTAAGATGTTCCAAATGTACTGAGGTTATTCGTGCTTCTTTCGGAAAATATGCTTAAATATCAACACTATCAATGGTGTGCTAAATACGTGAATCTTGGGAGCAATCTCACTCTCAGGGTCGCATTGGTCACAGGGTATCTGAACCAGGCAAGTCGGGAGAGTGTCATTATGGTCACCTATTTTACAGAGGAATAAATGAGGCGCTGTGGGGAAAAGAGCCTATGCCTCTTTTGCTGAAAAGTGTTTTCTGAGAAAACAAGCATTACCCCTTTTGAAAAGGACAGATTTTGTCGGAAGTCCCGTTATAAAACCACAGGAAGCTGTGATTTTTAATCCCACCTCAATCTGAATTAGATCTCCCCAATAATTTTCCCCATTGACCTGGTTGTTGTCCTTTGTGGTCTTTTTCCAACGTAGACATTCGTATTATTTGCGGGGTTACTTTGCATCTGACACCCCCTCTGACCGCAGCTCCACAGATGCAGTCACGGTGTGTCTTTACTGTGAACCCAGCACCCCTATGTGGCATGGAAGAGGGACTCATTAAATTTCTCTTCAAAGAATCAATGCTACATGAGAGAACTTCAGCAGAATATTGAAAAGTAAGAATCTGGAGAAATTGAGGGCAAATTATTCCAGGTGGAAAAGAAATACACTGTCATTTACCTGAGACCCATGGCAGGTATATGCACAAATATTATGATTCACATCTTTTTCTTTTCTTTTTGACTTTGCCACCATCAAAGAAAAGAAACAAGGTCTGATAGCAGGGAATATGTGTAGGTAACAGCAGTGGTTGACTCTTAATAAGTGGTAACCAGGAAGTTTAAAGCTGTCTCATAAGCAAGTAAAAATCTAGGGTCTTAACTGCAAGCGCCATGAGTGTCATGAAAACAAAACTGTGTACAGCCCTGGGGTGCAGAGGCTCGAGGTAAGTTTGAGGCACATCCTACTTGAGTGTAAAGAAAGAAACTCAATGGTTTTTAGGAAGTCATGGGGGTGAGTTGAGTGAGGGTGTGTCCCGTGGGGCCTTATGGGGGTGGGGCAGACAAGGTTTTCCCTCCCAGTGCTCTCTGCACTCACTGCACAGCCTGGTCAAGGCGCTGAGCCCCTCTGGGCCATCATTTCTGAGCTCAAATTGAAAAATAATTTTTCAGTTCAGAAAATCCATGGAGTTATCATTCCTTCAATTTTTGTTCTATGTTTTGTTTCCTTCCTAGAAATAGGTGCCTTTATTTTTAAAATTCTTCACTTAACCATTTCAATAAAAATTCTGATTTTATGGGGTGTGGGGGGCGGAATCTGTGTGAGTCATAACCTTAGGAGGCCTGGCTGTTTGGACTACAAGACAAAGGATCAGGAGTCCACCTGCTGATTTTTTTTACCCTAAATGCAAAATAAATGTGTGGGAAGAAAGAGCCTGTAAATCCAGGGAACTGCAGTCATAGTGCACATGCCAGACAGATTTTCATGAGATGGCTGCATGAAGTCACACAAGCTAGCCTCTTTCTCCAAGGCCAAAACTCTTTTAGTTGTCTAATAATAAGATTGCACTGCTCCTCAACATATTGAAAAGAGTTTGTGTCCTTTTGTGAATATTTAAGTGCTTTTAGAGACAGCTTCAGTTTGACTCGTCTGGAGAAAAGTGATTCCAGATACTTAGATACACAGGATATTAGTGTCGAGGAAAGGTTAGAGCTGGACAACTGGCCAAGAAAATCCAGGGCCAAAGTCAAATAGGTCAAAGATGTGTCCAACCAAGAGAGAAGAAAATGCCAGAAGGATAATGTGCTCTATGCAAATTGGACAGACAGAAGATCTCGCCATTCACTCCCTTAATGCACATTTCCTGCGTGCACTGAGGCTCATTATAGCTAACTCAGTGGCTTGTCCAATCACGCATGTCCGTGTTGGCTGCCACCAAGTCTGGAGTCCGCAAGAGCCACCCCCATCCCCATGCCCTTTCCTCAAACTCAGCCCTCATAGCATCACCTGTGACTCACCATCGTTAGACAAACCTCTGCCATTATTATTGCAGTGATCGCTGCTTTCATTTTCACTGTAATCATCTAAAGGAAATACTATCCAACTTATTGATAAGCTGTGAATTTTACATTGCTCTGAAACAACTATGTTAGAGAAAATATCTAGGAGTAAAAGGGTATAATTAGTTAATAAAGGCTGAGAAATTGATCTTACTTAAAACTACACTTGCCTTGATTAAATGTCACAACTTGGATTCTAACACCTATAAAATATTGATTAAAGGTTCTCCTTTTCAATAGAGTTATTTATGGGAATCCTGGCATACACTGAGACTCAGTGACTTGTGTATTCTGACACTTTTAGCTCTTTACAGTGTGGTTTGCTGAAATCCAACCTTCTGGAATATTCTTCTATTGTGCCTTGAGGGTTGTCAGTGGCCCTGCCATGCGCCCTGACAACGCCCTGACTCTCTCAGAACCTGATAGATTTATCTGCATTTTAATGCGTTACATGCATTAAAATAATTTCTGGCACAATGCTAACCTTCTCAGTGATGCGTTTGTTTAACATAAAAGCAACTGGGGAAGAGCTCAATGTCCTCCCCTTGGAAATAGCATACATACTTAACGTAAAAAAATAGATGCATGCCCTATGAAGACATATAAAAATAGTTCCCCAGGGCCTTTTCCTTTCCCCATTGGTGAAATAATTGATACATGTGGAATACACACTTCCTATCTGCCTTTGGTTTCTCCCGCAAGAAATCGTGTATGTAAGGACACTGATGTTGAAGGTAAATAATGACACCGTTTTGGCCTTTATGATTGCAGACGCCAGTAAGGCCTTTTCCAGGCCCCTTTGCCATCTGTCTAATCCTCCGACGCCCTTACTGTCTTAGCCAAATGCTGCTGGTGTCCACAAGCGATGAGCAGCGACACCATTATAGGATTCCCTAACAAAAGACTTCCACGATCATTTTCTAGCATCTTGGAGATTGACAAGGTCCCCTCCTGTTTCCCAAGCCCATTTTCCCCCTTATTCCTGGTGATTTCTTTTCTTATCCACCAGAAAGGAAGCACCTCGCTGAGTGGCGACCTCTCGCTGCGTGGGTGCCTGCGAGAAACAACACGCCTCACGTGCTGAAGCTGCCCCTTGATGTGTGCGGATTTGGGCGCGACGGTTCCTGTTTGATATACGGGGCTGCTTGGAGCTGCCTTTAAAAAAATCAATCCATATTAAAAATAAAAGTTCCTTTTGAAAATTACTCTTCATATTTCTTTAGGGGAGGGCTTTGCCACAAACCAGCTAAAAATGTTGGAAAATGTCATATAATGAAACCGCCAGGACTCTGACAAACCAGGGAAAGAGGGAATGTCTTGAGGAGTTGCAATATTTTCCAGTTTTCAATCGATGATTCAGTTTATCTGTAATTTCTGGTTTGTTTTTGTCTTGAGAAAACTGGAAACTGTTAAAAATTTTTCATGTTGCCAATTTTAATCTTGCATATGGTTTCTTTCAAACTTGCAAATAATCATTTACCATATTTTATAAAACTGTGGGAAATAATTGCCTATGAACTTATCATAGAGAATAAATATTCATTTTCTATGTTAATGACAATTTCCCTAAAACTTTATCCTTTATTCCTACACTGGTAATATTTTGATAGTGGATCTTCTGCTTCATTTGCATATAGAGTAAATAATATATGCCACAGTAAACAATTTGAAAAAAGGAATACACATTTTTAAAAGCAAATAGTACAATCTTTAGAAAAACCAAGTAATTTGAGGGAAATTTCATGAAAAATCAATTTAGTAGTTTTCCAGGTGGCGAAAATGTTTTGTAACTATTTGGCTGTTTCTGTTTTGAAGAGAATACCAAGTCACACACATTCTTGCTTACCATGTGTATATCGTATGCTTATCATGCATATGTGCACGTGTGTTTATATATAGATTTTGCATGCATAGACACGCTTTGCACATTTGAGACAGTTTCCAAAACGTTCTTGGCGTGGTCGGGTGCAGACATGAGCGTGCCAGGTGTGGTGACTCCTGCTGCGCTGCTGGGCTTCAGGATTTGGCCACATGAGAACGGGCAGCTAACGGTGAGCAGTGGGGTTGGTCTCAGGGGTCTGCCAAGGGCCCAGCTCCACGCAGGTTGTTGCAGGGCTCTAACCCTGGGTTAGAGTCAGGTCGACCTTTCTTCACAGCCCAGCTAATATGAGGGAATGGCAGTACCACTCCTGGTAGACTCAACGATTAAGACAAAGTTAGGGTAGGATTTGGAGAGCATAGAAAAGCATGCGCTCAGCCTTTGCTTGAATGAGGGAATGCTCCTATCAGCCTAAAGAATTAAGTTGAAGAAAGAAGAGCCTCATAATTGTGCAGAGATTGGTCAGCTGCTTCTACAGATCTGTGATTGGATTTACGGTTAGGTAGTGATCAGGTGCCAACTCCTCCACCTGGTTCATGGAGTTCCCGAAGCCAGACCCCCTCTTCTGGCTCCACTTCAGCTCCCCTGGTCCTCACTGGGGTCTGACCCAGTTGCGGAGTTGCCCTTCCCTTCACAATGCCCACTCCTGCACCGGGCCTGGGCTGGGTAGGCTCTCTTGCAGACTTGTTCTTCCTGTGTCTACAACTATGCTCCCGGCCCTGGCCTCCCCTGGGGTGGGCAAGTCCACAGGCTGGCCAGCTGGCCAGTGGACAGACCTGGGTGCAGCCTGGCTTACCTCTTTACAAGGCCCTGACACTGAGGCAAGCTGTTCAGTTCCTCTGACCTGAGTCTCCTCTACTGTAAACCAAGGATAATAATGATGATCCTATTTCAATTGAGCCCCATTACAATAATACTTTCACTTATTGTCAGTTCATTATGTGCCAATTAATCTAAACCTCACAGACACCAAGTGATGTTTATTTTGATGCCCAATTTTACAGATGAGAAAAGGAGGCTCAAAACATTTTTAAAAATTGTCTTAAGTCACAGAGTTAGAAATTGGCCAAGACGGGATCCAAATCTAAATAGCGTTTGTTTTATTGACGTTACCTTAAAGAGTTTTAGTGAAATGATATATGTAAAGTGCTGTGAACTTAGCACTTAGTAATACGTTTGGTATTACCCAATTTCTCTCAGACTCGCTATCTCGGCATTCTTTCATCCATAATATAACTTTTGATACTAGCTTTAGTTCTCTCTATATATTTTTAGTGGATTCATGGGGCAATGTACTTGCATGGCTGATTCCCTAGGCAAGGCAGAAGACAGCTTGTCAGGTATGATTTAGGGGAGGTGCTTTCTAGAATTCCTTTGCTCTTTGGGAGTGCTGCAATGCCTTTCATTCTATGATTGATAGTGCAAAGATCTTCCCCAAGAATATTCTAAATTAAATGCATTCATTCAAAGGAACACTTATTGAGCCCTCAATAGGTGCCGGGCACTGTTTATAGCAATGGACATTGATAACAAGAAAATTCAGTTTGATAACTTTTCAGTTTGATAATTCTAATTCAATGTGAGCAGAGGAACTGGCTGCTTAGAACTTCACCTGCAAGAACTGCATCTGGCTATTGAGCCCTTAAAATGAAATTAGCCCAAAGTAGGATATTCTGTAACTACAAAATATACTCTGCACACTGGCTTTTGAAGGCTTAATAAAATAAGGTCAAGTATCTCTAATAATTTTTATATTGATTACCCGTGGGGATTAGAATATTTTTGTTTATATTGAGTTAAAATATATTATTAAAATAAATGTGATTTATTTCTTTTCACTTTATTTAACGTGGCTATGAAAATGTAATATTCTACATAGGGCTCGCATTATATTTCGGCTGGACAGGCCGGCCTGGAGTAAACGGGGAGGCGGGTTCAGAGGGTCACCGGGCGTCGCGTCCGCACGCATTTCTTTTACACGAAGGGGATCACTCTCTCAACAACCGGTGCGGCACCTTGCGTTCCTCGTCTGATGAAATACCGAGGAGCCTGCCCACGGCTGGATGGTGGTTCCGGCAGGGAGGGTCCTAACTCACGGAGCTGGGCAGTGTGCCGTTGTGTCCCTGAACAGCTGGCAGTGGGGAATGGCCCAGAGCCGTGGGGTAGGAAGTAGGACGCTCAGCCACGAGCGCGGAGCCTCACTGAATCCCATTTCCCCGAGCTCGGTGGGAACCTTCGGCCATTACAGGCGTTCAAATTTAAGAAACCAATCCTTTTTTTAAGGATTGCCCCTGTTTATTTTGCCAACAGATCAGCAAATACTGCTCTACTTCTACCATTATCTCCTATAACCATCATGCCATAATGGTGAAATAATTTTGAACATTTAAAAAAATTGAATAAATGCAATTTTATTTTTTAAAAAGTCCTTGCATCTCTGCCCGTGTCTTTCTGGTTTCACCATGGAGCAGTGAACCCAGGATGTGGCGGTGCTGGGCCGGGAGGTGTGGGGGAGCCTCGGGGGTCTCGGGGGCCATGTGGCTGAGGAAAGGGGAGCAGAGTGAGCTGTGGGACCACAGCCAAGCCCGGCTCGCCAGACTCCCTTTCCAGGTCTCGGCATTGCCACTGAGTGCCAGCCCCCGTCGTCGCTGTCCTGGGAGGTGTGGCATCGTCCACTCCTCGGCATCTCATGTGGCCACGTCTATTCTGGACACCTGACCCATGGCTAGTTATCCTCCAGGCTTGGACAGCGACAGCCGTCGTGCCTCTTGGCTCTCTCCCAGGAATGTGAAGCAGCAGATGTGTTCTGATTGCTCTCAGGTAGAGCCCTTGCCTTTGGGAAGTTGATTCATTGCGCTGCCCTGTTATCTGGGAGCTGGGTGGTGGGCAGGCATGCTGTCCTGCCCCTTGCGGGGTCCACTCTGCTTTTATATACCGTTGGCATCTTCTTGCTCTGCTCTCCTTTGCCAGCCAAATAATTTCTAAGCTCTCATTGCAAATACAATCCCCCCAGGACTGGAGGCGTCATCAAACCGGAGGGTTCCTGGGCACTATAGGGTTAAGTTGGTATGCTACAGACTGTGTTACTCAACATGTCAGCACACCTTTCATATTTAATGAATCATATGGCAAGAGTCTTGAAAGTGTTTTTAGCTTCCCCAGAGAAATGTAAGGTGAAAAGAAATGATGTTATCAGTAAGTTTAATGTTGCTGTATTTGTGTCAACTTTGTTTAGATAGGACTAAACCTAATGAGTCTTGAATTGGTGAAAATAGTAGAAACGATCCAGGGTAACTATCAGACCAAGTTTCCTTAGTATTTGCAATAAAACTCAATGAAAAGCTAAGTATTGGGTGAGAAAAGGAATGAAGGCTTTGGTATGTGGCATTATATCAGTGCTGGTGACTGCCCCTTGGTTAATAGATCAAAAAGCATATATTAGAATGGAAAATAAATATTCATTATTCCTCTTATTAATTAGTCGTAAAATAAATGTTTGTTTTCACATTTTAATTTATAATTTTGAAACGAAGTTTAGATAATTGGTATCTTATAGGAGATAACCATTCAACTGCATATTGAATATAATAAATGTTGGATGATGCCAACATTTTAATCTTTCTCTATTTGGAAAATTGGACTTCTATCTCTCATTTTTCTGTAACTGTTTTTTAATTGATAAAGGAAATTTTTCTTTTATCCCAGGGTTACTAACCTTCCTCAGTCTTTTGTGTATTCCCCAATCAAAAGGTTTTTGATTATCTAAAGAAATGACACCCACTGGTTCTCCTTTATAGGTCATTTTGTTGCCTCTTTCAAAGCATCTTAACAGGTTGGGGAGCCCAGATTTACCCTAACAAAAGCCAGGCTGGTCGGGCCCTTTTGTAACCTCCCCCTCTAAGCAATTTATAACTTTCCCTTCAGTGCACAGCTGAATTGGTTATATACTGGGACCCAGGAGCAGCGGTGGGGGGTCCTGGATTGTTTTCAGAGGTCATCAGAGGATCTTTCTAGAAAATTATGGCAGTGCTGAAAATCTCAGCGCCCAGAAGGGTAAAGAGAAAAACTTCCTTTTTTTTTTCAACCCTGTTGATTTTTGCTTGTTACTTAAACCTTTATTTTTTGACTGCTGGAAGTTTAGACTGTGTCCTGAGTTATTTTAGGTTTAGGAAAACTGCATAATGAGAACTAGCAGAAACATTAAAGTAAGGAGGTGATTGGGGGAAAAACAGGTGACTTGGGGCACAGACTTGGAGCAGAGAGAGAACTTTTTATTTTAGAATTTCAAATTCTTAAAAGTTTTTTTTTAATTAAAATTTTGTTTTAGATATTTACAATCTAAAATTCAAGAATTTGTTAGATTGGATGAGGGCAAAACTCATGCCACTGATGAGAAAAAGTAGGTATGCAATGTCGCAATTCATTCACTCGCCTCTTTTATTTTCTGTTACACGAGTGACACAAGAATACTTTCTCTTTGTAAATATCTGAAACAAAACAAATAAACAGAGTGAAAGCTTCCTTTCATCTTCCATTCTGCTTCTTAAAGGAAGCCATTGTCATCACTTTGGGACACATTCTTCTGGTCTTTTTTCCTCTCCCCTTAATTTGCACCACTGACAAATATTTTTGTTTTTGTATAATTGGAGACACCTTCTATAAAATTACTTTATGACTTGCTCTTATTGCTCTTACAATGTGACTTTGAATTCTTTCCATGTTTCTTACACATAGATCTATTATAATCTTTTTAAGGTCCCCACAGTACTCCATGGTGTGGCTATACCAAAAGCTCTACCCCTCGTCTTTAGTCGTGAGATATGCTCAGCCTTTCTAAAGTCTCATCAGTCCAAGCAGCAGTGTACTCAACATTCTTGTCCCAATGCCTGTGCACATATGGGGAGTATCAGTAGAAACATTTCCTGGGGGTGGAATAAGTGGTCTCATTTATTAGCATATAAAATATTATTAGTATACTGAAATCTCCCCTCTACAGATATTCCTAACAGATATATATTTTGTAATCCATTGCCCGCACAACACAGAACATTATTTCTGAAAATATAGATCATCACTCATGTTTTCTGCCCAAAACCCTTTGAAGGCTTTCTCAGGTTACAGGACAGCAGCTCCATCCCCTGACTGGCTTCGTGGCCCATATCTCACTGCCCTTTACCCCTCAGCCGTGGTCTCTGGCAGTCTCCCAGGTTTTAATATTCCAGCCAAAGGCAGTTCCATTTGGTCCAGCAGCTCTCCCTCTCTCCCTCTCTCGGGTATAGGCCTCTACACTCTCCCTTCCTCTGGCTGAGGGCCTGGCCAACTCCCACACCTCGCTCATCCTAGATTTCAGCTTGAAAATAGCTTTATTGAGGTAGCTTTCCTGACACCAGGCCAGGCACACAGTGCTGGTGACGGGCCCCGAACGTGTGTGAGTGCTCCCTTCTCCACGCCACACTGCCTCCTCCCCACAACCCCTGTTTGTATATCCATCGCACCATCCAGGAACCGGGAATAACTAATAACCCCCCACCCCCACCCCTGTAGGACACCAGGCCCCGTATATTCTCATCTTTCTCTTAATTTTCAACAGTGCCTACATTATTTACAATTGAATTGTGCTCCAGAGACCAACTTGCCTTAGAAAATGCATGTCACAGGTGTTGGAGTGGACTGGCCCTCAGCCTGCAGTCCTCTGAAATGGGCCCTCTTAGGTGGGAAGGGCCCCTGTGGTCTTGGGGAGGATTCCCTGCTGGGCTTTCTAATTAGCAGCAACCTGTGGTCTGAGGAGTCTGTTGAAAGGAAAGTCAACCCAGCTGTGCAGAGTCCATGCTGCATGGCACATGGGAACCATCGGGGTCCTTGTGTGGCTGTGGACTGGCCGAGGGTCGCCTGGGACTTCTTAGAGGCACCTCATTTCTGGCCTCCTGGACAGAATCTGTCTTTCCGCTACCAGACAGTGGCTACTCATTCAGGAAGAGAAGCACCACCTGGTCCCTCCTGGCTGTACACTAAAACACCATCGAGGGTGCTTTAACACCAACACAAGACCTTGTGCTGTTGGGGTAGTGCAGTCCAGCCAGGGCATTGTCACCAATGCTTTTTAACTCCTCAAGTGACTCCAGAGTGCAGTAGCTGGAGCCGAGAGCCTCCAGTGGCCCCTCCCTTCAAACAATGCATTCAAGGAGCTGTGGACAGCAAGGCGGTGGCCAAATTGTGACAGCTACACATTTCTACCCTAGTCCCAGGTCCTTTCCTCCACTCCCACAGTCTCTGAGTGGGAATCTACGTTAGAATGTAGAGGATATTCTAATAGCCAGAGCTCATTTTTTTTCAGAGATAAAAGCGAGTTGTTTAAGGTGAATCCATGGCACCAAGACAATAAATGAGATCCAAAACTTTTCCTTTGCTGTGTCCACCCCTTGGTACCTCTCAATATCAAGCATTCTCCCAGATAATATCCTCGACCCTGCTCAGGGTTTGAGGTCAAATCACCCACCAGTGAGTCTCTGGATTTATCCTCTGAGGAGGAAGATGCGGTGTCCTCCTATCACACCCATAAAATGCAGTCTCCAAAAATATGCCTTTTCAAAAAAGACCACCTTTTTTATTCTGAATTCCAAAAAGGGCCACAGACACAGGAGGTGTAAATGAAACCCCAGATAATTTGGCACCTGCACCTGAAACCAGCTAGTTTGCTGATGGTTTTTGGTTTCGAAAGTGAAATTTTGCCTGGCTCTTATTTACTCCTCAAATGCTGCTGTTCTCAGCAATTGGAGATCAGCCCCCACCCCAGATGCAGGTGAGAATGTTTGCTGCTCAACAAGCTGGTAATCCCAGGTGGAGAAGCAAGTGCTTAGTGCCTCCTTGGGAGGGTCTCAGTGCCTTTTCCTTTGGAATGTGATAGTATCACTAGATTAAGAGGCTAGACACCTGGTGAGGAAACATTAGCCTTCTTCTGTCTGGTGTTTTGATGTCTTCTTGGATTATTGCTGGTTGGAGAATTTTCAGTCCTACTAAAGATTACAGGACCCTGAGCTTCTCAGAAATAAAAATAAGAGAATAGCAGCGTGTAACCATGGAGAATGCATATATTTAATAAGAGGAATCTCTAGAGTAAGGTCTTTCTTTGACTATTTCTAAGGTTTGTATTGATCCCTGGGAAGACATTCCCCTGCAAATGGAAGCTTTCTGGGGCCAGATCTACCAATCATAAGCTGTTTAACTTGGATTCTGTTTACCAGAAGTAGGCTTCCGTTCACATCTCCACACGAATCGCCAACATTGCTCTGTAGACCCAAGAGCAGTTCCCGGAGTCCCTCAGGAGTGGATGCGGGTGAAAGTGAGCGGTACACAGGTGCCCAAAGGGAGTATTCTGTTGTTCCCGAGGGACACGGATAGGTGGTGGGCTGCTGGAATGGGCTTAATAAAGCTCAAGAAGTCAACAACCCTAGGAGTGGCTGAGGAAGGAAAGTCGCCTGCTCAAAGGCCTGCACCAATCCCAGAGGCTTCTAGGCAGTGCCTTTTGAGGGAGATGCAAATTCCACAAATCCAGTGTTTGTGATGTGACCCCTCATTAAAAGAACTCAGCCCAGAGGAAAATAACCTGCTAGAAGTCTGTAAGATCCTTCTGTTTGCACTTCACTACTTAAAGTCTTTGAAGAGCTATTCTGGATAATTTTTCTAAAGCTCCCTCATATCCTTGTGGACAAGTCAAAACCTGAGGAGGAAAAAAAATAAGAAATGGGTATATACAGTTTCTCATAAACTTAAGAAAATTATAACCTTATAGAAAAGTATATTGCCAATATCCAAGAACCTACCATTCAGCCTTCTAAATATTTTGCTATGTTTGCTTTGAATTATTTTCTAATAAATAGACCTTTACAGATGCAGGTGAAGTCCATTGCGTAGACCTCTACTATTCCGTTCACTACTACAGTGATTTTATACTTTTACTATGTATGTTTGTATCCATAATCAATAGACAATATTGTTGTCAATTATTTTAAAGTTTATATACATAGTATTATGCTGAATACATCCTTATACAAATGCTATTTCTTTTGCTCAAAATTTTATTTGTGAGAATTTTTTTTCTACCTTGGAGCACATAGCAGCTCTAGTTCATTTATTTTAATTTAATCAATTGTTTGATGATGAAAAATGTATCTATTCTCCTGTTAATGATGGGCATTAAGTTGTTTCTAATTAGTATAATATCTTGTACTTGTCTCTTTATGTATAAGCATGAAAGTTTCCTTAGATTTATACCAGGATGTGGAATTACTGGGTCTAAGGTAAGCAGGTCTTTAGTATTACTAGACGTTACCAACGTAGCAGGAATTTTTAATTCACAAGAGGTATACCACAGTTTTGCACTCCAATGATATAATTTTAAACCATTTAATACATGTCAAGATACAGTGTGGATCTGCACTCAGTAGTCTGCCTGCACGGACAAGTGCTCAGCTCTCTGATCTAGATATCCTACATGGAAATTATGTGTGACACATTCTGCCTTTTTAATGCAGCACCTGTGCTCAGCCTTCCTCCCGCCCCTCATTCTTTTCACAGGAGCAATAACAAAATGATAGAATCTACCTGGTTAAAACATTTCACCTCTAAAATGAGTCATAAAGAACTGGCTCAAATGAATTGGAAATCCAGGTAAGGGACCTTCAAGATTACATTAAAGATAAATACCAACTTAAAGACTGAAACAGCAATGCCAGTTAGGGGCAGGGATGGAGAGAAAATATATTTCATTCAAAAGCTTGAATCTGGGCTTGAATTAATATAACCCTAGCACATGGATTAGCTAAAATTGTATTTTCTTTGGAACTATATGCTGATACTTTTAGGTATGTAGGTTGCATAAAAAAAGACCTATAAGACTTTTCAAATTGCCATAAAATTTTCTCATCTTACAAATGGAGAAACTCAAAGTTTTATTTTACACGTACCTTTTCAGTGATATTTAGCTTAAGGGTTCCAGAATAGAAATATTTGCTAGAATGTACTTAAATTAAATTGAGCCTAAACTAAGCCTTATTAGATAGTGATAATCTTAAATAAAATTAGGTTGCTGAAATTAGTCACCAAAAGAGAGGGGAAAGAGTTGTATTATTTTCATTCAGCATTTCTATACTTCTAGACCTTTTCTCCATATGCATTGCTATAACTTGGTATTTCCAGGTCACTGGGGAAGGCTGGTTAGTAGAAGAGTTTTGGCTCTTTCCCACCAATCTAGAAGAACTCTAACGTCCTCACAGGATCAGTACATGATCAGTAAACAAATGCATCCTTCTGTACATTCAAACAACCCTCATATAAACACATATATACACACACTGATTCTTTTTTGATAAGGTTTATATTTATAATTAATTAGTATATATTAGAACTCACTTGCAAAGGCACGTTTTGGAAGGAGGTAATCTAAACAAACACTGCCTTTATGTGGATGGGATGTTAGCTGGACTAAAGCGGAGGGTTCAGAAAACACATTCATATTCCCAATTCCATTCTTGTTCTTTTTCCTTACGCATGATTCAAACACTTCCCCACTGTTCCCTGCTTTGAAATAGGAAATAGCAATGTTTCCGAAAGTGGCTCCCACTTTTGGGGAGCCAGGTCTCTTGCACCTTATTCAATTTCCACGCTGGATTTGCTCTGACTGTATCCTTACTTTACTCCCCATCAAATGGTAATTGCATCCTATAAGAGTGCTTCTCTAGTGGACTGAGTAGTTATGACCTTGGCTGTGTTCTTGATAACAGGAAATATGGTGCATTTCGATAGACCTTGTCATTCACAGTCTAAGGTTACAAATGTCAGGGCAAGAAGTAACAGCGGGTCTCTTGGCTATCTGCTATAAGGCCAAGGGAGAGGAACTGTTTATGAAGGTGATGTATCATGCTGTCTTTCCATGCTGATCTCACATTGCTCCTTGGCCCCTGAACAGGCCATGCTCATTTTTTTTTTAACTCCAAGACTTTTCTATATGGATTCCCATAAACTGGACTTTTTTCCTCTCATAACCACCGATTCACATTAAAAATACAGCTCAACATCATCTTCTCCTTAGACTCTGTTTTGAGTTCTTTTAGAGGTATAATAGAACCTGCTGCCTGGATTTCTCAGTTGATTTGGCTGATATATACCCAGGTACTATTTCGTATTATCAGTGTGTTTCTCTTAGTCTCTACTGCCCACCCTGATAGAACGAGTGCAGGAATCATGCATGTCCTTCAGGGGTTCTAGCAGAATTATTGGCATTTAACTTGCCACAGGCTTATGTCTTTTCTCCTTACTTGATTGTAAACATCATAACCACAGAAACGGTAACTAAGACTTTTGTTTCCCATGTGTTAAGAGCTGATCAATAAATATTTCTTGGGCAAATGAGAATATTATGTTTCTGTAAAAGGATATGATTAACCAGTTCAAACAGTAGTTTCCTCTAGAGGATTTTGCCACGACACAGGCGAGAACAGATTCTGATCTCTCCAGACAAGTCAGTTTTTCAGGCACCAATGGCCAAGGTGGATTCTTTTTATCCAAAGTGTATCAACAGAATAGGGGCGAATTTTTTCATCATATAATCTAAAGCTTCTTGCACAGTGCCTGGCATATGGTAGGCCAGTAAGTAGATCATCAGTAAATGACTGTTGAGCTGAAATTGAATCAAGTCAACAAGTAGTTCATGCCACTTTCCACCCATTATCTCATTTAACCCTTATGACAATCCTTTGAAGAAGGTAGTATTTTTAAAGATGATGAAAATGATGCCCAGACACATTAAAAGCTTTTTCGAGTTTTATAGCTAGAAATGGATATTTCCAGATAAAATACAAAGTTCATTTTGCTTAGGTCCTCTAAACTCAAATACTTTATCCTCTTCCCTATACCATATTGTCCTGTCTACAGGGATTTTATCTAGCTATATTGACCTTAGGTCAATTAATATATCTTCAAGTCTAGAGAGGAACCTGATACCAGACCTATCTCTATCTAAACTGGGTAGAGGAGCCATTTTGAGGAACGGATCCTAAGAAAGTTTATTGTATAATCATCGAAGAATGTAAAACTGTCAGAGAAGATATATTTCACCTGAAGAAAACAACTAGAGGAAGACTTATTAACATTTCATTTGGAAATATTGCTATTCTCCAACTTTCATTCTTTGATTTCATTACCATAATTGTCCATTTTTAAGCACTTTTGTCTCTGAACTATGGTCTGTCATTTGCCCATCCAGTGGCTTCATTAGAATTGATTCCTCATAGTTAGAGGAACTTAAATCTTGAGGACATTTCAAGAGCAAGGTTTTCAAGACGTTCCTTACACAACCTAGGTGTTCTAATCAGAACACAGTTAAGCCTTTCTACTATATCCAAATAAACTTTTGCCTTTAAAAAAAAATTGACTCCTAAGACAAGAATTTTCTCTGCCCTTCAACATCCCACCCCTCCAATCACAGAACATTAAGATTATTTCTAAGATTATATGTTAATTTTAAGGAAAATATACTCTGAAATTACATAGGGGTTCATGGACTTGTTTTAGAACTGGAAGGAAACTAGCTCATGAGTAAAATCATGCGACTTGATCAAGCTCAGAGTTAGCTAACCTGTTAATTAAGGTATAGACTGAAAATGGACCCTGGAGATCCTTTAGTTCACCCCCTTCATTTTGCAGGCAACTTAGCAGACACACAGTCTAGATTCCATTCACGGTAAATACCTACAAAGTCATCCCACGACGACCTTGCTTCTAGTTGCAGTGATGACTCGTGCTTTGTGTGCCTTTGTGCTAACTTAAGGTAGATTCCTACATTTATCAGCACCCCTCCACTGTACTGGGCAGAATGGGGTGTTCAGTAGCTTTTTGGAAGCCTCACCATGGAAACAAAGGTTTGGATTCTCTCAGATTGGATTTAGACATTCTTCCTCTAGAACAGATAAATTGAGGCTCCTGCAGGCATGGATTCTGTCAGATGAGACTTTAAAACTCAAAGTGAAAGATTCGTCTCTGCAGGATATTAAAAAGTGTCATGGTGCAGCACCAGTAAGGGAAGCAGCCTGTCCCAATTCTCTTGGCCAACCCTTTGAAAACCTTGATGGAGGGAAAATCTAGTGCTCTAAAGAAATGTAGTTGCTTTTGTGGCTAATAGACACTTAAAAAATTGTTTCCATTGAAAATGTGTCTAATGATTGGGCATTATTATAGCGTAATGGAGATGTGGTAAAGTTGAAATGCATGTTTTGAGCATAGTAAAAAAAATATTCCTTTGACAAACCACAAAGCCTCTAGAAAGTTGCTCGGAGACATATTTTTTTGTTGTGTAGACTGAGATCCAGTTTTTGTAACTTAGAAAATGTGACAGTTGCTAGGTGGTCAGCTTCAGGGGTGGGTGTAGAAATTAAGGGGCCTATTCCATCCTTATTTCCAAGCTGACGCAACATGTTTTAAGTGGATGGTGTTTGGTTTCATTATGTTAACAGCATCTCCCTGTGCTCTTTGATGCATTGCTCCAGTGCTTAGTAATTTAGTAACAGGTTGGAAACGGACTAGGGTAAAATGAGACTCTGTTACCATAGGGACAACTCCCTACCTTTTATTTCTGAATTAGCACAGTGGCAGAAGTTGACATTTTGCCCCAGGGCAATGTTAGTGAATGTGCAAGTCCTCCAGAATCTGCTTTTACCAAACCGGCTGCATAGAGATTGGTGTATGTTCTAGTTCTAATCAACTCAACACAAGATGTGGTAATTTTACATTTGTGCAAAACAAAAATATGAATGTTTTCATGATGAAAATTACCTGTTCATACTCTGTACTCCTTTGAGACTTGATTTATTTGAGATGCAGATGATCTTTTTTCCTAGTCTTTTGAGGCATGTTATTAATTATTATTATCTATCTAAGGGCTGAATGAAATCCTAGGTATAAAACAGGTCAATTCCAGATTTAATACTGGGAATATGATTTAATTTTTATTCCATATTGTCTGCTTTATATTAGTCTTAAAGCACATTAATGATTATATCTTAGATCACTTAAAGAAAAAGGTGCCCTTATTAGTATCCGGAACAGCTACCAGATGAGAAGTATACATAACATATTTATTAAAAATCAAGCATATCTTCACAGTGGCAACTTCCAAATATCCCTTGGCTGCAAAAAAATTTGATTCAGCTAATAAACTTCACATTGGATGCTAGCATAGTCCCTAGTCTTTTGATCCACACCATAATTCTTAGACTCATCTATTGTTTAGATCTTAGAAGTGTGGGCATTGCTTCCTTTTTTGATTACACGTTTGCTTTTGAATGCGTATGTTTTGCAGTTAAAGACTAAAGTTTAGTTAAGATCCAAGGTTAATGAAAAATGATTAGAAACTGTACACAGCAAGTTGCCATTTAACATTTTGCTTCCAATGCTGATGATTTGTTGGAGTTTGTAGTATCTTGAGTAGAATGTTTTTAAAACAAGCATTTAAGGTTTTCAGGTGTTCATGGATGCCATAATGCTAGAAGGCACAATAACTTGTCCATTGGGTCCGTAAGTTTGCATTAATAATCTAAACAGTAAATACCTTCAAAAAGTAACGATTCATTTTTATTAACAAGTGTTTCTTTTGGATTCAGATATCTTCTGAAGGAGCCAGGCAGTGTAAATGCCCAAGTTTAAATTTCTTTAATTAGCTCAATCCGATTGGGAAGTTTGGATGGGGAGCAGAAGGGAAGGTCTGTGCCGAGATTGAGGGGAATGAATGGACAAGAACAATGATGGTAAGATCTGGGGCTTAAGGGATCGAACTCCTGCTCCTTTCCCAGATTCTTCTGCCCGCCCCCTCCCCCAGCTCGTCTCTCTTTCACTTTATTATGAGAACATCCAGACTGCCCTATACTTGTTTGCAGAGAGCTCTACAAACTATAGCTTGGAATGCAAAGTCTCCTCCATACCACACAGTTGAGATGTCACTTCTGGGCGTGAAATGCTCATAGGGAATTAAACACAAAATAAACCCCTTCCCCCACTTCCACACCTTCGTTTCGAAAGAACTGTGATAAGTGTAAATAGTAGGCCACAGTAGAAGTCTACCTAGAACACAATTCACCAATGTCCTAGCTGTTTTTATTTACTTGGACATCAGTTAATTGCTCAATCTTTTTTGTTCATGAGTTCGTGGGCCCTCTGGCATGTACCTGGCTAAATCTGATGCTGAGAACGCTCAAGAAGAAGCTGAATGATCACATGCTGGAGGTGTTTGAGAGACAGCATAAGCACTGAGATGTTGGGTTGGGGATTAGGTCACCTTCCAGGTCTGAGCCAATTGAAGGTTTTAGAAGAGGGATGGCAAATAAGTTTCAGCAAAGGGCTTCTTTGATCAATTAATAATGTCAATGTAATGCCTTTCTTTGTAAAGAATTCTGAGACCATGTCCAGGCTCTGGGGGAGAAATGTTTGTAATCCATCAGTTAATGTCCACATTTCTATAAAGCGGTATTACTGTGGATGACTGTATTTGCATTTTTGCCCTTAAAATTTCCATGAGCTGTTTATTCTGACCTGCATTTCTACATTAAACCATTTCCATAGATTTTTGTTCATGTCCACTGACTAAATCTTGAACCTACCCAGTTATTGTGCATGGCGAGCTATTAGAAGAAAAGGAGTATAGCTCAGCCCAAGGTATGTTCTTAGAAAATGAGTCAGTTATTTTTCTGAGTAGCATCTCTCAAATAAAGGCCAATTCTTTAAAAATGTAGACATTTAGATTTGGTATAAGATAATTTGATACAATAACTATAATTAAAGTGACAAAAAAAGTTGATATAAGACCTTGCAAGGCAATGCAATAATAGACCTAAATGTACAATCCTCCATTTAAACATGACCTGTTGAGTATAGTACGGCTTGAGTAAGACTGGCTTTAAATAAGTCTCCAGAAATGATCGTCCAGGCTCACGTCTTAGCTTAGCCAACCACAAGATTCCCCAATCAAAATAGGTGAAGTGAGACACTAGACGTGTGTGAATTATACGAATTGCTGTTTGCCTGCATCTGTGTGAAAGCTGTCAAAAGGGATGTTGCCTTTAATCTAAAAATACTCAGCTGTTGGCATTTTGGCATTGTCTCTGCATAGAAATGAAGATAGGAGATTTAAGGTATTTCTGAGGAATTTTAAATAATTGCTAGAATCAATCTGAGTTCTGTAAAAACCTGTACACATCTTGGGAGTGAAAACAAAGGACTATTCATATGGTGGATCCTTTGCCAAATTGGGCGTGTGAAAGCTTATAAGAATTTGCTTATGTACTTTAATATGGTGACTTAATGCCTTAAGAATATAACTCCTTCAAATGCCTTAAATTTCAAGAGGGTTTTACTATCCATGTTTTCTTTTAAGAACATGATGCATTTGGAACAATACAGGTGGGAAAATGCTTCTTTAAGTATTATGCTTCGCAGCAAAGAGGAATTAAAATGCAGGGTTTACAGATTGTATACACTAATACACCAACACAGGTAGAAAGAAGAAAGGTCTGTATTGATATTTTCTCCCTTGTTGAGTGATTGGAGCTGGAATGAGTATCTCTAAATAAAATGGACATATCACTTTGGTCTGACTAATAATAGCAGGTAGAAGTGAAATCAAATTGGGGTAGAAGATTTTAGTCCCAGAGTGAGCTGAAGTCAGTAAAGTTCTCCAAGTAGTGAAGATCAAGGCTACAGACAAATGAGTTTTAGGCATTCCTCATTATGTGATGCAATGTGCTTCCCATATGGAATGCATGCCTCCAAGATTTTAGGAATAAGACAGTATTTGCCTTTTCAAATAAATTACTTACCTTCTTTTACCCAACAGTGAGAATTCACACTTCCTTGTTGCATCGACTGTCAGGAATCTTAGGCTGTGCTTGGTACTCAGTTTCAGAAACAATGTCATTCTAGTTTCCTGGCAGAATTGTGATTTTTCCCCCCTAGGTGATTTCTCCCTTTAAAATAGATATTATAAAATTGTAATTCACCTCAAATCCTTAGTGGGTATATGAAGGGCCTAATTTATGCATAAAATAAAAATATGTGAGTATTGTTGCAATAATTTCTTAAGTTTTCAACTTAAGATCTAAAGAAAAACCAGAAATTTGGGCCATTGGATTGTGCCAATAGCTGTAAAACTGAAATTAAATGGGAGGCAGGAGTGATTTCTCAAAATGTTTAAGCTTATGAAGAAAGCTGAATCCATCATTCTGTTTTATGTACACAAAATACCATATGCATCGCCTGTCTTTTCGCATGACTATTGTTCTCCCTCCACCATGAACCACCACTCGTTCTGTCTGAACGTAGCATCTTTGAAGACTTTACTCCTCCATGAAACCTTTGTTTTCCTCTCCTTCTAGAAGTTTTTCTATTCCCTCTCCATATATTTTTCAGTAATTCCTTTATCACTGTCACATTGTTGTGATTTTTCATACATTTATCTTGTCTCCCCACCAGCCCCTAGACCAATGCTTCTAAATCTTGGCTATGCATTGGCATCACCTGGAAAGATATAAGTACTGATTTTTTAATCCCATCCCCCAGAGATTCTGATTTAATGGGTATGAGGTACAGCCTGGACATTAAGAGTTTTGAAAGTTTCCCTGGTGATTTTAATCTGCTGCCACAAAGGACAAGTTTAAGCTCCTGTCTCTTATTCATCCTTCCCTGCTCTAAGGACAATGCCTTGCACGTAGTAGGTGTTTTTAAAAATACCTATCGATAAGTCTGATGGGGCAGCTGTTCAGAAATCTTTCAACTTGTCAGTATGATAATTTTTAGGGATGAATGATTACTCTTGTCTCATTCATTCATTCCTTTTTTTAATAGCATGTATCCATTAAGCCTCCATGGCCAAAAAAGGTTTGTAGAGTTGGAGACATAGCCCAGGTTTATTCTTGTCCTTGGTCTGACCTTCAGGAAGAACTATCTAAAAGTTCAAGTTATTTGCTTCTCATTCTACCACTACTACTGCTGTTTATTGTGTGCCTACTGCATGCCAGGCACTGATCCAGGTGATTTATAAATGCTTGCACACTTCATCTCACAGCACAATGTGTTGATTTTGCAATTAACAGAAATGGAGAAAAAGCCTAAGTCTCAGCTGTTTGCTTAGAGTTGGCCACAAGTCCCTCTAGAGCCCCTTTCCTTCCTTGGCGGTGGTGCCCAGGCTGAGTAAAGACAACTGGCTGATACTGTATGAGGAATCAGCAAACTCTTCCCCACCATGTGACTATCAATTGTTACAAATGCAGGGCACACTCCTGGACCCCCTATGCCTCATGTCAAAGACAACTCAGAAATAGAGAGAGAGAGAGAGAGAGAGAGAGAGGGAGAGAGAGAGAGAGAAGAAAGAGAAAAGCAAATAAACAAGCAATTAAAAACAATCAGGCATCAAAACTCTCGTTCAGTGAATGATAGAGGCTCAGTCCGGTGGCCTCCCAAGCCCCTTTCCATATGCTCTCTCTTTTCTTTCTTTTCTCTTTCTTTGTTTCTATTTTCCTACCTTCAATTCTACAAACCAGATGATTTTAGCAACCCAATAGCATAATCCTTCTCTTTGTGATATCTGGAATTTATTCAAGGTATTTAGAAGTGCTTTATTTTAGTGCACATTTCTAATAAAAACAACGTTTCTCAAGGAGTCTATCAACACAGAAAGGTTATGTCCCAGTAGAAAAAGGTATAATACTTTTATGTTGCTTCCTAAGAATTACCACATACTGAAACTTTTGCCTGGTGAATTCAAACAAAAACCACAAGTAAGTTATTTTAGGTTAATCTCAGTGAATGAAAATGAAAGCTAGTGTTCCCTTTTCCTTTGATGCAGTTGTGCTATATTACTGTGTACACAATGATGCCTCTTTTCCTGTTACTGTCTTCAGACACAATTGTAAAATGAAAACCGTCTATTGATGATACTTGAAAGTGATTTGTGTCGTCAGATCCTTCTTCAATTCAAACCTGTATTTTTTAATCTACTGTTTTCAGTGCTTGGGCTTTTGCGGCAGGGCTGCATTCCACCATGCCATTACTTCCTGCTACTCCTAAAGCCTGCCCTGAGTGCCCAACGAGCCAATGTACTTACGAAAAACAACAGACCATCACTCTCACTTCCTTTTTTAATAAATGAAAAGCCCAATATGTAAACACACAGGAGCTAATGACTCAAACCGACTGCTACGCTGTGGTAGGGATAGAACTAAAGTTCACTATGGGGGTTGCAGTGCAGTGGAGAGGACACCACGCTGCAGTCACAACAGGCCAGAAAGAAAGGTTAGAAAAGGGGAGCCTTGAACAACAGCTCTTGAATGTTTGATAAGGGCTTCATTACGGGGTGGTGAACCAAATAGGGAGCCTGCTCCATTGAGAGACTGACTGTATTTTAGGAACGTGACACATATGACCATGAGGACAATGGATGAGGCATAGCCTGGGGTGATAGCTCTCAAAAAGTGTCCTGGACCAGCAGCAGCCCCTGGGAAATGTTGGGAATGCGAATTCCCAGGGCCCTCCCTGACCTCCTGAGTCAGCTCCTGGAGGGCAGCCCGGTAAGCAGCCCGGTAAGCATGTTGTAGATAAGCCCTCCCATGATTCTCTTGCACATGAACGCTTGCAAGCTACCGCACTTGGGCAGAAAGACTAACTTGCACTTCCTGAGTTCAGAAACTATATTTAAATTACTGTGCACCTGGCACACAGTAGGTACTCAATACATAACTGTTGGATAAATTAATGAAGTCAGAGATGATGTAAGCTTAAACTGTGAAGAAAAAGGAAAAACCTTAGCTCTGTTTACGATTGAGTCACAAACAAAATCTTAAGAGCAGGGATCTTAAGAATGGGATGTTTTAAATTTGTGAAACTTTGCCCTGTTTTCAATTTTCTTCCTTGTCTTTCCTTGTAGGTGCTCACTGTAATCTCAAAAGATGTATTAAGCTTTTTTAAAAAATGTTTTTTTAATTGAGATATCTTCATGCACCATACAGTCCATCCAAAGTATAAAATCAATGGCTCACAACATCATTACATAGTTGTGTTTTCATCACCATGGTCATTTGTAGAACATTAGCATCACTCCAGAAAAATAAATAAGAATAAGAAAGAAAAAAACCTATGCATCCCATACCCCTACCCCTCCATGTCATTGACCACTAGTATTGCAGTCTACCCAATTCCTTTTTTTATCCCCTATACCCCTATTATTTATTTATCTTTTGCCCTATTTTTTTTTTTACTCATCTGTCCACGCACTGGATAAAAGGAGCATCAGACACAAGGTTCTCATAAGCACATGGTCACATTGTAAAATCTATATCATTAAACAATCATTGTCAAGAATCAAGGCTACTGGAACACAGCTCTATAGTTTCAGGTACTTGCCTCCAGCCACTCCAATGCACCATAAACTAAAAAGGAGTATCTCTGTAATGTTTAAGGATAACCTCCAGGAGGAACTCTTAACTCTGTTTGAAATTCCTGAGCCACTGAGATTTTGCCTCCTTTCGTATCAAGCTCTCTTGAGAGCTAAAAACAAAGGGGAAGGTCTCAGTGGCGTCTCCCTGGCTCTGTAGGGAACCTGGGTGCCTCTCCTCCACCCCGGGGAGAGCCGAGGTGATGAGCTGGGTGGAGTGATAAATCGATCCGAGAATGGTGGGCCATGTCCTGGGGCCATCAGAGACACAACAGTGACACCAAGCAGACAGTGAGGTGGAGAAGGACCCTGGATGATGGGGTTAGGAGGGGTACATGGTCGGAAGCTGCGTTGGCATTGTTCCCAAGGAAATTCCTACTTGCCGTAGAAAGGCCAGTTGTTCAGTCGTGAGCATCTTTGATTGTGATTAGGACGCATTCACTGAGGAGGGCTATCTTTCAGGGAGGGGCACGCACCCAGGAATCTACTCTCTGCCAATCATTCTGCCAGCCCTTCATGAATGTGTCTCATTCCATCCTCTCCACCTCACGACATCGTGTGAATATCTCCATTTTATAAACTGGAACCAGCGGAGTAACGAGCCCAAGGCTATAGAGCCACAGAGCTGCAGGGCTGGAGAACAAACCCAGGCAGCCCAGCTCCAGACAGGTTATTAAGTAAAATGCATGAGTTCACGACAGTTTCACTCTTTAAGATTATAATACGATATTTATTTGTTTATATAAACATGATTGAGTATAGAATTGTATGTAGCCTCTAAATGGATAGTTAAAATGAAGAGTTTTAGACTTATGTGTTGAGGTTTTGATGAGAAATGCAATCTCCTGCTATGGGGCATATTGCCTGGAAAAACCGAATGCGAACAACCACATTTTTTTTTTACAGTCACTTTAGAAAGAATGCAACTTTCTGACCTTCTTATTTAGTCTGTCTATGTTTTCTTTCTCTTTCAAATGCCTTTAATATACCTGCATGTATTTTAATAGAAACTGCTTTGTTTTCAGTGTTCTTCCTATAAAAGCAATATGTTCTTTTCCCCCTCTTACATTGCTTGTGCACTTATGCTCTGATGCGTCTTCAGTCACAAGCGAGACCTCATCACTTTCACATTTTCCCTTCCCCTTCCTACATGGGTGTTACTTTTTGTCAAACACTTGGTAACGTGGGGAAAGCAGTGTGGTATGCAAGAGACTTCCCTTGAACTGCTGCTCAGTGGTTCCAGCCCTATAGCCTAAAGGTCTTAGAAATTGTTTTAATATTTTTTTCACTTGCAAAATAAGTAGGATTATTTTTGTCTAGAATTATACTTTTCTCTTATGGGCAGGGGAGGATAGGTAAGGAAGAATGATTGAATGACTGAATTGGTTAATTTATGCCAAATCCCCTTAGTTCCTTGGAGGAAAGATGTGGCACCAATTAAATACACATTCTACATATTTTATTCTGCAAATGTCCCTTGCAGTGCTAAAAATTGAAGAAGTCTAAGTAAAATGGGGGAGGAGGGGCAAGAAATTCTTACTTTTTAATGTCTACTATTTCAGCATTTGCCTTCAGTTTGATCCTCATTTAAAGGTCCCTCGTTTGCATGGGAGCGACTTGAACAACTCCTGACGCCTCAGGAGAGGCTCAGCTGATTTGGAATAACACTGAGGGTGGCAGAGATGGGGTAGCCCCAAACCTAAGAGGGTGTTCCCTATTTGTTTTCCTCAAGTCTGAGGACTCTATGCAATGAAGGGTGGGAAATGGTAAAAACAAACCAACCAAAACCCACAGGGAAGTTCAGTCAACAACTGATACAGTCGTGTATTGAAACATTGGAATACTTTTAGAACAGCCCTGAGCTCAGGTCTCTACCTGTGCCCACCCCTGTCCTGGCCTCATTGAGGTCAGCTTGGGGACGCCGTGTGTCTCCTAAAGTCTGCCCCCCACAAGCAGTCCCCAGGACCCTGCTCTGGGGTTTATTCTGGCTGGTTGTGCCCAGCGACTTACAGATTGTTAGGTATTTTGAATATTCCCCACTGTGCCCATATAGGACACTTGAAAGATCTACCACATTAGTTGCAATGAAACGTTGGACAAATTCCTTTTGTCTTCATTGGTATCTGTAGGTCTACTTGGATCTTAATTTTGGCTGTTTGCACTTCTACTATTGCTTTAGTGACTTGATATCAATATGGTTTGAGGAGAGAGAGAGAAAGAGAAAGAGAGTCTCTGAGAAACCTGTAGAAAGCTCACTTTGGGGAACAGTTCAGTTATATTCAATTTTATTGAGCATCTTGAAGAGTTTAAAATGAAACAACAACATCCTGTATAACTCAGATGCACATAGCCATTTTATGGAAGATTTAATCCACGTGTTAAATCATTGACTTCAAAAGGTATTCTTTGAGAGCTAATCGAGATGATGAAAACTGGATTCAAACATTATGTTCAAAGACTTCATTTCTCTATTGGGTGTAGGGGCTGAGGAGAGATGGAGGAACTTGGAGGAGGGAGTTCCATGAAATCATTTAAGTTTGTGAAATGTTCTAGAGCACAAAGGAACTCTTTAAAATTTCACAATCGTAGGATCTTTCTTCATTTCCCAAAGAGCATGTTTTTGGGGACAGTGCATAATATAGCTATTTGTTCTCCTGAACACATCTCAGGGAAGGAAAAAGAGTTAGGAAAATGAGCCCATTGTTTTTCAAAATTAGTGACAAACTTCAAAATAATTCCAAACAAACCTCAAATAAAACATTTTTCCCCTACTGTGAATCCTATTTAAAGTGTTTGGGTCAGTCTGTTTTAATGAGTCGCATTCATGCTGACACATCCACACACTTCAGACAAAGACAACTGTACCTCTAAACCCATTTAAAAATGATAGATGACTGTCAGCTTTGTGAAAGCAGCACATGCAGTGGCTTGATAGCGCAGAATGAAAGCAATCTACAAGTGCAAGTCTGTTTCTTTTGGCAACGGAAGGAGTTGCTAATGGATTCATCATTTTCTGTTAAGCATGAATGTCAAACAAAAAAACATTTAGGGCTCTATTCAACTGAATTTCCGGCTCGGCGCTTGCCAGCCGTGGAGGCCCTGGGACTGGAACCTGGGCTGCCCAGCCTGATTCTTGCTTCCAGAGTTCCATGGGGCCAGTGCCACAGAACTTGGAATTCTGCCGACAGCTCCTCCTCCTCTCTTCAGCTCCCCTCTCCCTTTCGCTCTGATCCCACGAAGCCACTGGTCATGCTTTCTAGATGAATGCTGTCCTTGGAGTGGAGCCGATTGTCAGCTCTCACGACATCAGCTGACACAGGAAGTCCACGAGTACCACTCAAGAGGGGATGGAGGGGTGAGGATTTGTTGTTTTTAAAGATTCTTGGGACCCAGTACCTTGCAACTTGTTGGTTGGAGTACGTATTGCGTGCTTCCTATTTTGGGGTGATACAAATGCAATTTGTTCGGTACTCTTTCTACAAGCAAAAACAAATAAGTAAATAAATAAAAATCATTATGTAACTAAAAATGAAAATGTCCAGGGGCCAGAGATACTTTGTTCTTCTCTAAATGATCTTTGAGAAGATTTGGGAGAAAATTCTGGCCTTGGAGCACAGCTCTTTTGATATCCTTGACCGGAGACGAGCTGCCTCTAGCTGGGAGACTGGACTCTTTGATTGATATGTAGTGAACACCTGCAAGGTGTGGTCGCCCCAAGCAGATCGCAGCACCCGCCCTGACAGAGGAGCAGGTGACAGTGAGACTGTTCCTGAGCCCTTACACGCCAGGCAAGTGCACAGCTGCTACTCACCAGCCGGGTGACCGTGGCCAAGTTTCTTAATCCCGCTGTGCCTCTGTTTCCTCATCTGGTTGTTTTGTGGATTAAATGAAATCATATGAGAACATGAATACAAATTATAAATCACCATGCAAGTGTATTATTATTAATTGAACTATTTAAATAACAAAATCAATAATAAATGCAAGAAGACAACGTAATTTGGTCTGATAAAATGAACTAGCAACAGAAGTTATGAGACTTAGATTCCTGCCAACTCTATTTTTGGTTTTGCGATCTTGCACCATAAAATTGAACCCATAAAATGGGCATACATATGCTTATCCCAGTGACTAATGTTATGCGTATGTTGTGCCGTAACTTCTCACACTGTTTGATCTGTGGAAGTGGGCCAGATGGCTCCCTACTCTCCAAGCGCCAACGCCACTGTCCGTTCCACCATTACAGCTTTACTCTTTTGTATTTCCCAGGCATTTTGGTCTTCTTATGGCTCAGCTAAAATGCAGACACAGGGCAGGGTGAAAGTTAGCCCTCTACTTAGCCTTTAGAACTTCAGTAGGAAGTAGACAGAATAGGAAACAGGATTGATGGCAGGGACACTGGGCAGGAAAAAGCATAACAGGAGGCAAGAAGGAAGCCGTCAATATTAACTTTACCACCTTTGCAGACATGCCTTGTGCACTCTCATCTCTACTACTTAGTAAGATTGGGAGGAAAACTAGATTAAGTTGTGAAATGTTGCCAGTACCTTGTAAATGACAAGACTATAAGTGATTTAATATGACATCAATATTGCTGCCTTTTTTCCAGATAGAGTCCATCACTATGTATTCTTCAAATGTATATTTCTCACATTATCGTTCATTGTTTGAACATTTGTAATATATATTAACCATGGCATGAGAATCTATTACCTCTGTATTCAACACCTCATACTGCCTAGCCCATTGTAGAAACTAGAAATATTTCTTAAATTGAATAGATCCAGTGTCTCGAAGATAAAGTGGATGAAACTATCATTTCCAGCCCCTGCATCTGGGACATGGTCTTTCTACCAATCAAAACTAAAGGTATTGTTTCGGCAGAATATTAAATTCCATAAAGGGTTAGTCACCACATGATTTTAAAAAATATTTCCCGATAGGTGATACTTTAATCAAATGAAATGGTGTTTCTTGAACATTTAGCTGAATATTACCTACCTGTGCCTCTTACAAATGTAATCAAACCCACCTAGGAATTATCTATGCATACACTGTAGTGTAATGGCAAAGCTACATCCCAAACATTACTTTAACCTGCAGAAATGATCAGGTTCCTATTTCAGAGGGCTGACTTCAACAAGGAATTTTCAGAATGATGAAACCAGATTTAGCTGGTAGCAATTATTGGTACATTTCAGATGCGCTCAGCATGAGGAATAAGACTGAGGAAAGATTAAGTCTCAAATACTAAGGGAGAGAAAAAATGAAAAGAGAGATGGAAAGGGCTTGAAAAGCAGGAAAGGACCAGTTATCTGCAGGAAGCTGGCATTCTTATGTGAGATGCCTGTGACCCAGTCTGGGTTAGAATGTTATCTCTATGTGATGTGCAGAATTTCTCTCTTGACTGCAGCAACTGCAGAAGAGTGAATTAAAGTCTTAAGGAGAAAAATCAATAAAGAAAAAAAATAAAAGCAATATAGCTGGAGAGCATTTCAAAAACCATATAAAAGTCTCTTAAATGGCATGGAAGGCTAACCAGTGTTTATAAGGGTATAATGGGAGTACTAATAAGAATAGATTGGTTGGTCTTCTTAGAAGAACATAGAGGCTTCTGGATGGTTCATGGCCTTTGGCTGGTCTTTGTTTCACTCTGGAGTGTGACATATAGAAACATGGGTTGCAGAAAGGACTGTCATGATGACAAGAATTACACTGGGTGTGTATGATGAGAAAGTTGGGATTAGGGTTTGCTCAGTGCTGTGGATGAAATACAATACTAAATATTTCCTGTTACGTGGTCTACTTTGTTTCGAAATTGGGAATTTCTCTGAATTCTATGCTAGAAACAGCAACATAGTCCCTTGATCCCAATAATGATAATGCTTTCTCTAAGACACTTTCTTTAAAAATTTATAAACTGATTCTTTAATTACAAGAAGTAGATTCATTCCACACCTTCTCTGGGCCAACTATGTTCTTAATTTAAATGAGAAGATAAAGGAAGCAAGAGGGAAAGAGTTGATGAAACAGAAGCGATAGGAACCTTGGTAGAAATGGATAGTCAAGGAAAGGAATACCAAATACAATCTGAATTTTAGGGAACCAGATTTCGAAATGTTCAAAAAAAGGGCAGGTGTGACCCATTGCCTACCCCTTGTTTTGGGATCCATACACAGAGTGTTTGCGGCTGCATCTATCTCGTCGTTGATTGGTTCACTGGTCCCCTGAAATGGAACGTTATTTCTGCATTCTCATCATGCCACAGATATGCTTCTACTAGTGAGATGCTTTCAAAAATGAAATTCTGTCAATAAAACCTTGAATTTTCTCAATTAGGGAGATAAAAATGTGTTTTGATCAAAACCAAAAATGAAACTTCAGAATCCAGACTTTAAAACATGTCCACCTATAGTAGAAAGGGCAATGACCAAGGAACTATTAAAAAGTGGCTGAGAACCAAAACCTAGAAGGGAAGGAAAAGACATTTATAGATAAGGAAACCTGGGCTCAGAAAGATTGAAAAACTTGCAAGAGTCTCAAAATTAGTAAGTGAGTAAGCTAGGACTCACACTCAGATCTATCTGATTGCAAAGGAAGTACTATTTACACCTGTGCAAAGATCCCAGGGTTGCTTAATCAATGAACTCTAGTACCTAAGTATGACTAATTAGGAATGGTGGGTGTGTGGTTTGAAACTGTAACGTACCAGAGAAAAACCATGTTTTTCTAATCCATTCTTGTGGGGGCAGACCTATTGTTGGATGTTTCCATGGAGATGTGACCCTACCCTTTCAAGGTAGGTCTTAATCTGCTAACTGGGAGTCCTTTAAGAGGGAGATTTTGGAGAAAGCGCAGATGCTTGGAGAGCTGATATACGGAGCTGAGAGATGAAGGACACTCGATGGACCCACAGGAGCTGAGAGAACCATTTTGAAATGAACGCAGGAGAAAAAGGCCAGCAGACCTTTCCATGTCACAGAGGAACCCTGGACATGATCAGCCTTTCTTAAGTGAAGGTATCCTCTTGTTGATGTCTTAATTTGGACATTTTTATGGCCTTAGAATGGTAAATTTGTAACCTAATAAGTCCCCTTTGGAAAAGCCAATCCATTTCTGGTAAATTGCATTCTGTCAGCATTAGCAAACCAAAACAGTGCAGTCATATAGATTGTATATAGATAGCTTCAGCTGACTCTATCACCAACAATAATAATCCACTCTCTTTTCAGTGCTCCCTAAGGGCCAGCCTTCACATATACTGCATCTAATTTTTCCAACCACCTGCACGACTGATAAAATTCTGCTCATTTAAAAAATGGTGAAAATAGAGCTCAGTGGAGCTAAGGAGCTTATCCAAAGCTTTGCAGCTAAAAAGGATAGAAATAAAATTCGGATCCAGCTCTCTAAGTTCCTTTTCCTATATTCTACTTCCCCCAAATTCTTCACCTGAGCCATCTTGGAGGGTGACAGACTTCCAGATATCACCTAATTAGTGTCCTCCAGGTTCTCTGGACGTGCAGTGGCTGCCCTGTATTTGTAAAAGCTCCTTATCACCCTTGCTGGGCCACATGCCCAGCTTGCAAGGATGACCCTCTTTCATCTGCTGTTAAACTTTGGTGCCGTATTCCCCACAGACCAGATCATTGTTCAAGACCCACCCTCAGTATCTGCCCTCTCCAATGGGCAGGTCTAAATCTACCCTGGGTCTCTCACATTCTGCCTCATTCCATGTAAGAACACAGCCATTCCCATCCAGGTTTGAGATATCACGTGCTTATCCTGAAAACCACTTAGAAAACTAGGTTCTCTTTCTGAGTCATTTGAAAAGAAGCATGACTTATTACAAATGGTCAAGAGTTTGGGGTTCCAAGCCAGGTTTGTACATTGTTTCTGAAACTATGGCAGGACACTAAATCAACGCCTTCATTTCCTCATCTGAAAGCAGAAATAATAACAAATCTCTTATGGTCATTGTATGGATTAAATTGATTTATGCAAACCCCTTTCCAGAGTATTTAGCATGAAAGTGTTCAATAAATGGTAGTGCCTGACATTACCATTATCAATATTCTCCATCATTATAATCATCCCTTGAGGGCAAGCAAAGTCTTAAGGGTGGACTGCTGAGAAATCTTTATTGATGTGAACTGGAGACAAGCACTAGCACCTCATTTTATTTAAAGAATAAAGTGGGATAGATTACTGGAAGAAATTGTCAACTGGCTTGTGTTTTTACTTCCTGCTCCATCATCGCTAAGCCTATAAGAATGATTCGGGTTTTTTCTCTTATATGTATATATATATTTAGTGAGTTGGATCATCAGTGGTCTTTTTAATTGGAGGGTTTTGGAAATCCTGGAGAAAGGTTTTGTCAAGATACAAATTTGGGCCAGGTCTCTGGAGACTGATTCAGTCCAGGTTTGAACCCCAGGGCTTTTATGTTAGAAAGCTGCTGTGTTTACTGTGAGCACAGCTTGTTGGAGGCCACGAATCTCCAAGTCCTACCAGATTTGACATTCTATGATTTCATGGTATAATAAGAGGGAAAAAAAATGTGGGAAGTGAAAGATGATTTGCCCAATTCTGGAGCATGTATTTAAAAACCTTAAAAATGCCCATCTAGGAATTTATTCCTGTGAAAGAGCCCTGCCCAGAGCTGCTCCTCACAGCAGGAGTCCTTGCCGGACCTCAGGGCATTGAGTCTGAGGGAGAAGAGCCTCCAGCCCACCCCCCCCCATTTTGTCCACCCCTGACCAAAAAGGCATCATTTGTGATCTGTAGAAAGAAGTTCTGCAGGCAGAAGCTAAGGTGGCTCTTTTTCATGGGAGACCTTGGGTGATAAGCAGTAATGTGTGGTCCAAATCCCTCCAACACAAAACAGCACAAAAACAAGAGTGATGGTAGGTGAATCCCAAATCTGAGGCAGAACATGGGCTACCTGACGCCTGATGGGATGCAGAGGTTTCTGAGGATGTCAAGATGCCCAGAAAATGCTCATGAAAAGAGCCTTACTCCCAACAGGGACCAACTGCTCAGTGGACTTAAGTGAAGGCCCAGCCAGGCCTCGGGACTCCCATGAAGGTCAGAGGCTGAGAGTCGGTGTGACAGAGGTGGGGCAGAGGGCATGAAGAATGGTGACAGACGGCGAGTCTGTGAGGGACCCCTCTGTGAGGGGACCCCTCTGCACTCACGGGCTAGAGGGACCTGGGGAAATGCAAGCATTGCCTGCTACAGAAAAAAAACAGGAAAACTCCAAATGTTCAACAACTAGTGGTTTGGTCAAATAGATTATTCTACGTGTGTGCAAACATAATGTAGTTATTAAAGTCATGTTGTGGGAGAATATTTATTTTCATGAGAAATATTCCTGATGCATTACTAAATTAAAAAGATAACAGCAGTATATACAGGATAATAGCTCCTTGGTTAATAAAAATTATCAATCAATTACCTATTTAAAAAGCCAGAATCATACATACCAAATTGTGGTTATCAGTGCTTGAGGAGCATCAAACTAATTTTTTCTTGATGATTTTCTGAACTTTTCAAGTTTTTTGTATTGTGCCTATAGGTTATTTATATAATCTGAATTTTAAAAGAGTTCAATAAAAGCAAAACCAGCACAACTAAAATGGTATCTAGACTGATAACTGTCATTAGTCTATGTGATTTGAGGACTGTTTACTTTCTCTCTTTGAAATTATATTTTGCCTACTTTTTTCATTAAAATATAATTTTGAATAAAAAGACAAAGATAAGAGATGATAATTTAAAATATATTTAGGGAGGTTAGTAACCCTGTGTCAAAGTCATTTGAAAAAATATATTTTATAGATCTGTGAGACCCAAAAGTCTGGGAACAGCTGCAATAAATATTTCATAATTGACTACAAAACTCTCACCTATACTTCCTTTTTAAAATATTTTTTATTGTGAAATATAACATATGTACAAAAAAGCAATAAATTTCAAAGTACATTGTAAAAAGAAGTTATAGAAAAGTTCTCAGAGTTTGGTATGGGTGACAGTTCCGCAATTTCAGGTTTTTCCTTCTATCTGCTCTAAGACACTGGAGACTAAAAGAAATATCAATATAATGATTCAGCAGTCATACTCATTTGTTAAACCCTACCTTCTCTGTATAATTCCTCCTTCTCCTTTGATCTTTCTCCCACTCTTTAGGGGTATTCGGGGTATGCCCAGTCTAACTGTTTCATGTTGGAAGGGGCTGTTGATACTATGGGGTAGGGGGATGGAAATAATTGTGCTCTGGAGAGGCTGGCCTCTCTGGCTTTCAGGATTTATCTGGTGCAGGGATCCATCTGGAGGTTGTACGGTTTCTGGAAAGTAAACTTAGTGTGTGAAACTTTTGTAGAATCTCAGATACAGCCCTAGGTGTTCTTTAGGGTTAATAGGAATGATGTTGGTTTGGATTTGGCAAACTATAGCATTTAGCATAATCTAGCTGAAGCTTGCACAAGAGTAGCCTCCAGAAGAGCCTCTCGACTCTATTTGAATTCTCTTAGCCACCAATACCTTATTTTGTTACATTTCTTTCCCCTCTTTTGGTCAGGAAGGCATTGTTGATCTCACGGTGCCAGGGCCAAGCTCATCCCTGGGAGTCATCTCCCATGCCATCAGGAAGACTTTCACCTTTGGATGTCTTGTCCCACATGGGGGGGGGCAGTAATGGTTTCACTAGCAGAGTTGGGGTTAGAGAGAGAAAAGCCATATCTGAACAGCAAAAGAGATCCTTTGGAAGTAACTCTTAGGCATAATTATAGTAGGCTTAGCTTCTTCTCTGTTACAGAAATAAACTTCATAAGAGCAAGTCTCAAGATAAAGGGCTTGGCCTATCAAACGGGGAGTCCCTAATTTTGAGACAGTATCAGGGGTCTCCCGGGTAGCAAAGTTCAATAGTTTCATATTTTTTCTGTATTTTTTCTGTTGGCTCTGTTGGTTCTGATGGCTCTCAAGCTTTTTCCAAAATGGTTCCCTCTTAAAAGGCTCCAGTAAGCAACCCCACCTTGAATGGGTAGAGACACATCTCCAAAGAACCATCTAATCAAAGGTTACCATACACAATTCAATGGGTCACATCTCCAACCAAAAAAATCCTACAGGGCAATATGTAATGAGGATTAGAGGACATGGCTTTTCTGAGGTGTACCACAGCTTCAAACTAACACACAGAGCAAGACACAGAAAAGCAAAAACTGAAAAGTCCTGATCAGTTCATTGGAACCTATGCTAGAGGTCTAGAATAAGTTGAACTGAATGTCAAAGAACAGGTAAAGAACAAAGCCATCCAGCAAGAAAACCTAGGTAAAAGAGTGAAAACGGCCTCCAGAATAAATTAAGGAAATCAAATGCCTAGAGGCCAACAAAAAATAATGAGTCAAACTAGGAAAATTGAAGATATGACCCAATTTGAAGAACAAACCAATGCTTAATGAGATACAGGAGTTGAAACAATGAATTCAAGATGTTCAAGCAGACATGCAAAATCTCATCAGAAATAAAATCAATGAGTTGAAGGAGGACATGAAGAAGACATTGGGCGAACATAAAGAAGAACCTGAAAGTCTGAAAAAACAAATCACAGAACTTATGGGGATGAAATACACAAAAGAAAGATAAAAAAACAATGGAAACTTACAACAATAGATTTGAAGAGGCAGAAGAAAGGATTAGTGAACTAGAGGACAGGACATCTGTAATCTAACACACAAAAGAAAATGAGGAGGGAAAAGAAAAAAAATAAAAAATGAAAATAAACGAAGGGGAGATTATTATCAGTACAGGTAAAAAGAGAAAAAAATTAGATATGACATATAAAATCCAGAAGACGAAATGGTAGAAGAAGGTACTGCCTTTACAGTAATAACATTAAATATTGATGGATTAAAATCCCCAATCAAAAGACATAGACTGGCAGAGTGGATTAAAAAACAGGACCCATCTATATGCTATCTACAGGAGACTCACTTTAGACCCAAGGTCAAAAATAGGTTGAAAGTGAAAGGTTGGGAAAATATATTTCATTCAAACCACAACCAGAAAAGAGCAAGGGTAGCTATATTAATATCCAACAAATTAGACTCCCAATGTAAAACAATTAAAAGAGGCAAAGAAGGACACTATGTAATATTAAAAGGAAAAATTCAACAAAAAGACATAACAATCATAAATATTTATGCACTGAGCCAGAGAGCTACAAAATTCATGAGACAAAGACTGACAACACTGAAGGGAAAAATAGATACCTCTACCATAATATTCAGAGGCTTCAATTCCCCACTCTTATCAATACATAGAACAGCTAGACAGAGTATCAATAAGGAAACAGAGATTTTGAATGATAAAATTAAATGAACTAGACTTAACAAACATTTACAGACCAATACACCCCACAACAGCAGGATGTATATTTTTCTCAAGTGCTCATAGATCATTCTCATGGATAGATCATATGTTGGATCACAAAGCAAGTTTCAATACATTTAAAAAGATTGAAGTTATACAAAACACTTTCTCTGATCATAATGGGACGAAATTTGAAATCAATAACAGGTAGAGGGCCAGAAAATCCCCAAATATATGGAAGCTAAGCAACATGATCTTAAATAACCAGTGGATCCAAAAGAAATTACAAGAGAAAAACCCACACCTAACATCATCCTCAATGGGGAAAGACTGAAAGCTTTCCCTCTAAGATCAGGAACAAGGCAAGGATGCCCATTGTCATCATTGTTATTGAACATTGTGCTGGAATTTCTAGCCAGAGCAATTACACAAGAAAAAGAAATAAAAGGCATCCAAATTGGAAAAGAAAAAGTAGAACTCTCACTGTTTGCAAATGATGTGATACTATATGTCGAAAATCCCGAAAAATCTGCAGCAAAACTACTAGAGCTAATAAATGAGTACAGCAAGGTGGCAGGGTACAAGACCAACACTCAAAAATCAGTACGGTTTCTACACATTAGTGATGAACAATCTGAGGAGAAAATCAATAAGAAATTCCATTTACAATAGCAGCCAAAGGAATAAAATATTTAGGAATGAACTTAACTAAGGATACAAAAGACCTATACCAGAAAACTACATGAAATTGATAAAAAAAAAAAAAAATTCATGGACCACCTAAATAAATGAAAGGACATACCATGCTCATCAATTAGAAGACTAAAGATAGTTAAGATGTGAATTCTATCCTAATCGATCTGTAGATTTAATGCAATACCAAATAAAATCGCAACAACTTACTTTGCAGAAATAGAAAAACCAATAACCAAATTTATTTGGAAGAGTAGTGTGTCCTGAATAGTGAAAAATATTTTGAGAAAGAAAAATGAAATGGGAAGTCTCACACTACCTGACTTTAAAGCATATTACAAAGCTACAGTGGTCAAAACAGCATGGTACTGGCATAAAGAAAAGTATACTGACCAATGAAATCTAATTGAGTGTTCAGATATAGACACTCTCATCTATGGACAATTGATCTTTGATAAGGTGATCAAGTCAATCCAAATGGGACAGAACAGCCTTTTCAATAAATGGTGTTTGCAGAACTGAATATCCATATGCTAAAGAATGAAAGAGGATCCATATCTCAACCATATACCAAACTTAACTCAAAATGGATCAAAGACCTAAAATTAGGGTTAAGACCATAAATCATTTAGAAGAAAATATAGGGAAATATCTTATAAATCTTGTGATAGAAAGTGCTTTTCTAGACCTTACACCAAAGCATGAGCAATGAAAAAGGAAATAGATAAATGGGATTGCTTCAAAATTAAACACTTTTGTGCCTCAAAGAATTTTGTCAGGAAAGTAAAACGACAGCCTACACGATGGGAGACAATATTTGGAAAGCACATATCAGATAAAGGTTTAGTATCCAGAATACATAAAGAGATTCTACAACTTAACAACAACAAAAAACAAACAACCTAATTTAAAAAATGGACAAAAGACAGGAACAGATGCGTCTTAGAAGAGGAAATACAAGTGGCTAAAATGTATTTGAAAAGATATTCAACTTCGCTGACTTTAAGAAAATGTAAATCAAAACCACAATGAGATATCATCTCACACCCACTAGAAAGGCCATTATCCAAAAACCAGAAAACAACAAGTTCTGGAGAGGATGTGGAGAAGGACTCACACTCATCTACTTTTCGTGGGAATATAAAATGGTACAACTGCTCTTGAAGGCAGTTTGGTGGTTCCCTCAAGAAGATAAATATAGAATTGCCATATGATCCAGCAATCCCATAAGAGGAACTGAAGGCAGGGACATGAATGGACATTTGAAAACCAATGTTTATAGCAAGAGATGGAAACAGCCCAAATGTTCATCAATGGATGATGGTTAAACAAGCTTTTGTCTATACATACAATGGCATATTATGCAGCTGTAAGACAGAATAAAGTCATGAAGTATGTAACAACATGGATGGAACTTGAGGACATTATGCTGGGTGAGATTAGTCAGAAACAAAAGGACAAATGCTGTGTGGTCTCACTAATATGAACTAATGTTAATGAGTGAGCTTTGAGAGTTAAAGTTAAGAACACAGTTTATCAGGCCATAGAAAGGAGCATAGAGATTGGCATTTGGTGCTGAGGGAACATAGAATATGCAACAGGACTAATTGTAAAACTTCCGAAATAGATAGCAGAATACTATCTGATTGTAGCACAATAATATAAGTGCACTGAACGTGAGTATGTTTGAGGGAGAAGGGCTGGGGACATGTATGAAAGCAGAAGGAAAGATAGAGGATAAAGACTGAAATGGTATAACTTAGGAATGCCTAGAATGAACAATGATGGTGATTAAATGTACAAATAGAAAACATTTTTGCATGAGGGAGAACAAATGAGTGTCAACATTGCAAGGTGTTGAAAGTGGAATGATATACAGGAAAAGGTATAGTCAATGCAAGTCAGGGTCTTTAGTCAACAGTAACATTGCAATATGGTTCCACTGGATGTAACAACAGCATTATGCTAAAACTAAATGTCAACAACTGGAGTTGGGGGGAAGCATAGGGGTAGGGTACAGATTCTTTGAGGAAGAAAAGGAACTGTCTTCCTTTTAATATAGATTATGGTGGTGAAAGCATGTCTATATACTTAGGTTGGATTGAATGACTTGTGAGTAAAACTGTTCGAAGTGAACAGTGAGACACCAGTGCTAAAGAAAATATGGAGAAAGACACGTGCCTATTCACTGTTGGTAGGGAAGCTGAGAGGTGCAGCCCCTTGGAGGACAGTGTGGTGGTTCCACAGGAGGCTAGGGGTGGGGTTGTCATATGATCTTGCAACCCTGTTGCCCAGTATATACCTGGAGGAACAGAGAGTGAGGACAGGAATGGACATTTGCACACTGGTATTTATGGCAGCAGTGTTCTTGATTCACAATGGATGGAGGTGGCCTAAGGATACAAAAACTGAGGAATGTAAGGGAGAACTGTGATGTATACATACAACGGACTACTGAGTAGTCACAAGAAGAAATGAAGTTATGAGGCATACAACTAGGTGAATGAATCTTCAGTGCCATATGTTGAGTGAAATGTCCAAAACAAAAAGACAAATATCATGCCTCACTTACATGGACTAGTTATAATATACAGACTTGGAGAAATGAAAGCAAGAGCATAGTTTACTAGGTTGGGGCCTATTGTACGGTGTCCTAGATTGAAAGCTCTTACAGCAGTTTCATCTACTCTGGAGTTGTAACTGTAATTTCTAAATTCTGAGATACTGAGCTATTTGTGTATAACCTGGTTGTTCCCTGAAACTTCAGGTATATATGTGACAACTGAGACTCAGAGTTAAAGCACTGAAGCTATGAAAGTCAGCATTGTCCCATACAGCAACTTCTAAAAACTGAAAAAGTGATCAGACTTTAACTAGAGATATGAATGAAGCTGATCTGGATAGGACTAAGGTAAATCAGAACACAGGGTAAAGGATGATACGGTCATATTTTAAAACTTCAAGCTCTGTATGAGACCAAAGGAAGGGGTGTTTATTTGGTGCAAAATTTATATTTTGGGTAGCACATTATCTAATTTAGCTTATATGGTCAGTTTATTTGTATATCATAATTCCATGAAATCTTGAAAAGGGCATGAGATCTTGTTGGTTTGTACAGGTTAGTGTGATGTTGCGATATGTCCCAGAGTAGTTTAGGCAAAGAATAAAACAGTATTTGTAAAGTCCCCTTGCAGAGCTGGGGAGAAGGAGGAAATATTTAACCTTCCCATCTGGGGAATTCCTGATATTCTCACGAGTAGTGGCGACAACTAATTCAATAGGCCAAGCCCCCAATCTTGGGGTTTGTCCCCATGGAACATTCCTGCAAAGGAGAAGCTAAGCTTAGTTATAATTGTGCCTAAGAGTCACCCGCAGAGAACCTCTTTTGTTGCTCAGATGTGGCCTTTCTCTCTAAGCCAGCTCAGCAGGTGAACTCACTGCCTTCACCACTACATGGGACATGACTCCCAAGGGTGTAAATCTCCCTGGCAATGTGGAACAGAAATCCCAGGATGAGCCAGGATTTGGAATCATGGGATTGAGAAAGCCTTCTTGACCAAAAGGGGGAAGAGAGAAATGAGACAAAATAAAGTCTCAGTGGCTGAGAGATTTCAGAGTCGATTGATTATCCTGGAGGTTATTTTTATGCATTATCTACATATCCTTTTTTAGTTTATGGTGTATTGGAGTGGCTAGAGGGAAGCTCCTGAAGCTGATGAGCTCTGTCTGAGTAGTCTTGGCTCTTGAAGATGATTGTATAATTATGCAGCTCTTACATTGTGACTGTGTGATTGTGAAAACCTTGTGTCTGGTGCTCCTTTTATCCAGGGTATGGACAAATGAGTAAAAATTTAAGGATAAATAATGGGAGTGGGTGGGTAAAGGATAAAAAAATTGGTTAGATTGAAATACTTGTGGTCAATGATAGGGAAGGGTATGGGGTATGGGAAGTACAAATTTTTTTCTTTTGACTTTTTATTTCTTTTTCCAGAGTGTTGCAAATGTTCTAAAAATGAACATGGTGATGAATGCACAACTGTATGATGATGTGAGTCATTGATTGTATACCATGTATGGACTATATGTGTGTGAAGATTTCTCAATAAAAATATTTTTTTAAAAAAGAATAAATGTACCAGAATTTTTTTAAATACTGGCAAATTCCTTTCTATAGAATTTGCACCATTTTTCATTCCCTCAAGTAAAGTACAAAAGGCCTTGATCACTGCCTCAACCAAAGATTTTGTCATTACAAGAACAGTTTCATGGGGCCCCAGAAAGTTTAGTAGAGAGTGACTATATGGCTCAGCAATCCTGTAGTTTTAGGTATACACCCAAAGGAATTGAAAACAAGGCTCAGATCTTTTTACACCAATTTTCATGGAAGTATTATTCACAATAGCCCAAAGGCAGAAACACCCCAAATGTTCATTGACAGATGAATAGGTAAACAAGATGTGGTCTATACATAGAGCCATAAAAGGAATGAAGCATTGATACATGCTGTGTGGAAGACATAACATTGCATGAAATAAGCCAGATGCAAAAGTACGTATGACTTCACTGATAAGAAATAGCTAGAATATACAAATTCATAGAGACAGAAAATAGATTATAGGGTGGTAAGGTGGAGGTTGGAAAGGGATGGAAGTGGGAAGTTAATGCTTACTGTTCACATAATTTCTGTAACACATTGTGAATGTAATTAATACTGCTGCGTTGCACACTTGAAAGTGGTTAAAATAAGAAGTGTTATATTTATTTTTGCTGAAATCTTACAGTAGACTTATTTGGTATATTGCTTGTTATGAGAGAGGTTGAATATGTTTCTTATGGCTAAGGATCATTTACAATTCTTTTGACTGAAGTGTCTGCTCTTATCTGTATTCTCTTTTTTTCTATAAGATTTTGCAGGTTTGACTTCTTAATTTTTAGAAACTTTTTATGTATCAGGGCTATTAGCCCTCTATTATGTAAGCACAGCTATTTTATCCTGTTTTCTGATTGACTTTTTACTTTGCTTATGGTGTTAATTTTTGCTATTCAACTTTTAAAATTTGTGTATCATTGAATGCATCACTTTTTCTGTTTTTCTTTTGGATTGTGAGTTATAGTTAGGAAAGTAGTCTCCTTCCCAAGTTAAAGAGAAATTCTCCTGTACTTTTACTACTACTTATAAGGTTTTGCTATTTTTTAACATTTAACACTGAATTTACTTCTGTGTGTAGTGTGAAGAATTGGTCAAATTTGATCTTTTATCACATGGTTATCTAGTTTTCCCAAATTTTCTTATTAAACCCATCTTTTCCTCATTGGTTTGAGTTGCTGCCTTTATCATGTACTTCATTTTTTAATGCATTGAATCTATTTCTGTTTTTTCTATCCAGTTCCTTGGTCAGTCTGTCTATTCACACCAGACTGATTTACTTACAGTAGTTTAAACCATGTTCTAATATTCAGTAAGGCTAGCCCCCACCCCTATTTCTCTCCTTTTAAGGGTTTTCTTGGCTACTTGTACTTTGTTTTTCCAAGTAAAATTGATAATCATCTTGTCCTGATCTAGAAAAAACCTGATGATATTTTATTAAATTGCATTGCACTTATATACCAGACTGAGAGAGAGCTGACATGTTTAGAGCATTGAATTTTATGATCCAAAACCTTAGTCTATACTTTTTATGTCTGGCTTCTTCCACTCGGCATAAGGTTTTTGAGGTTCATTCATGTTGCAGTTGTCATTAGTTTCTTTTTTACTGCTTAATAGAATTCCCTTCTTTGAACACAAATTGTGTATCTGTTGTCCTGGTTGTGAAAATTTTTCTTCATGCCTCTCGTGGACGTTCACACTCATTTATTCTGGGTATATACTATGAGTGGATTTGATGGGTCATGGGGAGGTGAATATTTTCTTTAGAAGAAGGTGCTAAGTAGTTTTCCATTTTGCATTCCCATCAATATATAAGAGTTTGGTTTCTCTACATCTTCACCAACACTGGGTTCTATCAGTCTGTTAGATTTTAGCCATTTCCTATTGATGTAAAGTGATATCTCCATATGGTTTGAATTTGCCTTTCTCTGAGAGTAATGCTGTTGAGCATATTTTTCATAGCTTGAACATTTGTATATTTCTTTTTGTGAAGTGACTGCTCAAGTCTTCTACCCATTTCTTTATTGCATTAACTTTTTCCTATTCACTTGTAGGGTTTCTTGATATATTGTGGATATGAGTTCTTTGTTGGATATATATTTTGCAAATATTTTCTCTCAGTTTAAAGCTTGCCTTCTCAATTTCTTGTGTCCTTCAATGATGAAGTGCAGTTTATCATTTTTTTCCTTTATGTTAGGGCTTTCTATGTTCTAAGAAATATTTGCCAATCAAAAGTCATGAAGATATTACTCTATGTTTTCATTGAGAAGATTTATTACTTCAAGTTTCCTAATTAATTCTATGACCCATTTCAAATTAATTTTTGTAGATGTGTGGGGTGAGGATAAAGGCTCATTTTTTTCTTATATACATATTCAGTTGTTCTAGCACTGTATATGGAAAAGATCTTCCATTCCCCTTTGAATGGCATGGGTGCTTGTCAAAAATCAAGAACCTGCACTTTTGCCTCTTTTTTGCTGGGAGAATTGGCCTCCCACCATCAACAATTACAGCACTGGACAAAATATATGAAACAATCTTTTCTGACACTGTATCACAGGCATCTGCACGACTGCAATTCCTGAGAGAAGGGAAGCACATGTGATGAGTCATAATGTTGCCACACCTGACAGCCTGAGGGCAGCTCAAGGGAGTCCATCAGTCTCCCTAAATGGAAAAGATAGAAACCAGGAAACCAAGGTTGCTAGCATTTGAAAGGCAGAATATATGAAAGAAAGCAGGTGACCAAGAAAGAGCTCCAGTGGTCCATGGAGATGTACCTTGAGTCACTGGTTGACTACTGATCTGCACATGTGTGGGGTGAAACTCCGCAAGGTTGGGGAAAGACCCAGTGAGAAGCAGTAGGCTGAACAATTCTTAAAGCTCATACAAGCAGGGATAGTTTACACTCGCACCAACCCGAGTACAGAGACCATGTAATGCAAGACGTATCAGGTAAAATACTCAGATGAGTATTGCTTTAGCAGTAGGCTAAAGCCTAATGGCAAATTTCAAAAGAATCAGCAGAAAGAAAAAAGAATCAGCAGACTTCAAATAACTTAAATATACACCAGAACAATGTCCAATACTCTTTAAAGGAATCTCACAAAATCCAGTATCCAAAAACTTAAAATTTACAATGTGTGACATCCAATAAAAATTACTAGTCATGCAAAGAAGTAGGGAAATATGACAAATCACCAGGTGAAAAATCAATCAACAGAATCAGAAAAATGGCAGAGCTGATGGAATTAGCAGATGACAATATTAAAGCAGCTATTATAAATGTGCACCAAAATCATAAGCAGTGGGTAACACAAGACCTTAAATGGAAAAAAAAAGGACCTTTGGTTCTTAAAATCAAAATCAACCAACAAGTATTTATTTTAAAATAAAATATATGTTCTTCCTAATCCATAATAAAAGAAATCAAAACAATAATAAATAAATAAATAAATAAACGTGCTCCAAATGCTCAAAAAGGTAGAAGAAAACATGATATGATGAGGAAAGAAATAGAAGGAAAAAGAGACCCAAATGGAACTTCTAGAGATGAAAAATTTACTGGGTGGAATTAACAATAGATTACATTGAAAAAGAGAGCTCAATAGACTCAAATTTACAGCAATAGAAGCTATGAACATGAAGCAGAGAAAGAAAATTGAATGAAAGAAATGGAGAAATGAATGGAGCACCAGTCACCTGTGGCCACACCAAACACTCTAATGTATTGTTGAATTCAGTTTGCTAAAATTTCAAGAATTTTTAGGTTTATGGTCAAGAGATACACCAGTCTGTAATTTTCTTTTGTTGTAATGATTTTTCCTGGTTTTGAGTCAGCGCAATACTGATCTCATGCAATACATTGAAAAGTTCCACTTCTATTTCTGAAAGAGTTTTTGTAGGATCGATGTTACTTCTTCCAACAAACCCTCCATAGCCAGAACTTAAGTCTCTTCTATTTTTTCCTTACATGGCCTAATTATCCTGTGTCTGTTTTATTGATTTGTCTCAAATAATCAGATTCTGATATATTTATTACTCATTCGGATTTTCCTGTTTTCTAACTACTTATTTTCTACTTTCTTCCTTATTTCTTCCTTTCTTTTGTTGTACTTTATTGTACTAAGCATATAGTTTACTATAATAGTCCCTTAAACATTTATGCAAATTATAATATTGGCTAATTACTTCCAACATCAACCATGAATCAAGAGCCAGCATGGTAACTAGTGAAGGAAGATTCTGGTAGACTCAGGAAAAAAGTCCTCATAGGAGGATAGGAAAGGAAGGAAGGATATGGAAATGGCAGATAGAGATGACAACTTTACTTTCTCCATTATTTTGTCCAGAAACTGGCCTGTTAATGATCACTTGAAGCTTAGAGAATAGTTTCCAAAGAACACTGTCATGTCCTCCAGAGGTTGAAACCTCTGTCTCTGGCTTTGCATTCTCATCTGCAGAAGCCCCAAATTTCACTTTTCCTTCACCTCTGTATTTTTAGTTAGTCCTTTGGGTTTGAAGCCAAATCCCGTGCTTAAACAACATCCTCCATAACTATCTTCCGATCTGAGACGAATGAAGATTTGGGTGAGGGAGGGGTAAGTGCAGGGGAGGGAAGGATATGCAGATGTGCCACAGGGAAACTCCTGTCTGTGACATTCCAGTACTTCTCAAGGTCAAGGTATCAAGCTGATTGCAGTCAGTTGTGAAGTCTAGAATGTGTTCTCTTTTCCTGTTGTGAATGCAGTGTGGAGTAACTGGGTTGTGATAACAATGGTGTACTCTGGCTGATTGATGCAGTGACAGCATCAGGCTCCACAGGAAACCCACTGTCAAACCTTAGGACTCACTGGGGTTGTTGACAACCACTTTTTCTCCTTGACTCATATTGCAATCACCTGAGAAGCATGATGTCCAAAATTTCAAAGAAAGCCAAGCAGAATTAATGGACCAGAGGCAGCCCTGAGTGGGTATTATTCATTGACAGGTATAAAAATGTCAGGTGAGAAGAAAAGGTCAATCATAGGGTGTGTAAGGTGTGGTTGCCAAGAAACATGCTTTTCATAACCAGATCCTAACAGCTTCAGCTGATTTTGTATAGCTTTTTACATGGCCACTTACTAATTCATAATAAAATCATCCCCAGGTAAATCTGCATGTAAATAGCTTGCTCACTGGTCAGTGTCTCTGGTATAGTTTGCCTGTCTTAGCTAGGTTTTAAACTTTCTAAAAAACATTCATAACTTTCTCATAAAACTGACTTCTAAAGGCAGATGTTCATGTGTACATATGGGAAAGTTTTTCCATATCAATTTTGAATATACTTAAAAAATAGAGCTTGTTGACTTTTCAAATTTTGTAGTGCTTGAAGAAAGACATTAGATATTTTAATTTTAACTTGTAACCATTAATTTTCATTATTAATTGAACACTAGATACAGCTGGTCTCACTTTAGGCGATATCGCTGTCTCACTTTCACCTTCCAACTCCTTTTGTTGATTACTGCAATTATATCAGTGTTCAATGAAGTATCTGGGCTCTGTTGACACCCCAAAAGTCATACTTGTCAATCAGTGCCTGGGAATGATCAGTCCTTGGGAGAGGAATTCACACCAACCAAAGGGAACATAATATCATACAAATCAGAAAGCCTATTTCATGAATTCAATAAGAAATACAGCAAAATCATTCAGGTTGGCATGAAATTTCCTTCCTATGGTTAAGGTACACGAGCAACAAAATCACAGCCAGAGGCTAGTTTTTGGATTTACCCAGAAATTATCCTCAGAAATTAGAAACCATGAAATTCCAGGTAATTGGTCCATTTTTTTTCTGAAGGCAGTTCTAGATTGCTTGATGAACGTGTAGAGTCAGAACACAAAGTTTTGTATGAACTAAGTGTTCAGAAAAAATCAGGCAACGATTTGTGTTATCTATCCCATGCAACAGTAATCTTTATACTTGCTTTGCCACTTTTATTTACCTCTAAGCAGGGACCAGAAGTACTTCCAAACCCTAGAATTCAGACTCCCTCTTCCAAATACAGAGCATGGGGAGGCTCTGCTAATGTCTTTCTCTGGGGATCTCTTTTTTCCCCTAGGGCTGAAATACCTCTCGGTGCACACACTGCTTTCATGCACACACCCACGCTGGTACACATGCCTGCTCTGGTGAACACACCCGCTTTGGTGCACACACCCACTCCTGTACACATGCCCACTTAGATGCTTATACCTGTTCCGGTGCACATGCCCTCTTTGGTGCACACGCCTGCTTTGGTGCACACGCCCACTCTGGTGCGCACGCCCGCTTTGGTGCACACACCCGCTTTGGTGCACATGCCTGCTCCAGTGCACGCGGCCACTTTGATGAACACGACTGCTCCAGTGCACACGCCCACTTCTGATGTCACATTAGCATTTTCATTTCTCTGGGCATATACCTCGGAATGGAATTCTGGGTTACAAGGGGAGCCCCTATCTGTAAGTAATATCAAATTATTCTCCAAAGTGACTGTGTCAGTTTATACTGCACCAACAGTGCTCCACATTCCAGTGAATGCTTAGTAATTTTAATTTTTTGGTAAATCATTATGTGCATGAAATGTTCTTTCATTGTGGTTTAACTTACTTTTCCCTGATAATTAGTAAAATCAAACTACTTCTCAGTTGAGCATTGGTGATAAATGCTTTAAAATCTCTGAAATGCCCGCTCATGTCTTTAACTCAATTTTCTATCAGATTGTCTTTTTCTTACAGATTTGTAGGCATTCTGAGTATCTTCTGAGTAATAATTCTGTATCTGTTATGTGCTGTCAATACATATGGCTTATTTTCCAACTTTTTATTCTTAGGTTAAACAGTTTAATTTTAATAGAATCGAATTTTCAATTCATTCGTTTATGGTTGAATTCTTGGGGCATTGCTTAAAAAGTTTCTTTACTATACTAAAGTGACGAAATAATTTTCTTGTATCATCTCCTAAAAACTGCAAAGTTTTGCCCAACATACACTTAAGTATTTAACTATCTAGAGTTGATCTTTGGACATGGTTTGAGGTAGGGATCAAATTTCATTTCCCAATATAGATAATCCATTATTCACAAACTGTGTTCTAAATTTCCCAATATCTCTGCTTATCTGCAATGGTGTCTGTCATTTATTAAGTTTCTAAATGAGCAAATCTATATTTAGGTTCTCTTTTGCATTTTATTGCTCAAATCCACTATACCTGCAGAAAAATATTGTCTGAAACTGTTAGAATCAGCTTGGTATCTATCTATACATTCAATAACTATTTGTTGATGTCTGAATATATAAGTATTTTGGCATTAGGATTTGCCTTCTAGTCTTTTTCAGGAGTGAGCCCACCCCGGAATCATGGCTTCCTTTTTAGTGTGATGGAAAAAGTCAGGTTGCTGACCTCATAAGACAGATTCTGAACAGTGGTGAGTTTACCAGAGAGACTGATGGGAAGCTTCTCACCCCAGCGACCACCCCCTTGAGGTTGTGTGTTTGAACACGTTTTTATGCAAAATTTGAGCCACTGTTCCTGGTGCAGGAAGGTGTGAAATGGCTTCCTTAGATTATGGACTCAGGCAGAATTCCATTTATAGCATGGTGACAAAGAGACAAGCCCCCACAATGAGACGGCCTGAGTTTGAATCCTAGCTTTCCCGCCCAGCAGCCACACAACGTGGGGCTCGTTATTTCATCTCTCTATACCTCGGTGCCCTCAACTGTAAAACAGAAGGAATGAGAATATTTGTCTCATAGGTTGTTCTCAGTACACATAAAAACTTAGAACAGTGTCTGTTCTGAGCAAAAATATTAGCAATAATTATTATCGTTATTATTCTCTTGATTCTTCCAAAGACCAAATCAGCTATTGTGATTTTTAGCCCAGGGACGGATTCGAGAAAAAAAAAAAAAGTGAAAACTCTTTTGAGTTCTGTCTTCATCATGGACTCTAGTTACCCCTTTAGTTTGGAGAAGTTATAAGTGGAAGCGAGGCTGGTCACATATCTAGGTCACAGTGGGTGGTTGAAGGCGAACCCAGAGTTGAAAAAATACCCTGCAAGTATCAAAAGGCAGGGAAGATGCTAAAAGCAATTCCTTCTGATTTTGCTGCTGGGCTGAGGTGGCTGTGTAGACATTGCTGAGGTAACAGTGAGTACGGACTTGCCCCCAGCCCCACAGTTGCAGAGGGACTGGCCCCAGCAGCAGCGGTCACTCTTCCACAGAGTGACCCGTGTCCACGCACAGGCTAGCACCGGGAAGCAGGAGGCAGCAGAAGGGCACTTCTTATTTTTCTAAAGAAAGTAAACCTTCCATGAAAAGAGACTTTTCCCCTCATGTTACATAAGCTCCTATATGCTTATGTAAAGGACAAATCAAAACAAAGCAACAAAACCAAAAACCATAAGAACTAACATTCACTGCTTATGTACCACCTTCTAAGCACTTTCCAGATGTTTCACACTTCTTTTAATCCCCCAAATAACCCCATGGCATTGGCATTATTATTATCCCATCCTTTACAGAAGAAGCCGAGGCAGTACCAAGAGATTCTGGAATGTATAGCAGTCACAGAGCTGGAAGAGGTGAGTTGGCACTCAATCTGCACGCTTACTCACCCCAACTACATCCTCTAGGAAGGTTTTAAAGCATGCAAATCATATGCAAATAATGGCTATCACTGTTATTCTTATCACAAATATATCTCCCTTATATATGGAAACAATGATCTCACTTCTTTAAAAGTTATTTAAGGATGGGTGTGAGGCACTGGGCCACTCAGGGGAAATCACAGGAGTCTTACAAAAATTCAACACCTCTGTGTGACTGGAAGAAATTTCACTACATCGATTCCATTCATTCATTGCTCACTGCTGCCTCGCTGTAGACAGTTACCTGACTTTACTAACAATGTCACTGTGTTCTTTTATTTTTTCCAGCAGAGTTGTGGGAAGCCCATTGTCTCTTTCCTTAAGCTCCAAGTGAATCCTGAAAGGACTAAAAATGGAGAACCAAACCTCTAACTCTCTGTGCTATGTGTGTGAATTTCAATAGGTACTTTCTGAGGTGCAGTTCCAACGGCCAGGTAGAAACATAATAATAGGAAGGGAATATTCCTAAAGGCCAAGTCTTACCTGGAGAGTTTCCCCAACTCAATGCATACTCCTGATTCCTGAAGGTCCATCTGAAAAGGGACGGGAGAGGACCACTTTTGTTAATTCAGTGGCTGCAGTGAAACGGAGGAGCCTCCGGTCCACAGTGAAGTCCCACTGCAGGTAGAGAGTTGATTTAGATGTTTAGTCTAAACTTTCTTCTGGCCTTAAATTCATGATTGAGGGTGGGCCACGGTGGCTCAGCAGGCAGAGTTCCTGCCTGCCACATCAGAGACCCGGGTTCAATTCCTGGTACGAAAAAAAATGCGAAAAAAAAAAATTCATGATTGAACTTTTTTTTAAGCTTTGAAAATGGTCACTACTCTGTCTTTTTTTTTTTTTTTAATTTTATTTTTTGGCATAGGCAGGCTCCAGGAACCGAACCCAGGTCTCCAGCATGGCAGGTGAGAATTCTGCCACTGAGCCACTGCAGCACCATCCCATCTTTTACTTGGGTTCACATATGGGGGAGGAAGCCTGAGCTTTGGAGTCAGATGGAAAGTGATCTCACTTATAAGGTCTGTCACTCTCAGGACATTACTTGTTCCTTTATTTACAAATAAATTGGGATTGATGACATGTTCTAGATTGTTGTGAAGATCAGTGATACACTGTATATAATGCATGGCATATAATGGTCACTCAGTAAATGGCAGCTATTATTGATAATGCTTCAAGGGCTTAGGAGCCCCACATTATATTCAATCCATGTAGGCATGTCCTAAACTGTCCCAGCTGCTTCACCCATATTTCCAAAATCTCAATAGCCTTCCTTGAAAGTGGCTCTCCTTTAGAAGGTTAATGAGGATGTCATCAACTTTTCAAGGGCATGTAGGAAATAAAACAGCAGCAGTAAACCTTCAAAAATAGGGTAATGCAAACTTCTTCCCAGATAAAATGTGTTTATACTCCATTAGCATCTTGCATGTCAGACCTTTTCAGTGAATCTTTGAAATCACTTCACTTCTCTGTGCGTCAATTTCTTCATCTGTAAAATGAGGACGTTAGCTAATCTCCAAATTCCCTTCCAACTCAAACCTATTAATTTACTGAAGAGTTGAGAGATGGCATGATTCAGAGCTGCTGGGCTTAGGAACTATGGGTTTTAATTATGAAACTGCTCCCTAAGTAGCAAGTTGCCATCCAGTATGTGTTCTAGGAGATAGAGGAAGGCTGTCTCAAGAATGCAGTATCATTGCCTTAACCACAGAGCTTTGTTGTACAACAAAAAGTACAAATTGCTTGCAGATTCAAGGAATTAACAGGAATGCAAAATGCCTTTGGACTGAAAACATCTCCTGCAGCTAGAAAAATGGACTGGCTTCAGGAACACAGTTATGTGACTGTGGCTCATTCATTTCTGTTTTAAGACATAGTCACTGAATACATACATTTATTCCTTGACATTTTTCCCCAAAAATGCTTAGGTATGACCTGGGTATCAAGTGGCAAAAAACAGTCTCCACAGACACACATCTAATAGTGTCATACCCTTCATGTCATGACAAGCCTTGGATTTGGAAAACCAGAGAAATATTAGTAATCTGCATTGAAGAATCTCAAATATGGTACTTCAAAATATAACTATTCACACTAGGCTAAGTGGGAAACAGCAGCAGCAAGGATAGTGTTCTCTGAGCTCCGTGAAGACCTGCGCCGTCACCTTCACCCCCCCAGCCTCTGCCAATTCAAAAGGACTGAATATTGAAGGGAACATTGAATATTTGTGCCAGGCGTATTTGAACTGAAGTTTTTCTGGAGTCCATATAGCACTCTCTCAAGTGCTTTAGTAGCTTTTTTCAAAGTAAAGTGAATATTTTAATTCTCATGATAGAAACTTTTTAGTCCTTAAAAAATAAAATTCATGAAATTATTTGAAAGCTAAAATCCTTTGAAAATCAAAGAAATTGTATAATTTACAGTTTTTAGATACTAATATGAAAAATGCCTCATTTGCCTAATTAATGGAGCAAGATATGATCCTAATTGGCTCCTAGTCATAAGAAATCCCTGATATAAACTCAAATAAGGCTTGTGTCTTAGTCAATAGCATTGTATCAACATTAATTTCATGGCTTTGACAGTCTGCTATGGTTAGTTGCAATAGCATTGGAGGCAGCTGGATGAAGATTACGGGGGAACTCTATTATTTTTGCAATTTCTAATAATTCTTAAATGCTCTCAAAAATTTTTTTCAAAAAAATGTTTTTATGAAAAAGAAATAAAATCAACTTCATACAACTTTCTTCTGGTAAGCCAAGGAGCCCCCCCAAACTAAAAAAACATTAGTGGAGATGGTGCCCAGGTAGAATGCTGAGAGTCTTGTTGTCTAGATAGTTCAAAGCAGTCATCTAAAAATGTCTTTGTCTAATATTTGCCATGTGTTTTCTGAGTAGCTCTTTCTCATGTATGGGAAGGTCAAAGGGCCTTCACTTTGAACTAATGAAAGGCACTTTCCTATTTAGGAAAATTCTATTTAAAAAGGCATTTGGGAATTAATAATAGTTATCAACCACTGTGGGGCACTTGGCCGACGGGCTTCATATACATTATCTCATTTAGTCCTCACAGTAGCTCTGTGAGTCGTCACAGTAGCTCTGTCCCCTTTTCACAGCTAAGGGAACTGAGACACACAGAAACTGAGTCACCCTGAAAGGCCATCGAGCTGGGAGGGAGCTGCCCCAGAGCAGGCACCTGAGATTCCCGTGTCACCACCAGAGTTCGCTGCCTACTGGATCGTGATGAGAAGAGGCATAGTTACCAATTTATTCCAATAGTCTATGAAACATATTGCTTTGTCACAGATATTTATTCCGAAGGAAATTTATTCATTTAATCATTCATCAATTGTTTCATTCAGTAAACATTTATGAGTACCTAATAAGTACCAGTACTGCAGCATCAAACAAAACAGAGTAACGCCCCTGCCTTCACCGAGGTAACCCAGCACATACGTCCTGTGAGGTCACACAGCCCTGAGTCCACTGAAGAGTCGTAAGATGGGTGAAGCGGATGTGGGGACCGCTACTCTAAACAGGTGTCCAAGGGAAGGCTCTGCCTTTGAGCAGAGTCCTGATCAAGAGGAAAATCAATTCCCTAAGCCCTGAGGATGGAGAAGTAACAGTGAGACGCGGTGGAGCCCGAGTTCGTGAACGAGGGGAGAGAGGGAGGGGGTATGCCGGGAGGGGTGGCCTGAGGGGCGTCTCTCCACTGGGCATCGCAGCCCATGTAAAGAACTTGGGCTTTATTCTAAGTGTGATGGCAACCACTGGAGAAAGACCAGGTCCAACTTTCACTTACCTGTGGGAATCCTGAATTTTATGTATGATTGTTCTGTAAACCCACAACTTCTCAAATAAATAAATAACATTTACTGGGTCAGCCCTGAGCCTGTCCTGACTTCTCCAGAGCTAAGCCAGACCTCCTGAAGACTCAGCCTCCTAAGGAATGCAAGGTGGCTTCCTCCATTTGGATATGACATCACAGCCAGCATGGGTCTGAGCAGAAAAGTTGGCATGCTTAGGTTTTGAATGCGTCTCCCTTAATTTGATTAGCACATGCCCTGCTTTCTAGAGCAGTGAGATGGCGAGGTCACTCAAGGTCAAACGCCATTTTTTTATATCTACATATGAAAAGAATCAATCTGTCTGCTGTTGGAGAACTTCTGTTAAGAGGTCAAGTGGAGAAGCAGGGGGAGCATCAGGGGCCATTGCTGCTGTCCTGGCAAGGGGCGGCATGGTTTAGATGAGATGGAGATTTCCTTCTACCCTGGCTCTGAGGTCTGTGACTTCCTGACAGCAAACTCTAGCACAGAATGCCTCTCAGCTTAACAATGTCGGGATCCCACCTGCCAAAGCTGTGGGCACAGAGGAAATAACACGTTTGTATTCTGAGTGTGTCTGGGAAAGGAAGGGAAAATGACAGGCTGAAGGGAACAAAGAGAGACTGTGTGTGTGCATGTGTGTGTGTGTGTGTGTGTGTTTCATTGTTTCTAAAAGTGGATAATGTGTATTCAATTGCCCTCCCCCTTTCAACTCCCATAGTGCTTATTTTTGCCCCACTAATTTTCACATAATCATATGTGACCTTTCTGTGCAACCTTCCTTTAAGGATATGTATCTTTTCCCCCCAAGAATACTAGAAGCAGATACTGTTTTTCATCTCCTATATTCAATGCCTAGAACCTTAGTATAAACATGGTGGATGTTAAAAGTGTATATGTCTAAAATTAATTAAGACTTTGGTAACTGAATAGATGCAATTGTAAGGGTATTTATCAAAATTGCTTTAATGCATCCTTTCCAAAATACCACTGTTCCACAGGATGCCATCTGAAAATGGTTCTGTGGTCAGGTAGTTTGTGGAGATGGAAGGTGAAAGGTAATTACAGAGGTGTCTTCTCTCCAGGATTTCTCAGTGTTACGTTACACTAATACCTGCTGGGAATGTACAAGGGGTGGCATAATCTGTAGTATTTACTTAACTTGTCTGACCATGAAACTCTTTTCTTTCTGTAGAACGGATTTTCAGGGAGCTGAGGGGAAGCTATGGGCACCTGCCCAGCAGCTGTTGCCCAGCCCTTACCTACCCCCACCTCCTGCTCTGCTGTGTCTCCCCTTCTGCTCCGTAGCCTGGGGCGGGGGGGGGGGTTGTTGAATCTAATGAAAAGGCCTGTTGGACCTTAGATGCTGAATTGCAATCAAGCAGCCCCAGATCTTGATCAAGTGAGAATATTACACTTAATATAGATTTGTCCTTCCTGTCCGATGTGAAGTGGGACGAGTGGAGCGACTGTCTACCAGCCCGGCCCTAAGCAGTTGGGCCCCCCCAGGAGACTCGGCCTCAGTGGGGTCTCTCCCCCTGCTCTTTCGGGTCCTTTGGCTGTGTAAGTAGTAGAGTGCCCACTGGCCAAACGCTTCAGCCTGGGTTCCACATGGCAACGTGCTCCCCAGATCCTCAGATGGAGGCGCAGTGAGCAGGGTGCCCAGGGAAGTACACAGTGGGCTGATTTTTGGAGGTTCTTTTTATCGCTTTTATGTTCCTTTTGCACAGGACCACTCTGGGCAACAGGATTCACGGCTTTGAGGGCTGACCTGATGGGTCGCCCTGCCTACCAGCCTGGGTGGACGTGCCGATCCATCCTGAGGACCCCTGGGGCACACCATCTCTGCTCTCCGGAGGAGAGGCAGCAGGAATTGGGGCTTAGAAAGCTGCCCCCAAGTCCCAGGGAGTTGAGGAGTTGGCTCCAGGCTGAGATCAGCGAGGTGGGGCTTCCACTGCACAACGTTCTCCTCCTGGGCTCGTGGCCTCTTGAATCTGCTTTCTTTCTGGAGTTAGGCACACCTGCACTCAGGTCACCCGGGCTAACTTGCACCAGGTTACTGCAAGGCTGGCCTGATTCAGTAGATATTAGAACTGAAGATGGGGAACAGAGGTAAAGATGAAAGTGCGAGTTTTTACGGAAAGGGAGATATGCTAGATAAAAGACAAGTATGGGAAGAGGCCTGGAGAAGAACCAGCCCATGGCTGTCCCAGCTTTACAAGAGGGTGAGATGGTCAACCAGGCTGGATAGAAAAGTCTCAGCCACTCGTGTCCAAACCCATCTTCCGGCAGATACACAGTGGATTAGAGCTAAGAGAAGAGGATGAAGGGGGCAAGGAAGAGTGACAGCTGCTGCGGGGGCCAAGCATGCAGCACCAAATGTTGCTTAACTGTGTCGTAAAGGGAGTCAGACAGGCATATCCCACCGGGTGACCTCCCATCAGATCCAGCTAAGCCCTGGAGAAAGCCATGGTCACACTGCCACAGTTGGGTGTTGGCACATAGGTGTCCTATCCCCACTGGGGGTACTTAGCCCTCTACCAGCTTGCCATGTCATGTCTGGACCTTGGTGATTTTATTTGAAAGGGGCCCCCCGAGTGGGGCGACAAGCTGATTTTGCTCCTCAATACAGGCTTCCCCTTGGACAGACAATTGAGTGGGCTTACTGTACTCACCCACTTGGAGGAGGGGTTCCTTTGTCAGGGGAAGTGGCTACTGTGGTCACTGGAAGGGGTGCCCTGCAGGACGGGGTGAGTGCATGTCTACTCACCTGGCAGGCAGGAGGTGGTGGGTGCATGCCTACTCAACTGTCCTGCACATAGGAGGTGGTGGGTGCATGCCCACTCACCTGGCCAGCATACAGGAGGTGGTGGATGCATGCCTACTCACCTGGCCAGCATACAGGAGGTGGTGGGTGCATGCCTACTCAACTGGCCTGCACACAGGAGGTGGTGGGTGCATGCCTATTCATCTGGCCTGCACACAGGAGGTGGTGGGTGCATGCCCACTCACCTGGCCAGCATACAGGAGGTGGTGGGTGCATGTCTACTCCTACTCAACTGGCCTGCACACAGGAGGTGGTGGGTGCATGCCTACTCACCTGGCAGGCAGGAGGTGGTGAGTGCATGCCTACTTACCTAACCGGCGGGCAGGAGGTGGTGGGTACATTCCTACTCACCTGACCTTCTGACAGGACGTGGTGGGTGGGTGCCTACTCACCTGGCCAGCAGGCAGGAGGTGGTGAGTGCATGCCAGTGTCAGGACCCATGGTCGAGTTGATGTCCACCCATTCCTCTCCAGGCTCTAACTTTCCAAGCTGGATTCATGTGGTTACTAGAACAAGGGGCTTCCAAAGGACACTGTAAATGGGATCTCCACTGGAAAACTTGAGGATAAATATAAATTAGAAGGAGGGCCGAAAGCTCAACCAGGACAATTTGCCCCTGCTTGACCTCCTTGCCTCAATCCCTAGATGCGGCAGTAGAGGAGGAGAAGGATCCTGCAGATCTCCCAAGCTTCTCTTTGGCCACACTGAGGAGTCCAGGCCTCAGGAGGGACCTCTCTACCCAGACCTGACTAAATTCAAAATGGCCCAGGCATAGGGTAAGGGGTCCTCGTCCCCACCCATGAGGAGCAAAGACCTGAGTGTGTGAGATTTGAAAGCAGTGAAGAAAACTTTTCGGCATTTTTTTGGACCCAGGCCCCCAGGCCACCAATATTCTGGGAGATGCAGAGAGGAGGAGATAACAAAGAGCCTTTGGAGGTTTGGGGCATTCTGCCTGGTAAGGAGGTGGGAAGTTACCATCACCTGTGGTTTGGCACCCATGGCCCACTGGCCACCCTATGGCCATACCTCCCTGCAGGGAATACAAGATATTCTGCACTGCTACACCTTCCAGAAACGACTGCAAGGACATGCTACACCATTCCAACAAACTCTGGCCATCACGATTGGGTGAGGGGCAGACTGCTTCCCCCAGTGCGCCCATCTCCTTGCTGTGTTGTCTGGCAGTAGCAGTCTTGCCTCCCTGGTTGAGAAAAGGACATTACTGAACTCAGAAAGAACCATCTGTGGGTGTCCCCTGTTCCACACTCTCTGCTCACCATAGCCTGGTGTGGCCAGACCACAAGGCAAGAGGAGCGTGGTGGCCAGCTCTGCACAATCAGCATTTGAATGCAGACATGCCCCCATGGCCCCATGGTCCCAGGCATTGTGTATTTGCATGTTGGCCCCAGCATATTCTTCATTTTGATATCCTCCCAGAATCTCTGTGTTGTGTGTCATGAAAACTAAGTACTTTCCACTGGGGAATGGAGAAAGAGCAGGTCTGGTAGGAGATAAAGGTGGCTGTTTCAGCTGCTCTGCCTCTGGAAGCCTTGGCATCTGGATCTACATTCAAGCTGCATGTTCATGCTGCCCAGACCCACAGTGGCTGGTCCCTCTGGCAGGTGGAGAAACAATGGTATTCCCAGCCCCCTGGACTTTTGGACCAGGAGGTTCCCAGATGCAGCCCAATGCTGCTCCCCTTCCCGAGGCAGCTTCTTTTATACTGTTGGGCCTTGGTGGAAGTGAAGGGGATCACCAAGAGTTCTCAGGTCCTCTGAGGCAGAAATCTCCATCCTGTCCTGGTCCTGGGGAATCAGAACACCCACCCAGGCCGACAACAGAGCATCATCAGACAGAGAGGGTACGTTCAGGATCGCTCTCACCCAGGCTCCCAGGGAGGACACATTTGCATGAGTAGGTGGCAGAGGGCCTCCCTGAACAATCATCCTGTTGCAGCACCAGATGAGGGCCTCTCCCTCTCTGCACTAGCATCCTGGGGACCCCAAAGATACCCCACCTGATGCTCAGTGCTGTTCACTGATGGATCAGCCAAGCTGAAGCCATCAGGCATCCATTGGATAGCTCAGGCACACTATATCCCACCTCTGATACTGCGAAAAGTACAAATGGGCTAAACTGAGTGAACACTCAGACCCACGTAGCCCCGTGTACGGGTTGACTGACTCACAGGCCACCAGCGTCGTGGGAGGAGTGCAAATAGAGGATCAGAGGCTCCCCAGTGTGGGGAGAGGAGCTCTGAAGCTATTGGTGGCATGGAAAGGCACCACGTATGTTAACTGTATCATGCTGAGTGTCACTGGAGTGAACTTAGCCAACACAGGATGCACTGAGTTGCATTTAATCTAACAAGGTTAAAAATCCTCCTGGGAGTGCAGCAGAGGATGAGCCCTGGATGATGAGAACGATGAACTTACCCTCAGTAGCCTCTGTGAAATAGCCAAATTTCCCACAGATGCTTCCACTGCTGGGAGGATCCACTGATGATATAGAAATTTAGACACAGTGAAATTATGGGCCCAGGAACAAGGAATACTTCCATTGAAGAGGCCCGATCTGCCATTTACCAATGTGAGAGACATCAACCACAAGCCAGAGCCTGAAAAGGGCATTTAGGGGCTATTCCCAGAAGTGTCATTCCAGGATGCCCGTGGAAAGTGGATTGCATTGGCCCTCTCCCACATCCCCAGGAATGTCCTATGTCTTGGTTGAGCTGGACACCTATTCTGGCCATGGCCTTGCCTTTCCAATTCAACATGAAGATGTAGTACATACATGGGATGCCTTGGAAAAGTGGCTTTGCTACTGCTCTGACCAAGGACCCCATTTTACCACACAATCCACCCACTGATATGTGCCTAGATGCCTAGAATTAGATGGCTCTTCTATGTCACCCACCACCCACATGTAGCTGGCAATGTGGAGAACTTTACTAGCTGCCTTATAAAGGAGATTTGATGTCTATACCTTGATAACTCTCTTACTGGATGAACTGTCTGCCTCGCTCAGGGCCTCTGGAAACTGAGCTCAGCAGTTCCCTGGAGGGGAAACGTGGCCCAATCCCACCTCCTAGCTGGAGAGGGTGAGGTGGAGGAGGAGCCCAGGCTGGTTTGCACATCTGCTCTTATACATGACAAGACAAGATTTGGTGCCAAAAGGGGAACAAGAACACACCCCTTGGATTCTTCTTTCCAGCCACTGTCTGGAGATCATCCGGCTTTTTACCCCATTCCATCCTCCACATGGTTCCCAGGATGGTGGGAGGTTATGGCCACTGCGGAAAGGGGTGGAATGACGGAAGCAGGTCTACGTGCTTAACACACATGGGGCGATGACCCAGCGGGCTGGACCTGCCGGGCCTGGTACGCACATGCTGGAGGTTAGTAGGGGAGCCTACCCCCAATCGGTCCACCAGTCTCCTGGGATTGATCATGGATGGGATGAGGAGTCTTGACAACTCTCATCTATCAAGAAGGGGTAGAAGTGGGCCAGAAGATATGGGTAAGCACTGAGATCAATGGCTAAGGGGTGAGGTTATAGTTCAGAGCAAAAAGGCAGTCAGACTGGGTGGCCTTAGAGGGAAAAGAAAAGTTACTGCAATAGGCTAAGAGAAGTATCTCCCATGGGGAGTGGTTGCACGGTTACCCTGTTAGAACTAGTTACTATTTCTGTCTCTTGTCTTCTATGGATCTGACTGGGTAGCAACCTGGAAGGAAAACACTTTTGTCCAGCTGACTGAGGCTATCATGGCAGCAGGGACCTTAAATGATGGCTGAACCTGCCATCTGATCCTTCCTCTTTCTCTCCTCTTTACTAAGTCTGAATTGACATGCAAGGAGCTGATCTTCCCTGCCTCATGCAAGAACTAATATCAGGAAGTCCTTTATTTACACCCTGCAACGAAGATAACATCACAGCCATTATCCGTGCACGCTTCTTCTCCATACCCCTGGATGGCCTGTTGGGATGCAATGATTCTCGATGTAGGGAAACTGGCCAATGGCTCAGTTGTCTTTCCAATTTATTCACAAATGAACACGTGATATGCAAATCTTAGCAACCTTGGCTAAAATTCACCACACAAGCCCTTCACACTCAACAAAAATCATCAGTCACCCTAGCCAAATAGTATCTGATAACTGCATTGCCTTAGGCTTCCTCCTAGCCCAACAAGTAACCACTGCTAACACCGACTGCTGTATGTGGGTTAATACTTTAGGGGAGGTGAAACAAGAGGTGACTAAACTCCAGCAGCCAACACACTGGCTGCAGAGAATACACCCAGGTTCTATGGAGACCTTCCTCTGTCTCCAGGGGGCAGGGGAACAGATGCCACCATTCCTCCAGACAGGTCTGCTCACCCTGCTTGGAATGGTCTGCGTAGGTGAAGCCCTCCCCATAGGCTGCGAACCTTTACTACCAACACTGCTGAGAGCCATGGGCCAGCAGGCCTGACCCATCTCCTGGCCTTCATGTCTGAGGTGGGAGATGGGCGTATATTGAGGAAGACAATGTGGAGGAGTAGGTGAGGCCTGGTGGAGAGGCCTAGGGGTGGACTGCTCAGGAAGTCACAGACACACACTCAGTGGCCATCGCCCAGCCCTTGCATAGGCCCTGCCTCCTCCATTGTGTGCTACTTCCACTCCACCACCTGGGGAGATGTTAAGTCTAATGAAAAGGCTTGACCACACCCTAAATCTGGAAACTGGGTGCAAGTGGTCCCAGATGCTAATCAAGGCAGGAATGCTTAGTGGCAAGGGCCCCTTTCCCTGAGAGTGGATAAACGTGATACTCAAATAGAATAAATGTGTCTCTCTTCTTTGACACAAGGTGTGGCATATGGAGCTGATATCTATGGTTAACTCGAGCAGTTTGGGCCTCCCCAGGAGACTGGCTGTGATGAGATCTCTTCCCCTGCTCTTTTAGGTCCTTTGTGCTGTGTAAGTAAGAAAGTGTCATTTGTTAAAAGTTTCTGATGAGCTGGAGCCTGTGTTGCCATGACACATCATGTAACAACTCGCTCCACAGGAGCATCTTGTGAAACTAAAGTTAGGCAACCCACACTTTGCAAAAGATTTCAGTGGAAATCATGATTAATAATAAAGTTTGTAGGCTTTTCTTTTGACTCTGTTTAAATAAAGACTACAGTTTGTAGCAAGGAGGACTAATTCACAAGATCTTGAATTGTCTTTGTGTTTCAAACTGATCATCAGGAGACAGTGTTTAAACATGCTTTCTACCCTAGTCATCCAGCTGTGAAATACAGAATTCACTAAATCCAGAATTTCATATAAGAATCTATCATAAAATATTCATTTGATTTCTTGGACATTCTCCTCAACTATGAAACTTAGCTAAAAATTATCATAGATAACAATCTTCCTGGAGAAGTAGAAGCCTGTACCAAAGATTCATTGGTGGGAATTGTTTTTGCAGACTTGGTCATTGTCACTATAGTACCTTACTTTTCACAATTTCATCTTGGCCTGGGAATCGCCAACACTGACCCAGTTCTCCCTGCCTCCTGTGGTCTTATGACATGGAAGCAGACGTGAGCAGACTAAAGGCTAAGAAGTGGTGGTCGTGGTCAGGGCAGGGGGCCTTGACATTAGCTCATGAGTATGATTCCAGGCATAGCACGATGTCCAGGTGGCAGCGTTATGAATGTGGTCTGGTAAAGGCTCAAAAACAGCACTGCAGATCAATTGGACTAACTGGGTGCCAAGCAGAGCACTAACGATCAAGGCCCTGGGGCCGTAACTGGGAGCCAGTGTCACCTCTTCTGTCCATAACCGGGAGGCAGTGTCACCTCCTTCCATTTGTAACTGAGAGCCCGTGTTATCTCCTTCTGTCAGTAATTGGATCTTAGAAATAGTGACTCAGTGTTTGGCCATTACCCAGAGAATTTTAGTGTTTATTATTTGGACATTAACTGGGCTAACTTGGTGTTTAACTTTGCATCTGTAATATACAATACCTACCTCACCTTCTTGCACTCGACCTTGGATCTTCAGGCAGACTCCTTCCTTGACCTGGAAAAATCGTCAACTCCTTCCTTGATGAATCCTTTCCTTTTTCTCTATGGTTTCCCTGGGGGTTTCCCTGGATCTGTTTCTAAGATCCAATTACTGACAGAAGGAGATAACACGGGCTCTCAGTTACAAATGGAAGGAGGTGACACTGCCTCCCGGTTATGGACAGAAGAGGTGACACTGGCTCCCAGTTACGGCCCCAGGGCCTTGATCGTTAGTGCTCTGCTTGGCACCCAGTTAGTCCAATTGATCTGCAGTGCTGTTTTTGAGCCTTTACCAGACCACATTCATAACGCTGCCACCTGGACATCGTGCTATGCCTGGAATCATACTCATGAGCTAATGTCAAGGCCCCCTGCCCTGACCACGACCACCACTTCTTAGTGACACTTCTTATTTCACCTACTTATTTCACTCCCCCTTTATCACCTCCCCAATGCACATGCTGATGCATACACACATGCATGGATAAGTACTTCTGCTAGCAATGTACTGTTTAGTGTTTATCTTCCCTGCCACTCTCTAAGCCCCCTGAGAGAGATGCCACAATTCACAGTGCCAGGAAAATAGTTGCTCAACTCATGAGTAAATGAAGGAACAGCGCCACAATGGTATTTAGTGTTCATAACTTAGTAACTTCCTCATAATTCTACTATGAGGCTTTTCTCTAACTTAGTTGAAAGTTAATAGCACTAAAATGAAAAGTTTGTTTAAAAAGTTAATAGCATCAGTTAGGATCCCAAAGATTTGAAGGTCTTAAAGTCCTATCAGTACCAAACATTCTTTACCTTTTGCAAACTCCTTAATGGTTGGTAAAACAAAAATGAATAAATTGAAGATTTAATAATTATTATTTCATTATTCAGCCTAAGGAAAGTATTTTATAAATTATCTCTGATACAAATTTAAATAACGTGATCTTTGTATCTGGATTATAGAAGCAAATCATTTAATTTTATTTTTCTATTTTTGTTATCAAATCATTTAATTTTATTGATTTCTTTTTATTATTTAATATGGTAATTCTTAAGAATTGATTAAAAGTATACATTATTTGTGCATCAATAACCAGTGAATGAAGAATTGGCTTTTAATGAAAATTGAAAGGACAATAAATTTGTAGTCTGAACATAGGAACTGGAATAGATTCAAGGGAAATCCAGGAACATGTAAAAGCATTTCCATTTCTTTACTTAGGAGATTCTTAGGGGCTTAAGAGGTATCCCACATAAATGTTGAAGGTTTAATATACACATTTGGCATTTTATCATCATGTAACTGTTGTCTTAGGGATAGGAGAGAGTTGTTGCCACTGATTATAACAGGTCTAAACATTTCCCTGTGCTTCAAAATTATATTTAATATGTATTAGCTGAAAACAAGCATTGGCAATACACTATAATTTTGTGAATGACCATGAAGCATTTTGTATGCTCTGTTAAAGTATTGGCCAACTTGACTGCCTTAAGCAAACTGGGATGGAAGAGGACTAGAATGGTTTCATGAATCATTATCCAGCTCTTCCTGGGTGAGGAATTTCCTTTCTCACCTACATGTCCTACTTCTGGCCCTGTCCTTGCAAAGCCAACACTCTCAGGTGTTCTGTCCTGAAGATGGACATAATCTTACCTTTGAGAAGCCAACAGCAGCAATGGGTTCATGGCCACGTGATCTGCACAGTTATATGCCCCTCCTCTCCCAGTCATTTTTGGTTTAGAGTTCAGTTTTTACTATCTTGAAATTCTTAATAATTTTCGCTTTGAACTTGTGTTTTCTAAGTTCAATGGGACAAGCAAAAGACGTGCTCATCAGGCATGTTGCCATTCCTTGCCTCCTCGTTTGCATATGACATCCGTGATGCCCAGGAGCACAGAATTCCCACGTGTGGGAGTTCATGAAGACTCCAAGCAAGTCGGAGCTTTTTTCTAGTGCAGAAAGAAGGCAGTGACATTTTAAGAAACATGAAAGACCAAAGAACCCCATTGAATCCCTTCTCATTTGTGTTACTTCCCTGCATTAGCAAACCACTTACACTGAAAATGATGACTTGGAAGGAAAGGGAATGACTGGGCAACACATGGTTCCTTTTCCTTTCTGTGTTCCTTACTCACCAGTCAACCAAAGGTAGAGAGTATTGGTAGAATGTGTACATATCAAGAAGTGACATAAAAAACAATTGAGTTAGTTTGTGCAACATTTCCACTATTCCAGTAAAAACAAAACACATGTGTACATATTAGTTATAAAATATTTATTGTGTAATCTAAAAAATTTCCCATTTGAGTTAAATGCATTTATATAAGACTGGAAATTCATGCTAATAATTTAAAATTTTAATATTTGTGTACTTAAAAAGACATTAACTCGCAAATAAAACACACCATGACAAATTGAGAGAATACTGAAAAAAGGAAAAACTTTATAATTTAGTGTATTTAATGGCACTTTTTGCTGCTTTTTAACAAGAGGTCCCACATTTTTATTTTGATCTGGGTCCTGCAGATTTGTAGGCAGCCTGGTCTCCAGGTCTCTGCTGGGAGCCACTAGGCTTGTGGAGCTTCTCACCTGTACTTCCCTCCCAAGACCCTTTTTCTAGAGAGAAGTGATGATAAGAGAATAATATTTGCCAAGAACATGTGGATGGGGGAAGGAGAATTTAGTTCAATCAGTGAGTCCAGGTGCATCCACACAGTGGTTCAAAAATTTTCACACACTCTGCTATTTAGCAAGTATGCTACTAGCTATTATACTGATGCTTTGCATAAAATTGCTGACACCTTGGAAACCGCTTAATGATACATAAAATCCTATTTATTCTGTGTGGAATGCCACTGAGCAAGTGGGTATTACTCATAGATGTACAAATATTGTGCATATTAGCATGAAGAGTCAATTACAAGTCAATAAGCTTTCTGAACTGTATAAGAACAAAAGAGGAAAAAATCACAGAGAAATGAATAATTTCATAAGATTTTGTTTGATTATTTCTTAACCTTGGTAAGGCAAACCATTTCCATAAAAGGGTAACTTTAATTTTGTTTTGAAGGTAATACAAAGGAATGTTAAATTAGTTTTCCATTTTACCATTTAGCTTTGAAAGAAAAAAAAATTTGCTTTCATTTTAGAGTCCTGAGTGGAATAATAGAAGATTTCTGAAAAATGGCAAATCTAGTGCTCATTGTTGCCTCTTTAATCCCCTTCCTCACTTTGTTCTTTGGATCTGCTCCATTCTGATCTGCCTTTAATTTTTTTTCATACAAAACCCTAGGAGGATATTTGTACAGCTATTAATAAGGTCAAGTGTACCAAAACGAAACGGACTCCTTGGTTGCAACAGAGATAAGTCATGGCCTTATACATTCAGGGGCTGAATTGGGGGACAAGACGTGTTCCAGGTTTCCAATTCCAGAAGTTAGAATATCTTTGCTTTGGCTTGGGGTTATTATCACTACCTTCAGGGACATTATCTGGAGGAACTTTGGGGTTGCAGAAGATTGAGCTGAATCCATTCACTTAGCTTGTATGAGTAATAATCAGTCTTTTGGGAATTCAACTTCTCATTTACAAATGAAGATAAGATTTCCTTAGATTGTTGTCATAAAGATTAGATAACATGCAGAGTTGGTATCTAGCACATAGTAGACACTCTGTGACAATTTTTCCTTCTCCATTTTTTTCTTCCATGTAAAACTTTACATACTCTTAAAAGTTTTCCTCAAAAAATTAAAAATTTTTTTAAGGTAAAATGTTTACCAAATGTAAAAATTTCAGAATTGTGAAACTTTCTGCAAAAAATGGCAGAACTGCAAAAAATGGCAGTGGTGGAGACAGTGATCTTTAAAACTTTCGATTCCACAATTTTCTGTCTGATACACAATTCTGAAACTTTTACATTTGAGAATGAGCTGAAAAAACAGATTGGAATAAATTAGGTGGTAACCCTGGAGCCAGATTGGACATTTAGAGCAACCACAAGAGTGCTGAATGAAGGCAGGGGCTGCTTGTATAAGTGAAGAGTGTACAACCCAGCAACCAGTTGCCATTCCCTGGACTATCGCAATGGCAGTAGAAATGGAGCAGTTACAGAAATGCAGCCTGGATTCCAGGAGCAGCTTGAGGAGGTCTGAGCAAGCAGAGGAAATTGCATTCTCCCAAACTTGATGTTGAAGGTCAGGTCAGTCCCCCTAAGGGACCAGATGTGAATAGTAGCCTCAGTTTTGGACCTCTAGGCAGCAGTGCTTTCTGGCTTCCTACTAGCATTGACCAACTCTCAGAGTCAGTGCACCTTTTATTTATTTTATTGTATTTGTTTCTCTTCCTTGAGTTGTTTGGTTTGGCAGATCACTGAAGGACTTGTGGATGCTAGCTTGAGTTTCAGCTCTCTCAGCAGATAGGTTCAGGCTTTCTGTGCTAGTTTGAAAGGATGTATGTCCCGTAGAAAAGCCATGTTTTAATCTAAATCCAATTTCATAAAGACAGAATAATCCCTATTCAATACTGTATTTTGAAACTGTAACCAGATCATCTCCCAAGAGATGTGATTTAATCAAGAGTGGTTGTTAAACTGGATTAGGTGATGACATGTCTCCACCCATTTGGGTGGGCCCTGATAAGTTTCTGGAGTCCTATAAAAGAGGAAACATTTTGGAGAATGAAAGAGATTCAGAGAGAACAGAGAAAGCTGAAGCACCACGAAGCAGAGAGTCCATCAGTAGCGCTTTGGAGATGAAGAAGGAAAATGCCTTCCAGGGAGCTTCATGAAACAGGCAGTCAGGAGAAGAAGCTAGCAGATGGCACTGTGTTTGCCATGCGCCATTCTAGATGAGAGAGGAACCCTGACCATGTTCACCGTGTGCCTTTCCAGATGAGATAGAAACTCTGACTGTGTTCACCATGTGCCCTTCCACTTGAGAGAGAAACTCTGAATTTTATCAGCCTTCTTGAACCGAGGTATCTTTCCTTGGTTGCCTTAGATTAGACATTTATATAGACTTATTTTAATTGGGACATTTTCTCAGCCTTTCAACTGTAAACTAGCAACTTATTAAATTCCCCTTTTTAAAAGCCGTTCTGTTTGTGGTTTATTGCATTCCAGCAGCTAGCAAACTGGAACACTTCCCACTAGCAACTACCAAGATGTTTGGTTAGATTTATTCCTTCCTTCCTTCCTTCCTTCCTTCCTTCCTTCCTTCCTTCCTTCCTTCCTTCCTTCCTTCCTTCCTTCCTTCTTTCCTTCCTTCTATCCTACCTTCCTTCTTTCCCTCCCTCCCTCCTTCCTTCCCATTTCTTTCTCCTCCTCCTTCTTTTTCTTCTTCTTCTTCTCCTTCTTTCTTTTCTCCTCTTCCTCCTCTTTCTTCTTCTCCTTCTCATCCTCTTCCTCCTCATCACCCTTATTCTTCTTTTTCTTCTCCTTCTTCTTCTTCTTCATACGTCTTGGTTTGATGAATCCCTGTGGAACCAGCACAGATGCTAGCCTCAGTTTTAGCTCTCTCAGGAGCAGCAGCTTCTTATTTCACACCATATCAACCAGGATGTAAACAGCCAGTGCACTTTTTCTGGTTTGGTTTTCCTTTTTTCTCTTTTTCTTGTGTGGTTGGTAAATTTTCTTAGGGGAGAGGGGATGTCTGGAAGATCCCTGAGGAAACAGCATGAATGCTGGCCAATAAGGCCAGTAAAGCCTCTGTTTCCACCTCAACATCAATATGGGCAATTACCAAGAGACTGGAAGAGGCAGAACAACTCGTGTGTGTGTGCGTATGTGGCATGACATTTTGTTGTTTATTAGCATTTTTTCCTCCTTTCTTTATTTACATTTTGTTTTCATTTTTGCAATCTGATGGACTGAGGTTTGAGAGAACTAGATTTCCGGAATGACCACAATAGAATACTCAGAATGTCCATTCTCAACTACAAAACATGAAAGAAGACAGGAAAATATGGCCCAATAGCAAGAATTTAAAAATTAGACAAAACTGTCCCAGAAGAAGCCTAGTCTCTGGAATTACTAATCAAAATCTTAAGTCAAATCTCTTAAATGGGCTCTATTAGTTAAAGGAAAACATAGAAATGAATGAAAAGAAATCTTGAAAGCAATATATGAACAAAATGAGAATTTCAATAATGAGAGAGAAATTATAAACAGGAACCAATAAAATATTCTGTAGATGAAAAATACAATAACTAAAAGAAAAAGCTTAATACAGGAGTTCAACAGCAGATTGAAGCAGGCACAAGGAAGGATCAACCAACTTCAAGAAAGATAATTAATATTGTCAAGTCTGAGGAACAAATAGAAAAATTAATTGTAAAAACTGAATAGAGCCTGAAAATATTGATATATGCATCTTAGGAGTCTAGAAGGAGAAAAGAGAAGGAAAGGAGCAGAAAAATTACTTTAAGAAATAATGGCTGTAAAATTGCTAAATCTGATTAAATAAATGATTATATAACTCAAGAAGTTCAGTGAACTCTGTCATGGTTAGGGACAGGTGCCAACTTGGCCAAGTTGTGGTACCTGTTCATCTGATTGGGCAAGCGCTGGCCTGTCTGTTGCAATGAGGACATTTCATAGGATTAGGTCATGATCACGTCAGCTACATCCACAGCTGATTCCATTTGTAATCAGCCAAAGGGGAGTGTCTTCTGCAATTAGTGATGCTAAATCCAATCATGGGAAGCCTTTTAAGGAGGACTCAGAGGAGACAGGTTGCATTCCTGCTTTGGCTGGTGAGCCTCTCCTGTGGAGTTCATCCAGGCCATCCATTGGAGTCATCGGCTTCGCAGCCTGCCCTGTGGATTTTGGACTCTGCATTCCTACGGTCACGTGAGACACTTTCATAAATTTTATATTTGCAAGTGTTCCCTGTTGATTCTGTTTCTCTAGAGAACCCTAACTAATACAAACTCCAAGCAGGATAAATCCAAAAGGATCCACACTGAGACATATTAAAACAATACTGTCAAATGCCAAAAACAAAGAGAGAATCTTGAAGACAGAAAGAGAGAAATGACACAAGAGATACTTAAGATTAACATCTGATTTCTCATTATAATCCATAGAGGCCAAAGGGCAGTGGGTGACATATTTAAAGTGTTGAGAGAAAAAGTTGTCAACCAAGAATAACACATCTGGCAAAACAGTTCTTTAAAACATAGGGACAGGGTGGGCCATGATGGCTCAGCAGGCAGAGTTCTCACCTGCCATGCCAGAGACCCAGGTTCAATTTTACATATGCCTGCCCATGTAAAAAAAAAAAAAAATTAAAAAGTAGGGACAGATTAAGACATTTCCAGACAAGCAAAAGCTGAGGGAATTCATTGTCAATAGACCTACCTTGCATGAAGTGCTAAAAGGAGTCCTTCAGGTTGAATGGAAGAGATACTAGACTGTAACTCTAAGCTGTATCAAGAAATAAAGGCCTCTGGCGTAGGTATTATTAGTAAATATAAATGCCAGTATTATTGCATTCTTCATTTATAATGCAATACATTATGGCTTAAAAATCAAATGCATAAAAAGTAGTCATAAAGCTTTGTTTGCATGCACATAGTGCATAAAATGTAATTTGTGCCAACAACAATATGAAGGGAAGGGACAGACAGGTATAGGAACAGAGTGTATGTAGGCTATTGAAATTAAGTTGGTATCAAAACAAACAAAACTGTAATAAGTTTAGGCTGTTAATGAAATACCCATGGCAACCACAAAAAGAATATCTTAACAATCCCATGCAAAAGAAAATGACATGTGATTAAAAATGACTCATTATAAAAGATCATCTAAACCAAAGGGAATTCAGTAATCAAGGAAAGAAAGGGCAAAAAAGGTATGACGCATACAAAATACAATTAGCAAAATAGCAGAAATAAGCCCCACCTTATCAGTAAATACCTTAAATATAAACAGATTAAATTATCCAAACAGAAGGCATAGATTGGCAGAATGTATAAATAAGTACCATCCTATATGCTGTTTACAAGAAACTCACCTTAAATCCAAAGACACAAATAGGTTGAAAGTGAAAGAATAGTGTTTTAGTTTGATAAAACTGCTGGAATGCAGTATACAAGAAATGGACTGGCTTTTACAAAGGGGATCTTTTAAGTTACAAGTTTACCATTCTAAGGCCACAAAAATGTCCAAACTAAGACATCTAGAGAAAGATACCATGACTCTGAAGAAAGATTGATATCTGTCTCATGGGAAGGCATGTGGCTGACATCTGCTGGTCCTTGTTCTCAGTTCCATTCCTTTCAGCTTCTGATTCCAGTGGCTTCCTCCCTAAGAATCTGTGGGCCCTCACTTAGCTGCTCCAGGACAAAACTCTGGGTTTCATCTCTTAGCCTAGCATCTTCTGGGGCTGGAAATTTCTTCTTTTCAGGTTCTGGCTATTTTTGTGAGTCCTTGCTTAGCACCCAGGCATTTTGTGTCTCAATCTGCAAATGTTTGTGTCTGAGCTCTATGTCAGCTCTTTTAAGGACTCCAGTAAACTATTCAAGACCCACCTTGAACAGGCAGAGTCACATCTCCATCTAATAAACAGGTCACACCCACAACTGACTGTGTCACATCTCCATGGAAACAACCTAGTTAACAGGTCCCACCCTACAATATTGGATCAGGATTAAAATAACACGGCTGTCCCCAGAAGGTTGGATTAGATTAAGAGAACATGGCTTTTCTGGGGTACATAACAGTTTCAGACCAGCACTTTCTACCCTCTGGACCCCCAAAAGACATGTTCTTTCCATATACAAAATACATTCATTTCATTACAATATTACAAAAGCCTTAAACCATTTCAGGAACAATACAGATATAATACAAAGTCAAACTGTACAAAATCTCATCAAGGTCATTTACAGTCATGGTCCATCCTAAGGTAAAATTATCCTCTTACTGTTGACCTATGAAACTCAGCAGCAAGTTATCTGCTTCCAACATACCAAGTAGGAACAGCCACAGAACAAACATTTCTATTGTTATAGGGAAAAACCCAGAGGAAAACAGGGGCCACTGGACCCAAGCAGTTCTGAAAACCTGCAGGGCATACACTATTGGATTTCAAAGTCTGAGAGTCATTTATCATTGTCGGGGCTTGGAAGAATGGCAGACCCACCTTTCCAAGGGCTTACACAGTGGCCTTGTTATCTACAATGCTGGAGTGAGGATTACAATCTTTGGGAACTTTGGGAAGCCACTATTTTTCTTGGCTCCACCCTCTTCAAGCATCAGGGTAGTGAAGGGAGTCTCTTCCACCTCTGGGATACTTGCTCGACCCCCTCAGAACAGTGGGGTGGCAGCAAGACTCCTCCCAATCACAAAAGGATGTGTTCCACCCACTCTTCCTGAACATGGAGGTGCAAAGCCTGCCCTCTGCCTCTTGGGCAAATTCACCCTCTCAACCTGCATGGATGGGTCCAGTCTCTTGGCCCAAGTTTTTTTGGCTTCAGACCTTAGCTTTCATGGTTCTACCTTTGAAGTAATTTTTCCTTCAATCTGTTCCTTTTCTCTCACTCTTAGTCCAGACTGACAATGGTTACCCCCAAAATGTTCTGGTTTTCCATGTAGCACAAATTGTCTGATCAAAGCCATCAGTCAATAGGACTTTCCATAAATCCTTTCTAGATAACTCCATTTCTAATCCTGGCTTTTTCTGAAATGGCTGACTATAAATACTCAAATGGGGATCTATTCAATGGGGTCTTACTTTCTGGAAACCTAGAATTTTCCAGACCCTCACTTCTCATTTCTTTGAACCCAAGTTCAATTCTCAACTTATCCCTTTCCTGTCACATTTTACTATAAGCTCAAGAAGAAGCCAAGCTGTGTTTTCCACATTTAGGTCATAAATTTCCTCAGCTAGATATCTCAGCTTGTCCCTTTTAAATTCTCCCTTTCATCCAGCACCAGGACTCAATTTTGCCAAATTCTCTGCCACCAAAAAAATTGGTTGCTTTTCTTCCAGTTTGCAATGATACATTCATCATTTCTTTCTAAGGCCTCATTAGGAGTATCTTTAGATCCCATATTTCTACCAAAAATCTCTTTAAAGCAAAGGCCTTTATGATCAAATTCCTCACAATTATTCCAGAATCTTCCCCTTATCCATTTAAAAAGCAATTCTAACATGCTTGGCATTTGTAAATAGCAGCACTTCACTCTTAATACCAAACAGTATTAGTCAGGGTTCTCTAGAGAAACAAAACCAACAGGAAAGGTCTGCAAATATGAGATTTATAAAAATATCTCATGCAACCATAGGATGATTGGGTCCAAAAATAGAAGAAAGACCTCAAATCCACAATCTAACTTGAGGAACTAGAAAAAAGGAAAAGTAAACCCAAAGTTAGCAGAAGGAAGGAAATAAATAAGACTAGAGAAGAAATAAATGAAATAGACAATAGAAAAACAATAGAAAGAACCAACAAAACTAAAAGTTGGTTGCTTGAAAAAAAATCAATAAAATTGACAAACCTTTAGTTAGACTGATAAAGAAAAAAATGACACAAATAATTAAAATCAGTAATATAACTATGAACAGTTGTACACCAGCAAATTAGACAATCTAGATGAAAAGGAAAAAGTTCTAGAAATACACAAATTTCTTACACTGACTCAAGAAGAAATACAAAACTTCAACAAACCTGTAACATGTACAGAGATTGAATCAATAATAAACCTTCCACTAAAGAAAATTCTAGGACCAGATGGCCTCATCTACCAAATTCTACCAAACATTGAAGGAAAAATTATCACCAACCCTTCTCAAACTTTCCCAGACAATAGAAGGAGGGGGAGCATTATCTTTATACCAAAGCCTAATAAAGACATTACAAGAAAAGAAAACTATAGAACAATTTCCTTTATGACTATAGATGCAAATATCCTCCACAAAGTATTAGTAAACCGAATTCAACAACATATTAAAAAGATTATTCACCATGACCAAGTGGGATTTATTTCAGGATTGCAAGAATGGTTCAGTGTATGAAAATCAATCAGTATAATATATTACATATATAGAATGAAAGGAAAAAAATCCGACATTAATTCAATAGATGCAAAAAAAAGTATTTGACAAAATCTAGCACTTTTTCTTAAAAGCATTCAGAAAACTAGAAAGAATGGAGGGGAACTTTCTCAACATGATAAAGGCCATTTATGAAAAACCCACAGTTAATATCACACTCAATAGTAAAAAAGTAAAAGTTTCCCCTAGGATCAGGCAAAAGATATGGATGCCTGCTTTCACTGTTGCTATTCAATATTGTACTAGAAGTTCCAGAACGAGTAATAGGATAAGATAAAGATATAAGATATCCAGATTGCAAAGAAGTAAAACTACATTTGCAGACAACATGATCTTAAATATAGAAAATCCAAAGGAATCCACAAAACAACTAGAGCTAATAAACAAATTCAGCAAAATGGCAGGGTACAAGATCAACCTGTAAAAATCAAATGTGTTTCTAAACACTAGCAATGAACATTCTGAAGAGGAAATTAAGAAAACAATTCCATTTATAGTAGCATCTTGTGCTGGTTTGAAAGTATGTCCCCTAGAAAAGCCATGTTTTAACCAGAACTCCATTTCATAAAGGTGGAGTAGTCCCTATTCAATACTGTATGTTTGAAACTGTAATCAGATCATCTCCCTGGATGATGTGATTTAGTCAAGAGTGGGTAAACTGGATTAGGTGATGACATGTCTCCACCCATTTGGCTGGATCTTGATTGGTTTATTGGAGTCCTATTAAAGAGGAAATATTTTGGAGAATGAGAGATTCAGAGAGAGCAGAGAATGCTGTAGCACCACAAAGCAGAGAGTCCACCAGCCAGTGACCTTTGGAGATGAAGAAGGAAAACTCTCCCAGGGAGCTTCATGAAGCCAGGAGAGAAAGCTAGCAGATGATGCCATATTCGCCATGTGCCCTTCCAGTTGAGAGAGAAGCCCTGACTGTGTATGCCATGTGCCTTCTCACTTGAGAGAGAGAAACCCTGAACACCATCAGCCTTCTTGAACCAAGGTATCTTTCCCTGGACGGATGCCTTAGATTGGACATTTCTATAGACTTGTTTTAATTGGGACATTTTCTCGGCCTTAGAACTGTAAACTAGATTAAATTCCCCCTTTTAAAAGCCATTCTGTTTCTGGTATATTGCATTCCTGCAGCTAGCAAACTAGAACACATCTAGAATAATATTTGTGTCTTCATCTCTCTTCTATCTTATATAACAAATGTTGAAGTCTTGTTTATCAAAAAGATGTACTGATTTGTCTAAGTTGAAAAGCATAATCCTACTTTCTCACTCTGCTTCCAAACTTCTGGGACCCTTCATTTCCTAGGTAATCATAGGAACATCTTTCTGAAAATTCTCTGGGCATCTCTCTCTCTCTCTCTTTCTCTCTCTCTCTCATCTATTTATCTGTCTAGCTGTATCACTATTTTTTATAATCACAAATAAAATCACACTATAATGCTGATATGTCTTTTATTGTTGACATTTTTCCACAGTAGCAAACGGTTCACAGTTCCTTATTCTTTTTTGCTTTTCCTATGCTGTATGGTGGGGTCACATTTCATTATTTTTCCATGTGAGTATCCCCTTATTGCAGCACCTTGTGCTGAATTTTTGTTTGGTTGGTTTTTTGTTTGTTTGCTTGTTTGTTTCTTTGTTTTGGGAAGTGCATGGGCTGGGAATCAAACCCGAGTCTCCCACATGGCAGGCGAGAATTTTGCCACTGAACTACCCTTGCACCCCCTTCTTGTTCTTTTTAAACCCTTCACAGTAATCCATGCTGTGGATGCTCCGCAGTTAATTTTTAATTGACTTTTAGGCTGTATCGTTTTTACCATCTCAAATAGTGCAGCAAAGAGCAGGTATGTGCTGAGCCTTACCCACCTGTGTGCGTGCTTGGGTAGGACACGTCCCCAGAAATCACTCACTGCTGGGCCAAAGCGTGGGCTTTTTTTGTTTCATTTTGTTTTTAACTTTGAGTCTTTTCCATGTGCCCTCTCCAACTCCAGCTCCATCATTGGTCTCCCTACTCCGCTAGCAAGGAAGCTAATGTAAATAATTAATAATAGTAATAAAACAACAATTACTTCCCTCCCGGCCCTTCTTGGGGTTGTTGTGATGAACAAAAGCTGTTGGGGAACACCTCCATTAACTTCAAATATTTACATAAAACTTGGCATCACCTACATTGTGATAGGTCAGGGTAGGTACACGATAATAAATGTTATCACTTATCCTCAAGTAAAAGGCCTTAACCCTCCTAGGAGTTTGGGAGTGCTAAACCACTAGGGGAGGTTTTGGGGAAACTACAGAGTTGTTGTAAAACCATCCTGCATGTGTGGACATCTACTCCGTGAGAGCTATGACCCTGCAAGCTGCACCCCTTCCAGGGACGCTTGCACTGAAACCGTGCTGGACGCCAGACACCAAACATGAGGCTGTACGAAGGGGTGCTCAACCCCCCACCCAAGACCCTCCCATGGCATTGTGCAACCAGCTACAAAGGAAGACACACAGTTCTTTCAAACGTGGTGCAATTCCCTCAGTGGTTTTAGAAGCTCAAATTACAAACAACTTCCTAATTGTCTTTGAAAACCATCATTCCTATGAGTGCTGAGTTATTGCTGATTGAGTCTTATCCTAGGGTTTTACTGTGTCTTCTCTAACAAGTCCTGGATCCAAGGAAAATACAGAGAAATGCTCTGAAAGCAAACCTGTTCTTACCCATAAGAAAATGCCATTATTCAGTTGCTGCCACAGACTCCAGGAAACAATGTGTGTCTTTCATGCCTCTGTTTCTCTAACAGTCCTCATTGTATCTGTCTGGCCTGTGAATGGGTTCCACCATGTAGGAAGTGACATGGCACAGTGATTTTAGGAATATTCCTTATTTTTTCAGCTGGGTTGCACCGAGTAGCTAACTCTATAGCAAGAGGAAGGTGTGGGAATCCACTTCACAGGAAAGATGCTCATTAATCCTCCAATTAGTGCATCTGAATGAAGTTTTGCAAAATTGTAAATTTAAATCTTGTGCCTTCAAGACAAATTTTCTGTAAGGACTTTTTTTGTGTTTTTAGTAATTATGAAATGAATTGTTATCTGGTAGAGAATGTCACTACCCTGTCCCAGATTTTTTTTGGTTTCCTTTATAAATAAAAATGCTCCTATATATCAAGTGCTTATAATCTGAACAACTCTGTGTGTGGCCAAGTCTTTGTGTGCATTATCTCTGACTTTTACGACTCCCAAAGTTGAGGACTTATGGATGAGGAAACAGAAGCTCTGGGAAGTTAAGAAAAATTTTCAAGGTCATAGCTAGACCAAACTTATATCTGTCAGACTCCAAAATCTAGGTTTTTCTATCATACTACGTCACCTCTCATGTAAAAGGACTCCTATGCCTGAATTTCTATTAGAATTTTTTAATACTGAAACTCTGCCCCCAAAGCAAAAGCTTTCTTCACAACTTAATGATCTTGGGGGAAAAGTCTGTTCTTTTTTCTTGCTTTCCAATAGTCTCCATAAATTACATTAAATCCCAATCTGTTCATTGCTCATCCCATTAGATGAAAAGGGCTAGGAAGATTTTCATCAAATTCGGAGACTGTATTTGGGGTTGTCTGACTTGACTCAAGGCTAACGGGACATGTGAAATTTACTTTGGGGCGTCCCCAAAAGAGACAGGCAGCCATCACTGGAATAAACTAAACAGGGTGCCTAGGAAAGGCTCATGTGATTGCCAATTTGACAGAGAGCAAAGGAGGCACTCAGCAGGCCAAAGATTGAGGAGTCTCCACCCCCGTGTCCCCACAGGTGGGGCATATAGTTGGGTGCCTCTCCCTCGGGCCGCTCTAAGGACAGAGTTCTGGGATGTGCTGCAGCTGGGATTTGTTTATATCAGGATTCCTCTCTCTTTGGGTTCTCTCGACTTGGACAGTTTGGCTTCCTTCCCTCAGGTTTACAGGTCATTACCTTAAGCCTCCCAGAGTCCTCTAATTAGTACAGGGTGTCTGATGGAAATATACCAAAGCCCATCTGCCCTGCGGCCGCAGTGAGCACAGCCTGCATTAGGGAAATGGTCCTGAGGCTGTGCCCAGCCAGGGCAGCCCCCGTGGAACACTGCTGTCGCTGCAGGGCTGACGTCAGTCGACCCCCTTTCCCTTTCAGCATTTTCCCAGCTTGTGTGTATTCATTATGCAGCTACCCGAACACTAGTCACTGTGGGTTTGCAGGGCCTGAGTTGAGCCAGAGCGGTTTCAGGGCTTAGACAGCAGCCTCCAGGACCGGAAACTTAAGCACCAGCCCTGGACCCTCTGTCCAGGCCATGGGCACGGCCAGGAGCAACCCACGGAGCACAAGTCAGAAGCCCCAATGCTCATTCAGAGATGCAGAACAGGCTGTTCCAGGGAGAGGCACGCAGGCAGCCTTTCCCCATCCTGGAGTTACCATGTCCTCTGCCAGCTCCTGAAAGGTCTAGGGCTTCACCCATTCTCTTGACAACACTGTATCTTATTAATCCTATACTCTTTTGGCAACATTGTATCCTACTAATCCTACTATATCTCTTATGCTATCCACTGCTCTCAGTTGTAGATGCAAAACCCAAAACCCTTTTGTCCCCAAGGCCTTCTCACGTTGCCATCAGCGCAGTGTTTTCTCTTCCCTCCCTAACCTGCCATGTTCCTATCCTCAGGTTTACCTGTCCCCCGTGAGATGGTCAGCTGCACTGAGGGAGACACCACTTCTCAGCATCTCCCCCACCACACTCAATGATTGTTCATCAGTGATGCTGCATCTTACGCATGAGCTGTATCCCCACTTTTTTGTGTGCCAATGCCATTCTCCTCAAGCTGGCCTAAAATGCCTAAGGAAAAGCAGTCTTCATTTCAACAAAAGCTTATATATTTTGTATAACTCTCTTCCTTATTCTACCTTACCATCAAATCAACCAAGGTGAAGATTTTTTTTAAACCCTGAAAGCATCAAAAGAAATGCTACTATGAAAACATCTGATTAATAATTTGACATTTTTATTTCCTTATTAGACAGAAGACAGGGACAGTGCCTGCAGGAAGGCCAGTGGAACAATGGGTATATGTTACTCGGAAAAGGAAGGAGGGCTGAGAAGGAGTCTCCCCCACCTCACACAACATGGCTTTGTTTGTCACTCTGGCTCACTGCCACCCTGCAGTGCCCACACAGTCCTCGGGAGATGGGACTGGAGATAAATACTTGATTGTGAGTTCCTTGAGGTCAGGATCCGATCATTTATCATTTGCCTCTGCAGGACTGAAACATGACAGGTGTTCGATGAGCTTTCCTTAGACAGGATGGCAGCAAGAATGACCGACAGGCGGGAAAGACTAGGGTGCTGACTGCTAAGGGAGGCATTGCAAACAGTTCTCAAGGGACATTCAACAGTTTCATTTACACTTGGTCCCAAGGCTGCACCATCTTGGAATGCCAGGGCCCAGCCAGAGACTAGATCTCACCCTGATCAAAGCGAAGCTCCTACTTAGCTGTGGCACCAGCTCCCTTGGGACTCGACACACGTTGTCCTTATTCCTTGCCCCACTCCAATCCGTGAGATTTTATGAGCTGCCACCACCAAAGACCAGGTCTTTGTTACTCCTTTTGCTTCTATCATCTTCCCCACCTACCAAATGCTTATTTCTTCTTCAGGATGTGGCTTGGGCATCGTATATTCCAGAAGCTTCCCATAGAACGGGTCATAACCCCCACCTCTTCCGTGTCCACACACCAAGTTGGACATGGTTTAATTCATTGCATTGGCATGGCTTATTTACTTCCTGTCTCCCCCAGATAGTACGCTCTGTAAGTTAAGCACCTGTCGTCCTCACCCTGATCCTTCAAAATTCAGCAGAGTTCTCGACATATTTTAAGTGTCCCATGAAAGTTTCTTGAACTGAACTGAGCCTTGTCTATACCATGGAACATCATTGTGTATTAAAGCTGCACAGTTGTATTGTCAAATAGTAATAAGAATTCAGTGCTTCTCAGCTTATCTTGCTTTAAAGAGCTAGAGGCTAAATTTCAGCAGGACCTTGTTAGTCTATTTATTTGTAATTAGGTTGAGGATTTTCAAGGAAGGAAAAAGAAAAGTCGACCTATGAGTTTATTTGGTTTCTTCCCTAAATCATTTACTTGAAGGATGATACCTCAGAGCTGAGATCAAAGATAATTGTGCCTGTCTTACAAAGCCCCAGGTTATTTTTAAGCAAAACAAACTAGGATGATTAGAAAAGATTATGTTTAGAAATATAATTATTTCCTAACTTCTGAGCATATGCCTTGGGAGTGTTTCTTTGAATGCATGCACTGACAAATGTTCCATTAAAGGATAGACTTGTTTATAGCAAAAATATTTCAGAGCAAGAAGGTTACCACTTGACAGTTTCTTATAGTATATTATAATCATATACTATAATTTAAAAAACTCAGATTACAAAAAATTCTGTGTGAATTCTAATTATTTTCAAAAGCTTATATATCGAAAAGGTCAAATTTAATGTAAAATGGACCAATCTGAGGATGTCTAAATGTAAGAATTTTGTTGCTGTATTCTTGAAAAAGGAATTGATAAGACATAATTAATGAAACTTTTGAAAATAAATACTGCCTATATTTTGGCTCACTAACATATAGCCAACTATATTTTATATATCTGCACAGTGGACCAGCCATGGGCTACCTGCTGATACTTGAGAGAGCTCAGGCCATATTCCAGAAATCTAAGAAAGACAACTCCCTTGACTCTAAAGGGAGTCCTTAGAGCAGATACCACTCAACCAGTGACACTGCAAGGATGATGGGTACCTTCACCGATGACTTCAAAGGCGGTCTTTCCAGAAATTCTAGGTTAGCATGCAAGCTCTGCTGACATTAGGTGGCCAAGCTGTCAAAGCGAACACATCCCAATGGTGTGGCGGGGTTCCAAAGAACTGCGCAGCGCATGGATTAATCTTGAACCATCTTAGCTACTTTCAGGAGTTCTGGAATAATGAAGAGACAAAGGATAAGTTCCCTAGACCCTTTTACTCTTCAGCTGTCTTGCAGGATGATAACATGGAGAGGAGCGAGAAGATCTAATTTCCTTCCATACTCTTCCCTGAGGGGCCACGCCTACCCCTGTGCAGGACATGGAGACCTGGGGTCTCACCTGGGGGGATGATAAACAGTGGGTCAGAAATAACCTGAAGCAACCCATCGGCTCAACACATGATCCATTGTCAAGGAGTGATGGGAGCCACCAGGAAGCAGCAAACCCGGCTTTGGGGAAAAGTGAAAAAGGGTCATTTGACCGTTACCTACCTGGGGCTGGTTTCCAGGTCACAGGTGTTGCTAATGCAGCCCAGAAGGACTCACTTAGGCTCTGTGGCTTGACAAAAGCCCTGATTTTCAGGGAAAAACATTCCTGGTTGTTTTTCTGCTAAGATTGACTGAGTGATGCCAAATGGAACTTGTGGTTCCCTTCAGAATCAGGTCTCTTTTAGGCACAACCTTGGGAGGGCAAGAACCTGAGTCTTGGCATTCAGACCCTGGACTGTTCTGCCAAAAATATTCCAGGAGAAGAGCCACCAGGCAGCAGGAGAGCAGGATGGAGCTGAGAACCAGCACTTGAAGATGAGACTTTAAATGGCCACGTCTGAGAGAGAACTAGGAGGCAGCTCAGATTTCAGGTGTTTACAATAACATCCCATATCTGAAAACAAACCTGAAAATCAAAGTGATTAAGACCCCATGTGAAATTCCTGGATCTGCTTAGTTTCTGATGAGCCAAATAAAATTCAGGAGAAATTCTCTCAGTTTTGGCACTTATGTTTGAGACTCTTCCAAAATAAGGTATGAATTAGAATGTACAATCTCTGAAAAACAAACACAAAGACAAAAGCAAAAAGCCTTTCCAATGTTGTATTTTTCTGCTTTAATAATCTATTTAGCAAATATTTCAGTTCCTATCTTTTTTACAAATAAATTTATTTTGAGCCTTCAGAGTGCTGAGTTGCAGCCTAAATATTTCCAGAAACTCCAGGGTGTGGGGGAAATCTATTCCTTTTTCCCTTTACAAAAGTACAGAAATGCCCTGTGAGGAACCACCTGCCCCCACTGCATGAGTCCTGTGGGGTTGCTAATCTAAGAGTCCCCCGACTCTAAAAGCAGTGAGGAAGAGTTCCAGGTCTGGCCAAAGTATTCTCTTATTCTGGTGACATTGAATGGCCAGTTAGAATGCTTTTCTGGGATATGCAGGTACATTCTGGGAAAATAAGCTCACTTTTTCCCCTTGGGGTCACTATGGTGTGAAAATGGAGTCCTGAGGCTATCTGGCCTTCCTGCCAGATGGCAGAAAATGTTCATCTGCTGCAGAAAAGAAGGAGCCTGGTAATCAAGAGAAAGAAATAAGCAAAGTCAAGAGATGGCATGGAAGAGTAAGTGAAAGCATGTGTGCATGGAAAAAAGAGAGAACTAATGACAGCCTTTGAGTCCCTTGCGATATCTGAGCCCACTTCCGTCACTGGATTTATCAGTCATATGTGCCAACAATTTTCTTCAGCTAGCTTGAGATGTATGCCTTTTATGCTATAAATCTTGACTCGACTAAAAGCAAGAGAATTCGTTCACTATTCATTCAACAAACATCCAATGAGCACTTGCTGTGTGCCAGGCTCTGTTCAGAGAATTGTGGATACAAAGATGATTGAGACATTGCTCTGATGCTCAGAGTTCCCAGTCTAGACAGGGAGATAGATATTATAGATGACTCATAATAAAATGAGATATTTGAAAATACTGGTATGAACACACTACACACAGCTATGCAGAAACAACTACATCTGCCAGGGAAGTCAGAGAAGACTGGGTAATTTGAAAATCAGCAGAGACACATAGGCAGAAAATGGTCTGGAGAAGACAGCAGGAACGTGTGAAGAAATGCATATGTCCTAAAAGTGCTTGGCATTTTGGGGGATCAGTGAGGAGAAGGTCATCGAGGCAGAGCGTGGAGTACAGAAGAGGAAGTGATGAGACATGAAACTAGAGAGGTGGGTTTTGGTGAAATTGTGAAAGGCTGCGTAGACTAAACTAGGAACTCTGGATGATCCTAAAGGCAGGGGAGAAGGAGTAGAAATTTGGGGTCTTTTTTTTTTTTTCCTTGTATATGTTGTTTTGTCTTGTTTTGAACACGAGAGAGCATGAGCATTTCCTTTTAAAGGACTGAGCTCTGTTGTCCACGTGGAGGGTAACCAGAGATGAGGGAGTGGGTCAGAGGGACAGGAGTACATGCTGGATACCTTCAGGGCCGCAGGACATGTTGCTGACTGAGAGGCTGGGGAGAGAAGAGATTGACATGAGTTTTGCAACTTGAATTTCCAAGAGAATGTTTAAACATATGACAAGATCAGGATCATATGGTGGGGGGACAGGTCTGGGGGAGAAGATATTATTATGTTTCCTTTTAGACATATTAATTCATGGGATATGTAAGGGGGAAAGTTCAATAGGCAGCTGGGTATGTGGGTATGGAACTTGGGGTGTCTTAGAAACCAGGGATGGTTTCAGGAAGTTTAGAAATGAGAGTGTAATTAAGGCCCTAATAGAGCAGAGGAGCTCACCCACAGGAAAGCAGTGAGTCTGAGGCGCGAAGTGTGCCCAGGAGGAGATGTCCGTGTGACGTGCTCATATTTAAGAAACAGGAAGAAGGGGAGGAGCTGAAGAGACAGAGAAAGGAAATGGAAAAAGAGCCACCTGCATGCAGGAGGGCTCAGTAAGTGAATGGATGGGTGAGCGAATGAGCTTGAACCTGTAGACATCAAGAAGTAAGAATTTTGAAAGTTGGGGGTGGATTGTTCCTCTCAAAAATTTAAAAATGTAATGATACAGAACGATGGGGGAGAAAATTATAAAATGAGGAAGACTGATGTATTCTGCTCCTATTTCAATGTTCTGTCAAAACTTTTTTTGATCTATGAGGCCCACAAAATTGATGTAAGAGTGCTAGAGCCTGTAGAATGAACCCTAACATTTCCCCATGTGGAAAGAATGGAACCGTGCCCAGTTCATTCAAGACAAGTGTTCATTACTGAGAGCACGATGCTTCCGCCCCGAGGACTAGCTCACGCTCAGGATGTCAGAAGAGCCCCCGTGCTGGCTCCTAGCGCTGCTCCTTCTCGTGGCTCCCCAGGAGGCATGTACGGGGGGGCAAGCCAGGCTGCAAATTAGAGACAACTGGGAAAAAGGGTTCCTAGAAAAAAAACAAAATCTTTTTACAACCTCTTTTTTATACCCCGTGACAACCACATCTCAATAATTATTCACATAATTCCAGAGGTTTTGGGAGTTCAAACTGTGGGAGTGTGATTCGCAAACCCTAAATAGTAGCAGGCAAAGTCAGATCAAAGTCAGATCACAGGGAGCAGAGGGAGATTTCTGGATGGTTGGGCAGAGAAGGGGGACGAGCCAAAACAGTGGCAACTTCAGGCTGCGGCGCTGCGCGGGAGACTTGAAACTGTTCTTGGCATTTCCGTTAGCACACTTCAGGGCTATATTTGCTGGGACTCCGATTCTCTCAAGTAAAAGCTGCCAACTTTCACATCCCATGGAGGGGACATAGAGTCTCAAAAGCACAGGCTCGCTCGAGCCGCACAAAGCAAATGGTGCCATGGCTTTCCCAAGTGCCAGCTCACACACATACAACCTACAGTGTGCCCCGTGCTGGCCCAAGTGCTTTAGGTATCCATTTAATTCTCGACACAGCTCCGTGAAGGGGGCATGACTTTAACCCTGGTTTTACTGGCGACGGCCTGGCCAATAGGTAGCATAACCAGAGCTTCCAACCTAGGTGCTCTCGCTCCAGAGTTTTAATTCTGAGTGGTCTGTGGATGCATGTGTTATTTTCCGAATATAAACTATCATGTAGGTGAAAGTGTTTTGTAAACTATAAACACTAGTGCAGGACTGTGGAGGAGGAAGAGAACAGGGAGAGGAAGACAAGGAGAGGAGGAGAGAAAATACAAGGATAAGAAAGAGGAGGCAGTGGAAAAGAAAGAAGAGAAGGAAGAGAAAGTGGGTGGAAGAGCAAAGGGTGGTAAGAAGTAGAAGCCTCCTGTTTGCCAACCACCCCAACATGCTCAGCCTAGATTTTATGAGACCTTGTCCTGTCCTTATTGTCCAGTTGGATTTCCCATTTTCTCCCTCCAGCTGGGATGATATTCATGACCCCAGAACCATTTCTTGCTCCATCTAATTCCTGCTGCCCTGAAGTGTTCTCCTCCCCTTCTCAGATTCTGTCCACGTGTCCCCGTCTTCTCCATCCTTCAGGTATACTGATCCTGGCTAAACTCTGCTGACTCTAGCTTTTAGGGATTTTTGAACCATTTTGACAATCACAGAATTTTAGACTCTGACTCCCTTTAGACACTTGGCTCCCTATAACCGAGGGAAACTGAGGCCTGCAGCAGGTGACCAATCAGCCACAGCCACCGGCCAAGCCTTAGCCAAGTGCCAGAGGCCTTTCTGACTGTCCCTCGGCCCACATCACAGGCTTGCACGACACGAGCTGAGTGTCCTGTCTCCCTGCCTGGCCTGAAGAGCCAGACCACATCTTCCCTGACCTTTGTCCTCTCTTGGCATGGGCATACCATGACCAGGTGCTGAGGGAATGACTGACGGGTGAAGAGCTCATGAATGTTCTCTTTGGATATCAAAAAAACTGTTCGGAAACAGTAGGCAAAGTAAAAAGAGACCAACAAAATTGTTTTGCCTTAATGCAGAATAAATATTATTTTCTAGCATTTACCTAGGAGCGGTTACAACTCATATATGTTAGAGATGTCTTTGATTTTTCAAAATAAGTGGGTCTTTAAATAATAATCTAAACCATCTTGTCCTCATTAGCCCTTTTTGTATTCTGTTATGCAAACAGAATACTTGTGTCTTTTTCAGGGCAGCAGCGAACATTCCTAGCGACAACATAGCTTACTTTTCCTTTCTTAAGTATCTCTACAAAGCATAAATAGAGCACATGAGCATTCTAAAACATGCTAATAAAAGCATTCATTAAACGCTTACTGGCAATTGACCAAGATTAACGTGTGGGTAAATTCACTGGGCAGAGTGCAGGAAGGGTCTTACTTATTTAACATAACAGATTACAAGGAATTAAATTGGTTCATTACCTTTAATTGGAGCATCCCCGATGGACCACATTATCAGGGTCAAATACAACAACAGGCGTAAACTTCGGACGAGCATCATTTTACACTGCACATCAAGTATTCCAATAGCAGCATTAATAACAAGGAATACTTACTTCCTGAAAAGCATTACCAACAGTGTTGTGAAACCAGAAAGCACAAGAAAGACAGGAAAATGAGTGACAGACCGCACGGACGTGAAAAGTCCTCTATTTCTAGTGGAAAACACATACAACGGAACCTCTCCAAAAGGCATGGAAAAAGGAAGGAGAAGATACCAACAGGTATTAAGTAAGTGTTATGTGCCATGTCTGTGCTGTGCCTCACAAACATTGCCTGGTTTCATCCTCACTGACCACCCCTTGCCGTAGGTATTTTTAACTTCACGTTACAAATGAGAATACTATAATTTCAAGAGGTAAAATCAGCCTGGTGTGTGAATGATGAGCCTGAATTCAAACTCAGATTTGTCGACTTTAACTATTACAGCAGACACTGTCGGTTTCCTGCCCAACATCCATTTCCATCCTTCTTTGTTCACAGAATCCCAGTTTTGTTCCGGCATCCGGCAGCTTTGTGTTTCAGTGGAGACTGGGCTTCATACCAGTCTCAGCGAGTGAATCTTGGCCAGTCCAGTGACCTCTTGCTGGTGACTGGTTTCAGAGTGGACAGCTGACCCAAACCTGGCCAAAGAGACCTGAGAAATCTGCTGTGGGGGGTTCTGCTCCTGGAAAGGTGCTCGAAGAGGGGAGGCATTCTCTTGGGCAATGGACACTGCTGGCACCTGTCATCAAGAGGAATATAACTGTCCTGCTGACATGGAGAAGGAGGAAAGATGGAGAGAACTGGTTCTTCCATTTCCTTTTTGATTATACCACTTTCAGTTTTGCAGGCCAAAGCATTTTACTAGATACAAATTTCACATCCTTTCAAGAAAATTGATTGAATCCAGAACAAAATAGAACACCTGAGAGCATTTATAGGCCAACTGACATTGTCCAAGGCACGTGATGAAACACGTATCTCAGTTTTGCAAGGAAAACAGCAAAGGACAGAGAACAGGAAGGTAACAAGCTTGTTTATATGACCGTGTTAGGCCAAAAGCTTAATCCCTGCTGTGTTTCACCCGGAATGACACTTCCCCTCCGAGAAATATAAGGGATGGAGCGCAGAGGGAGACCTTTGTCGTGGTAGGTACAGATGAAATAGTCTCTGTGATCCCTTAGTCCTCTGCACATGAGGGACTGGCCATTTAGATTTCTCAATCTTGCAGAGAGAAGTAAGCAAGCTGGACGCGTGTCCTGCCCTCCCTTCATGCCTGCCTATTCTGTGGTCTGTGTGCATTGCTCAGGCCACGGGGAAAATAAATTCACCATTATTTAGACCAGGTTCCCTAAGAACCATCCGGAGCCCCAGTCTTGTGGGGCCCCTTGTGATTGACATGACTTGTCCAAGCGATTGCTGCTTCTTTAAGTGGGTGCTTCCTGCCCTGGTACTGAGATGTTCTGAGATGCTCACAGAAAGAAATTAGAGACATTAGAATTGCCCAACATTGTAGAGCCTCATCATTATAGACCAAAGCAGAACTGGGAAATTCGAGTATGTGTGAAAGTAAACACATATTTCCATATAAATAAAGCAAGAGCACCAACTGAAAAGATCAATGAATGTAGCACAGAGTTAATGGAAGAGAATAGAGGATACATAGTCATTTAGACTTGGGTGCAAATCCTGCCTCTGTCACTGAATGGCTGTATACTTGTGTTGATTAATGCAGACCTTCTTACCTTCAGCTTCCCCACCTACTAGTCCCGAGGGGTGTCCTGAGGTTCGGAGGCAGCATTAACTTATTTTCTGAGCACTTAACTAATACCAATCACCGTCCGAACACTTGATGTGGATCATTTTAGTTAAGTCTCACAGTCCTACAATGTAGATATTTTCTACCTCTTTCCATTTTGCAGATGTGGAAATTGAGGCCTAGAAAAGGACAAATGGTCTTGTGAAAGTCACGCACTCGGAAGAGATGGGGTTGAGCCCAGTTGTCATTCTGCCTGGGCATATGGTGGTGGAAGGCCCACCCGCTGCAGCCCTCCCTCTGCTTCCCCCCAGGGGAACGCGTCTTTCCTTGGGCTCATCCTGCCTCTCCTATAGGGTTTTTGAGCACTGACCCTTTCCCATTCATAAACCACTCATTTGTGTCCTGCTAGAACTTTTTCCTTCTCATAATCTGGTTCCATAAAGTGGATGGCATTAGGTAAACTTTTCCTTCTAAACTTATGTATTCTTTGATTTTAAAAAGGATCTCTTCTGTTGATGAGGTTATCAATTATTTTAAGAGCGAATATTGAAGCCTCTAATAGGAAAACTTCATGAGACAAAGGCTTCTGCCCAGAGCAAAATTGTCCAATGAGAGGTGATCAGTGTGCTAGGATGGGTGTGCCTCTTTTGCTTCCTGGGTAGCCCCGCGGTTCTACCTGCCATTGATCCTCAGTGGAGCCTTGCCCCTTGCTCTGTTGCCGTTTGCCGCGGCCCCTTGTCCATGTCCACCCCACCCCTGGACTTGAGGAACTCCCACCGGCTTCTGCCGAGGCTCGTCACTGGGGTTGCATGACCCTGGGAGAAGCCAGAAGCAAGGTGGCCTGCTACCGTCAGCTCAGCAATTCAGCAAGAAGCCAGAGAGGGCTGCGTGTGTGGTCAGTTAGCAGGGCACTGGGCCGTCCACTTCCCTAAGCATGCTGAGGGCAGGGGGAGGCTTCGCAGCTGCAATGGCCTAAGTGGGGCATGACTGGAGACCAGGATGAGGCCGGGGTGTACCTCCATGTCCCTTTTAGCTGCTGCTTCCAAACCAGGCTTAGGAGGGTTGGCCCCAGGGAATTTCTCCTTCGGGCTCCCCGTGTGAGTTATCCCAGCCTTACAGATCCACTCCAGGGTGAAATTTCCCACATGGAGGCTAGGCACGACTTGTTTATAGGATTTGTTTTCTGCTCATCCCTCTTTCTAACCGACCACATACCCAAAAGGGTACAGCATGCTTTCCTGGACACTGCCTGCGTGCCCTCAGCCGGGTCAGCGTCGTGGATGCCACTACTTTGCTCCCCTCTGGAGAGATGATTTAGCTCATCTTGGGGGCTGTTGCTTTCCTTTCAACTTCACTTTTCACTTCCTGGATTTTTTTTTCCCATTTTTTTTGCATTTTGTTTATACTGCTCATGCAACCGTTGCTAGTTTGCACCACAGTCCTATGTGGTGTGAGAAGTTAGTGTGACAAAAGAGCAGGGCTGGACTGGGGGTGCTGGCCGCCGGGACTGGGGGTGCCAGTTGCCAGGACTGGGGGTGCCGGTCACTGATGCCGATTCCCGTGGCGGCCGGGGAGCTCAGGGAGGCGAGGCTGAGCCCAGGAAACATGACCCACTGCCGGCGGTGGGCAAGGCCGCCCAGCCAGCTCTGGAAAGCCTCCTCCATCCTGGGCCTGTCCAGGGCCCTTCTCCACGTCCAGAGCACCCGTGCCGGCCTCTGTGTCACTGCTCTCTTTATTTGCCTCTCTCCAAATGGTCTGCGAGGCCCTTGAGGACACAGGCTGGGTCTGAAACATGCCTGGCACCTTTTCTGGTACGTAACAAAGGCTTAATAAAATGTTTGTGGAATCAAGAAATAAATGAAGTGGGCCTGTGGACTCTCTTTGGAAAACACTAGCTCAGATACTGGTTGTAAAAGTGTGCTTTGTTCTCTCTGGAAGGAAATGTCATGGCTGTCGTACATATTGTAGAAACGGCAGCCAAGGCATATTACAAAAATAAGTGGAATATAATTAATTAAAACAAAAACCCTACGGCACGCCATTTGGGCATACACCAAAAAGGCCATCAGACAGAAACTAACAGGTTTTCCACAAAGGCTGTTGGATAAACATATCCATGTAACTTGCTATGGATTTGAAGTTCTGTGCGGGTTAGGTGGTCAGGTATATTATAATGATGCCTAGAGGCCAAAAAGTCAGGAAATGTAAGGCATGGCCAAAGGAACCCCTGCTAAATGCTACCAAGATTACAAAGCTGAAATTCCAGAATGAACTGAGGTAGATTTCTTAAGACAGTCCCCCAGGGCTGCTTAAACCATGTTTCCAGACTGTGTTTCCTCCATCCTTCCTTGTACGCGTTTCCCTTTTTAGGAGTCGGCTCACATCATTTGGGTCCTATGTACCCGTTTTCAATCTCTGACTCTTTCTAACTTGCAGCTTTGCCTGGCCTCTCCCAAAATGTCTTTGGCAAAAGATGTCCCCAGAGGACTTAACTGCTGCAATACCACTTACAGATAGAGCAGCAAATACCCTGAGCATTTTTCCACATCTACCTATCTCTAACAAGTTACCCCACATAAGTGGTTTTCTCAGCTTAATGGATGATACGTTGCCCTTTCCCTGAGAACAATCTGAGAATTTTCTGCAGGAGAATTCAGAGGCTACATTCAGGAGCTTTGTAATGGGATGCTACTGTTTGACAACATTTTATCTTGGTTTCTTTGAGAGAAAGCAATTACGCACTTAGTTTAGACATGTGAGCAAAGTTCGCTTTTCAGGTGTCAAGCTGGCAGAAATCACAGTCCTTGGTATTGGTTTGTGAGAGGGAGAGGGAAACAGCGTCAAGATGAGTTTTTCTAATTTATTACATCTCTTGAAAACAAACAGTCGACAGAGTAATGTTGTTGTTTTATTTTCAGAGTAGACGCTCTGGATGACATGAGCACTTGCTTAAGCAGGATGCACCTTGCCAGTCCCCCAGCTCTCCGACGGGTAACAAAAGGGTTTTAAGATGGAAACTGGACTATTTAGCCCTCATTAATCATTCATACTGTTCAAACACATCATCCAGTAACTGAAGAGGGGTTAATGGTAGCTAAGCTTGAGCCTGTTGTCAAAAGTAGGTTTAACTTTCTATGAACTCACCGGACACAAAGGGTGCTGCCCGCTCACGGTCCGAATGTCACCACCAGGAGCAAACGGCTGACTATTAATGGTAATTAAATACCTCTGAAGCCATTTGTGCCACTAACAAAGAGGCACTGTCAGGTCTTGAATGTGGCCCATCTGCCCATTTGAAAAGAATGTTAACATTACATAAGTGGCAAAGCAGACAGCAACAACCAAATAAACAGATAAACAAGTAAGTATGGTGATAACATTTCTCTCAAGGAACTCTTGATTTCCTTGGTTTTTCCTGTAGAAACAAGAGATTCATGAGATATTCTATAGGCCTACATTGTTTCAATCCCACTTTGGCCCATGAAGTACTTAGGAAGTTTCAAGTAAAGGTTCTTCCATCTATAGTCCCCAAACTGTGAAAATACAGCTTGAAATTCCCTTTGGCTTTTTTTTACTTCTACTTTGCAGACCACGTGGATTCAATTTCTACTGTTGACCTTTTAATTTCATTTGCTCTCATCTCCTTAAGTGAAGGGAAAAAAAGATGGTAGATTTTCAGGTGTCTGTCTTCAGAGCACGGAACCCACAATTGCTGCCTCTTGCAGAGAGGGACTGGGGGCCACGGTTTTTCTTTGGTGGGCTTGTATACTCCGCTGCCCCCGAGGCCCCTGCAAGGGGACGTCTGAATTCTGTTGTATGTCCACTGGGGTTTCTTCTGCATCTTCATCTTTTTATACTGTGACGAGACAAAATATGAAAGGAAATTGCATGAAAGAACTAAAGGGTGAAGAAAACTAAATGCTGTTGAAATGTACCTAAGAATCTAGAACGGCGTGAGTAAAAGTGCACCAAATGCTCTGAGTGATCTGCAGCATTCATCAGACCTCTGGAAACGCAGTTTCTTGTGGAAAAATAGACTTCATGCAATCTGTTAAGGGTTCTGTAACAGCTCTCTTTCACCAGGAGATGAACTACTTGTTTGTCTGATGGCTCAGGTCCAGTGAGAAGAGAACACGGCAGCTGAAGACAAGGAAAAGCAGGGGCTTTCGAAGCATTGTGTGGTGGTGATGAGTGCTGAGAAGCTTAACATGTATCGATGCCCTTTCACAGTGTTGAGGGGGCGCTGCAAGAAGGAGCAGCAAAACAAGATTTTGGAGACACAGAGATCAAAGCTAAGAAAGAAAAATGGGTGTAGAAAATCTAAAAAGGCAGTCTCTATCCATTAGATGCTTTTATGGTCCAAGTATCAGAAAACGTAAACGTTCAAAACGATGGGAGAATATGCTGATTTACATAACTCAGACACCTGGAGGTAACAGGTTTCAAGAGTGCTTTAATGTAGCTTGACAGCACTCCTAAGTAACCGTCTGTCTCTCTGCTCCGCCTTTTGCCCCTGATGTTTAATCCTGAGACTGGTTTCCCACATCGTACAAGATGGCAGCTAACAGCTCCTAGGACTGAACTCTTTCTCATCTATGTCCAAAGAGAGAGAGAGAGAAAGCATGTCCTCTCCCCAACCAAACAGTAATCCTGGATTTCACCCTGAAAGGACCAGCGTAGGGCGTGTTAGCAAAGGGTATAGGGTCAAACTGATTAGCAGTTAAGTGCTCACCTCTAGAACTGGGGATAAAGGATCAATGACCCCAAATCACAAAATGGTGGTGGTGGGCAAACAGCCGTCGAAGCAGACCAGGACCCAGTATGGCCATTCTGCATGGTTTCTAGGAAAGGAGACATCCCATAAAGTAAGCATTTTCCCTGCTTCCTTCACAGAGTTTCTTAATAAGTGCAGTGCATAGAAAATTATATGGGTGTCTTAAAGCAGATTCCCAGGACGTCCTGGATCAGAGTCTCTGTGAGTGATGACTGGGGTTCTGTATTTCTAGCAAGCTTCTTGAGTACTTTTTGTGCCCATTAAAGTTTGGGAATCACTGTTACAATGGAAATGTGTTCAAAAATAAAGGTATCAGGAGACCTTCCTTTTACTTTAGAAATATTTGATAAAGTTTCTTGCAGTATGTTGGCCAACACTCAGGATCAGCTTAAAATAATGTGGACCTCACTCTATCTTAGTAAGCTATAAAAATATTTTATTAAAACTGTAAAAATTATCTATGCAATATTTTTATGCAAGGCTGTGGATTGCATGATTCCCTTTTTTAATGAATGCTTTTGGAGTTATCCACATACACTTAGACTTCGTTTTAACCCCTTTTTGGACCCACTGATTGGTATTGCTGCACTTAACAGACATTTGCTAAAAGAGGTGGCTCTCTATTACATTTGCAAAAGAACAAGAGACTTGATTTCACTGGCCTTCTTTATATCAAGGGTAAAAATTCATTTTCTCCTGCTAATAAAGATGAAAAGAAGAATGGGGTTTTGATCTTTGACTGGTCAGTGGTATACAGGTTACCTTTTCTGCACACAAATTGTTTTATTTTGATAACTTGTTCCTCATAAACTGTGGTAGGTAATTGACATTTTCTTTACTACTATATTACACTATCCCAGCAGTGATAATGGGTCTCAATGCATGAAGAACCTAAGTACATTTTCCAGTGAGTTTTAGGGACCGGACAAGAATTCTATAAACATTATGTGCACAGGTTTTCAACTTATTCATTCAAAAAATATTTATTGTGTATCTTATATGTACTGGGCTACTGTGCTCAATGTTAAGGAAACAGTGGTCAGTAAAACTCACAGGGGATGCCTGCCCCCATGGACTTCACAGTCTAGTGCTGTACTGTCCAACTGACTTTTTTTTTCTTTTGCATGGACAGGCTCTGGGATCGAATCCGGGTCTCCGGCACAGCAGGTGAAAATTCTGCCACTGCATCACTGGTGTACCACCCTGTATTGTCCGATTTAGTAGTTACTAGCCACTGTACTGGTTTACTAAGTGCTGCCAGGATGCAATATACCAGAAATGGAATGGCTCTTTAAAAGGGAATTTATTAAGTTCCAAGTTTACAGTTCTAAGGCATCTAGGGAAAGATATCTTGACTCAAGAAAGGCTGATGGTCCCAGAACACCTCTGTCAGCTGGGAAGGCACATGGCTCGTGTCTGTTGGTGTCTTTAGCTTCTTATTTCAAACAGCTTCCCTGGTGGCATTTTTCTTCTGCATCTCCATACTCCTGGGTTTTCTGTGGGCTCTGTTGGCTCTGAAGCTTTTTCCAAAGTGGTTGCCTCTTCAAGGGCCCCAGTAAGTCACCGCCTTGAATGGGTGGAGACACAGCTCTATGGAAACCACCTAATCAAAAGGTACCATCCACAATTGAGTGGGTCATCTCCATGGAAACAACTTAATCAAAAAATCCCACCCAGCAGTATTGAATGAGGATTAAAGAGCATGGCTTTTCTGGGATGCACAACAGTTTCAAATCAGCACATTCTCATAGTGCTATTTATTTTTAAATGTAAATTAAACAAATTTAAAATTTAGTTGCTCAGTTTCATTAGCCACATTTCAAGTGCTTAACAGCCACATGTGGCTAGTGGCTGTGGTATTGGGCAGTGCAAATATAGAATATTTCAATGACTGCAGAAAATTCCACTGAACAGACTAGGAGTAGAATCTAACAGATCTATATGCAAATCATGGTTTCACCGCTTAATAGTCCTGTGACCTTGGAAAAGTGACTTAATTTCTCTGACCCTCCATTTTCTGATTTGCAAAATAGGGGTCTTAGCAGGTGCATCACAGAGTTATAGTGAGGACTCCACGAGGTAATGCTGATGAGGCTTTGAGATGAGATTCCAGAACATCGCAAGCACGATAATTCTTGGCCATTTTCAGCATCTCCCACATTGAACAAATCCTGGCAGAGCAGGAGACCAACAGAAGATGGGCCTTTGTTCGCTCAGACTCTATCCTAGAATCTTCCAGAAAGGTGGCTGTTGATCACCTGCACAGGTGCCACAAGTCGCTCCTTCACTCATCAGACTGCATTTCAGGCTAAGGGAATTTTGAAGACCACCCGACTCTCTGCTAGTGTGAGATGACAAGCCAAGGGACATAAAGATATTGTGGTTTAAAAAATATATATAGTTGGTAAGTGGACACAGCTAAAGGATGTAAGTGAACACAGCTAAATGGATGATTTGTTAACATTGTTTTAGGCAAAGTTACCTGCCAATGCAGGGTAGCAAATGGTTTTATTCTCCAGGACCCACTGGAGGCAGTAGCTTCCTGGAGAGCTTGTGGGAAATATTGTGAGACCTATCAGAACCCAGTAAGAAAGAGCTCTGTGTTCAGTTAGTGATGTCTGTCATGGCATGGGAGTTACAGAAATTAACATGCGTTCTATGTGGCTAGCTACCTTTTTTAAGGACAGGATGGTTACAGAAACAAGCTGGTTTCCTGTCTTTGGCTACAATTGCTAATTGCAGTTGTCTTGGGTAGATTAGAGCTTATCTGTCGGAGGTCTAAAAACACTTAAGGCCTGTCTTATTTAAACTTTAATCCCATGAGCCATTGGCTTCACCAAGTGTAAATGAATCTGAGGTATAAAAAATCGTGTAGTACTTGAAGGCAGGCAGCAAGGCTGTCTTACATTTCACAGTCCATTAGTTAGATCAGATGACAAGTTTTTAGGTTCGTAATTTATACTATTACTTAGCTACCAAAGAGAGAAAGGTGGGAGACAAATAATTAAAGACTCCCTGAAGTGCAATTTCACTGTGTCACTCCCTACTTGAGAACTCACGGTGGTTCTCTACTGCAAAAAAGTACTTCTATTGAACGTTCAAGATGTTCTATATTCCAGCCCCACATCTTGTGTTTCTAGCTTTACTTTTTACAATTTACCAACAACAATTGCCCCTTCCAGTAGAGCTGAAAGTCTCACAGTGCTCAGATTATTTTTCCCTAACAGTCTCATTTGCGTTGGTTTGCTCTTCCCAGCCAGGCCGTTTGCTTTGTAAAGGTAGGACCACATCTTACATTTCCTCTAGACCTTCCAGTGCATGGAAGGGCTTGCTGAAGACTCACAAGATGATAAATCCCTTGAAGATACAGGCCTTCTTAACAGTTACTGAACTCGATAATTTATCGAGTTTCTTGACTGCAGCATTTCAATAATGTCTGATTGATTTCCTGGTTGAAAAACATTAGTGTTATTTTCTGGTAGAGACTTTTTGCAGTAGGAATTCTGTCTGATTTGTATAAAGTAAGTAACATGATGTCATCTACAAAAGGGATTAATTGACATTGAAATAAAAATACATTATTCTTGGGGTAACTTCCCTGAGGCAGCTTCCTGAGAGAGATTTGACTTTTTGACAGCAGTTTCTGAATATTTTATTGTTTACTATGTATATCTGATGAGAACAGGCAACACTCAACATAAACCTTGAGGTATGCTTTGTAACTATAAATTGTGTTAAGATTTAAGCTTAAAATTCCAAATCTCAGTATGTTCAAATATTTGATTGGTACATATTATACCTCAGTATTGAAAAATTACATTACTTCAATATGCTGGAAAGAAGTAAAGTCATAAAATTGAATTTCTGGGGCTTCCGGGAAGATGGCTGACTAGAGCAGTTTGAGATTAGCCCTGCTCCACGGAAAAGTTAGAGAAGGGACAGAAGTACAACTGAGGCAGCAATTCGGGAGTGCAGCTGACCTGGGAGAGCCTTCTGCACCACATGCAACAGCCCTGGTTGCAGAGGCCGAGGAACTGAGAGGCAGAAAGCTGGAGCCTGGCGTGGAGGCGTGGAGCCCCAGAGCCTGTGGGAGTGCACGGATGGGTACATGGGACTAGGAAGTAAGCCAGGTCTCATTCCTTGGGCACACTACCCTCACCAGCACAGCCTCATGACTGGTGACTCACCCCACACCCCACGCATCTGAACCCTGTCACCCACTCCCATTCCCCGTGCTCCAGGCGCCCCTGCCCCACACTCCCACCCCAAGTGCAGGACAGCCCACCTCCCCTACACCCCTTCCAAGCACTACCTCCCCCTCCCTGTTCCCTGCAGGCTGTTACCAGTGCATAAAGACTGCGGGCACTAACCTCCATACCTAGGCTACCCACTCTCCAGCCCCTAAACCCCCACCCCCCACCACCGCAGGTCCATAGTGTCGCACAGCCTCACCCCTCCCTGAGCTCAGCTCATCCATTTATGGCACTCCCAGGCCCACGCATGCGCATGGGCCTCCAATCACGTCATTCAGCTCTGGAAACTGCACTTTACAGCAGTCCTAGGACTGCGCATGCTACACGGCCCCCAGTCTCACTTCCCAAATCTGAGAAAGTGCCGAATGGCACAGCCAGGTCACATCTGTCCCCAATCCACAAAGGACTAATGCCGACCTGCTGCCACAGCTCTAGTCATGTGCACAAAGGGCCCTGTGCCTTAGACCAGTGCACACCAGGTTGCATCCCCCAGACTGGTGCACCCACACAGCTACATCCTCCCTGGCTGCTGGGCCCCCACTTTCACAAACAACAGCCTAAAATTCCCAACCTATACCCATACCTGCCCTGAAAGAAATCACTGTGCTGAGTGCTCCACCCCATGCCCTGCTCCCTGCTGTACAACCATCCTACAAACACAAGGCCTTAGACTACTGAAAGAAATCAACTACCAAAGTAAATCAGTCAAGATATCTACATGCAACAAAGACAGCAGAAGATCTCTAAGCACATCACAATGTAGACAGATATAACCCTGCCTAATGACAAAATTAAAATACTTGAGACACAATGGGAGTCAATACTTGGAAATTGTATATCAGATAAAGGTCTAGTATCTAGAATATATAAAGAGATTATTCAACTCAACAACAAAAAGACAGACAACCCAATAACAAAGTGGGCAAAAGACTTGAACAGACACTTCTCAGAAGAGGAAATACAAATGACCAAAAGGCACATGAAGAGATGCTCAACTTTCCCAGCTATTAGGGAAATGCAAATCAAAACTACAATGAGATATCATCTCACACCCACCAGAATGGTCATTATCAATAAAACAGAAAATGACAAGTGCTGGAGAGGATGTGGAGAAAGAGGCACACTTATCCACTGTTGGTGGGAATGTCAGATGGTACAGCTGCTGTGGAAGGCAATTTGGTGGTTCCTCAGGAAGCTAAGTATAGAATTGCTATATGACCTGGCAATACCATTGCTAAGAATCTACTGGGAGGACATGAGGACAAAGACACAAATGGACATTTGCACACCAATGTTTATAGCAGCATTATTTACAATTGCCAAGAGATGGAAACAGCCCAAATGTCCATTAACAGAGGACATATACAACAAGCTGTGATATATACATATGATGGAATATTATGCAGCTATAAGACAGAATAAAGTTATGAAGTGTGTAACAACATGGATGGACATTGAGGACATTATGCTGAGTGAGATAAGCCAGAAACATAAGGACAAATACTGTATGGTCTCACTGATATGAACTAAATTAATGAATGAACTTAGATAATTTCAGTTAAGAACTCAGGTCATCAGGAGATAGAAATAGAGTAAAATATTGGGTAATTGGAGCTGAAGGAATACAGATTGTGCAACGGGACTAATTGTAAAAATTCAGACATGGATAGCACAATACTACCTAACTGTAATACAATTATGTGAGAACACTGAATGAAGCTGAATGTGAGAATGATAGAGGGAGGAGGCCTGGGGGCACAAATGAAATCAGAAGGAAAGATAGATGATAAAGACTGAGATGGTATAATCTAGGAATGCCTAGAGTGTATAATGATAGTGACTAAATGTACAAACTTAAAAATGTTTTTGCATGTGGAAGAACAAAGCAATGTCAATATTGCAGGGTGTTGAAAATAGGTAGCAATTCATATTTTAAAACATTAACTTATGTGTGAGACTGAAGCAAAAAATGCTTATTTGGTACAAAATTTATATTTTGGCTGGTGCATTTTCTAATATAACTCATGTGGACAGCTTAATTGAACATCATAAGTACATGGAACCTTGAGTAGGGCATGAGAGTTTGTTGGTTTGTCCAGAGTGATGCCCCGATAAATCCCAGAGTGAGTTGAACAGTGGATTAAAAAGTATTTGCAAAATCCCCTTGAGGGAATGGCAAGAAAGGGAGAAAATTCAACTTCCCCAAGTAGAGAATAAAAAAAAAAAATCCTGAGGAGACACAAAAGTTGGAACAACTAATCAAAGATGTTCATACAACTCTACTTAATAAAATAAGTGGGATAGCAAATGACATAAAGGATATCAAGAAGACAGTAGAAGAGCACAAGGTGGAATTTGAAAGAACAAATAGAAAAATAGAGGAAATCACAGAGATTAAAGACTCTGTTGACCAAATAAAAAAACATACTAGAGGCACACAACATCAGATTTGAAGAGACAGAAGAAAAGAATAAGTGATCTAGAAGACAGGATAACTGGCTTCAAAGACTCAAAACAGCAAATGGCAAAAGAAGATGGAAAAAATTCAATGGGAACTTAGGGAAATGATAGGCAAAACAAGGTGCACAAATATAAGAATCATTGGTGTCCCAGAAGGAGAAGAGAGGAGTAAAGGGCTAGGAAGAGTAGTTGAGGATATAATGGGGGAAAACTTCCCAACCCTCATAAAGGACAAAAATATACAAGTCAGAAAAACCCAAAGAACTCCAAACAGAATAAACCCAACTAGGCTTTCCCAAGGCACATACTAATCAGTGTGTCAAATGTTGAATAGAAGTAGAAAATCCTGAAAGCAGCAAGAGAAAAACAATCTACTACATACAAGGGAAATCAAATAAGACTGAGTTCAGACTACTCAAGTAAGATCCTGCAGGCAAGAAGGCAGTGGTATGATATATTCAACATCCTGAAAGAGAAAGACTTTCAGCCAAGAATTTTGTACCCAGCCAAACTGTCCTGCAAAATAGTGGGAGAGATGAAAGCTTTCACAGACAAAGAAGTCCTGAAAGAATTTGTCAACAAGAGACCAGCCCTACAAGAAATAGTAAAAGGAGTTTTACTTGCTGAAAAAACAGACAGGAGAAGAAGGTCTGGGGGAGGGCACAGAACTGAAGAGTACCAATAAGGGTAATTTAAAGAATATAAAAAGTGAAGGAAAAAGAATAGATAGATCTGACAAATAAAAAAGATAAGATGGTGGAATCAAGAAATGTGTTTTCAGTAATAATTTTGAATGTTAATGGACTAAACTTACCAATTAAAAGATACAGATTGGCAGAAAGGATTAAGAAACATAATCTAGCTACATGCTTTTTACAAAAGACTCATCTGGGACATGAGGATACAAATAGATTGAAAGTGAAAGGATGGAAAAAGATCTTTTTTCCACACAAGTCATAACCAAAAGAAAGCAGGAGTAGCTATACTAATATTGGACAAAGTAGACTTTAAATGTAAAAACATCATGAAAGACAAAGAAGAACACTATAAACTAATTAAAGGGTCAATTCACCAAGAAGATATAACAATCACAAATGTTTATGCTCCCAATCAAGGAGCTCCAAAGTACATAAGACAGACATTGGCCAAACTGAAGAGAATGATAGATGTTTCAACAATAATAAGAGAAGACTTCAACACACCACTCTCCTCTATAGATAATACAACCAGACAGAAGATCAACAAGGAAACAGAGAAGTTAAATAACTTAATAAACTAATTTGAACCAAAGTACAAGGTTATACAGTCTTCTCTAGTGCTCAGGGAACATTCTCCAGGATAGATCATATGCGGGGCATGAAACAGGTCTTTAGAAATTAAAAAATATTGAAATTATTCAAAGCACTTTCTCTGATCATGATGCAATGAAGCTGGGTCTCAATAACCACCAAAGAATGAGAGTATTCACAAACATATGGAGATTAAATAACACACTTTTAAACAACCAATGGGTCAAAGAAGAAATTGCTAGAGAAATCAGCAGCTGTCTAGAGACAAATGAAAATGAGAATACAGCTTATCATAACTAATGGGATGTGGCAAAGGCTGTGTTGAGAGGGAAATTTATTGCTTTAAATGCCTATATTAAAAAAACAAGAAAGAGCAAAAATTGAGAACTTAACAGCAAACCTGGAGGAACTTGGGAAAGAACAGCAAACTAACCCCAAAGCAGATAGAAGAAGAGAAATAACAAAGATTAAAGCAGAGATAAATGAATGGGAGAACAAAAGATCAATAGAAAGAATCAATAAAGCCAAAAGTGGGTTCTTTGAGAAAAGTCAATAAAATTGATGGGCCACTAGCAAGACTGACAAAGAAAAAGAGAAAAAGGATGCAAATAAATAAAATCAGAAATGAGAAAGGGTGCCTTTCCACAGACCCTGAAGATATAAAAGAAATCATAAGAGGATACCATGAACAACTCTACACCAATAAGCTAGACAACTTAGATGAAATGGACAAATTCCTGGAGACATACAAATAAGTTACACGGACTCAGGAAGAAATAGAAGATCTCAAGTAAAGAGAGTCAATCGGTCATTAAAAATCTTCCTACAGAGAAAAGCCCAGGGCCAGATGGCTTCGCAGAGGAATTTTATGAAACATTACAGAAATAAACTACAACCAATTCTGCTCAAACTTTTCCAAAAAATTCAGGAAAAAAGAAATCTACCTAACTCATTTTATGAAGCTAATGCCATTTTAATATTAAAACTGGGTAAAGATGCTATAAAAAGGAAAACTACAGGGCAATCTCCCTAATGAACATAGATGCAAAAACTGTCAATAAAATATAAGCAAATCGAATCCAACAACACTTTAAAATAATTATACACCATGACCAAGTGGGGTTTATGCCAGGAATGCAAGGATGGTTCAACACAAGAAAATCAATTAGTGTGATACAGCACATTCACAAATCAAAAGGGAAAAATCACATGATCATCTTGATTGCTACTGAAAAAGCATTTGACAAAATTCAGTATCCTTTTATGATAACAACTCTCCAAAAGATAGGAATCAAAGTTAACTACCTCAATATGATAAAGGAAATATGTGAGAAAATGATAGCCAGCATCATCCTCAATGAAGAGAGACTGAAAACTTTCACCCTTAGATCGGGAACAAGACAAGAAAGCCCACTGTCACTACTATTATTCAACATTGTACTAGAAGTTCTAACTAGAGCAATCAGGCAGGACAAAGAAATAAAAGGCAACCAAATTGGAAAGGAAGAAGTAAAACTATCAATTATTTGCAGATGATATGATACTATACTTGGAAGATCCTGAGAAATCTACAGCAAAGTGACTTGAGCTAATAAATTCAGCAAAGTGGCAGGATATAAAATTAATGTGCAAAAATCAGGAACATTTCTATACACAAGAAATGAGCTAGCTGAGGAGTCAGTTAGGGGACAAAATTCCATTTAAAATAGCAACTAAAAGAATCAAATTCTTAGGAATGAACAGTTGGGGATGTAAAGGATTTGTACACAGAAAACTACATAACATTGCTAAAAGAAATCAAAGGAGGTCAAAATAGGTGGAAAGACATTCTTGCTCACAGATAAGAAGGCTGAATATAGTTAAGATGTCAATTCCCCCCAAATTGATCTACAGATTCCACACAGTACCAATCAATATTCCAACAACCTACTTTGAAGATTTGGAAAAGCTAACTACCAAATTCGTCTTGAAGGGAAAGAGACCCAAAATAGTTAAAAGCATCCTAAAAAAAAGAAGGACAAAGTGGGAGGAGTAACACTCTCTGACTTTAAAACCTATTATAAAGTCACAGTGGTCAAAATAGCATGGTACTGGCACAAAGACAGAAGCATTGACCAATGGAATTGAACTGAGAGTGCAGAAATAGACCACCAAATCTATGGTCAACTGATTTTTGACAAGGCCCCCAAATCCTCTAAACTGGGACAAAATAGTCTTTTCAATAATTGGGCGTGGGAGAACTAGATGTTAATAGCCAAAAGCATGAAAGAGGACCCCTATCTTATACCCTACACAAAAATTTACTCAAAGTGGATCAAACACCTAAATATAAGAACTAGCACCATAAAGCTTCTAGAAGAAAATTTAGGGAAGCATCTTCAAAACCTAGTAATAGGAGGTAGCTTCCTAAACTTTACTCTTAAAGCACAAGCAACAAAGGGAAAAAGAGTAAATGGGAACTCCTCAAAATCAAATGCCTCAAAAGACTTTTTCAAAAAGGTGAAGAGGGGCAGGCCACGGTGGCTCAGCAGGCAGGAATGCTTGCCTGCTATGCCAGAGGACCCAGGTTCGATTCCCGGTGCCTGCCCATGTAAAAAAAAAAAAAAAAAAAGGTGAAGAGGCAATGAACTCAATGGGAGAAAATATTTGGAAATCACATAGCAGACAAAGGTTTGATTTTCTGTATATACAAAGAAATCATACGACTCAACAATAAAAGAACAAACAATCCAACTATAAAATGGGCTAAAGATATGAATAGGCATTTTTCTGAAAAGCAAATACAGATGGCTCAAAAGCACGTGAAAAAGTACTCAATTTTACTGGCTATAAGGGAAATGCAGATCACCTCACACCTATAAGAATGGCTGCTATTAAACAAACATGAAACTATAAATGTTGGAGAGGATATGGAGAAACTGGGACACTTATGCACTGCAGGTGGGAATGTATAATTTTGCAGCCATTATGGAAGACTATTTGGCGGTTCTTAGGAAACTAAATATTGAGCTGCCCTATGACCCAGCAATAGCACTACTTGGTATATACCTAGAAGAGCTGAAAGCAATGACATTTGCACAACGATGTTCATAGAAGCATTATTCACAATCGCCAAAAGATGGGAACAAACCAAATGCCCATCAATAGACGAGTGGATCAACAAAATGTGGTATATGCGTACGCTGGACTATTATGCAGCAGCAAGACAAAATGACGTCCTGAAGCACATGACAAGATGTATGAGCCTTGAGGACATAATGCTGAGTGAAATTAGCCAGACACAAAGGGATAGACACTATATGATTCCAATTTTAGACCAGCATAAAGGTATAGTAAGAGGTTTATAATACAGAATGTAGGGGACTTAGATATACATAGACGCTAGAGATGGGTGAACCATTAGCTAATGAGGTTGAACTCCAATGTAAGAGAATAGACAGGAGCAGAGGTGATTCTCTAGTGGGTCTAGAAGTAATATTACCATATTGAAGATGAACAAGATTGAAAGGGATTGTATAGACCTACATGTCCCACTGACTCACGCTAGGAGTATGAATGAGTTATTGTAAGAATTACTTCAAAGATATGATTCTTATATAAAGAGTGTTTAAGTACAGGGTACTGGGGTAAAGCTGGTATTGCATAGTATGAGCTATGTTCAAAAGGAAACCATCAGCACTACCACAGCAACAGCAGACGTAAATATGGGATGAGGGACAAAAGTTAAGAGGAAGTTTAGATTTTCTATTTGGTGAGGGTGTATCTATTGTTTTTCTGTCTCTTGGGAACAATGAAATTATCTAAAATTGAAAATGTTGATGGACTGTGGACATTGGGCCCTCTATGTGATGCCTGATGAATGCTGGTGGCTGAAGGATGCACTGATGGAGAAGTAGAATGGTGAATGATGGTGTATACTTATAAATGAAGGCTGTACTGTTACAAAAAGGAACATTGTCATGAGGCACGCAGTGATGTGAATGAACATGTGGGATATTTGGTGAGACAAAATAAGCCAGAAACAAAAAAACGATGACGGTATGGTTGCCCCTAGAAAATGCTTATAAGAAAACAAGGGCCTAGATTGTAAGCTTTTAGAGCAGACACAGTAAGTCCAGAGTGGTGATTACTATTTCTGGATTTTGAGAGGCAGTTTTGTATATATAACCTGATATTTAGGGATAAGAACGAAGCCAAACAGGCTGGGGTTAAAGTAATTCAGAACATAGGGGTAAGGAAGACAGTGTATATATTTTAGAACCACACATACTCTATGAGACCAATGGAAGAGAGATTTATTTGATCTGGGACTGAAATTTTTTGTAGTGCATAGTCTACTTCAACCTATCTGTATAGCTCATTTGAACAACTGAAACACAGAGAGCACAGAATAAGAAAGAGGCCCTTTAATCCTGTATAGATTATTGTAATGCCTGGAAACATCCTAGAGTGTACTAAACAGATAATCAAAAATCAGGCAAAGTTCCCTGAGAGAGGGAAGAAAAACTATGAAACTATTAAATCTTACCATCAGGGAATCACCTGATACAGTGTCAAACTTTAAGGACACCCAAATCAATAGGCCATGCCCTCAATCAGGAGGCTCACTCTTGTGAAGCTTATGTAGGTAGCATAGAAGCTTAGACTACCTGAAGGACCTCTGTTGTTGCTCAGATGTGGCCTCAGTCTCTTTAAGCCCAACTCTGCAAGTGAAATCATTGCCCTCACCCCTATGTGGGACATGACATCCAGGGGTGAAAGTCTCCCTGGCGACATGGGAGAGGACTTCCAGGAATGAATCCAGACTAGGCACTAGGGGATCAACAATTACATCCTGACCAAACAGGGGGAAAGAAGTATAATTAATAAAGTATCAGTGGCAGAGAGAGTTCAAGTACAGTCGAGAGGCTACTCTGGAGGTTGCTGTTACACAAGCTTCCAGTAGACCTGGCTACCTGTCATAACCTGCCAACCCCCAGTGAGGACCATTCCAGCGCATCCAAAAGAACACCTGGGGCAATTTATAAGATTCCACAAGGGTTCCAGGCACTAGAGTAACTTGCCAGAAACCTACAACCTCCAGATGGGTCTCTGGTCCAAATAAGTCCTGAAACATAGCCCAGCCTTTCCAGGACATCAGATAGTTTCATCTCCCTACCCCGTAATAGTGACAGACCCAGTATCAAAAATTTAGAATTGCCGTAGCCCAAACAACTCTAATGAGAGGTGTGGAAAGATCAAAGATGATGGTGGAATTATACATAGAAGATAAGACTTAACGAATGAATATGAATGCTGAATCATTAAATTGATATATCTTTTAGTCTCTAGTATGTTAGAGTAGCTAGAAGTGAACATCTAAAATTGTGAAAGTGTAACCCATGTCAAAGTCTGAAATATATTTTACAACTAATTGTGGTGCTGTGCTTGGAAATTTATAGCTTTTTCATATGTATGCTATTGTTCACAGAAAAAGAAGGAAAAAAAAGTCAGTTGTGATAATAAAAAAGTATTTAAGCTCTCTAGCCTCCTATATTCTGCAGCAACTAGAAGGAAAAATATGAGAGGATCGTATGGTAACCCATGACAAACTCTGGAATCTATCCTGTAACCACTTTTTGAAGAGTGCTTTGAGAACTATTGCTTTTTTCTTTAATTTGCATATATGCTATACTATACAATAAAAAAGTTTTAAAAATTTGTATTTCTTCACAATTTATCAGACTTTGAATACAAATTGTATTAGCCTTTCCCATCCAAGCATTTCTTTTTTTTTAACAAAGACAGGCACAGGGAATCGAACCCAGTCTCCGGCATGGCAGGCGAGAACTCTACCACTGCACCACCATTGCCCGCCCATTTATTTGTTTTAATTACAAGTGAAACCAGACTGAATTAAAAGGGAAAAATTGAAATAGGGTTGACATAGAGAAGTTAAAGTAGATCCCAGTTTTACTGTTAAAACACGTTTATATAGGAAGTGTTCAGTATAAAACCTTATACACATAAAAGAACTTTGTTTAGCAACAACTATAAGGTGTAGAAACATAATTTTATAATATTATTGATGGCCTTGGGAAAAATTTACTCTTAGTATCACATATGAGCCACTAAAATGTACTAAAATGATTTGAAGTTTGAAGAGGTGAAAGAGTTTGCTGTATTTTCTTTCTCTTTCCCCGTCGTCCCTGAATTCACCTGGTCATTTCAGATTAGATGTACTTTCTCACTGGAAACAACTCCAGAGCAGAACTCCAACAGTGAGCTGCGTCCTGGCACAAGGTGGTGGTCTTGGCCCCTCCCCAGCAGGTGCCTGAGCAGGCCCACCTGGCTCCAGCATTCCCCACCCCCACCTCCCTTCAGTCACTTCCTTTACCCCTTAGGCCCTGACGAGCCCCACCCCCCGCCTCCCCCACACCTTAGGCTGGGTTAGGGACCCTTGCACAATGTTCTCAAAGCTTCCAGGCCTGCTTCTATCACAGCAGGTGGAGCGCTGTGGCCCCCACCTCATCTCCTCGTCCCCCCATCCCCGGTCCCCCCACCACCCTGTCAAACAGTTGCTCCTAGAGGATGTGCGTGTGGTTTTGGTTACACTCACTGCCAGCCCTAGCTCTGTGCCTGATGAGTAGAAATTGTACTCTCTGCTAATGAAGAAAGAAGTCAGTAAAATTCTATTCAAGAGTCTTCAGAATTACTAACAAGTATACGCAGTTTTACAATTAGATCATGAACTCTTCGTGGGCAAGACTGTACCTGAGCTGCTCATAAGTCCTCAGTGTCTGGGGAACCACATGCACACAGAGGAGCTGCTGGATGCCCTGCGTTGTCGCAGCATCTCCACAACCACTGGGGAACCATGTGCACATGAAGGAGCTGCTGGGTGCTCTGCGTTGTCACAGCCGCTCCACGACCACTGGGAACCACATGCACACAGAGGAGCTGCTGGGTGCCCTGCGTTGTCACAGCATCTCCACAACCACTGGGGAACCACGTGCACACGGAGTTGCTGCTGGATGCTCTGCATTCTCACAGCCGCTCCACGACCATCCTATTGGTGAAATAGGGGCAGTAGGAAGTGCGTTTTCTAACAGAGAATAGGGGTTTGTAATTCTCATTTAATTGTCATTTGGTGTTTCTAAAAGCAAACTTTCCAAACCTGGGAAACCAACTGAGGGGCATTTGCCAAAAATGCCAGCTTTCCAGATCCTACTGCAGGCCACCTAATTAGGCTCCCCAGGGGTGGGGAGTTTTAGTTTTGTCTCAGGTGAGTCCTATGACCAGGGAAGTTTGAGATTCTATGTATAGGACTTGAGGCAGTTTTACCTACACACAGTGATAGCACATGTAACATTCCAAATTATGAATTTATGTTTTCCATCGCACTGTACATTCTAACTTATTCCATCTGAATGAGTACAAATCCTGACAAATTCCAAATTAGTTGGGTTCCATAATAAGGAAGTTTCTTTGGGGAGTCAAATTTTCTGAATGTGCAGACTGGATCAGTTTAAATTGCATTTAAACTCAAGCTCAAAAAGGGAGGATGAAATGTAGAAAGCATCTAATTCTACTTTTTATATCAACATCTTATAAGTGAGCACTTATTGAACTAAGGTCCTTAGCAGTGACGGAGAATATCACAAATATTCTCATTTAAATTATTTTATATCCGTCAGCTGGAACTACAGAAGTGTTATGTATATAGCAGTTGGTAAGGAATTATTTTTCGGAGGGCCATTTTTCACACCACTTGGTCATTGTATGATTTTGCAAAACATTGTAGAGATATATTTATATGTATATAATCTAGGTAAAAAGAATGCTGCATTAACAAGTTGGAAAAAACAAAACAAAATGGAAGGAGACTAAACCAAAACCCCAAACGAAGCCAGCACTTGAGAGTATCAACCTTGTACCCAAGATGTCTGTTCAGAAATCACTCCTAGTGTACGGGGGACCCAGAGGGAGGTGAGATGCATCCCCATGTAAACTAGCTCCAGAGGGAGGTGAGATGCATCCCCATGTGAACTAGCTGCACTCACCAGGTAACCCTAATCTTCTGTCTTGCACACCCAACATGCACACATGTGCCTAACAGCTCCTGCCACCACCATGAAGCAGTCACGAGGAACAAAGGAAATTAGGCTTCTGCTGCCAGGAGTGAAGCAACCTGCAGAAACACACCAGAGACAGAACAAACAAGGAAGAACTAACTGACTAGTGAACAGAACAGGAAGCCAAACCAGAAGGGCAAACAGGCAGAGAAAGCAACTGGCAACCAAACAAAGGTGCGCAGCGACTCTGGACTCTGCCCAGCCCAGGAGTCTGGAGCTCACGGGGGACCACCTGCGGAGCAGGTGTAGGGGAGCCTTTTGTGCATGCCAGCTTCCTCTCCTCCCTCTCTCCCACGCCCCGAAACAGGGAGGGTGTTGGAGCAACCAAGAGCTACATCGTGCTTTGTCCCTGATAGGAGACCATTAGAGCCTACAGGCAGGGCAGTGGTTACAGCAAAATAAGTAGAAAGAAGGGTGGACTTAAACTTATCTAAGCTATCATTCTCCCTGGATTCAGAGAAAGCTTCTGTTTGCTGTGCAGTTAGGTTCAGCTATTGCCATATTAGAGGAGAAGATTATGTTGAGTGATTATAAATAAATATTGTCATTTATTTGCAATATGAAAATCCTTTCCTTGAAGGCTCCAGTGTAAATGGACATGCACATATTAAATAAAATTAATAGATGTTTATTGAGTACCTATTCCAAGCAAGGTATTGTGTTTTGGCACTCTACGCAGCCAATGTTATATAATGCACCTATTAAATATATTTTATTAAAGGTACTCAATCTGACAGTGGCGCCACATGTGTAAAAGTGTCAGAAAAGACTGGTTTATTTTCGACACTCATTTCCAAAGTGCTCACTTGAAAACTAATAAGGATAGGGTGGGGGTGGGGGTGTATAATTGTTAGGGACTATTCAAAAAAATTGGTTCTCTTTAAAAGAGGACACAAGGAATTGATATTTTCTGGCTTGATTCCAGCTTTTTCATAGTGGAAATATTGTGTGTTCTATTTTCCTAGTGTAATTATATTTGTCCTGCTTGAAGACACTTGGGCAAATTTTTCTTGAGGAAAATACTTTAGTGGTAAGTTAGAATTGTTTACATATTTGCAACCAGTGAAAATAGGGAGACACTGCCAGTTACAAGATCCAGTATATACACTAAAAGCAAAAACAGACACATTTCTCACACAAAGAACAGTTTGGATGTTGAGACCAGAGAGAAATGTCTCCCATCGCTGCTCTTAGGAACAATATGCAATAAACAATATCTGTACAGCATCTTTATGATAAACCAAATATCATTTGCCTCATCTTCTTATTTTTAATTTAAATTATCTTTCCAAATTGTGTGCAGTACTTAAATCTATTTTGGCACAAAGTAGAGGGTGGGGGGTATATAAACAAATACAAAATCTACCTCTCTGATTTAGAAAATAGAGACCCAGCCTTCCAGAGTTCCACATCTATTCAGTTTGCTAAGGATCTGCTTGGTCTTACCAGAGAGCTTTTCTAAAAAAAACTCGGAATACGTCCTTCACCCTACAAGTAAAATTCCATTTGCATGTCTATACCAGAGAAATACAAAGCTACAGCTTTCTTAGCCCTAACAGTTCTGCGCTCACCCCTGTGAACGCTAAAGAAAAGCTGCTAGGTCTATCTCTCTCTATTTATATTTGAACAGACACACCACAGAAATTAGTGTGGGATTGAGCTTATTAGAATGCTCATTCTTCTGCCCACTGGATTTGCTATTTTCCCAAATCTGCCCTGTATTTCCCATCTCTGCATCGTCGCTCGAGTTAGTATCCTCATCTGGAATTCTTTCCCCTCCCCACTCCGTGTCAGCTCACGGAAATCATACTCATTTTTCCAGGTCAGTACCAATTCCATCTCTTCCAGGAAACCTTGTCCAATTTCCCAGCGTGGGTGTTCAAGGCCCCAGAATTCCTCTATTACTTCAAACTAAGACACTGCATCAGTCAAGGATCTCCAGAGAAACAAAACTAACCAGATATGTGTGTGATTTATCATAAAGATGTAGATATGATCTATTAAAAAGAATTGCTTCACATGATTGTGGGGTTGGCCAGTCCAAATTCCATAGGGCAGGCCTCCAGCTAGAGATTCTGGTACAGGTGATTTTGAAGTCTTGAATCTGAATTCTGTAGGGGAAGTTGGTAGGCTCTAAATTCCAGTAAGAATTAATGTTAAAGTCTTGAGGCAGAAGTTTCTGATTCTGGAGCCCTGGGTTCTTGCAGCCCAGCCTTGCAGCTGCCTGGACGGAGCCCTTGCACATTACAGAGGGTGACCTTCTCAATGCTAATGGACTGCAAATGCTAATCCCACCTACCAAATTCCTCCGCAGTGACGTCTAAGCCAGTATTTGGCCAAACAAATGGACAAAGCCACTAGCAAGTTGACACAAAAAAGTAAACATCATAGACACCTTCTGCATTGCATTGTTGGTACCCTTGGACAAGCATTATTTTCACATTTAGAGCAAAAGTCCTGCCTAGCTATATATGGCAACTTCCTATGACTATATCATTATTATAAAGTTAATTAAAAAAATTCCCTGAGAATATTCATTCTCATACCTCCCTGTGCCTTTCTTACTACTACCCCCCACAACAAACACAGACACACACAAATACACAAAGGATCTAGAACAGTGACTAGCCTTAAGTCCTAGGCCCTTGGCAGAGATTTATGGACTGAACATCAGTGAATGGACACTGGCACATGGGGAGAGACTAAGATTTAGAATTAGAAGATCTGGGCTTGGGTCTTAGCTTTCCTTCCTACTTGGGAAAACTTGGGACAAATCATTTATCTCTTAAATCATTTATCTCTTAAAATCTCTTTAAGCCTCAATTTTTCATCTCCCAATTGGGAATAATAATAACTTGCTTCACTGAGTTATAGTGAGAGTTGAACGAAATAATGAAAAAGCTAGTATTTTGTGAGCTGTAAGCAGCACACCAGTGTTAGTTACTATTACCATCAGCTCTGAAGCTATTTTAGATGCACAAACATCAGAATTTCGGTCCTGGTTGGCTGAAGGTGGCGTAATTCTAAGGCAGTCTTTGGCACACCCCTCTATCACCTGGTTACATGTTAAAGCATTCTAGAAGCACTCTTTCTTTTCACCCCTCCCAACAACCTGCTAAAAGACTTATTTCACCCTTTCCAGTAAGACTCAGAAAGAACTAATCAGAAGGACAGACACCTGGACACTTTAATAGCATTGGGCTCCAGGGAATTCACAGCATGACTGTATGTTCATAGTTAAAACATTTCCAATTCAATTATGTTCTGAATATTGTTACACTTGTACGGTATATGTGTATGGATTCAGCCCTGGCTTATGAACACCAACTCATGCGCAGTCCAGTCTTAACGAGGTCCTAGCACACGGATGTCAGCTGTGACCTCTGTGAATTCACACATGGTCTAGAAGGCTGGCGAGGCAGTGTCATTGTCTCTTAGCATGCAGGGAGGAAACTCATGGGAAGACACTTCACGAGCCACGGGAAGGAGAGTCACAGGCTGGCTCCAGCAAGGGTGGTACATCATTCTGTGACTTATGCAGACATTTCTCTGGCATATTTGATCCTGGGCCTTTAGTAGGGGAAGTATATTAAAATAGCTGAATTACCACAGAGGAATGTTCAGAAATATACATTGGAACTGCTTTGTGGGTCCATTAATAAAGTGTGAAGAGACTCAGTGCCCCTTCCTTTATAGCTCAGAGACTACAGGCCAAATTAAAGCAAGGACTGGGGAGGGGCTGGTCTCCTGGTGTGACCTGGGGCCCAGGCAGCCGGTGTCAGAGCAGAGGGCCACAGAGGCTGGGGAGCTGGCTGGTGCCCTGGGGAGGGCTCAGCCTCTGCTCCACTGAAGGCAGGCCCTCAAGGAGCTGTGGGACTGTGCTGTGGGGCGCACCTGAGGCACCCCAAAGGCTCCCTGAGCTGGAGAGCATGGAGTCGGCATGCTGCCGTGGGGAGGGCCCGAATCAGATGGACACGATCACATTCCCAGTGCCTTAACTGCACCAAGTGCCTCCCTTGGGCAAGGGCTTGGGAAGCAGAGGCCCCCTCCATGCCCAAACCCACGCTGGCTCCCGGCGTGATGCCAACCCCCACGTTGTACTCACCTGGGAGCATACTGCCTCCAAGTCACCTCTTTTCTGCTTCCTCTTTAGCTCTTGCCCCAAGCACCACTCTTCTGCCTTCCCTGGTTGTGCCAGGGACAGAGGTGGGAAGGGCCCCCCCAGAAGGCTTCCTGCTGTCCTAACCTCAGATGCTGGATTCCCTTTCCATGAGAACAAAGTTGTTGGTAGAATGTGGCTTCCAAAGAATTCCAAGTCTCCCAGACCAGCTTCTGCATTGAAGAGGCGATCTTGTTGTGATATATTAAGAGATTTATTATAAGGGATTGGCTCACACAAACTTGGGGGTTGGAAGTCCCAACCTCAGGGCAGATTGCAAGCTGGAAACACTGTTAGGGTAAGGTTGACATCCTCAATATTTAGTTTTCTGAGGAATTGCCAAACTGGTTCCCATAGCAGCTGAGCCATTTTACATTCCCACCACCATTGAATAAGTGTACCAATTTCTTTACATCCTCTCCAACATTTATAGTTTCCTGTTTGTTTAATAGCAGCTGTTCTTGTCTGCTAGAATTCTAAATGCATAAAATAGCTTTAAGGGGTGAACTTCAATAGTAATTTTATTTCTGACTCAGTAGACACGTGATACACTGCTACCATTTTGGAAGTGTTGCTATAGCCAAATGACCATTTCTGATGTTCTGAGTGGGCTGCTTATAGAGTATTCAAGGTGCTATGTAAATGCAGTGATGCTTTATATATATGCAGGTCAGTGCTCTACCAAACCACTGGATGCCATAACCTAGCCAAATTCTCACAGGAAATTAACCAGCACACGTTTATTATATCATTCTCATGTGACTACTCAACTTGTATTTTAACCAAACACCTTCTTCAACAATATTTGCTGGACTGAGAGCTCTTCAAGAGAACTTGACTCATTTATTTTATACTCCATAAAAGGGGCTCTAGCTGTGTTGATAGAACTAAGTCATATAAGTGAGGGGTCACCAATGGTCTCAGTGCCACCCTGAGATAGGGACAGCTTTTCCTCCATCTCCAGCTTTCAATAGCTTGCTTCCTCCTAATTCTAATGCCATTCTTCTATTAAGCACATCATCCACACCACTAAATCCAACCATGCATTTTCCGTCATTAGTCAATATAATAAGGTACAAAGATAATTAACATGCATTTCCTGAATTTGGTGAAGTGGTGTACTTGGTGGCATTTTTTTTTCTTCCATCTCCACCAATCTCAATAGTTAGAAATGATTTCTTTTGTGCTAAAAATAACAGAGATAGTATTTGGAAGAAATCAGAATAGGCGAGCTAATAAATTATTTATAACAATTTCTAGCAGGCTGCCAATCTGTTTTGTAATGTAGTTGAATCTTAATTTTTAATGAAGGAACCTATGAAAATCTGCTGGGTGAAAACCATGACCTCTGAATGATACCACAAAGAGCCCCGCCGCGTGGCTGAGCTGCAGTCTTTCCTGTCATCACACTGACCCACCTCTGGCTGACCTTACCCTGTCCACGCTGAGGGCATTTGGTTGGTACAAAGGCTGACTAAGGCAGGAAAGGAGGAGTGAGAGAGAAGCCCAGCCCTGAAAGGGGATAAAACAAACTACCTTCATCGACTATTGTGTGCCATTTCAAAAGTTTGTTTTGACAATGCTATTCAAAGTTACATCCTTAATCTGTTGCATCTGTTTTTAACTTAAAAAAACACTAATGGGGGAAATTAAGGACAATGAGAGTGTCTTAGCACCCACAAATAGGTGAGAGATGAAAACAACTCAATGGGGGAATGCAAGTGCAGCTACAGCCGTACAGTGTGAAATGTGAGTTTACTCAACTCCCTTTTTTTAACCATTTGTAAAAAAAAAAAAAAAATGCATTTGACTTGACATGGTCCTTGCTCACTGGCCCAATTTCCCAAGTTGTTAAGGGATCTTTTACTATTCAAAAAAATCCAATCGGCCTGATCCATTGTAATTTTTTCATCAGGGCGTCTTCCTCATTTTCTTGTCAGTAGAAGACAAAAGCAGTCTTTTGGGTTTCTTTATTGGCTATATTATTTCTCCTGAAAAACTTGGTTTCATCAAACCCTTTTGGAAAAGAGTTTGATACTTTAAAACAAAATATGTTTTTAATTGTTAGAATATTTTCTCCTGCTATATAAAATTTGCAAATAGTATATACACAGTTAATCCATTTTTCATTAATTAGGTTATAAGAGACTTGAAGATAGGAATTTTTGAGTTGTTAAATATTGAATATTAGTTCTCATATAACTTTGGAAATCATTTGCTCTGAACTCTCCACTGAGCAGTTGAGGAAACTGAGGCTTAGGTATGTTAAATGGGCTTGCCCAAAGTCACACAGCAGCTAACAAAAGAGTTTGAAGTTTAGTTCACATCCTGAGTCTTAGCTTCCTCCTTTCCCCCACACCTCTGTTACCTGTCCCGGAGTCCTCACCTGAGACCTGCCCACAAGGTCTGAACCCTGGGCAGATGCTTGCCTTAAGCCACCCTATTCTTCCTTGTCCCTGTTGTTTTAATCATTGGTAAGCAGTTTTCTTTGGGAAATAAGAGTCATACTCTTAATTTAAAAGAGGAAAATGCAGGGAACTGTGATGGCAGATTTTAAGAAAAGAGAGCCAACTTGGTGGTAGAGAGAGCAGGGTTGATCTGCCCTAAAACCACCCTGAGGAGGGCAAGGGAGACTTCTTTTATGACGGGGGGAAAGATGCTGTGATCTGTTTGTGAAAAATATCAAATGATTTTAACCAGACAAAACTGAGTTTAACTTAGCCCACAAGAACGCTGTGATTCACAGGGTGGCAAAGGTGAAACTCTGTTTGAGACTTGTAATTAGAAAAATGCGAACAGAAATTGCTCACGTAAAATAAACTTTCTGTTGTGTCCTAACATGTTGGAGAGGCATGTAGAGATGGCTTGGAAGCTCTTCATGGATAGAACTCCTGCAAAAATAAAGGGCTTCATGAATTGAAATCAAAATCTATCGTCTTATCTTTGCTTCTCAACTTGCTATAGCTCATTGGATAATGATCTAGTCTAGGAATTGTCAGTTATGTTAATAATATTGTAAATTGGGCATTCATTAAATGCAAACTTATTTTAAGCTGTTACTGCAGACCCACTGGCTTTCTGTTTTGTTATCTACTGAGTTAAACTTGGAAGAACATAGGAAAAAAATAAAAGGGCTTATATCCAATGGATTAAAAGAGGGATGGAAATAGAAAAATTAAATTACTATGGTGCATTAAAAATAATTTTTCCTTTAATTATGAAAAATTCAAGTGTATAATAAAGAGAGGATCATATAAAAAAACAGTCATGCATCCATCACCTAGATTTAATCATTTTTAACATTTTGCCATTTTACCTCATGTATTTTCTTTCTGCTGCTATCTTTTATGGGAAATTACAGACCTCAGGACATTTCACCTCTAGGAACATTAATATGCATTTATAAAAAAGAAGAGTTTCTATATAACCACAATACCAGCATCACAACTAATACAACTAACAAATATTTGCTAATGTCTAAAACCCTATCCATGTTAAAATGTCCCTAATATATTATTTTACAGGTGACTCATTTAACCTAGATCCAGTTGAGACCACACATTATGTTTGGCTGATTGACTCTTAAATTTCTTGTAACCCAGATCTATACTACTCCACACCCTTTCTGTCCCTTGCCTCCACGTTTTTTATCTGTAACTAACATACTGAAGAAATCAGGCCGGTTATCCTATAGAACGTCAAACTGTTTCCTGTGGTGTTTTAACTCTTTCTTCTAGCCCCTGTGCTTCCTATAAGCTGGAAATTAGGCTAATTGGTTGGTTAGAATCTAGCTAAACATTTATTGGCAAGAATATTTCATAGAAGTAACAATTCTGCTTCATATATACACAAGAAAAATGAAAGCATATAGCCACAAAGGAAAGGCTAATTACACTGATATTCACAATAGTTTTATTTATATTCACTTCAAATTGCAAAGAACCAAAATGTCCATCAACAGCAGAAAGGATAAACAAAATGTAGCAAATTTGTACAATGGAATATGACAAAGCATTAAAAACGAATTAACTAGTGATACATACATCAATAAGGATAGATCTTTAAAAAAAATCCTCTGTGAAAGAAACCACCCCCCAAAGGGCACATGCTTTATGATTCCATTTTTTTGAAATTCAAGAACCAGCAAACCCAGTGTGTGATGTTAGGAAACCAGACAGCGTTTGGCTCTGGGTGCAGGTGGCACTGACCGACTGCAAATGGGTGTGACGGAGCTCGCCGAGGGCATAGGGAAAGCTCTTCTCTTGGTTTAGGGTTGGCAACATGGGTACATCGATTTGTCAAAACTCACAAACTATCTTGACTTTTATAGTATGTAAATAGTAACTCAAAAGGGGAAAAAATAGGTGACTCTATGTACTTCATATTGCATCTCTCAGGAGGCCGAGCATGTCAGGTTATCCTATTATCTTGGCGACCCTAAGACCAACCTCTGGGAAACATAGCCATTTTAAACTTATATGTTGCAATGTTAAAAAAAAAAACAACTGAGCCACGATATGGTAGGAATTCCAATATCAAACACACTCTTTGGAAACAGTTTTTTTTCCTCCTCTCAAAATTAATTGCGCTCTTTAAAATTAAAAGCAAAATGAAACAACAAAACAGTTGCTTTTCTCTTTGGTGAGAAAGGCTGTGTGGTGGGGATGGGTGAACTGGAAAGAAAACCCTAGATAATGGTAAAGGAGTAAAGAGATGCTGATCCAAAAAAGACAAGAAATCAGAAAAAAATGAGAAAAAAGCTCCCAGGAGTCCTCCCATCCAGAAACTTACAAAGCTCCAAGCATGCCCTGTGAGGAGCAAGGGGCTGGGGGCCCAGCTGATGTGTCCGCTGTGATGGCAGCATCACCTGAAGGCTCCTTAGCACCCAAACGCACCTGACCCACCCTGGACCCCGGAGCTGGGCCCAGGACCTGAAGGAAGGCTGTGGAGACAGGGCACAAAGCCTGCCGGGCGCAGACAGTGATGGCACGCAGCCATCCCCAGGATAGGGTGTGCATCTCCCAGCAGAGCTGAGAATCTGAACCCTCACTAAAGGGTTTTGTCCTTGTAGTTTCCAGAGGGATCACTGCTTCATTGATGGCCATTCAATTGTGCCGTGGAATAAAGCAAAAGCCATACAAAAATGAATGCTGGCATCATTTATTACTATCATGTTGGCTAAGCCTTCCAAAATGGACTAGATTAAAAAGGTACATCTTATGCTGAGAAAACCAGAAGCACAAAATCCTAGACATATGTTGTTTTTGTAGTGCAATTTTTTCTGTAGCTCTTCTTTGACCAAACTACGGTGTTTTAATATTAATTTATATTTGTCTCATTTTGTATGTATGTGTAGTGTGTTTGTAAGTATGTGTGGTTTATAATCTGACAAAGTCATAAAACTCAGTTTGGCTGTAATTCAATTCCCCTTCCCTTATTTTTATTTATTTTCATACTGTGCTGATCAAATAAAATGCACTGACCATCTAAAAAATATATATATATTCACATGTATGGGTGAGGTCAGGGTGGAGCACTGCGGGTGGGGTTCAAATTCACTTTTCAAAACTTTATAAAAGTGGCTCACCACAGTTTCTTAAATTATCCTTCCATTCCTTCCCAGCATCGAAAGAGCAGGCTCTGCACCACAAAGGCACATGTTTATTTCATGGAACTGGGTGGGATTTACATTTTCTTTGTGATGTATGTACTATTTTATGAAGTTTTCTTTCTACTAAGTAATCTACTTAGTAAATCTAAGTAATGTTTAAGTAGCCTTAAACATTTAATCTTCCAAAAGTGCTCCTTGCGGAAAGATAAGGGAGAATGATTATTAAAATGTTTGATTGAAAACATGCTCTGTCCTAACATCAAACTATATTGTTTCAGCAAAAACTGTTATTTATTTGATAATTCTCTGGAGCCTCATATGATTTGAGTCATTTTGTTTGTTTGTTGATTTTTACCATGACTCTTTCCAAAATATATTTGAAGAGGCTTATAAATATATGTAGTCTCAAAGGATAAAATACACAGCTGGGCAAATGAAGATGGAAAGAAGATATAAATATGAGAATAAAATCAGGGAAATGTTAGCACATGGCATGATGTCTTGTGAAGACCTGAACATGTGTGTGGCCAAAATCAAAAGGAAAATACATGAAACTATTAAAATGTGCTAGGGATTAAAAAAATAATGCTGTTCAGGAGAAATTCCTTAAAAAGAGATCTTCATAAAGAGGACAAGGTGAGAGGAAGAAGACATTTTCCCATCCCTATGTCAGAGAATGCAGTTCATTCAACCATTTCGTTCCGTGTCCCTCACGATATGGCCCAGACCTAAATTAAACTTAGTCAGTGCAATTGTGCAAAAAGCCCTCCAACCCCCAAACAATACACATACATCCTCAAAGTAGCCATGTGGCCCTTTTATAGAAAAATGGATAACAGCAGAGTCTTCAAGCTGTCCTCCTAGAATATTATATTTCATCCCTGTGCATTGGATAAGAAATGGGGAGAGGAGAACTTCAGGTCATATTCTCCCGCAAGAAGCAAAATACCAGCTTTAGCTTTTATTGAGCACTTACTATGAACCAGATATTCCAAGCGCTTGACATGCACTGTGCCATTTATTCCTCGCCACAACCCTGAAATTACCATTCTCATTTTTACAGATAACATAAAGAGTCATGGATGGCCGGAACCGCTGTTGCATATTAAGGAGTAAAAATTAAGCAGGTGGACTCCAGTGTGTTATATCAACTTTAGAAGTGTGTCTCTGGGAGGTCACTGGTGAAAGTCAGAGACCGAACAGGACGGGTTGCCGGTTTATGTCTCCCCGAGCTCTGTGGCGCATACGTCCTCCGTACCTCTACACCAAGGTGAATTTCCCAACATGTGTAACATTTTCAAAAAAGTCTGGAAGAATAGGTCAGGAAAATATGTACAAGAGAAAGACAGCTACCGACCTTTGACAAGCTACAGAAGCTAAAGAAGAGCTACAGAAGAAATTGCACTACTATTTTGGGCATGGGAAAAACGTGTTTCAGCCCAATCAGAAGAGCCTCCCCCAGTGCTGTCATCCAGTCTGGTTGTTTTAGAGAATTTTAAGTTAAACTAAAAAAGGCAATTCGTCGTCTGCTGGAGCGAATTGAGTTTGAAAAATGTTTGCATTTGTCTCCAGTCCACTGAGAAGTCTTAGCGTCCTAAACCAGTGGTTCTCAAGGTTGAGTCCCTCAACCACTAGTATCACTGCCATCTGGTAACTTGTTAGAAATGTAAATTCAGGGGCTTTAGCAATGACCCCCAGGGCCCAATTTCCTTTTCATAGAGGGGAGAAAACTGAGGCTTTGGGAAGAGGAGTGATTCTGCCCCAGGTTACACAGAGAATTGATAGAGAAAAGGGGCTTGAATCCTGTTTTCTTGACTCCAGATCTGAGGTTGCCTCCTAACATGATCCTTATTTGTTCCAGTGGCTGTTTCCCTCTCACTCTGTTCTGCAGTGTCTCCATGGTGCAGCCATATAAGAGCGGCTGTTTCCTTCAGGTCCAGTCTTCCTCCTGTTGGCTCCCCCTGAGAAGGTGAAGGGGCAGGTACTGCTGGGTCTGACCCACTCTCTCTCTGATTCTGCTCCACCTGCAATGAACATGGACCAACCCGAGGAAGGCATCTTAGCCCTCCTGACATTCAGTCCTCTGAGGACCTGTGGAAGAGCCGACATTCATTCTCCAAAGAGCTAGAGGATGAGCTTTCAAATCATAAGTTATAAGCATCTTTTGGGATCAGAAATAACCTAAATGATGCCTTTTAGTTAGGATTTCTAGATTTCTGAGTACCTCAAAAAACTTAACCATCCATGAACCCAATAGGACTATTTAACTTTCCTGTACCTTGGTTTCCTCATTTAAAGTAATGCCTGGCTTAAAGAATTGCTATGAAAATTAAGTAAAATGATGTATGGAAAGTCTAGAGTCTCACTGTTCTAGTTTGCTAGCTGCTGGAATGCAACACACCAGAGACGGATTGGCTTTTAATAAAAGGGGATTTATTTTGTTAGTTCTTCAGAGGAAAGGCAGCTAACTTTCATCTGAGGTTCTTTCTTACGTGAGAAGGCTCAGTATGGTCTCTGCTGGCCTTCTCTCCAGGTCTCTGGGTTCCAACAACTTTCCCCGGGGTGATTCCTTTCTGTTCCTCTAAAGGCCTGGACTGAGCTGCAAGTGCTGAGATGAGGTATGCTGAACTGCTTGGGCTGTGCTACGTTGTGCTCTCTCATTTAAGCACCAGTCAATTAAATCAAACTTCATTCATTGCAGCAGGCACGCCTCTTAGCCAACTGCAGATGTAATCAGCAACAGATGAGGTTCATGTACTATTGGCTCATGTCCACAGCAACGGAACTAGGTGCCTTCACCTGGCCAAGTTGACAACTGAATCTAACTACCACACTCCCATAAAGCAGATGCCCAATAAATGTTAGTGCATTCTCCCTCCCTCTTTCCTTGTCTTATTGATATTGATATCTGAATGATGTTAATAGATAATTGGAGCCATTACTTATTTTTTTACATACATATGTATAGAAGAAAATGAGCGGTGGTTGGCATGGGCTGGGTGACGGGTGGAGGAAAGGGTGAGAAGGTGGAGCACAGGGCATTTTTAGGGCCTTGAAACCATTCTGTATAATATCATATTGTTGGGTACAACACATTTGTCAAAACCTTTAGATCCGTACACACAAAGTAAACCCTAAGAAAATCATGCACTTCAGTTACCAATAACAATTCCATGCTGGTTTATCAGTGCCACATGAATGCTTCATACCAGTTACAGGGGAGACTGCATGTGCAGGTATTTAGGGACTGTGTACTTTCTGTGCAGATTTGCAATAAACCTAGAAATACTTTAAAAATAAGGTTTATAAAAGAAATAACATAGAGATAGCTTTTCTTGTTCTATAAGAAGTTGCTGGCAAATGCTCCCTCTTTTTCTTCCCTGGGGTTTCCTAAGGGATTTGCTCATGCCTCCTAGCCTTTCCTTCATCACCTTTTTTTCAGAGGACCATGGAAACCAGATGATGCCTTATCAAAGAAGAAAAGTCAGTTGTTTGCCTTTAGGATAGTGGGCACCAAGAATGAGCTCCATGTTGTATTCTTGGGGTGTGTTGGTAATTTTTAGGCTAGTAATTCAAGTTTGCATGAAAGCCATGTTTTTGGTGAGCATTAGTGAAATATGGGGATTAAAATAGTCTCTTGAATTTTCTTGTGGTTGCTTAAATTCTGCAATTTCAAACACGAATTTTTATAATTTTTAGAAGAATGCATATTTTAAAATGGTAAAAGTTGGGCCATATGCCATTTTGGGGTACCAAATCTTGCTTTCCAAAGAGCTCCATCTGTGAATCCTCATCAACCATTTCACCACCTTCTCACTTTCTCCTTTACTGGTCACAGATACATTTTTCTGCAAGGTAGCATTTGGCCAGTGTATATTTTCTAACCACAAGGACAGGCTGCCTGACCTGCAAACCCAATTATTCAGCAAACCATCAGTATTACTTACTCCTCACCATCACCTTCCCCAGAACTAGGGGATAATAACAAGATTCCTAACAAGCTACAGTGGTTTGTGTCACAAACTCTGGTTCCCCACTGGTCGTCTTAGGATGGGTTTGCAGGATCAAAGCCAATATTCTAACGGCTGCGAAAGAGTTCACAGACTTAGCTGGCTCTCTGTTATTTGTTTTTCTGTCTTTTTTTTTTTTAAAGAAAAGTACCTTAAAAGCATTGCTAAGACTATATCCTACTTCCTCTTTGCCATGCAGTGCTTTGGTTATTTAAAACCTGCCACTTCTTGTTCAAACACTATGGCAAGCTGTATTCACTATGAAAACATATTTCCCCAATAAAAAAGCACTCAGGAAAAGGTAACACAAACGGGTGGTTATTTGACTCCAGGAGTCCCAGGGTGAGAAACCCCCTTTGCGAGGGTGGACTTGCTCACAATCAGATGTGGCCGCAGCTACGGTTTCAGGTCCCCGCACCGCTGCAGGAGGGAGATCGCGGCGTTTCTCAGGCACCCTGCTCGCCACTGGGAGAGGTCGGGTTCTGGGGCGGCTCATCTGTTTGTTTCCCAGGAGTGTCCTCCTCCTCGGGCACAGACACCCTGTTGTTCCGTCCCGGCTGCCTTGGTGGGGACGGGGAGGCGAGAACAGACGCTAATGCGATCTGGGTCGGGGGGAGGGGGGGTGGGGAGCCGGGGTTGGGGGTGGGGGGGGGGATGGTTAAGCGGTCTTGAGAAACAAGGTGCGCTTGTGTCCTAGGGCTTCCTCGCGCAGCGGGTGTCTCAGAGATCTGGCCGTGGCTCAGGACGTGCAGTTAATATCGCCCGTGGGAAGGCGAGCGGGGAAGGGGGCGCTCAGCATCGCCTCTGATGAGTCACTCAAGGAAACTGAGTATTACGGGAGTTGTAGGGGTGGGGGTGGGGGGGGTAGAGTGCCACTGCTTCCCTTTGCGGCAGATACAGGATCTAAGCTATGAGCGGCAACCCGTCTGGCTTTGGGGATACCCTCTCCCCGAGGAGCTGGAGGCGCCATGGCCCTTCTGAGGAGGCGTGTGCAGGAGACACATGAAGCAGGGGGGAACCGAGGCAGGAAGATTCACACCTTCCCAGGCCCCCATGCTAATGTCGTTGGCAGAGCTGGGAACCCCAGGGCCCCGTTTGTCCCGTGGCCTGGGGGCTGGAAGGACGCCCCCCACCCCCCAACTCCAGGCCCTGGTAGGATCCTGTGACAGCTCAGCACACGGCCCTCAAGCGTGTCCACCCTCCTCCTGTCACCTTGTGGTGAGCTCTTACTCCTGATTAGACAAGCGCTTGAACAAGGTGCTATGTCTCTACCAGACCCCTTCAAAGAATCTCTCAGCAACCACCCTACTTTGTGTGTCTACTCTGTGTTGCCTAAGTACTTTATGTACAATACTTCTAACCCTTAAAATAGCCCTGCCAGGTAAAAATATCCTAGTTTTATTGTTGAGGAAAATGAGGGCCACAGAGTTGAAGTCATTTGCCCACGTTGGAAAATGAGGCTCAGAACATTTGCATAGTTTGCTCCAGGTCACATAGCTGGGGAGTGCCGAAGCCTGGGGTGTACAGCTGCTGGGTCTGGGGGCTGCACTCCTTCTAAGGAACTATCTTCCCACGTTGACCCCTCCCGGGGGAAATTGTACCTTTACTTGATAATTTAATTGGAGATTTAATAATCTAATCATCTTGCAAATTGCAAGGACAGAGAGACAGAATGAGAACGGATGGTTGGTGTTTGGTATGAGAGCTGGGGTGGAGGAGAAGGTGGTCTCATGTTGTAGGTAAACTGCCTGGGTGCTGCGCTGTGGGTGAGCACTGCCGCCCACTCAGTAGAGGACTCCCCCGGGCCTCAGTCCCTCACTGCAGCTTCCTGTGCAGATGGACGCGATTGTGGCACACCTGATCACTCAGAATGATGCTCAGTAACAGTGAGGCATTGCCTCCGTTTGCAGGGTTGCTATGACGAATGCCATGGACTTGTTGGCTTAAATCACAAGAAATTATTGGCTTAAAATTGGGAGGTTCAAGTCTCAACTCAAGACCCTGGCGTGCCAGGCCTTCCTGGAAGTCTGCGGACTCTCATCGGGGCTTGTTGGCGATGGGTGTCTGCCACTGTCAAGTGGTGGTTTGTTTCTTTCGTCTCTTCCTGGGGCTTCTGTTTTTGTATCCAAATGTCCTCTGCTTATCAGGACTCCAGACATATTGGATTAGGGCCCAGCCTGATTCAGTTTGGGCTCATTTTCTAGGATCTTAGAAGGTCGGGGTTTGGATGAAAATGTCTGGTGAGGCCATGATCCAACCCCCGATAGCCATTATTGCCTCCCCTGCTGTCTCGATCGGGAACTCTTCCAGGGACAGGGCTCTGTCCACCCATGTCTGGGCTGCCAGCGCAGTGTCCTGATGCAGATGAGATTTCCAGCGAGCATCTGCTGAATGCACAGAAGAGCTATTAGGCGGCTGTGGCAGTGGTTTACTGAAGATCAAAAATTGGTGTTGAGGCAAGAAGGAGCACTGGGACCTTACTTCTAACCTTTACTCCTTTAGCAAATATTCATCAAGAGCCTGCTATGTGAAAAGTGTCTGGGGAATGCAGAGGCTCAGAAAACCCTGTGGAGCTCACGATGTAGCTGGAGAGACAGAATGGTAGTGAACAGAATGGATTGAAGGCAGAATTGCAAGACTTCTATAATCCAGGTTCAGGGGTATGCTAGGGGAACTGCTGAGCCAGCGTGGGAGCTGCTCACTGGAGGTGGTGCACATGCAACCTGGACTCAGAAGGGCCAGTAGACAGAGGCCAGGGACGGAGGAGGGAACTTCCGGCTGAAGGAGAATGTAAGGAAGGTCAGCCAGAGGGGATTTTGTTTGCAGCAATGGGAAATAGAACACAAATAAAATTAATACACTTGGAGCAGTGAATATGTGGGAAAATGTAGAGGCAGAGGAGATGATGAAAATCATTCATGAGCAACCTCAAGCCCTATTTTAAAGAAAGAAGGGAGCCAGTGGAGTGTTAGGAGGAGGTAAGCCATGCGATGTGGTTTGAAGCATCGTCACGGAAGTTATTGAAAGGAAATAGCTCTTAAAAGTGGACAGGTTAAGTGATTTCTTGACTATTTTCTTTTGTTCCTAGGTGAGCCCTGTGCAACATTGACTTTGTGGAGGCCATAAAACCACATCAAAATGAACCATGCACCATCATCTGCTAAGTTTCTGCTTCCAGGAGGCCTCATGCAATGCTCAGGTTTACTGGGATTTCAGGTCATCAGAGTGGGAGGAAAATAATTTTAACAAACACAGGCCATTTGTGTGGGGTGCAGATCAGCTCACAATCAAAGTCTGTGTCCATGGAGAGTGAGAGCATGGCAGGCAGCTGTCTCCAGGGCGCCACGTCAAGCAGAGTGGGGGACCATCTCATCTCGCCCAGGACAGCTCCGGTGGGAGTCACCTTTCTCCAGGAGTCTTGTCTCCTCGGCCCTGGGAGCACTTTGCCTGGTTTGGGTAGTTTGTGTTTTTGTCCCATCGGGCGTAATGCAGCAGAGCACTTAGAGGCACATTTTCCGCACAGTGTGTAAGGACTTAGTGGTACAACTCCCATTCACGTTAATGGAAATCCCACCAGGAAACCTCCATGCTGGGCCACGCTGAAAATTCACCCCTGATTGTTCCATTGGATTTGTTTCCCCCGTGTCTTCCCCGTTCGGCCCCAAGACTGTGGCAGGCTCGTTAGCGCCCGCCGGAACTCAGCGCTGAGCCCTAATGCCACGCGGCAGCGAGGAGTTCACAGCCCCCTTTGTTACGGAAGGAAAGGGCTTCCTGGCTGGGTTCGTGCAGTTATAGCTGGAACTACATTGGTTCTAAGGAAGCCAAGGACCCCTGCATGCTACTCTCAGGACAGAAATATGCTCATATTCAAAGCTGGGTTTTGTTGCATTCATTTCAGGAGTGAGAAAAAGGGAGCAAATCCCTGAGATGACTGGGGAGACCTGGGGCCACCCACGTCTTGGGGATTTAGAGCATGGTCAAGCCTAATTCAGGGAACACCCAGGTTGGACAAATGTCCATGCATAGGGAGGGCCCAGAGAAGGGAAATGGACTGGCCCACTCCAACATACAACTCCAGAGAGCATGGCCCTTTGCACATATGTCCACGCATGGTCTTAGACAGCAGCAGAGACGTGGCACTAGCGGTTTCGGGCGGGCACAGTTTCCTCTCCCCTCTGATTTAATCATCTCCCTCAGTGTGCCTAGATTCCCTCCTGTCCAATTAGGTACCATGACGTGATGATTACTGTTTTCTTCTCTTTGTGATGTGTCAGGTCTGACACCAGGACTCAGCTGACAATTTTGTTTCTGACCTGGGCCGCGGTCCCATGTTGTGGCGTGTTCACGCCGGCCTGGGAAACACTAGTGTTTAGGCCTTGGCACAGGCTCCCGTGTGCTGGTAAACCTACACGACACTCAAGACGTAAACTCTGATCCGCCCTCGGGATCTCAGTGCTGCCCATCTGACCCAGATTCGGAAACTCAGTGTTGGATTCAGAAGAGAACTTGGCCTGGCGGTCCCTCTAGCCACCAAGACGTGTAACTAATAGTGTGGTCAGTTAGACTGTTGGTCCTGCCGTCCCCGGTGAGTCCCCATGCTCAGCTTACTCAAAGCCTCCAAATCACGCTCTCATCTCTGTTACGTATAGGCAGTAATAGTGCCTGATTCACTGCATTGGGGAAAACTTAAAGGAGATAATGCATGAAAAGGACTTAGTATTGGTCTCCCACATAATAAGAACTCAAAAAGTGATAGTTGTTATTAGTTCTGCAACTCCAATAATGCAGCAGGTATTTTATGTAGCTGCAAACAATTTAAAGAGGTTTTTGAGTATGTTACTCTTCATTCTGAGTATTGTCTGCTTCTGTACGTCTTTGTGTCTTTAAAAAATCTTTAAAGTTAAACTCCAACGATAATGACAATGGTGATAAATCCTTGCTCATGCCTGGCGTTTCACAGTTCACTCCGGCAACCATGGGCAAAGTGTGTGTCATCCTCACATCAAAGGTTTGGAAACTGAGTCTCAGAACGGTAAATACCTTTCTAATGCCCATAACTAATATATAGGGTAAACAAGACTTAATCTCCAATGTCTTCTCTATTCTGGGGAAAATAGAAAATGGAAGGGGAAATAAGATTTTTCTCAGCAAAGGAAATGAAAAAAACAATTGGGGAAGGCTAGTGTAAATCGTTATCAGAAGAAGCCAAACAGCATCCTTCTGATACCCTCTTGCAGCTGGAAAACTGGACCTGTAGGCATATAATTGGAAATGATTCAGAAAATCACGATTCTCATTCTACAGTAGCAACTTGTTCCCTTAAGGGTAATTTCACTCGTAAGTGATCTTAAACTCTACAATAAAAATGTATAAGCAGTAATAGTGTACCAATGTCTTCCAAAGGGGAAGCATCTCATTGGCATTTTTATCATTATCATGAATTATTTATTATGAAACAGATTGCTCGTGGAGGCATGCGAATAAAACCATCCATCGCAACTCTTCTAGACCTCATCTTTGTCTATACAAATCATGAATTTAGTCTCCGAAAGTAGACACATGTACAAATAGACAAAATAGCATCAGGCCGAATGGGTCCACAGTAACTGAGTTATACTATGTAATTGAGAACCTCTGGATCTCTGTTAGGAGTTTCATTTTTTCATAAAATCACTTCCTAAACTGGGAAGAGAAAAAGCAAACACTACAGAGGCTATTCATTTGTTCAGGTCTTACAGGACAGGTCTGAACCCTTACCTCGCCTTGTACCTCAATTGCCTGTCTTAGCATCGTCACGTACTAAGCATTTGATGAAACTTGGGTGAATGAAATGGGGTAAATCAAGTGAGATAAAGGATGGTACCTAGCTGGTTAGAGCTGTATTGGTCGAGAAAAAATTTCTAAAATGTCCTGGAAGACCTCACGGCAGAGGCAGACTGTGCTAATGGAGCTTGACCATTACGTCCCTCCTCACGAGCCTCCACCAATTTCTCTGCATGGTCTAAAACCTCAAATGCTAGGGGAGGGATGCCCATATGTTCATCCTCAGAAAGGAAAACAGTTATTAAACATTTATACTCCCCACACAAGACAAAACCAAGCAAAAATCAATCCAATCAAGTTTTTGTCTTTGATAGGATTACTGTCATTCTTTTGTGGAAAAATCAAAATATGAAAGCCTTATTTTATGTTGTTAGAGCTAGTTGAGTTTATGGAAAAAACCTATATATTGTTTTTGGTTTAACTCACCAAAAAATCAGTACTGCGGACTCCACCACCCAGAAGCAAATGAAGAAGGCTACTATGGGCTGACTCCTGGGACGGAAAGTCAAGAGAGATTTCACAAGGATTCTGTCCCTCACCGGACTCTTTGCCTTCTGCTGTGGCAGGGCCTGTAGGGGCCATTCAGGCCAGAGCTGAATAGTAATTCTGAAATAAGCAGAAGACAAACTCGCCTTCAAAAAACCCCCTAATGTGGATTTTAGTGATCTTGATATTCCAAACTCCCACGATGCCCTTTGTCTTTGTCTCTTTCCAAGAATTTTGGTTAAATTCCTAAGAATCCGATCTCTTTTCCTCGTCGGTGAACGTCTTCCCACACCCACTCTCTGCTCTAGCTGTGTCTGGAGCCAGGGCAGCCAAAGAGGCTGATCTGGCAGCTTCGCGGGTGGAGGGGCTCCCCCCATCTCCAGACGGCAAGGACAATTCCACAAGATCCACTGGCTTCTAGCCTCGTCCCACCACCTGACCTCCAGCGATCAGACGAAACCCCTCCTGTCAAGCTGGCCACACTTTGCTAAGAATAACGCCTGCAAAAGATCCCACTTACAGGGGGATTCACGTGGACAGCTATGGGGTTAAAATTGAAACCATATTTTTTGTGGGGTGCGTGACTCGCTTTAGCATAGGGTCCTAGCAGCTGGCTTGCTGCCCACGCTAATAGGAACCGGTGGTTCCCGGGAATGGGCGTGGCTGTTTGAATGAGCTGGGTCAGAACTAGAATTCCCAGGAAGACGCATCCGTGCTAAGTGTTCTGTCAGATCCAGATTGCGTCTGCAAAGATCACTGCAGCAAGGGAGAATGTCCTTGCTAACAAGTGAGCATGTATACTTCCATGTCCCTACGGTGGTGCCTTCACGGGAAAGAGGGTCATTTGGGCAAGTTCATAATTTTGCACATGCACATGCACCACACACATGCCAGCCCTTGTTCTCTTTGTGTCGAAGATCTTCAGTGCTCCTCCCAGAAAGAGAAATGGTACCTAAGTAAAGTTTGCCACAGACTCCACTGTTTCTATTTGGTTTGTTTAATAAATATTGAATTTACAGATAGTAGGGATATGAGGTGCAGGACAAATCCATAAAAGCGGCACAAACACAAAGGCTACAGCAGAGATGCACACCTATCATCCCCTTAACTCTGGTCTTTAATGTTTGCGCTTCCTCTGGCTGGTTGTTATGGGTGTTGGTTTTGAGGGAACTTTATTGAAGTTTATAGAGGTGCCTTATCACTTTTCTTCTTGTATCCGATTGCTAATGGTTTGGGGATACAATAGCTTCCTTACTAATTTTTGAACTGCCGTGGATGTTTTGTTTCTTAAGTTTCTGGTCAGAAACAGACCCAATTTAGAGACATTGGGCTGAAATTATTTCTCTGCCATATCTGGTATTTCTTATTTCTTCACTTCATGGCATCATGCTCCCTTTGCATCTCTGAACAATGCAGAAAGGAACTCTTAATCTTAGCTAAGGAAACATGAAACTTAGAGACTGAAAACTCATTCATGGACTGATAATGCTACTTCTACCTAATAACTAATATTTTAGCATTCATTCTTCACTGAGGGCTTTTTACATGTCATTTGATTTAATCCTCATGAGACTCCTAAGAGAGCTGCTATTATTTTGCTTTGAACAAGTGGTAAAGCTGGGTTCCAGAGACATTAAGCAACATGCCCCATGCCACAGAGATAATGAGGAAACTCCAGACTGTCTGAGTCCAGAACTCCCACGATTGGCTGCTTTGCCTTGTACTGCTTTACACTGGCTCTTCGCTCTCCACCCAGTTATTACATACTAGTTTTCAACAAAGGGTTAGATGTTGGTAGATTTTAAGTATTTTGAGTTCTAAGGATTATTTCTTTAATCAAATCTGCAATCGCTATAGTACTTCAGGTATAGTAGATGTTCAGTAAATTCTTGTTCAATTGAATTTAGCCTCTAATCCTCTTCATAATCTATGTGTCCTCAACATACTGATGAGTTAGCTGGAAGTTCTCTTCTGAGGCCCCAACCGATACTTTGAATGGCCTACTAGCATCCCCGCTCACTGCCCTGCAGCTGCTCCCTCCAAAGCAACTCGTCCCAAATTCAGCTCAGCATCTTGAGCTTTCCCTTCCCCCAGATAAGTTCTCCTCTGTGGTCCTTGTGTCCATTTATGACATACCTATCTACTATGCTCCAATTGAAAACTTAGGAGTCATTTTCCCTATCCCCATTTTTCTAGTTTGCTAGCTGCCAGCATGTCATATACTGGAAACAACGATTTTTAAAAAGAAGAATTTAATAAGTTGCAAGTTTACAGTTCTAAGTCTGTGAAAAATGTCCAAATTAAAACAAGGATATAGAAATGTCTAATCTAAGGCATCCTTGGAAGATACTTTGGTTCCAGAAGGCCAGTGATGTTCAGTTTCTCTCTCAGCTGGAAAGGTGCAAGGCAAGTATGGCGATGTCTGCTAGAGCTCCAGGCTTCTTGCCCCATGAAGTTCACCCAGGAATGTATTACTTCTGCATCTCCGAAGATCTCTGGCTGGTGGGCTCTGTAGTTCTCTTGTCTCTGTTGCTCTCCTGTCATTCTCCAGCTTTCTCCAAAATACTTCCTCTTTTTTTTTTTTTTAAAGAGAGAGGGAGGAAAGGAAGGAAAGACAGAGAAGGAAGGAAGGGAGGAAGAAAGGGAAACATTTTTAAACATTTTCTTGTTTTATTATATTTTGTTTGTTTGTTTGTTTTTTACATGGGCTGGGGCCGGGAATTGAACCGGGGTCCTCCGGCACGGCAGGCAAGCACTCTTGCCCGCTGAGCCACCGCGGCCCGCCCCAATACTTCCTCTTTTAAAGGATTCCAGTAAAGTCATCAAGACCCACCTGGAATGGGTGGAGTCACATCTCCCTCTATACAAAGTTAAAACACACAATTAGGTGAGTCACATCTCTGCGGAGATAACTTAATCAAATTTCCACCCTACAGGGCTGAATAGGGATTAGAAGAAATGGTTGCTACCACAAGACTAATTAGGATTAAAATATGGCTTTTCTAGGGTACATAAGTCCTTTCAAACCAGCGCGCCCATTTTCAATCCCCCCTCCCCATCATCCAGAATAAATGAAACCTTTGCTAAATGCTACAAGCCATATCATATTTAACATTCTCCTTTTCCTTCAAAGCGCAGGTGCTGAGCATCTGCTCTGGACCAGGTACTCTTCTAGGGACACAAAGATGACCAGGACGAGGCCTCTTTCCGAGGCAGACTCAGTGCAGAGGGAAGGCAAGGTTGACTGCTAAGACGACTGTCATGCTTCCTTCTCTTGTCCTCGAAGGAGCACAACCCCACGACGGCAGAAGTCACTGAGCCTCCAATGTTTAGCACATATCGGAGGTACAGTGGTTGGCATACGTAAAAGTGTAATGAGTAAATGAATTAATCTACCACCTTGGAGGCATACCTGTCCCCATCTAATTCTTGAGTCAGATTCATTCTGTGGTGGGTAATCGGACATCCTCTGTTAAGCTGAATGATAGGCTCTCTGAGGCAAGGGATCAGACTTGCAAGCTCACTGAGTTCAGTGCTTGCTTTCCTGTCCGCAAGCCCCGTGTTTCTTAAGTGGGGAGGCATGGGGGCCTTACTGGCAGAAAGTATGGGGGTCACAGGACACTGAACAGTTTTACTTTTAAAACCTCTAACTTGCACTGTGTCCATGAAATTTGTCATTAACATAAATTTAAATCTTCAGGACTCCCACCTGGATTATTTTGTAGGGTTGAAGTTAGAGAACAACCAGTTTAGGACAGTCTCAGCCACTATGTTGAGGAAAGGCCGCATGCCTTGGAGTCAGTCGTGCAGCCCCATTTGGTTTGGTGGTTGGTAAACAGTCACGGCTGGTTGGGGTCACTCAGCAGCTTGGGAGAAACGCGGAGGTTTCAGCCAAACATGTCCCTTCTGCGTGCAGCTCAGACATGTGGGAAACAGCGAAGCAGCAGCCGATCGACTCATTCATTCATACATTCATTCCTTATTCATCTGAATGTGTTGAGTTCCAGAGCCCACAAGATCCTTTTACTCTTAAGCAGGTGCATGGGAGAGAACTGCAAACACGGGCAAAAGAACGAATGAACCGCTTCTGCCAACACCAATGGTTATCTGACACACATTCTTCCTGCAGTGTTTTAACAGGCTGGACTATTTTTAGGGAAATTCTTTGCCTTGAACTAAATTCATGGCCTTAAAGTCTCCTTTCTCATCTATTTTTTGCGTGTGCTCCAACGGTCCAATTTATAACTGACACCTTTACTACCTACAGCATATCAGTTTCATCTCCCAGAGGAAGAGAAAACCAGACCTGTGACCAGAGAACTGGATTGAAAATGTAGTCTAATGCTGACAGATAAATGCACTAATTTTCCTCTGTGACTGGTTCTGCGTTGCAGGGTGAGCCTGCTTCTAACAACTCCCTCAAAGGGCTCTGTAACCCATCCAAAAGGTGCTGTCAAGTGCTACAAGCACCAGGTCAGCCCTGCCTCAGAGGTAACAGTTACCCCAGCGATTCAGTTACCAGGCAGGTTTTGAATGAGATTGTGTTTTAAATGAAAGGCTGGCTGGAAATGTAGGCTTGGCCCAAGCATTCATAGGGGAAAATTTGAGACAAACAGAGGTTAGCATTTGGTTTCTTTGTGTTGTTCAACAAAGGTCAGGGAATGTTCTGATACAGCAGGAACCCAAAGTTCCAGCATGGAGCCATGCGCTCCACCGCGATCTGAGCCTGGAGCCTGGGCCAGTGAGGTCCAGAGCCATCCCAAAGCAGGCCAGGACTGGAAGCCCTGGTCAGTCCACTGGAACGGGCCAGGTGCTTTGGCCAAACTCCTGAAAATCCTTTTTGAATTTTACCCTTAGGAGGAAGCAATGCCCTTGCACACCCACGCCAACTGTTTAGGTCAAGACGGGAGGGAGGCGTAAACCGTCAGCTGGCCCTTCAGATGAGCTTTATGGTTTGTCTCCTGCACCACCAGGAGCGGCTGTGGGTGCAGCGTGCGATCAGCCAGCGCCCAAGCGGCACCCAGGTCCCCACTGTCCATCTGTCGTGTCTCCCCACAAAGGTCTAAGTTTAAGATTGATGATGCATGTCTGACCGTGGGAAGCATCTCTGAGTAAAGAAACTCGCAACAGTTTCTCACTCTGGACAAAAGAAAGAAGACATACTTCCAAAAGATAAATGGTGAAAAGCCAGGCAGTAAGTACATAGAAGCTACCTAGGTTGTTCTAAAAAAAATTATCACAAGATCTGGAATAGAAAAAATACGGGTTTAAAGGACCTATAAAAGTTGATGTAAGGAAAAAAAAAAGCTTTCTTCAAAGCAAACACAAGCACTACCCACCAAGATCAAGCTTTCTGTGGCCAGAAGTACAGAATTTTAAAAGCAAAAATCTAAGATTAAATGAGCTGAACATAAAAGAGAAACCAGACTGTCTGCTCAAATAAAGAGTTTATTCCTGTTGTCATAAGCAATGCTAACATATTTTCAATATTGAAGAGACAACAGAATCTGGTAACTGTTTTGTGTGGCTGGCACGCAGCACGGGGCAGTAATCGCACAGAAGCAGGAGTCGCGTGCGGTCCGACTCCTCTCTCCGTGCACTGTGGAGGTGCGCCTCTCCGAAACACTTGCTGCTAAACCCAAAAGGACGCCTTTCTGGTTCTTCACCAGCTGCCGCCTGGTCTGCGGACCCAGCCGTCGTGGCCAAGGCCCTCCCTGAGGAGGGACACTCTGGCCCAGGAGCGCCCGTGGCTCCAAGCTGCTGACCTCCAGCCCCGCACCCTTCCTGTTTCTGTCTCTGCCGCCCTTTTTGTTGACGAATCCTGACTCCGTAGGATTGTAGGAGGGTCTTCTTTCTCTCCATCATCATCCTGAAAGGAAACTTTAATTGAAATTTCCCCAGTGGGAGCACAGAAAAACAATACTTTCACAGACTAGTGCTCTAGCGTCTTCAAAGCCATTTCCCATGCTATGTGGTAGTCAGCATCACCTGACTATGTGGAGAAGGCAGGTCTTCTGTAGCGCCGTTGAAGATGATGAACCTGGGCTCAGAGAGGCCAAGTGTTGTGCCCAAGCTCACACAGCTGGCAGGTGAAGGCCAGGGCAAGAACCCCTGGCTCCTGGCCTAGTCGTTTTTCCAGCACACATCTGATGTCATCCCTATAAGCATGCGTTGCTTTCTACAAACAGGTTTGGGGTAATGTAGATAATGAAATGCATTTTTCAGTCCTTGTTCACTCATGTGTATTTCTATTACTGCTTTATTTTCACATTTCATTTCAAAGTGATTTACTTATGTCCACCTTTTTGAGAAGTAGATGATTACGTTTTTATATAAACTTTCATTTAGATCAACATAATGTTAGCCTGGCTTATACACTGATCATATATCCATAGGTTCTCGCTCCCTCTCCTTTCCCCTCCTAACTAGAGATGGATAGATAGATAGACAGACAAACAGACATATATCCTTTTCCTTTTTGGTATTGATAGTAATATATTCCTTTCTATTTGTTTCCAAAAAGAAATAGTTTTACTCAACAATATTTTATGGTTTTCTCTGCCTCACCCAAAATGTATGCAAATTGTTAATCCCCACAGATTTTTTAAATAAGAATTTAGGAGGAAATCTTATCCACATTGCACTAGCTTCCAATAATGTGGAAGTCTCACTAGAGGGCACTCCCACTTCATGGCCAGAGGCAGGAAGGACAAAGGATGCTTAACTCCGTGCACGCATACAGTTTAGTTTTCTCCTCTTCACGCTCTACCACCCGCCCCCCCAACCCCTGCTCTCACCCATGGTATAAAAAACAAAGTGAAATTTTACAGGTCTTCTTTAAACGTGTGAATGGAAATGAACTACACTGAAAAGCTAGCAAACATCTACAGCTATGAATTATGGTTCACCTCCTGACATAGGGCGCATTATTCAAAATCCCCCGCATTGGATTTCTGGTTCTACATATGTAAGAGAACAAAATATAATGTGATATGTAGCTTAGAACATCAAGAAAAATACCTTTATTGGTCAAATTGGGGAGGAAATCCAATGGTTGCACAGAGCTTTTTCCCAGCTTGAAGTATTTTCATGGTCACCTTACCTGGTAAATCTTAGGTAAACCCAAATTTAAAAAGATTTGTGGGGTTGGATTGGGGGAAGTTTTTAAAAATCCAAATTGACATCAGATGAAATTGCTTTAGAATGAATTGAACTTTTGGGTCCAGCTTTTTTAATTCTCCCACTTTTACATACCAAAGAATCTGAAGATAGTTTTAAACACATATTTTAGCAAAACAATAAATAAAGCATTTCTTGTAGGAAGAAAATAAGGTATTTCAAAGTCAGAAGGCAAGTCTCCTGTTTGCCAAAAGTAGAACCTCACAGAGCCCTGAGGCTTGAAGTTTCAAACTGATCTCAACCCTTTGGGAGTTTGAATTTCTTTACTGTTGGCAAAACACAACTTCCTGCTTCAAAGAAAAATGGCTTTCAGAAGGCCTGTTAAAGCGAAACTCCGAAGACTTCTTGGACACCAAGTCATTCATACAAAACATCATTTTGGTGAGTTCAGTAAAAACTAATCAGAAACATATGGATTAGGTTTTGCTTTAAAATTATATTGGTTCATAAAATAAAGGAAAAGTGATGAGGTAAAATATGGTTCAGGTTTTGCAAAGCCCCAAAACATTTGGAAAGTGAGTTAAGATGCCTATGGACCCAGGGAAGCAACCAGATTTTCCCAGGGTCAACTTGAACCATCCTTCTTTTATTTAAATTTATATCAAAGGCAAAATAAAGTATTATAACTTTCCTCCATTATTATCCGCAGAGGGAAACCCACAGAGGTTGCTTCCCAACCCTGGGTTTAAACTTCAATGAAAACGGAGCCTTGTATTTGTTGCACAACCATGCGACACTTAATTATTCATGTGACCTAAAAGGTTTCATACTGTTTGCAAAGAAGGCATGGCCTCTAAAGTCTAAACTGAGGACTTGGATGGAAATTTATCTCAAAACAATTAATTACTGGAATGAAATTTGTCTTTAATTTAATTAAATTATCCTCTGAAGTAAAATATGCTGATGTGAAAGGCCTACTGTGGTGAGCATGTGGGCAGAACTCTTTCCCTGCCACAGGCAAAACCACGGCAATTTTCCTGCCCAGCACCAAATCGAGGAAGAGCGAAGGAGCCTAGAACCAATCCTGATTTAAGGGACTCTACGGGGAACAGCAAGGCAAGTGCAGGTAGCTGGGAGTCGAGGACAGAAATCACTCAAAATTGATAGATTCTGCTGCTCTCTTCTCCCCAACCCAGGGGATCATTATGCTTATAAAAGAAGTATGATGAAAATAAAATAGAATAAAAGTTGGATATAACTAATGGATTTTATATGTCACCAAATATCTTGTAAGGTTTCTCCCTCCTACAAATAGATGAAAAGATATCTACAAATAGATGAAAAGATATTATAAAAAGTTGCCTGTATCATTGGAATATATATAAATATATTTAATGTTTTAACTTTTATCCTATGTGATTAATAGCCATTTGTAGCAGGATTGGGCAAATTTAGCAAGTCCTTACTTCAGAAATATTTTCAGTAAAAGTAATCCTTCCATACAACCAAATAAAAGTGTTTTCCCCGGGGAGAGTGGTGATGAACAGTTGGTTTAACATCAAAAGATGCTTGCTAGAAAGCATGTCCAGCTTTCCTTTTAAACATACATATGGGAAATAATACCAACTTCCATCAAGCGTTGGGTTTAGCCCGTTACCCTGTGCAAATGTACCTGCCTATTAACTAACAGGTTGGGCAGGTATTTTACCAAGGTGCCGTATTTCTGCCCCAAATCACGCATAGCTTGAGTTATTCTCCCTTTCATGGCCCCCAGTGCTTCATCTGTCACTCGTATTGTCAAATGTTCTATTTTTCCTGTCCCTGCCAGCGGTGATTTCAATTTGGGCTTGACTTCAAGACAGGCCACACTGGATCTGTGATGTCAATGGAAAGCGGATAAAAGTCATTAAAGATATTTGCTATTTTGAAAGGTTAAAAGAGTTTTTCTTGGTGGGTAACACTTTCTCTGGAAAGAACCTCAACTAATTGTCTGGCCAGGGAATGGGCACCTAAGTGAGAAAAATATATAGTTAATAAAGCATTGGCGTCTATTATTTTTTCCCTTTTATTGTCCAGTGCCTCTGGGCCCGGTGGGCTTTCTGGAGGCATCTGAGCTCAATATTCCTTCAAACAGAAGAGCAGTGATTGCACTGCTGGGCTGAGCCCCTTTCTGCCTGCCCTAGTAAGCAATTCTTGCTTCAAACACCAGTCATTGTAGAAATCGTTACCCGGATTCTAGAAATTGTGTGTGTATCCTTAAAAGAGCCCCCGAAAGAGAGAATTGGAGGTTCACGTAAGATGCTATTTTGTTGTTTAAACCCACTTTATCTGGTATCTGGAACTCCATAGCAATTGCATAAGAAATGAAGACCGGGATGCTTTCGAAGGGGTCAGTGGTACCCAAATGGTTTTAGTTCCTCTCAAAAAGACACAATTATATATAGCACTAGGCTCAAGAACAACAGCCCAAACCCACACCAATACACAACATTCATTTGTGGATGCGTCGTAAAGAAAAGAAAAGAACTGATTTGTGCTATTCACTTTTGTCAGGTTGTCGGGGGAAAAAAAAGGCAAGACAAAAAAGAGGACACTTTTAGTTACATTAGATTGGGGATTGTTTTTAAAGGACCCCGTGGATTAATAACAATCGGAATGGAATAAGCTTATACTTAAGTAGGAAAGATAAGATTTCTCTTTGCTATCATTCACGTGCGGATGGCAACAATTCTCTGACAGTCACCGTTTGCTAAAATGTAGTTATCCGAACACATCTGAATAACACAAAAGAGAAAGGAACATTTTGATGTGCTGAGGAAAGTTGTTTTGACAAATGTCAATGCCTGGGTCTCGCCGGCTGAGGCCTGTTGTTAACTCCCCAAGCTGCCTGCCTTCTACAGCTAATGCCACTCCTGTCAGGGGAAATTGGACATACCCAACACAATTTCAGTTCCATTTCTCTACAACATTACAAGCTTCTTTGGCAGCAAAATCACATATTCTTATCACAAAAAATAAATGAGAGAAAAGAAGACATACATTTCTGTCAAGTTATGTCAAGACATATTTGGTGTATATTTCACTTCACTATCACTGACAGCAGAGATGTCATGTATTCTTAATACAAAGTAAAGAAGTATTTTCCTTTTCTCCCCCTGCAAGTCATCAATTTCATTTTATTCACTTACAAGCACCAGTGACAGCAAGGAGTCTTTTTAAAACAAAGCTCTTAAAAAAGACAAAGAAAAATAGTTTTTGTGTTTTGCTGCATTTCTGAATGGACACATTGCACACGAATTTAACTTGGCAGTATCATAACAACCACAATAATAATTGTCTACCACCACTTAATTATCCATATTCACAACACGCATTTGTTTTTCTGATTTACCGCTTTCCACGTACTTGATGGGATCCGGGTTAAAATAAGTTATGGAGATTTTCATGTTCCAATAAACATGCCTATGGAATAAAGAAAGAAAAAAGCAAGGGAGGAAGGGAGGGAGAAAATCAAAAAGGAAAGGAGGGAAAAGAAATTGATTTACTTCACTCAAAAAGGGAAATAGTCTCAACATTAAATGAAACAAAAATCTTAAGAGAATTAAGGTGATATGCCAGAGAAAGTTAATATTGAATTGTCATTTAGATAATTCATACTCCCATAGAATTGAAACACATAGATTTTAAGGGATAAGAATGATTTTAGAGACCATTTAGTCCAACAACCTAATTTTACAATTAAAAGATGAAAACCCAGGGCAGTTAAGTTCAAGCAGAATTTGTAATCAACCTGGATTTAGGAGCTCATACTTAATCTGATACTAATGTAGGCCCTTCGGACGGTGCCAGGCAGGGAAGTAACAAGATGGAAGTGGTGGATGTGTACCAGTGTTTTCTAGAATTTCACTGTCCAAAACAGTTCTGAGAGATTCATAGACAACCAGACATACACATTAACACAAAGCTGAAAAATAGGGCACCAAATATAGTGTTGCCAACTTTTTCTTTTATCAACTGGAGAAATAAAAGTAAACTGACCCACAATAGAAATGTGATAGACATTTATTAAAATTTTAAAACCACTTAATTAAGGGTTTATATAAAGATTTTTAATATAAAAAAGTGATAAAAATTCTCAAAAACAAAATTTAAATAATTAATTCCCTAGAGATTCTAAATCCACAGGTCTGGGTGGGACCAGATTTGGGGAAATCACTGATTTATTCCACCCCCTCTCCCAAAGCAGAAAGCTTTTCCTTAATCTCTGAGAGAAAATGACCCAGGGTCTCTTCTCTGCCTGCTCCGTTTGGGGCTATTCCTCCATGAAAGAGATTCGAAGAAGCTGTGTCACCAAAGAGCTGGAGGATTGGGATTCAGAGATGGTCATCACAGGCTCTGCTTATTGTTCTCAGCTATAAAAGGGAATTATGACAAGAAATTCTCATCCCATAGGGCTGTCATGAGGGCTAAGTAGGAACAGAGAGGTGAAAAAAAATCTGTGTAAACTATAAAACACTCTACAAATGTTAATTACTGGTACTAGTATTTGAGAGCTGGCATTTGGTTTGCTAATTCTCTTAAAAGTTAAATCAAAAGCAAAACAAAGTTCCATATGTGAGCACAGAGACTCTCAAGGTAGAACATTGCAAACCCGGGACGGGTTTTGTCCTAGGAGGGACCTGAGGAGATGATTTGTTCTAACCTTCTCGTTTTAACTAAAATGACTGAAGACCCGGGAAACATCTTAGAATCACACACCTACTTCGTGGAATCCCCTTCAAGAAGTGATGTCACATTGCCCCCTTCTCCTGACTCACATTTCCACTATAGGATTAGTGGACACTCCTTGTCTGAGAAAAGAAAATCACAGAAAAGCCAGGAAGTGCTCACTGGCGTTAGACACTACAGCCCAGCTCCTCGATTTCACAGATGAGGAGACCCTGTCGGTGAAAAGGAGTGGCCTGCCCACCCCAACTCAGGCCACCAGGCCAGTGTCCTCTTTATCCACCACAACCATCCAGGACTCTTCCTGCTGCTTTGTTCCCACGTGTGAAAAGTCCCTCATTGTCCAACCTACATAAACAACACACACACAATCATGCACACAAATAACCTACATAAACAACACACACAATTGTATGCACAAACAACCTGCATAAACAACACACACACAATCGTACACACAACCTACATAAACAACACACACACAATCATGCACACAAACAACCTACATAAACAACACACACAATTGTATGCACAATCTGCATAAAACACACACACAATCGTACACACAACCTACATAAACAACACACACAATCATGCACACAAACAACCTACATAAACAACCTACATAAACAACACACAAAATCATACACACAACCTACATAAACAATACACACACAATTGTACACACAACCTACTAAACAACACATACACACAATCACATGTGCAAAGATTGAACATGAGCAACACACAATTGTATGTAGAAATAACCTACAGAAACAACACATACACAATCGTACACACAAATAACCTACAGAAACAACACATATACAATCACATGTGCAAATATCGAACATAAATAACACACACACAATCATACATACAAACAATGAGCATATGCAGACATGAAGGAGGCGGATGATGACGCTGCCTTGTTCCCTCCCACATCTTCAGGGCCGAGTGCATTCATTCACTTGTTGATTCTTTCACTGATTCATTCATTCAACAATCAATTGATCCCTTAATGAACATTTACTATACGCAAATTCCTGGGCTTGGAAAAGCAGGAAATATGGAAAGCAAAGGGAGTATGTAAGAGAAGACTTACACATGTGGAGAACAAATCATCAGCAGAAGTGCAGAAGTTCACGTGAAACGTAAGGGTAAGAGCAAGGCAGCACATAGTCTAATAACCCAAAAAGAAGGATAGAGATGTGCAGAGAGTAAATTATTGGCCGCTCGGGAAAGAACAGCTTCGTGCAAAATAAATATTCATAAAAGACAAATGAACATTCGGCACAATTTTCTGTAATCCTAAAATCCTCTCAATATAGTCTATTTTTTTTTAATGGACCAACAAACTAACAAAACCAAGTCATTAAGAACTCACTAGAATGTGAGTCCACTAGCTCAGGCTCTGTCTCGTGCCCCCCCGTTCCTTGGTGTCCGGCAGGGTGCTGGCTTGCAGTGGGTGCTGAATGAATACTTGTGAGCTGAATGGGGCAGTTGCAGGATGCCTGCTCCCAGAGCTCTCACTTCCATGATGGGACAGGAATTTTAATCACCATTAAGAGGATCTGAGATGTCCTATTTGTTAAATGGTTGACCCAGAGCTCTGGGCCTATATACACGATGGATTTCCAGGAAAGAACAGAATTCGTAGTGTGATTCTCGGATGGTTTCATTCCTTCAGGTGGGGTGTGTGGAAGAGAGTGACTCCATCCTGACCATATACCCCTGAGACCTGGGGCTCAGAAGTACCTGAGGCCAGGTCTGGGAGCACATTAGAGCCGGAGGCAGGTGGCAAAGTGTGCGCAATGGACACACGATGATGTGTTGTTTAGCGTTTCACCCCTAGAATGTTAAAATAGTTGAAAAAATATTTGAGAAGGTGAAAAGGTGTTTTGAGATTCACAGTATCATTTTAAGTTTTATACCACAATAATATATTTTATAATTTGGCTTTGTGGCTTTAATGGAAGCAAATTCATCAATAATATTTTCATCTGAGACACTTGCCATGTTTGGTATTTCTTCTTGACCAAATTACCTATGATGTTTTATTACTAATTATGTTATTAGTAAGTATTTAAGATCATCATTTAGCCAAGATAATTGATGACATGGATGGATATGTCATCATATGGTATGGATACCATATGGTATGGATAAAATATTTAAACTTAAAATAGTATTGTGAGTTTTAAGACATTGATTTTTCAGAGCTTCAATATTTTTAAGCTACTTTACTATTTTGGAAGAAAATGAACCATTAATAGATAATAGCATGTTTATAAGGGCACACATCACATTCCCATATGGCGTGACTTGGTACTGACTTCATTTAAAATTTTTATATCTTGATCCTTGTGGATATTTTTGCATTAATTTTGATTTTTTTTAAATATTGCATTAAAATATTCTTTACCTCACCCAGAAGATTTTTGCCAACCCCTTAAATTTAGTCGCTGAAGCCAGTGCCTCCCTTTTCTCCTGCTGCTCCAGGCCTCAAGAGCTCTCCCTTCCAGGCTGACCCTCTCTACAGGTGAGGGTCAGACTAATGAAGATGAGAGGTCCTGGAGAGTGAGTAAAGATGGGACACATCTGTATGGTGACACCCAATGTATGGGTGGTGAGAAGCTGCACAAAATTCACACCTTTAACAGACAAGTTGTACCTCAAATACATTACAGGAGTGTCTAAAGGTGAATTTATTAATATTATTATTTAATATTGCAAATTATTTATAAAGCAAGAGTTTCTCTGCTTTTAATCATATTTGTCCTTTCCTACTCTGTTTTTTACTCAAAACAAGGCACACATGTTCCTTCTTTGCAGAGCAACTGGTTATTACTTCAATCTTCCCCCAATTAATATGAGAAAAAAAATAAGGTGAATATGAACTGGAAACTCACCAGTGGATGAAAAGGGGAAAGAAGTGGAGGGTGCAACCTGTGAATAGACTTAACAATCAGAAACTCTGACTTTAAAAAGGCTTGGGGAGGGAATGAAAAGGCTGCAGGATCTTGGGATGGGAGAAGAAAGAATTAAAATCAATGATTTAAAACCAGTTTTAAGTCTTCCCAGAATAGAGTTAAGTGGAATTTGTTATGGGTAGAAATAATTAGTTCCTTTTATAAGGTCTAAAACAACTATAACTGTGCAGGGTAATTTTATTGTGCATTTTAAACCAATTATAAAAGTATTACAGGCAAATAGTTTGTAAAGTTTGGTCATATACACAATAGAGAAGAGAATAAAATCCCCCAATAATCCTACCATCACCACCAATAACATTTCAGTACATTGCCTTCCAGTCTTATTACTATATATATTTAAGACCACACTGTATTTGCAGCTCTGTTTCCTGTTTTACTCTATATTATTTCTTGAGCATTTTCCCATGTCTTTAAAATTCTTAACAATCATTTCTGATAACTGCGTAAAATTCTATCGTATGGATTTAGCAGGTCCTCTGTTGTTGAACATACAGCTATTTTCAATTATTGCCATTATAATAATTTTTAAATAATTTTTTAATAAATATCTTTGTACGCAATTCATTATTTTCTGTCCATGACGTAGACTAGATCCCTAAAAGTGGAAAGCACATTTTTACTTTTGAAGAACAAATGAACTTTTAGCTCTGCCTGTATATTTTTAAAGTATAATTTAAAGTATTGGAAATGAGCTTTACTTATCTTCCCAATGACTTAATGTCTATGAGAACACCAAAGTTATTAACTGGGAGCCAAGGCTAATAACTGGGAAATTGTGTCAGTGAAAATGCTAATAATAGATATTTCAGCTAGAAGTTTTTCTGGAGAAATAAAATGCTTTATATCTTTTTCTTTTGAAAAAAGATTATTTGTGTTATTAATAATTTGTTAGAGTTTGCCCTTTTTTCTAATAGTTTTCCAATGCTTTATTTATTTTGTCACATTATACCCATAGTAGATGGGATTATTGAAAGAAATACAAACCCTTTTGTAATTCTTCTCCTCAAATTTTCCTGGATTACAATTAGGGTTGGTGCTCTGGTTAGGTTACATTTGACAATATGAGTATTTTTTTTCTTCCCAATTTTAGCTATTCTGTATTTTTCAAAAGGTTATCCATCTAAGAGTTACCTCTGGAGGACTTCTTTTTTGTTCAGATGTAGCCTCTCTCTCTCTAAGCCCAATGATGCAAGTGAAATCATTGCCCTCCTGGCTATGTGGGACGACATCCAGGGATGAAAGTCTCCCTGGCGGGGTGGGAGAGGACTTCCAGGGATAAGCCTGGTCCTGGCACCATGGGACCAACAATGCCATCCTGACCAAAAGAAGGAGAAGAAATGTAACAAATAATGTATCAGTGGCTGAGAGAGTTCAAATAGAGTCAAGAGGTTACTCTGGAGGTCACTCTTATGCAAGCTTCAGTTAGACATTGCTACCTATCATAACTTGCCAAACACCAACCAAAACCATTCCTGCTGATCCTAAAGAATACCTAGAGCATTACATAAGATTCTACAAAGGTTCCACGCACTAGGGTAACTTTCTGGAAACCTACAACCCCCAGATGGGTCCCTTGACCAGGTAAGTCCTAGAGTGCAGAGGGCCCAGCCTCTCCAGAACATCAGTTAGTTCCACCCCCTTAACCTATAGTATCAACTGCCCCCTCCAACATGAAAAAGTTAGAATGGGCATAGCCCAAATACCCCTAAAGAGTGGGAGAAAGATTAAAGGTGGTGGAGTTATACAGAGAAGGTAGAGTTTAACAAATAAGTATGATTGCTGCATCATTAAATTGATACTTCTTTTAATCTCCAGTATCTAGAGTAGCTAGAAGTAAAAACCTAACACTTTTTTTATGAGTAGAGTTATAACTCATACCAAACTCTGAAATCTGTTCTACAACTAATTGTTGCAATGTGCTTTGTAATTTATTGCTTTTTTTGTATACATGTTATTTTCAACAAAAAAGAAAAAATTCTTGTAGCCTCCAGTGTTTTGAAACAGCTAGAAGGAAGAATCTGAAATAGTGGAATGGTAACCCATAACAAACTCGGAAATTTGTTTGGTGATTACGTGTTGAAGTGTACTTTGAAAATCATTGCTTTTCTTGTATATACATTATATTTAACAATAAAAATGTTGAAAAAAACGTGCCCATCTATACAGAAAATTTAAGTACTTGCTCAAGCGGCTAGAAGTGGCTGGATCTTGCCTGAACATCTGCCTGTGGACCGGGTGCCAAACCCCCTCCCCAGACCTTCCCTCTGCATGGCCTCAGGTCCCTGTAGGTCACCAGGAGTCTCGGGCCCATGGGAAGCCAGGATGGACGCAGAGGAAGCGTCTGCAGACCCAGCAGGTGACCAGCTACTGTTCAGTGCAGTTGCTGAGAGTTAGGGACATCTGTGGGGCCACGAGTTGTCGGCTCACAAACCTTCCCGCCTTCCCAGCTCCTGACAATAACTGACGCTAAGCATTTGCTCAGTGCTTAGACACTATGTGAACTCGTTATTAACCCTTCTACCAAATCCCCTGAGTGACTTCATGACGTGGGCACTACTGCTGCCCCATCTTACAAGCGCAGCACTTGTCCTCTGCTAGGTCCCCTGGCCGCGAAGCTGCTGGCTTGTATCCAAGTCCCCAAGCCTCCCTCCAAGCACGCAGGGTGAGGGCTCCGGTCCATGTCCAAGGGCCTCTGCACTGACCGGCGAAGGTAGAGAGCTCCTCTTTGAGGTCTCAGGTGGACTGCAGACCAGCAAGAAAATGTCAAAGTGGGTCTCTTCATGTCCTCCAACAGCGTCTCCTCATCCCTCCAGGAATCCTTCACCGCACCCGTGCCCCCCAGGAGTGTGGCGAGCTCCCCCTCACGCTGGGTGCCCAGACCCCTCCCTTCAGCGTCCTCTGCTGACACCTCCTGCAGAAGAGCCTGCGCTTTAGCCCCAGGAGCCTGAGGGTGCTCGTTCATCCCCTCCGCAGATGACCGCTCAGCCCGGGGTTCGCCAGAAGGTGTGATTGTGCCAGTATATGTGCTACACATAATGGCGACCCCGGCCTCTAATCACCTCCAAAGTCAGACTCCAGCAGGGAGCCACGGGGTGGCCAGAGGAAAAGCCCGTCCAGACCAGGGCCCGAAATGCGGTTCCTCAACCTAGATATGCCGCAGATTCAACAGACACGTGGCAAGTGCCTGCTGTGGACCAGGAAATCGTCTAGACACAGGGAAGCACACCAAAATAAAAAACATGGGTCCCTATCGTCAAGAAACTCCAATGGGCAGCTGTAAAAATTTGATTGAGTAAATTAAACTGAGTCTTAATTTAATCATTTGTCAAGTGGTAACTGTCTCTGCTTACTAACACTGCCAGAATGCAACATATCAGAAATAGGTTGGCTTTTACAATGGGGATTTATTAACTTGCAAATTTATAGTTGTAAGCCCTTGGAAATGTCCAACTGCAGGCACCAATAAGATGAGACCTGACTCTGAAGACAGGCTGCTGGCATCTGGGATACCTGCGTCAAGTGGGGCAGGCACACAGCCGGCGTCTGCAGGACCCTGTTCCTGGGCTTCGTTGCCTTCGGCTTCTGGCTTCAGTTCTTCCTCTCTCAGCCTCTGTGGGTCCTCTATCAGCTTTGAGGGTTTTTTCCCCCCTATGAGCTTCTCTTAATTTCACCTCTTTGCTTCTCTGAGCTTTTTCTCTGTGTTCTTTATCCTCCTATAAAGGACTCCAGTAAGGGGTCAAGCCCCACCTTTACTGGGGGGTGGGTCATGTCTCAACTGAGACAACCTAATATAAGGGTCCCCCCACAACAGGTCTGCACCCACAGAGATGCACGAAGAGAACACACTGTCCAGGGCAATGACCGATGAGCTAAAAATAATAATAATAGAGGGGATAAGGGGTAAAATAAATTGAGTAGATTGCAATAATAGTAGTCAATGAGAGGGAGCGGTAGGGAGTGTGGCAGGTGTGAGTTTTTATCTTTTTTCTTTTAATTTCTTTTTCTGGAATGATGCAAATGTTCTAAACATGATCATGGTGATGAATACACAGCTATGTGACAATATTGTGAGCCATTGATTGTACACCATGTATGCACTGCATGTGTGTGAAGATTTATCAATTAAAGTATTTTTTGAAAAAGGCTGTGGCCTTTTCTGGGGCACATAACAGCTTCAAACCCACATGTTTCCTCGCAGAGTTGTGGCGTATCCCTGCCCTCGCCCCATCCCTTGCAGTGTGCTGCCCTGAGATGCTGTAAGCCTGTTGTAAAGCACAATACTGGCTGTGCCCCTTCTTTCCTTAAGAACGTCAATGCTGCATTATCATCTGCGAGGTAAAACCTAACCTCCTTAGATGCTGGAAAACCACCGCCTACCTACCTGCTTCAGCTCTCTCCTTCTCCCCAGGCTTTGGCATCTGGCTTGCCAGTGTCCCACATCCTCCAGGAGACATCTCCAGCCCAAGACCCACCCTCTCCTGGGCTACCTCAATGTCCTGCGCTTACTCCTATCAGCACTTTTCTTCCCGTCAGTCTCTTCCACTGGACTGTGGGCATTTTGAGGATGGAAACTCTGCCAAGTGCAATTTTTAGCTCATAATGGGTGCTTAATAAATGACCGTTGAATGACATAAGGGAAGAGAAGCCCATATGACTCTTAGATCCATGGTGTGGCTTTTCCCCACAGCTTGCTCTTAAATAACCACATGGCAGAGCTGCTTTTGGGTTATTCCCAGGCTCCATGGTAAGAGGAGTTAGATGCCCCGGGTCTCTCATCTGTTAGGGGAGCAAGACTGTGATTGCTCGTACTTCTCAGAAAAGTATTCATTTAGTGCTGGAGACCTCCTAGGCTACCATGGCTCAGAGATTCTCATAGATAAATATAGATAAGTTTGTGTGACAGAGCCTTGAATGCCCCAGCCAAGAATGACCCAGAAAAACTTCCCCATCATGATCCCAGTAAAGAAGGCAGACCTCCATGCCGCGAGGGCCTATCCAAGATAACAGACTACTCCAACCACAGAAAGCAGAAAGGACCTGCTGGGAACAGGGTTGGAATGTGGGGGTCTTCAGAGAGTCTCTCCGCCAACTCCACAAATGCTGTCTATTCCCCACCCTCCTCTTACTCCTACGCAGGCCCAATGCCTGGCCAGATGATTCTCTTGGAGAACCTCGAGCCAGACCTCTGCTTCCCTGGTGAATTTCCACGAGTGGCCTTGACCAGAAAACCAGCTCATACAGCCACCCCTGGTACCAGCCCTGCTCTGGTTGATCCCACCTGCCTGTGGACATTTTCTATGGGAAATTGGAAGGGATTCAAATGTGGATAACCTCACAGCTGATCTCTGTCCTGTCAAGTCACTCACTAGAGTCACACCCAAGAATCCTTGACTTCATCACCTGATAGTCATGGACCATGTCATTCTCTTATTTACCATGTTCATCTGCCACAACTATTTAAAAATAGAGATAAAATTTGGAATAGGTTTTACTTTAAATCTTAGTTGAATCTAATTTTAGTGGATCTATTTTTGCTTTCACTTATATACCCTATTCTCTCTCTCTCTCTTTCTCACACACACACACACACGCACAGTCACAGGTGCACATTTACACATATACACAGATATTCTGAAGTCTCTTGCCTATTCCTAGCACACCTCTGTTCGTGCTGCTCTACCAGTCTATTATTGATCCACACCTAATTTGTCCTTCAAAGCCAACTTAAATCCCTTCCTCCATGCCCTAAGAACACTCTCTTCCCCAAAAACACATTCTCAGCACTCACTGCTCTCATTTTGAAAGTACATGTTGATGTGTCTCTCTCCATTCCAGGCTTTGAGCTCCTTAGAGCAAAGTCTGGGTCTTGCTTGGCTCTGTCTCAGCCTGTTGCTTATAGCAGACACTCCATAAATACTGAGTCTACGCAACGCTTCCAGGGAGTTCTCCCTGACCTCCCCAGCCAAGCCCATTCCTCCCTCTCACCAGCTCCTACTGCATGCACTCCTCAATGTGCACAGCATGGTGCTTACTGCTCTTCCTTGGTCGGTGCTGTTCTCACAGGCATGTGCTCAAGGTGGAGATCGTGCCATGCTTTCCTTTTTTTTTTTAACATGGGCAGGCACTGGGAATCGAACCCAGGTCCTCGGGCATGGCAGGCAAGCACTCTTACCTGCTGAGCCACCGTGGCCTGCCTCCATGCTTTCCTTTTATCATCCCTGCAGTGCCTTGGAGTGCCGGGTGGGTATAGGCACGAGCAGTAGCTGTGTGTTGCTCACTCGCTCAGAAAGGGGTAGTCACCAACTAATCATGAACCACATCAAAATGGAAGGTTTGAAAGAATGATGTGGCCCCTGGTTTTTTTCAGGTGTGGTATTGTCCTGGCCAGACAGGACAAGTGGATTTGGACTTTTGTCATTAACTCCCGTTTACTGGAGGCTCTCTAAGTTTCAGGCATTTCGCTGAATTCTTTACATACATTAGGTCATTTGATCTCCATGAAAGCACTGCAGGGTAGATATCCTCATTCTCATTTACACCTGAGGAAATTGACTTTTCCAAGGTCACCCAGCTAGCTAGAGAAGATCTTTCCATGCTCCAGAGTTTGGACTCATGAAGCACTCTCCGCCCCTCCTTTCCTGTTGTTCCTCCAGCATGGCATGGGTCCTTTCACATGTGGCTCAGCTCTGCAGCAGAGGAGTTGGGGGAGGCCATGTTGGCTTGGCCTTCTGGAGTGACTGAATTTCTTTTGGTGACCCTAGATGTCCAGTTCATCGTGGGGGCGTGGAAGCTCAGAGGGCTCTGGCAGGATCTGGTTTACTTAGAGTCCAGGAGGTAGGGGTTGACCTAGGGGCAGCAAGGAGGCCCCCAAGGGTCAGTGCTAATTGGAGCAGATGCCCCGGGGGTACAGAGCCCAGCCTGTTCCCAAGGAGTTCAGCTGGAACCAGAGCGCTGCAGGAATGTGAGGCAGGCAGACAACTGCTTGATTGTTTGAGCCCTACACTTGGTACCAAAAGCTGCCTCCCAGCTAAATGTAGGCCAACAGGGCTTCTGAAAACTGTTTGCAAAGCTGAACGCAACCCTTCCTTCATTTGCATTTAAAAAATAAACTCGGCCTTGAAATGGGCAAGCTCTTCCTGAAAATTGAGCAAGAGTGTAATGGGACAGAGATGGGCTCCCCAAATGCTCCCCTCCCCAATTCCCATGCAAGGAGGGGACGTTTTGTTTCCTAAGCCTCTCTTCCCATTAAACTCCAGCTCAAGGCCTTGAAAAACAAGCTGCATCTTTTTCAATTGCTGAGAAAAAATGTCTTTACCGAAGAATTTGTAGATAGCAGCAGGACTTTTCTCTATCACTACTTTTAGACTTTTCACCTTAAGTGCCCTAGATTTTAAGCAAATGTTCATTATCACTCCCAATCCCTGTGTGCATCATTCATAACTTAAGGACGTGAAGTTCCCTGATTCCGTCTTGATCCAGTGTATCAGTTGCACTGCTGCTCTTTCACTCCCAGAGCCGCCATCCCACATTTAGTCAGATGAAAATTTTGTGCAACAGCTACTGACTTTTAAATAAACAGTAGCTTCTCTATTACTATTACTGCGTGTCTCTCTCATATGAACCATAGCAAATTTAATTCCCTCATAATATTAACAGTTTTCCAAAATAAAATCCATTATAATAGTACTATGACGTTCTATTCTGGGCTTCATTGATTTCATCTCAGGAAAAAATATAGAGAGTGAGTTAGTAAACATGAATTAAGATTTCTAGATAAGTTTTGAAGATGCGTCCATCTTTATTTCTCTCCTCTGGACTTATCCACATAATTATTTCCTTAAACACCAGAGATGACACCACTGACTTGATTTTCCCTCCAGGGACAAACGTGGCTGAAATGGACAATACACAACCAACATGTGCTCACGCCACTTATAAATCAAATGATATGGACAATTTTCATAAGTAGCCTCCCATCCAGACTTAAAACACCCCCCTTCCTTTGCAACGTTATGGTCATCATCCTACTGCAATGGAGTTTTTAAAGGAAGCAGTAGGTAGAACCCTCTCTTAGCTGTTCTCGCCTCAGATGACTAAAGAAAATTATCACACTTGGCTGACTGGAAAGTAGCCTGGGTCTGCGTGTACAGGTTTGTGTGGTGGTGGTGTTCATAAAAACCAAAACTCTATTGGAAAAACTGGCAGGGGAGTGGGGCTGGGGAGACCTATCTGGAAAAGTTTGATTTGTCGTCTGTGTCTATAATCAAATGAGTTGTAAGTGATACGCCATGTCACACCACGTTGGAGATTGCTGTTGGAAACACACATGTATGCTGTGTGGTTGAATTCACCAGAGCTTCATTTAAAATCCTGTAGGTTTCTGAGCCGTCTCCACCAAAAGGTGAAATGCAGAAGGTGGCAATTCAATTTCATTCAGGCTTTGAAGGAGGAAAGCCCAGATAAGCTTTGGTTGTTCATGTCAGTGACAATATTCCTCAGTGGGTCTCGCTCTCTTTCTGTGGGTTTGCTGCTGCTTTGTTGTCCTGTCAGTTCTGAACTGCAATCTTCTCTCTCTCTCTCTCTCTCTCTCTCTCTCTCTGTCTCTCTTTTAATCACAACAAAAAGTTTCTTAGGAGGCTAACTTACAGCCGAGCGCCAGCTCTCCAGCCACTTTGTCCAGCCACACCGCAGCACTTGCACCCTGTGCTCTGGTCAGTTCTCAGGCCTGCACCCCCTCCGTGATGACCTCATTAGAGTCACAGATGTTTGCTGCACTTTGGGAGATCTGGAAAAGACAGAGCAGTAAACTAGGCCAGCTTGCAGTAAGGCTGTTACCCACAATTCAAGATAAAATGCTGGATGGTTCCCACTAGGCTCTGGTCGGCTAGGAAACGGCAACTTATTAATCTTGTGTCAGAGAGCCAGCTGCAGCCGTGGCAGTTACCATATTTCACCACCAACTCTGTGTCTGGACAGCCATTGTCTTTTTTTTTAAGGAAAAAACTCTACAAATCAGCTCCGGCCCCCGCCCCCTCTGCCTCTTGGTCCCCTCTGCACGCAGCAGGCCCCCCGCTTGTCCTGCTCGCAGCAACTGCTCCTGGCACTGAGAGTCGGGGCGCCTCGCGGCCCTGGGCTGGTTTACTAATTCACAGAGACTGCTTACTTTCCAACTTTAATGATATTCCCTCAGCATATCACTTCGGTTGCCTGGCGACCGGATTTGAGCTAGGCCTCTCATTTGATTCCCACACATCAGACCCTGAAAAGCACTTTTTTTCCCGTCCCTGGGCTTTTGATTCTGTCTGCTCTGAAGCGCTGCCCCTGCGGCGCCGGTGCGGGTGGGCAGCGCGGTGGAAGCGGGGCCGCCGTGGCCAGCGCCCCGGCCACACATCAAGGCCGGCACAAAGCCGGGGACCCTGCCCAGCACCGAGGCCGCGGACAGCGCCCGGCCCTCCCCGCAGACACGCGATTAAACCCAAAGACGCGCATTGTTTCTCCCAAAGGCTCCCGGTTATCAACAAGTTGCTGTGGGGCAGAAGCAAATTGCGGCGCCCCGAGGGAAACGGGGAGCCTGAGGCTGCGGTCCCCACGGCGGCTGGCCCTGCGACCCTGCGACAATTTCCACCCAGGCACCGCCTCTCCCACAGACAGAGGCTGGGCTGAAGTCTGCGTGGGGAAATTCCGAGTGCCACTGAGAAAACATTTTGAAAACGTGCCTTCCTTGGCCTTTTTAAAGGAAATAGAGATGCTTATAGCTGTTGTTTGGAAAAGCTCAAACTGAGAAAAAGAGAAGGAGCATATATATGTGCATGTTTTATGGTTGAGACCATTAAACATAAATAAAAGAAAGTAAAAGGAAAAATTCACATGAAGCACCGTCAAGCTTTGCCATAGTTTTAGTTCAGTTGTTTACATTAAATTTTATGTTTTAGTCATGTCCTCAAAACAGGATAATACCAAGGCAGTTGGAGCACATAATGAGCTGCTTTACTGAGTTCAGTTACAAACGCAATCATACTGATACACACGATGTCAGTGCACACGTTTTACATATAAATGCGTGCCGGGCCATTTAAGCAGGTATTTGTATATTGCCCTTAGGATGTTAAAATTTTCATCTGCCTATCCTTCATGATAACCAGGGTTTTGGAAAATGTTGTTCAAATATTCTTGTAAGAGTTTATTTTCTCACAGTTCCCCAAAGGATTTGCTCATGTAACTCCCATTCTCGCGTGCAAATCCCCTGTGTATTGATGGGAGAATGGACTTCTAATTCCACACGAGAGCTGAGAGTAGGATTCTTAACCTTTACTCTCTTGTTGTTGAACTTATATAAGGCTAACAAAAGCTCTTTACCCTTTTCTCGGCAATGATTAAAAGTGTGTACAAAGTTACTACTTTCCCACTAATACATTTTGGATTCCTCTCTGCAGGCTGACCCTGGCCCCTCCCTCTATTTTCTATGCTTGCAACATTATTACTGACTTATTAAGTGGTTAAGGGAGACAGTTTCATACTGTACAGTACTACCTGCAAAAAAGAACTCTTTTAGATTAGTGTTTAAACTTCATTTTTCTTTCTGTTCAAAGTTCTAATTAATTTTTTTTTTTTTACATTTTAGCTGTTCAAATGGGCAAAGCAGAGACCTACTTATGAAGTCTCTTGATTTGGTTATTCTAATGTTTGGTACTTTTATACTTCATGTATGCCAAGTACATTCTGAGTTTTTAAAATTGCATGAGATTATATACATATATAAAGATATGTATTATTTATATAATTAGTGAGTATATATATATATATAATGAGATATTAAATGAGTATTATAGTACTACATAAACTATTTCTATAAGAGAAGTTACCAATAAGATAAGCCTCCCTTCAATTTTTTTCTCTTCTGAATGGAATGATTGGTAGATGATACCAAGAAGATAATTTTTAAAATTAAGCATAACCACATTAATGCCAGCATTCCAGTTTAAAGAGGCAAAGAGATAAGTGGGGGAAAAAATTCAACTGTTTGGGGAAAGAAAAACCATCTGGACACTCACTTCCAAGTGAGTGGAATGAATTAGGCAGCTGCAACAGATAGCTCAGATAGCCTAACAACAACCACAAAATGAATGGAACCTACGTTTCTGTGATTTTTCATTTATTAGTTATTAAACCTAAAAACATTTGTGGTCCTGCCTTAAATTGATGCTGTTCTACATGCCTTTCCCTCTGCCTGTTCACTCTGATTTTACTTGGACCAGAAACCTTTAAAAACAAGAATTCCTTAAGAAAGGATTTCCTTAAAATATTTGAGCCTTTCAGATGCCAGCTTTCTCAAGGGCTCATGGTGGAAACTGGAACACTCCTGGACCCTGTTGCATGGGTAGACCTGCGTGTGCCCACCTGGTTTGTGAGCCCCACCTGGAGTAGCAACTCAGCTGGGCTGCAGGACTGCCTCTGCTTCTAGACTATGGGCAACGGGAGCAGAGAGCGGGGGCAGGGCAGAGGCAGGCATTCACTTTCCTCTGTGGAAGGCAGAATGGAGTCAAATCTGATTTGGAAAAATAAAGATTATTGATCTCAATACTGATCTTGATTTTTTTTGCAGTGAGTTATTTTCATGGAGCTAAGGTGTGCGTTTGTGTAAGATAAAAGAATAGGAAGAAATCAAACTTGGCATGGGGACCGTTGACCTAAAAGAGGGTTTTATCTGGTAAGCACTCATTTTACATTATTATTTATATTATTGTTATTCTCAATATGAACATATAATATGGCTCCTGCATTAAAAATAGTAAATATGTTCACAGTCTCAAATGCCTTAGTTCCTATTTGTATGGGATTTATAAGCACTAGCTCCAAGCTGAGCCGTATCATGAAGAAGGAACACAGCAGTGTAGAAGCCTGAAGCTCTCATCATAGCACCCTGAGCCTCAGCTTCCTGAGCTGAAAAGCTGGGCAGCTGGGTCACATAGGAACTGCAAGTTGTCCCTCTTCTCAAACTAGGGTTCTTTGGTCTCTGCAAAGAAGGTCTTTAATGATAGGTCCATTTTTTTGTCATGGAGAGAAAGAAAAGGCTCGTGTGCAAGCGCATGAGTGTGCATGCACGTGTGTGTGTGCATTTTAAGAACCACTTGAATTCCTCAGCCTTTCTAGAACAAGACCACTTAAACGGGTCTACATGGCAGATAGCTGCATGATCACCGTTTTAGAAACAAAGGCTCCTGAAGGGAGAAAGAGAAATAGAAAAAGAAACCACCCCCAATGCAGACTTTCAGAAGAAATCGGAAACCCTTCAATTTACTTCTCTTTGTGCATCTAAAAGCTTTTAAAAGTCAAAACAGATTTCTTTTGGAACATTTCTAACAGTTCTCGACTGTTCCTGTTGTTGCATCACCGAGTTTAAATTCTCAGCACAGATGAACACAGCCCAGCGGAAGTTCTAATCCTCAAAAAGTAGACAAATAACAGGGGAACTCCACCGGCCTCTTAATGCAGCTGAGCTCCCATGCCTCCCCGGGAAGCGGCTCTGAGTCAGGGTTGCTGTTTTGTTTGCCCCCCTGAGCCCCACCTCGGCGTGCTGATGCACTGATGTAAGAATCCCAAATGAGCTTGCTCAGAAGGACCCAGATTAGCTGGTTGCCAGGAGCTCACCATTCCAACCCCCTTTTCCACTCCACTGGACTGAGCTTTTGACACTATGAAAAGCACCATTTAAAATTAATTAAAGCTTCTTATTTGGTACCAAATCTCATCACTGCCGACTACATTTAATATGTTTTATGTGTGGCTTTAAATCTCTGCCGCATCATGTGTTGTATGATCCTGCAATGAAGCAGCTGCGAGTTAGGAAACACAGAAGCAACCCTGATTTAGCTCTTCTGTATTTTATCTGGTGCGTTAAGCCACGAACTTAGTCTTCCAGTCTCCTGAATCAAGCAAATTTCATTAGATGATAGAATGGCGTCTTACTGTTGCTATGAGCTCTCTGGACTTGACGGGGAGGTGGGGGCTGAGTTGAACCACCAGCCTGATGATGGTCGAGAGAGTCACTTTCTAAGCCTTCCACTTCTTCATCTGTAAAAGAAAGGGGCTGGGCTCTAGACTGGGAAGTTGCTTCCAACTTTAATATTTTGGGATTCTGAGTGAAGGAGGCAGGGTTGTTACTGGGGTTACAGCCTAGTTTAGGGTGAAATGGATCTTGGGTTTAAATTTCTGTTAATAACCTACTGCGTAGCACTGAGCAAGTGACCTGAACTTTCTAAGCCTCCACTTCACCATCTGTATAATGGGATCAATAGTAGTACCTCCCTAATAGGGATTGTTATGGCAATTACATGAGATAATGCATATAAATACCTAGAAGAGTGCCGGGTGCATAGTAAATGTAATCTAGTATTGTAGGAAGAACTGTCCAAGAAATTATTTATTCTCAGTGCATTGGGATTCAATATCATCAGTAATCAAAATCATGGGAGTTCTCAACTTCCAAACATCTGCTATAAGTGAAGACTTCAGATTAAGTATATTTGACACTTTTATGGGCCCTAAATTATTTTCCAGTCTATTAGCTTCAAATGATTTGTTAGTAACTTTCTCCAAAAGTCAGAAATCAACTTGTCCATCTTGTTGTTTTTACAAAAGATAACCCAGGTCAAGTAAAATTTAAAATAATAATAATGGTGATGATGATTTGCAGTGGTATTATAAGTCTGGTAAAAGTGCAAGGTCTTGGGGCAGAGAAAATATTATGAGTAGTTGCTTACCTAAAACTTGAGGTCTTATCTGCCTCTAGGAGTTTTTATTTTTTTATAGTGTCATTTTTAATAGTAATTTATTGCCAAATAACATTATACATGTGTTTGTACTATGGCATTCATCACCAGCTTACGTACACTTTGGAAAAAATAAAATCTGAGGCTGATGATTATCCAGAAGACTTTTGTCTGTGTGAGAGACAAGGGTATTTTTGTATTGATTGATGAATCAAATAAGAAATATATTCTTGCATAGAACCAATCTTAAGGAATAAGTAATCCAGTGCTTCAGTCTTTCTAGAAGACTTAACAAAGCATGCTGTAGTTTGCTGTCCATGAAACAAAACCTCTTGACATTTCAGCGAATACAGAAACACCACTGTATCTTTGTGTTCTTTATATTTTTATCCTTCTCACACTCTGAAATAAATTTTTAGAGATGCATCAAAAGAGAAACTCCACAGTGGGATGAAAAAATAAACTGCTCTATAAGGTGAGTAGCCTTCCATTCACCTGGTACAGCAGCTGGCGACACAGAGTGGTGACTCTGTGAGTGCTTTCACGTCGTCAGGAATCAACCCATGTTTTAAACAAATGACCTATTCTCTGGTTACAGCAATTTGTTGAGCTTCCTAAATAAAAATACACTTCAGAGCCCTTTCTGCCCATCTGAGGTTTTATTTTTAATAATCAATTGGGAAGCTTTACCTGATTTGTGTAATGTCTTAATTCTAAAGGTTTTGGCAAGTTACTACCTCCATGTTTCAATTTCCTAATCTGTAAAATGGGAAGCTTAATAATAATAATGATGTCTAGCTCTTGAGGTTGTGGTGTTAGCACTCACTTGAAGTATCTGCAATATACTCAGTGCCTGCCATACATCAGGTCTTCAGTAAACAATATTTCCCATCCCCATTATTACAGCAGAGTATTGAAAAGGTTTAGATCTCATTGTGCATTTCCATAAAGGTGACCACAAGTGGGCCGTGGCCATCCCCACCAACATTGTGCATAGTCTGGACCAATGGAAGATGGGAACAAAACCCCCAAACCCCATGATTGTCTCAGAAAGCACTGGGCGCTTTGTCAGTGTCAGAGGGCTACAAACAGAAGGGGTTCTGGAGGAGCAAATAAAGTGATTTCCTTGCACAGAACAAGCCTTATCATCTAATAGCTGCCACACAGCCACCTTCAAAAGCAAGTCCTACTGCTCTGAGCCTTTTCTTCCTGAACATAACTTAGGATCTCTGCATGGCTGAGACTGTTCAGAAGCTGCTCCATCAATGACTCTTTCCCCTAATGTTGCTGTTTGCAAGGAAGCAAAATACTGATCTGTTTGCAGTGATTCTCTACCCAGGTAAAGCTGTCAGTTCATTAATTAAAAAAATAGACATGAGAAGGGAAAAGTTGTATCAGTTACCAGGTATGCTTAAAACAGGAAAGAAATAGACAAGTGTTCATTCCACTTGGCAGGCAACAACAGCACATTCATTAAAATTACATTTTTATGTGTTTGTACTTTTCCCCAAACATTTAGCATAAAAATATTTTATGAAATTCAACTCAATAGTTAAATGTTTTCAGTAGCAAAAGATGATTTATCTTATTTCTTAACATATTGCTCCAACAATACAATTTATTTGGTAGCAGTGGGAGACAGTGGTGGATATGGAATTTGGAAAAAATTTAAAGTATGTCTTCAAACATAACGTTCTGTTTCTAAATGTCCTTTTAACTAAAATTATTACAAAGAAGTGTCCTACTAAACATATATATATAGTACATATGCATACATTATATGTCTTTTAAAAGTCTTGATATGGCATTCAGCTAGTTTTTCACAATGCAAAAAGCAAGTTAATATTAATCACTTTTTCTTCCAATTGCTGGTTAAGCTTTTTTAAAAACCAAAAACGAATAATCAGATTCCTTAAACTCTTGGGAAATTAAGCAAACTGTGAGTAAATTTTCTATCTGCTTTCAACCTGAGAATTTGTAATAACATAAAGAAGATAATTAATGACTATAGATCAATCCTTAGACTAATAACTATAGAAGCAAGTTGATTAGTTTCTCATAAGAGTGATAAGAACCAAGCAAATTCACTTAAAGCTCGAGGTTGGTTAAAAAGTGTTCTCTCCGATAATCTCAATCCAAGTCTATGTGCCACTAGGCAAGGTTCCAAACCACATATCCTGCAGTATTCTACCAAGAACACAAATGAATAGAGATTTTATATGTAAAAAATGAAGCAAAATTGTCCATTTGCACATCACTTTCCAAACTAATGTTGCTACTAGGGACTATGGAATCAACATAGTAAAACTATTCTATGGCTGTTACATATTTTCAAACACTAATATTAAAATTAAGAATTACCTGTTACAACTATAGCCAAATAACTGCCCACAATTAAACACTAGGTTAGTTTGATTCGTATATGGTAAATTTATAATTCCTCAGGCTGTGTATCTCTGTGTGCCACACACATGACCAATTTCCCCCACCCCCTTTTTTAAGCCCTTATTTTGAGGCACAGATTTACCTCAAATAAATCTTTAGAGAGAAAAACAATGTAAGAACACATTCCCTTTTCCTGTCAGGATAGAATCAACAAGGGAATAATCCCTTGCTTGTTGTGTTGTTGTCTTAGATTCCCTACTCTTCTCTTCTACTCCAAAGACTTGGAACATTTGCTCCCCTTGTTTCCCTAAACAACCCTTTGAAAAGGATCAATCCCCCTGCCCTTCCCCCGCTCCCTGGCCCCCGTAGGCTTTAGGAAGTTTGCTGATTCTATCAGTTTAGGAGCAGCAACTTTCAAAGAAGGCGAGTGGCTCCTTTCGGAAGGCTGGGTGAAGACTGCAGGCTCTGCTCCTCATGGTGTACAAGCGAGATGAAATAACTGGAAAGTGGGAAATGATAAGGAAATTTGTATTTCACCCTCAACCTGACAAAATAAAGTCTACTTTGAGTTTTTAATGCCCAGGGCTCTCTTTAAAAGCTGGTTCAAATACTAGAAGAAGTATGCATTGGTGACATTTTCTCTGAGAGGTCTCTGAGAGGGTCCGTAATTTTGAATTCAGCATGGGTAGTCAAATTTTCAGAACCTCCCCAGCTCAAAAGATGAGGTTGTAATGGTCCAATTGGAAAATTTCAGAGATTTCACATCTAAGCATCGTTGAACGACTTCAGATTTGAAGAGACTTGTTTCCTTTGATTTGGGGTGAGATCTGCATTAGCCATCAGAAAGAAGAGTCTCCTAGGTTTCATTGTTTGGGAAGAGAGGAGGGGAAGGCATCCCATCGAAATGACAAAATCAGATCTAAAGCTATAAGAGCACTTCACCTGCACCAGGTGAGGATGAAAGAAGGAAATTCCCTTCTTTAGCTACAGGAGTGAATCCTAGTTTTTACTAATTAATCAGGCAATTAATATAAATTACCTCTGGGGCACAATAGCTCCAAGGGAAAAGTCCTTAGAACCAAGATAAGCAGGCTCTGTTTTCATTGACTTCATAAAGTACTGAAAGAGGATTTAAGGAAAAACTGTCTTCATAAATTGGTGCACCCAATCTCTTTAGAAAGATTTAAGAACGAAAATCAATATTTATTTTCTGGTAAATAAACATGCTAGCATCTTTTAATTCCTTTAAAATAATGAACTGTAATATGGAGCAAAGAGGAACACATCCATATAAGACAGAGGATCTTTCTTCTGAAGTGAACCACGCGCTATTAGGCTTAAAGTCCCCTATTCTGCATTCACTTCCCATGATCTAACCCCTCTGACCTCGCAGAAACATAATACATTTTCCATTTTACTAGTACTCACATACAGGAAGACTCTTCTTTAAATTGTATGTAGTGTTTCCTTATTTTACTACTAATCAGAAAGTCACTATATTACAATGCACGTAGAATGAGTAGAGCCTCTTTTTGGTATGGATGAAACTTGATATCAACATTAAAACACAAAAGGGAGCTGAAGTTTTACAAGTTCATATGTCAAGTGAAGTAGGGGAAAACATTTTGTAAAATGTAAAGTGTGAGGTCATTTAAAGGATTTTTGGAATTCAATTGTTTTCTTTAGTGTTTATTTTTGCTAGGGAGTAAAATGGAACCTTCAAGAAGAAATTCTTATTTTACGTCCATTAGTAGATTATATTTTACTTTGTAAGGGGGAAAATATAAGAACTAAGTACTTGAATGAAAATAATGAAGAAAAGAAACCTATCTTTCATTGATTATTATTTGTATTCTAAATTCTTTGTCAAAATTTAGAATCCAAATATAACAGACCTGATCAACTTTGAGTGACCTCTGCTTGACATCTAAGTTGCAATAAATAGCTTTCAGTATAAATTTCTTATGTGCACTTGATTTGCTAAGAAAGAAAATTTTAAACCAAATATTAATCAACCTACCATCATATAGAGAGTAGACAGTCAATTACAAATTTTAAAAATCTCTAATTCAACCTTCCCTGCAAGAAATTCCATCCCTCAGCATAAGGGGAAAAAGAGAAGAAGCCTACTTAACTCAAGTTAATTCTGTTGAATCCCACGTATTTTACCAAATGTTTAATTTAGGGTAATAATTTAGTTGAAAGATAGCTATGGCGATAAACTAGATGTGTTAAAGAACTTGACACCAAAAATGTTGACTGTCAATGAAACTTACTTAGTTGAGAGCCAGTAGAATTGGCCATCTAATGGCGATTAAGTATGCTATAAATTTAAATCTTTGAAATACTTCTAGAGATTTATTCAGGCAGACAAACAAAGATAACAAAAGTCTTTTGTGTGTTTGTCACTCATTTCCACTTCTCTGTTGTTGTAGTGTCAAATAATGTCAGTTATTTAAGGGCAATTACTATAATTTTAAATTCTCAACAAATTAAACTATAAAGATTAGAAGTCCAAGAAGGACCCTACTCATTTTTTACCACATTTTCCATAATCCATTTTTAAAGATAAGTTTTAATTGCTTGACTGTATATAGGGAGGAAAAAAAAACATTTTTTTGGACTATTGAGGGTTTTTTTAAGCTAATCATGTTTAGAGATTTTTTCCTTGAGTTTTTTTAATGAATTTTTATCTAATGCCACTACACTTTTTCAAATGGGTGAGTTGAAATATTTTCAATTATAATGTAATATCTAATTAACATTTTTAATTAGAGTTTGCTTATTTCTTATATTGACTGTACTTTTTTAGCCAACTCTGGAATTCTGTACATACTGCTTAATGAACTTGGTTGAGTCCAAAAATATGCCCAGAGAGGCAAAATGGAGCTCAGTAAGAGTAAGAGAAACATGCATTAAAAAAAGTTATGTGTTATAATAGAATGTTCTACCAATAAGCATTTTGAAAATTAAATGTAAGTTTAATTAATTTTAATGAGATCATTAAAGTGGTCTCATAAAATAATTTGAAGTAAACCAGGAAAATAATCTTCATTCATCTTTGAGCTATGTTGACAAAGTGTAAATGTTATATGATTTAAGAGGAAGGAGTCAATACATTTTATATTTCATGAGGTTTTTTTTCAAGATTTAGAGCAGCATCTAGGATTTCTTTGCCGTAATAAAGACAATGATCCATTATGTTCTTCTATTACTAATTATTCCGTAAAGGTTGTCTGTTCAAAAAGATAATTAGAAAGGGTGAAATTTAATTCCATTAAATAGAACTCAGCTGAGATACAATGAAATTTTGCTGTGAAGTTGAAGACTTTGAAGCCAAATTAAAAGCTTTTATATAGATAGAGCAAATGAGATTACAAAACTCACACCTTGTTCATGTAGGGTATATTTAAAACATATTAGGATAAGATTCTGTTTACTCATAAAGAGTTTTAAGTTTTCATTTAACACAAACATTCATAAAGCACATTTCTTCTCTCTTTTTACATGAGAATTTTAGTGATGGACAGATGGAATTTTAGATGCCAATTTTGTTCATTCACTTAGTCAAGAAATAATGTTTTGCTGACCTACTTCACAGCTGAGTTTAGACAAGATACTAAGTATACCAAGATCAATAGGGAGGAGGACTGCCCCGAGAGCCAGTTTAGTCCTGCTATGATGGTGGACTGCATCTAAGTTGGTCATATGTAGCAGTAATGTAAAGAGTGTGCACCATGAAGATTTGAGCATAATGCATTTTTATTCAGCTCTCGTCTTGTGTGGCTGAGAATGTGGCAGAGATGGAGAGGACACAGTCCTTACTCTCAAATAGCTCATCACCCTATAGAGGAAATCATGAGGTCTTTAAACTGCAAAAAAAAAAAAAAAACTAGAGGTTTGATTCCCTTCCTAAACCCTTAGTTGTCCTTGCACCATGCTCTTCACCCTGTCCTCAGCTCTTTAGTACCAGCCTTCCCTTCTAGACCAGAAGCAACATGAGGTAAGCACCGTCTTGACTGCTCACTTCTGCATTCTTTCTACCCAGTAAGCATATAGTAGCATATCGTTGATGCCCAAAGAGTGAATAAAAGAAAAAAACAATCACATACTGTTGGCTTTGTTATAACTAGTTCTCATGGCAAAGACATTCAAGTGGTTGGAAAACGATGACCACTCCATCCAAAAAAGCACTTAGTTTGTTAAAAAGCAAAAATGGGATTTGAAATCAGATCTAGAGCCCTCTAAAGACCTGTTTTTCCCAAACACTAAGTCATGCCACTGTTGGGGCTGTAAGCAACAGAGAGGGTGAGGACAGATGTGTTTTCCTTCTGTTCTGTTTTTTGGTGGAAGGGAATACTTCCCTCTAAGTCTAGTGGAGCAGAGTGGGTGAGGAGACCTGGCAGAAGAGAAAGCTACAGAAGAAAGATGGATCTAAGAGAAGGCAGCATTCACACAGAGGCTATAAACTCACAACCTAAAAGAAGAAGTCACTGCTTCCTCATTCCTCCAGACCTGGCAGATAAGAAAGGGGAATCTCTACTCCAAAGGAGAGGGAGGGTTTGCAGCTTCTAACATGATCAAAATAATTAATGTTAGCAAGTTTCTGAAGCCCTTGCTTTGGGTTCTAGAGATCTTTGAAATGGCTTGGATGCAGTCAAGAGTGGGATGATTTTTAAGGTCTCTCCTCAAAAATCTGCTTTTAATAGTCACATTGCAAAGATATTATTTCTTTGTTCCCTAAAGTAATTGAAGGCTGAAGACCTTAAATATAAAGCTTAATGATACCTAGCAGCTTAAATTTTGGCCAGAGTTACTTGTGCCTAAAGGATGCCTGGTGATGCTCAGTAATGTATCAGGACTACACTCAGTTGGTCCCAAAATAAAGTCCCAATGATATCTCTCTAGGGCCCAGGTAAAAAAACTATTATGTTGCACCTGTGGAGGCTAGTGGAAGACTATTTTCTCTCTCTCTCTTTCTGTGTGCTTAGATGAAAAAGCTAATTCCCTCTGTGTTAGGCAGACAAATGGGTTCAAAGATATACACAGTCTAATGCCTGGAACCACTGAGTATGTTATATTACATGCAAAGGGGAATGAAGTCAGAGCTGGAATTAAGTTTGCTAATCAGCTGATCTTGAGATGGAGAGAGTATGCTGGGTTATATGTGTGGGTCCAATATAATCACAAGGGTCCTTATAAGTGGAGGAGGAAGTGGAAAGAGAGAAAGAACCTGGTAGAAGGCACCATGAGGAGGCCTTGGCCTGACAAGACTGACTCTGAAGGTGGAGAGTGGACATGATTCCAGGAACCTGGGTATTATCTAGAAGAAAAAGCAAAGAAACAGATTCTCCTCTTGGTGGTTTGGAATTTTGTACCAACATGTTTTTAATCTTAATCCATTCCTGTGGTTGTGAACCCATTGTAAATAGGAACTTTTGATGAAGTGACTTCAGTTACTTAAATAATAAATCAGGATGGGTCTTAAGCCATGACTGGTGGCTCCCAGGGAAGACAACAGAGAGAGAAGCCATGGAGAGCGGTTGGATACTGGAAGTCAGTGGAACCCAGGAGAGAAAGAAGGTGCCACCATGTGCATTGCCAGGTGAGGGAAAAGCCAGGAACACAAGTTTGCCTGCCAACCAGAAGATATTCTTGGAGGAAGCAAACCTTCTAGCCACCTAAAAGTATGAGCCAATAAATCCCCATTGTTAAGCCAACACATTGTATTTTGCTCAAGCAGCTAGGAAACTAAAACACCCCTAGAGAACCTCCAAAAGGGGCACAGCCCTACCAGCACTTTGATTTTAGCCCAGAGGGACACATTTCAGGCTCCTGACCTCCAAAAATGTGAAAAAAAAAAATCTGTATTGCTTTAACTCACTAACTTTGTGGTAATTTGTTACAACAGCAATAAAAGATCAATATACCCGGTGCTTTAGTTTCCTAGGCTGTTTAAGGCAGAAACCATGAAATGGGTTGGCTTAAACAAAGGGAATTTTTAGCTTACTGTTTGAGGCCATGAAAATGTCCAAATCATGGCACCATCAAGGTGAGGATTTCCTCCTGAACACCAGCTGCCAGCGATCTGTGGTTTCTCTGTCACGTGGCAAAGCATGTGGTGGTGTCTACTGGCCTCTCCCTTCTCTTCACTGTTTTCAGCTTCTTACTTCTGTGGCTTCCTTCCTCTCCTTGCATTCATTCCTATATAAAGGACTCCAGTACCAGGGTAAGACCCATCCCGAATGAGTGGAGCCACACTTTAACTGAAGTAGCCTCATCTAAAGGTCCTGCTTACAACAGGTTTAACACAGGAATGGAAAGTTTAAAAAATTTCACGTTTTTCTGTGAAATATACAGTGACCACCACACACGGAGAGCAATGGGCAGTCATTTTGCCTTTATAGTAAAGCCAACAGCACAGAAAGCAGAGCAGAGATAAATAAATCAAGCTCTTGGTGATACTGTTTAGCCTCTGAAGCCAACCACACATCTGGGAGAAGGGACAAATGATCTTTACTGAGAGTTCCAAATGAAAAGGTAGAAGCAAAGAAGAAAATAGAAAATCACCTTAAAACACTGTAGGAGTGATTACTCAAGGCAGGATCTGGTGATGGATGCTACAATTAGGGAGTGAAACTTCAAGGAGAAACCAAATTTTTGCATAGCCTCCCAGTATCTCCCCCCAAATATGTATTCATTAATGTGATAGTTTCAATATGTCCACAAGTTATTTGATACTTCTCCTTTTTGGAAGTAGAGGTTGACCCCCCTTCCTTAGAGTTTGGGCTGGACTTAGTGTACCCCTTCTAATAAATAGAGTATAGAAAGAGAAAAACAGTATCTTTCTAGTGGGAAACCTACTTTGGGAACTCCCTGTATTCTTGGCCAGTACTTTTCAAAAGTGTTAGGATTAGGAACAATAAGGAAAGACTAAAAACTGTCACAAATTAGAGGAGACTAAGAGACATGGCAACTAAATACAATTGGGTATTCTGGAACAGATCCTGGAACAGAAAACTTATATTGGTAGAAAAATTGGCTAAATCCAAAGAAAGTCTATAGTTTTGTTATTAGTTTCAAACCAATGTAATTTTATCAATCCTGATCATTGTACTAGGATTATATAAGTTGTTAACATTAGGGGAAGCTGGATAAAGGGTATGAAGGAATTCTCTTTACTGCTACTACCATTGTATCTCCTCTACAAATAAAAAATTAATTAAAAATAAACAGTTAAAAACAAATAAATGAATAAGCACTATTCAAAGGCACAGAAAAAATTGAAGAAAATATTTAATGTAGTTGGCAAAAGACTCCATGAGATATAGTCTGTTATAAAGGAGCTTCTACGAACCAATTAGAAATTGGGCAAAAATGAATAATTTATAGTGGGCAGGCCATGGTGGCTCAGCAGGCAGAGTTCTCTCCTGCGATGCCTGAACCTGGGTTTAATTCCCAGTGCCTGCCCATGCCAAAAAATAAATACATAATAATAATTTATAGTGATAAATACAAATGACCAATAGATATATTAAAAGTAATCAATCTTACCAGGAATCAAAGACATGGAAAAAACAATTATATCCTTATTTTTTCAGCCTCTGAAATTAGTAAATATGAAATAGGACAACAGTGTCTTTGAGGTTGTGAAAAAATAGATATTTGTGTGTGTTCTTGTTGGGAATATAAATTGATAAAAAAAATTGTGAACAATTTTTCAACACCTTAATAAAACTAAAAATGTACACCTCTTTGAGGCAGAAATTCCACCTTGTTTTACAGGACTGACTACAGATCTTTTTGTTTTTTTTCACTTTCTTCTTTATTGTTTATTTTTTTATTGTTTTTAACAATGAGCCTGTGTTCCTTTTCCAATTAGTACTTAAATCTACTTTCCTTCAGAAATAATTGCCACAATGAAAATCTATAAAACCAGAAAAATTATGTAGAAGAATATTTTGTGACATTGAAAGATGCTGACAGTGTTTTGCAAAGTAAAAAAACTGGGTTAAAAAATATCATATGCAATATGATTTGTTTTTATATAAGGTATTTGTTACAGAGACTTAAAAATACTAGAACGTTATGTACCAAAACGTTAGCTGTGGTTAATTTTGTGTAACAGATTACGTGTGATCTGTGTGCTCTTCTTTACCTTTATTTTCTAAATCTTCTACAAAGAGCATTGCTTCTTGTACTAAGGTTCTCAAACAAGTGGAAGGCAGCTCATGCCCATTGGCTTCTGCCCCCCATGGCCAGCACTGTGCCTGAAGTGCCCGCTGTTCTCAGACCGTGGCACTGTCCACCGAGGGGGCTCAGGCTTTGGGCACCTGTCTTTGAAAAGAGCACCTTTCATCCAGGCCCACAAACCGCGGGCGGTGAGCTGATGTTGGCTATGGTTAGGAACATAAATAAATCTTTTGTTAGAAACACCACTGTTTTTATTGACATAAAGATCACCTTGAGCAGATAATGAGCAGAGGATTCCTGTCCTGCTTGGGTGGGGAGAGCCACTCTTTCATGTGTTGGAGGCGGGCTGAGAGCCGCGCTCAGGCACTCACTTGTAACAGGTAACTGGAGTGCAGGGCCGGGTCAGCTCGGACCTGGGGGCGCGTCCAGGAAAAGCACTGGTGAGCGCGCGGCTCTGGGAACACGGTCTGGATATAAACAGTGCTCTAATGATAAAGCGTAATCTGGCTAAAGATGTGAACAATTCTTACAGTGATGATTTTTTCACACTGAAATTTGACTGACCTGCGCGCTGACCCGGGCTCCTGAGGACCTGTCACAAAGGCAGGGCTCAGCGGTGGGGGGCAGGCTGCCCGGCTCATCCATCCCCAATTCACCCTTGATTGGACCTCCTAAAGCCCCATTTCCTTTGAAAGTGCATCCAGCCTTTTCCTCTACCCCCTAAAATTTTTGAAGTACTGTGGAAAAGACAAAATTAGCAGCGGAGGGTCTAATTACATCATTCTGCTTCTGCGCTGCTGTCATTTTCATGTTTGGAAATAGTGTTTACTTTTCTTCTTAAATGGTGCACACACTGTGCAGGGCAGTGAGCAGCCAGGCAGAGCAGCACAAATCAGGGCCCAAACCTACAGTTCTCCGACAGGAAGAAAAACATTCCCACGGGGAAAGGTGATATTCACATTTACATAAGTGACGCTCAAGCAAATGCTGCTCATTCGTGTGGAAATCATGGATAAAACTCTTAGGAGTCTTCAGAAGCCAGGAGAGATGCTATGCATCAAGTATCCTCTGCAAAAGAGTCATAGGTCCCACGTTCTCACCACGGACAGCTGAGGACTACCTCCCATGGTTCACCTGTTCCTGCAAACTCTCCTTGTGTTCAGGAAGGCAGTGTAGTCTAAGAAAGTACGTCAGGTCTGTGCTTGACACCTGCCAACTCTCAGCTATGTGACCTCAGGCAAGTAATATGGGACTCCAGTTTCCTTATCTGTGGAATGGGGGACAGTAATAAATGCCTTAAAAGGTGGTTGTGTGGGAGACGACCCCAGGGATGAATATGGCCCTGGCACCATGGGATCAACAATGCCATCCTGACCAAAAGGGGGAAAAGAAGAGTCACAAATAAAATGTCACTGGCTGAGATATTACAAACAGAGTCAAGAAGCTACTCTGGAGGTCACTCTTATGCAAGCTTCAGTTAGACGTTGCTCCCTCTCATAACTTGCCAAACCCCAACCAAAACCATTCCTACCAATTCTATAAAACATCTATGGCAATATATAAGATTCTACAAAGATTCCATACTCTGGGGTAACTTTCCAGGAACCTACAACCTCCAGATGGGTCCCTGGACCAGGTAAGTCCTGAAATGCAGAGGAGCCAGCCTCTCCAGAACATCAGCTAGTTCTATCCCCCATCCCATATTATCAACTGCTCCTTTCAACATGAAAAAGTCAGAATGGGCATAGCCCAAATATCCCTAAAGAGTGGCAGAAAGATCAAAGCTGATGGTGGAGTTTTACAGAGAAGGTAGGATTTAGTGAACAAGAATGAGGGCTGAATCACTATATTGATATATCTTTTAGTCTCTAGTGTCTTGGAGCAGCTAGAAGTAACAGCCTAAAATTGTGAATGATCCATACCAAATCTGTTCTACAACTGATTGTTGTGGTGTGCTTTGAAACTTATTGTTTTTTTTATCTATATGTTTTTTTCACAAAAAAGGAAAAAAAAGTTGATTGTGATGAGTGCAGAGCTAAAAGATGACATTGTGAACTATTGATTGTACACTTTGGATGATTACGTGATATGTGAATATATAATATACATCAACAAAGTTACATTAAAAGTAAAAAAAAAAAAAGAAAAAAAACAACTTGTGAGGCATCCTGCTGGTTGTGTATAAAATGTCCTGCACCTTTGAAATGCAGCTATTATCACCATGTCCTGCCCAAGTGTGGGCCGACTCTCCAGCTGACAATATGGTCTCTGAAACCATTCCCCAAAATATTTAAAAGAAGCCAGTACAGAAAACCAGTAAAGACCTAAGGATGAGCAATCATTTTCTCTATTACATAAGTGTGCCTGGATATAAACAGTGCTCTAATGATAAAGTGTTATCTACCTAAAGATGTGGAAAATTCTTTCAGTGATGAATTTTTAACACTGAAATTTGATTTCCCTCTAGTGCCCTGCTGTCTTAAACCAAATTTGGAAACAGGTAGGGAATAAATCAATAAACAGGCACCTCTTCCTGAATGTCTGTGTGAAAGCAGGTGGCCACGGAGAAAAGATGTGGCTCAGTGTGAGGAGGGAGAGTGAAAAACAAAACAACTTGAACGATAAGAATGGAAACCTTCCCTGAATGCGGATCCATGTTCTTTTAGCGATCTTCGTGCTGGTGAAAACTCTTTGTTCTGTTACCACATTAGAGTAAATTGGAGACTGTGGTCCTTCTGTCTTGGCCACTTTCTATGTTCCTTCCTTGTCCACTCCCCTCTCCATCCCTTTACTGTGCAGCAAGGCTTCTCTCTACACTGTCTTTTCCTTGCATTCCAGCCTCCCTCATCCCCAGGACCCCTCTGTCCTCTGCTTGCCCCACCTTCCCTTTGGCTCTGACATCACCTTGTCCTCCGTTCTCCCTGTACTTAGGAGTTCGATGGTTCCTTTTATTAGAAAACAGCCCAGAACACTGGATGCTACCCCAAGGCCTTCCCTTTTGCTCTGCACACCAGCCCCACAGGCGTCTCCCTTAACTGGACACCCAGAAAGGATGGTTGAGGGCAGCCTGGAGGGTGCCGCCTGTTAACTCAGCCATTTCTTCTCTTTGGTGTCATGGACAGAAGGTCCAACCCACACTCAGAAATCATATCAGGATGGCACACTGAGACCCGCCTTCCTTTCCCATGCTGGCAACCCTGTCCGTCCTTGTCCCTCAGTGCAGCACACCCTGTGTCATAATAGATTTTGGGGGCTGTGCCCTAACCCAATGAGGCTGGATCACCCACTGGCAGGCGAAATGCATGCTCAGGGCTCCGGCAAAGCGGAGGAGCTGATAAAAACCCCAACACCAAAAACAAACAAAAACCCACAAAACAGAAAACAGGCAATGAGAACATCTAGAAAGAAGCAATTTTAATTTAGAACACATTCACTTTTCTCCTTTAACACATTTAGATTTTAATTTGAATTGCACGTGCAAAGAGAAAGGCTTTAGCACCTCCTCAATTCACAGTCTGTGTCCGGACTTGACTGGGAAGGCTTCGATGAGGTTTCCATCAGTTGCCTGCCATCTGACTCAAAGTCAGGCGTTCATATGACTAGACATTTTCAGGGCTGAAAGTACATGAATTCCCTCCTCTGACCCAGTGTGTAAATAAGGTGGGGAGAGGGGCTGAGGTGGCTTCCCCTTCTCACTTCTGGGCTGCTCTTAGCACCTGGCGAGGTGAGCACACACTGTCATGATGTGCGGTGATGTGCCTTTGTGAGTACTGAAGATTTTTTTGGACACTTTTTAATGCATCAAAGAGAGACAATTAGTGATTCTGTGACTCCTCTCTGTGGTGGTTATTTAACAGTTTGGTCTACATGGCCCCAATCCACATACACTTTTTTTTGCTAGTTCCTGATCAGCCTTCAGCAAGCTTAAAGTAGCCCTAAATTGAACTTGGTAAAATGAGCATTTGCATGTTTGGATATGGGGGTTTCCCACTACTGCCTTCTACTTCTACGCTGCTTCTCATTTGTCAATTTTAAATCAGCCCGTTATTGTTTTGTTTGTTTCTTTCTAAAATTGGCAGATGTTATCTAAAGGCAAAATAAATTCAGAAATTTTTATCCTCGTTTATGAGGGGTTCCCCCAGGAGGCATGTCAAGCACGCGATTCCAGGGCCCACCCATAGAGGCTCCCGATAGCTGGCTGGGAACCCACATTTTAACAAGGACCTCAGTGGATTCTGAGAAGGGTAGTCGAACTGCAGTCTTTGAAAAACACTGCCCTATCTGGGTTTAATATTCATTGATGCTTAAATCTAAATTGAGGAGAGAAAAAAGTTCTTGAAAGCTTCCTTTGAATCTGCATTTCCATGAAGCAAGCTGAATGTGGAAAAGTGCTTGAGGGGACAAGCACCAGCCCTGGGTCAGGCGTGCGGTGTTGTGTTCTGTTTTGTGCTCAACATACAGCTGATTTCTAAACTAATCAGTGGAAACCTAAGCAGCACTGCAGAGAAATGCCTTGTGTTATATCATCTGCTGCATCTTTGACAGCCGAGCCTCTTCAATTTTAACACTGAAATTTGCAAAAACCCACAGCCAGTGGATTCCTGAAGAATCATGTGCTGGTATGTTTATCTCTGCTTGTTTGTCTTCACTTCCTGTGGCCATATCCTCAGGGTATTAGGGCTGTTCTTAGATCTGGCCTGTTGTCATAGATAAATGTGTTGATAGTAAAGGCTTTCTGCTCACATACCCTCTCGACAAGGAGAAACTGTGCTTTGTATTGTTTTGTTTGTTTTAAGAACATTTATTGAGCACATGCATGTGATCACTAGAGCTGGTTGATTATACATGGATTTCCTCGAGTTCTCACAGCCCAGGAGAACCAGGCGGCTGTGCATACTGCACGTGACCGATAGGAGCTCCTTGTGTTGCTATGGCGACAGTGAAGCCAGGCTATCACAGCCCTGGGGCCCTGCCCTCCTCTACTCCGTGCTGCCCTTGCTTCTCCTGAGGACCACCCAAAGGGCAGCAGAACAACTGCTAATCCATGATCCGTGAAGGTAGGGAATTAGTGCATCGCTGCCATAACCCACTCCATCATGGTCCACACATTAATACTCTAAAGTAAGAAATCAGTACATCGATACCATAACCCTACTCCGTCATGAACCACACGTTAATACTCTAAAGTAAGAAATTAATGCATTAATGCCATAACCCTACTCCGTCATGGTCCACATGTTAATACTCTAAAGGAATCAATGCATCGATGCCATAGCCCTACTTTGTCATGATCCATATATTAATACCCTAAAGTAAGAAATTAATACATCAATGATCCATACATTACTACTCTAAAGTAAAAAATAATAATAAATTGTTATCAGCCTTATTCCATAATGGTTATTATTTTACAACTTTGAAGGAAAAACTAGTAGTAATACATTGCCATCATCCTATTCCATCCTAATTAATACATCAGTACTTTACAGTAAAATAACAGTAATAATAGACTGTCGCTACCAGTCCTATTCCACAGGATAGAGAAAGGTGAAGCTGCATGAGCGCAGGTGGCAGCTTCCCCACCCAGTGACTCGAATGCACCCGAGACCCGTGCAGCACATGTGAGTCTGGAGGTATCCCAGAGCCAGCCGCCTCCCGCTGAGAGCAGGGTGGAGGTCGAGGACGAGAGGGTCCATCCACAGCACGGGACACCTGGGCCCTGAAGCAGGCCCTTCTTCCTGCTCGTGTGCTTTGAGTGTGTCAGCCGCCTGGCATCCCACACAGTAAATGCTTGGCCCTCTGTTTGCCAAAGTGGGTGCCTGGATGCACTGTAATGTAGCATCATCTCTTTCCTTAGCTTGAGCATGGGAGCAGCAGAGAGAGTCCTAGCAGTTATGAGCACTTACTGACTACTTTACAGACAGGCGCCTGTGAGCTGGGTACGGTCACTGCCCTCAGGTGTGGGTAGGGAAACTGAGGCACAGAGCGTTCAGCAACTTTCTCCAAGTCTCCCAGTGGGGATTTGGGCAGGTGTATCTGAATCCTAAGCAAATGGATATTTTTCTGTGTTAACCAGTTTCCTCTCCCTTTGCTGCTCAGGGGAAACTGGAATATAAAACAACACCAATTTGCAAAAGTATGTGAATAAAGGATGGTTTGTGTGAAGTGCTATGAGCAGGGTGTGAATTAAGTGGTATAAGTATGGTCACCGTTAGAAGAACGCAGTGAAATGCAGCACTGAGGCACCTGGGGACTAAAACTGCCTTAATTTCCAGGCTTCCTTCCTCTGCCCCGCCCCACCCCCCAGCCCTTTGCTGATGGCCATTTTCTTGGAATTGTTGTGGGACGAGCGTTGCTTTCACAGGAACAGCTGCGTCTGATCATGCAGTGAAACTGCAGCTTCCAGGGCACTGCCTGGGCACTGTACACCCAAAGGGCCAGACAGAACAAGTCACAGCCTGCACATCGCTGCCCTGAGCACACCTACCACCTGCCCCTCACTTTACATCTTGGAAAGCCATTGTCCAGTCAGGTTGCTTATTCTCAAAACACAAAATAGCACTGAGAGCCTGTCTCTAGGGCAGGGCCAGCCGCGTCCCCCTGTACACCGAGGAGGGATGGACAGCCCAGTTCGGTCTGGCAGGAGACGTGTGTGGTCACCTGGGGCCCCCTCCGCTGGCCCCTGCCTTCTGTGGACTTTGGGCACGTGACTCATCCACAAGGGCCTCGATTTCCTCGCCTCCAAGCATTGCCGTAAGGGTTAAATGTGACGGCTTGTGGCTGGCCCAAACCAATGCACAAAAATAAGCTTCCTAAAGTGCTTTCATGTGTTTTATTACTTGGCAAAGACAACTCTTCCCCAGTGACATATTTTTCTTTAGACAGATAACTTTTCACATAAACCTGCATCTGAGTTCTATATAACAATAGACAAGATAAGATGCCAAAAATATTTTTAAAAATTTAAAGTCAGCTGTATTAGTCTGTGCTAAAGAAGCAAAAACCTTTTATTACAAACCTGACAAAGAAAAGAGAGGGAAAAAATGGTCTCTTTAAACAATGAGGGATTTTTTTTTTTGTCGGTATCTTAAAGAGGCTTTTCTTATACAAACAGGAGTATTTGCTGGTCAGTACCCAGATTTTTTTCTTTTGATGTATATTAAAAAAATTAAAAGGAATATTCTTAGAAGGACATCTGTGCCTGGGTGACTCACATTTGATCAATCCCTGTGAACTGAGCTTTTCAGGGGATGTGCAATTATTTGCTCAGTTAGGCTTAAACTTTTTATTTATCTAATCACCCCCCTGTAACGCTTTGATCTAAACTTCCAAGGCCTATTTTTCAACCACTTTAGCTACATATTTTAAGTCTTATAGTCTAATCAACCCCAGCCCGTAAAACATGCAATGTCCTGTTTAACGCGGCCTAGTAGGAAGTCGGCTGCCACGTGGATTTCGACTCTACTGCTCTGTGGCCGGGTGAGCTGTTTGCAAGTGTCACTAACACCTTCACTCGGGGAGAGCAGGCGCCCGCAGACAGCCCACCCCCCGCCCCATGCGCCTTCTCCCCGCTAAGGCCGAGGAGCAGAGGGGAATCGCGGGCTCCGCAGCTGTGCACAATCGGGGTTCTGTCCCTTTCACAACCCAGTGGGGGCAGATGGTCACTGCATTTGTTCATGGGGTTGCACATGAGTCCAGCCGACTCAACATGACTGTACAATGGCTTCACCTATGCATATATATATATATATATTCCAGGAGTGCACTGCAGCTTAGAAATTAAACAGTAAACCTGTCATTGGGTAATTAGACAATGAGCTCATTTGAAATCTTCGGAAAGAAAAATACTAGCCAGATAAGTCCACTGACTGCACAGCCCACACTTGGAAAGGCGTTGCGCATTTGCGTCTCTGTTTGCTTATGCACACTGTGGGTTAGAACCCCACAGCTGACTAGGATCCATCAACAATCGGGGAGTCAGTGGACTCTTCCTTTCTCAGCCTTGCGGCTTATTTAATTGACTATCTTCAGAAACATGAACACATCACAGGTTTTTCTTTAAAGGACACTCACTTATTGGCTGTGGAAACAAGTAAATATGAGTGTATTTCTTTCCTTTGTTAATCTCTGAACAAAATTTACTTTCATATGGTGGCAGTGCTTGTTGAAGAAAATAGCCATCAATTAAATAAACAAAGGAGGTTAAGGACTCTCTCAATTCAGCCACAATGCACAAATTTGCTGAAAATTGATGGCAATTAATCGAGATCAATGACACAATATGACTCTGGGAATAGCTAACATTTGATTCCTTTCTATATCCCAGCACGATTCAAAATGTTTTATATATAGTCATTCATTTGAATAACTGAACAACCCTGTGAGGTTCGTTCTATTGTTGTTCCCATTTTACAGATGAGAAAGGCAGCTTAAAACATGATGCTACTACGGCTGCAATGACATTTCTTTTAAACAAATACAGCAGAATTACCAAATGAATTATGCTCACTGGAAAATAGTCACCTCTACATGCTGTCACTTCTTCCAAATGGTGCCATGGTGCAGCACTTCTAGGACTCTTTTTCTTTTATTTTTTTCCTGTATTCCCTTTGTAGCCTGTAGTTTGTTGTTCTAAAATCATCAGTTTAAGCTTTAGTTATTGAGGATAGGTTTGATATTTTGGAAATAGTCAAAAGTAATTCAGAATTCAGGTTGGTGAAGAAAGAAGGAATCAAGTTGTTAGATTGCTGTAAGTTAAATGGTCTTTAGAGATCATTTTCAAACACAGATTCTAAAATTCCAGAAGTCTGTCTGTGTAGTGGCAGCACCGCTGAAGTAGCTGTGTGAGCTACAGAGGGTCACTCTGAGGACGGGAGATGGACAGGGAGCCATGGCATGAAATGCCTGATGTGGTGATTTATTCTCAAAACACACCATGAAATTACATTGTTATGTCCCAATGCAGGGGTGCTGTTTACCTCCTGACCCACCAGCAGCCCCTTTGACCCTTTTCTGTGTCCACATCTACCTCGGACCTTGTCAGTCGGGATGGACCCTGGCAAGAACGAGGTGGCAACTTGAGAGGGTGATGCGAGGAGCTGAATGAGGAGCTGGGGACGATGGAAACCAACAGTAGGGAGTGTAGGTCATGGCTGGGGAGAGGGGACCACCACCCCCTCAGCCTGAGGGGCTAGGGGAGCCAGGAGCTACAGAGAACAGGGCTGTGGCCTTGAGAGAAAGCGAGCGAGATCAGGAGCGAGGGCCAGCCCCTGGCAGCCCAGCATGTGCACAGGAGGCATTGAGCAAACAGCTCACCTCACTTCTTCCTGCTGTCCAGCTCTTGCCACTGGCCTGTTGACCAGAGCCCACAGGAACAGAGGGGGCACAGAATTGCTATGGCCACTGCAGGGATATATGCATCTCTCCTGAGGAATCTGCAAATGTCGGAATGCCCACTTTCTTAGCAAGGCTGCTTTCCATCTGGTTTATGCCTTTCCTGGAAAATAGGACCTGAAACATGGTAAAGGTATGTCATATAAACATTATTTTCTGGTCACTGAACTGGCCAGGAAGAGGGAAAAGAGGAAGAATCTCTCATTTATTTAGCTCCTGCAGAGTGCCAGATGCTGTGCT